>NW_022631171.1:655116-1373009 GCF_010015895.1 Lontra canadensis
TTTCTTTCTTTCTTTCTTTCTTTCTTTCTTTCTTTCTTTCTTTCTTTTTTTCTTTCTTTCTTTCTTTCTTCTTTCTTCTTTCTTTCTTCCAGTATGGACACATAGATGATTATTTTACACCTTGGGTTATAATATAATACTTTTTTTTTCTTGCTCAAATTGTTCCAGTTTAGCCATTCAGAGACTATTCATGTTCCTTTGACATCTTCTCAGAATTATGGCTTTATATATTTATTTTGAACACATCCTCACTTTCTGGCACTAAAGTTGTACTCGGCCCATCTTATATATTACCTGTCTCATCCTAGAATTGTCTCTGGTCACTAGTACTGGAGGATGTTATGAGAAACCACGGTCTGGGTGCTAGGCATGCTCATTGCTACTGGGGCTTCATCTCTTTTAGACTATATCACTTGACAGAATAAGGAATAGATGTTATAGAATAGCACAAGTATATCCACACAACTACATTTTCTATATCCAACTATCTGTATCTGTATTAAGATCAACATGATGTTAGTTTGAGATCTCCATCTCATTGTTACATTAGTTATGCTAGCTTCCTCCCTCTGCTTGTCTGTAAATTCCCACTCCAACTAAAAAACTTGGCTCACACCATCTGCCATCCATTCACTCAGTTGCTTAATTCCAATATACAGGTATGCAGTATCAGCACTGCTAATCCTTACCTTCTTGGGAAAAAGCCTTATCAACTGTAGTACAGTGCTTACATGCAGTTCTTTTGTCTCTAGTCTTATAGACTCCAGTATTTCCAACTAATCAGCACATTTTCCCCACCCCTTTAGGGAACTTATTTTATATGTGTGTAATACACTTAGATCCTCTTGTCATGATTTGCTTTCCTTCCTGGGACCCCTCAACCTCATAAATTATTCTTAAAATTTGTATATGTTAAGTTTCCCTTATTATACTGTGAAGTTCTAAGGGTTTGAAGTTCATATGTTTTTTATTGTACATCTACCACCACAGTACCAGGAAAATTATTTCACTGCCCTAAAATTCCCTTGTGCTCTGGAGTGCCTGAGTCGATCAGTGGGTGGAAGCCTCTGCCTTCGGCTCAGGTCATGATATCAGGGTCCTGGGATCAAGCCCTACATCAGGCTCTCGGCTCAGTAGGGAGCCTGCCTTCCCCTCTTTCTCTTCCTGCCTCTTTGCCTACATGTGATCTCTGTCTGTCAAATAAATAAATAAAATCTTAAAAAAAAACCCTTGTGCTTTACCCATTTAATCTTCTCTCCCTCCCCTTGAGCTTCTAGTAGTCAGCAATCTTCTTATTGTCTCCATAGTTATGCCTTTTCCAAAATGTCATCTAATTGGAAACATATACTGTGTAGCTTTTTAAGAATGCCTTCTTTAACACTGAAATGTATATTTAACTTTATCCATATCTTTTTGTGGCTTAATAGCTCCTTTTTATCACTTAATAATATTCCATTGTTTGTATATACCACAGTTGTTTATCCAGTCACCTATTGAGGATAGCTTTGTTGCTTCCAGTTTTCAAATCACTTGGGGACATACCTAGGAATGTAATTGCTGGATTATGTGGTAATACCACATATTTAAAAAATCACTTCTGGTACCAATGTTTTATGATCCTACCAGAAGTAGCATTATTTCCATTTTATAGTAATGGCTAATAGTAATAAAATACAAAATATGAATATAGGAAAAGTAAAAAAATAACAAAGATATACCATACCAACACCATTTTCTCCCCAAAGTATTCTCAGTGAATTAATGCTTTCTCTTAACTAGTTTATTTGGAATTAACAACAAATTTACATAGTGAGATAGTTGCTGATCTATTGTGACTACACCTAAGGGATATCAAATAAATCAATGTATTTTCATGTTAATAGCCATTAGGAAGTCATTTTCTTTTTCAGTGTTTCAAGGAATACTAATTGGCCCATCTCTGGCACTTGGTGGGATATGTTCATGCCAGATATTAGCAATGTTATATAGTCATGTGACATCAACACCATGTTTTATGATATGACTTTTAAAATTGATAACAATGCTATAAAATATTCTTGAAAGTTGCTAAGAGAGTGGATCTTAATTGTTCTCACCACAGAATAAAAGTAATGGTAATTTATGGAACATGATGAAAGTATTAGCTAGCCCTACACTGGCAATAATATTACAATACAAAACTTTACCAAATCAATATTTTGTACACCTTAAAGTTCTAAAATGTTATATGTTAATTATATCTCAATGAAATTGGGAAAGAAATAAGACTTTTTTGGAAAGAGACCTGATGAAATTTGGAATTTTCTAAAAGTTTTTTCTAACCTTTTCTAAAAAGTTTCAAAGCTATACCCCAAAGCACTGTGCTAAGCTCTGAGGAAACACATATTATGTGTAAGACTCTGCAGCTAGACTCAAAAGAGCTTGTAACTGTATGCAGGTGGCTAAGGGAAAGGGATTGGAACATGGTCCAAAGTGTTTCTGGAAGAAGATAATTTAAGACTAGTATCATATGAATGAAAGAGAAGACTATCACAGGCATAGTAAAGATGAAGAAAGTATTTCCTGTGGAAGTGATCTATAAGGTTGAGATTTCCACAACTGAGCAATGCCGAATGAGTGGTCTTATATATCTCAATAAAAGTCATTAAGTGCCAACAGGAATCTCAATCCCATTTGAAAAAGACACTTCATAAACCAAGCATTCGGTTCATAAAGAGAGGTAACCATACTAACCATATTAAATGCCTTGCTATTAAAGTTAATTCTTGACAGTTATTTAACAACTGGACAATGTTACTAATCAAATAGTATTTTATGAAGCATTTCTTTCTTTCAAATATCTGTGTATGAATATGTACATAGATGCAGGGGTGTTACTGAGAAGTACTTAATAAAAATAATGTAAATTAATATGAAAATTAAATATCCAAAGCAAAATACTTGAAACTGTATTTCTTTTTATTTTCTAAATAAGATTGTATATGTGGGGGTGCCTGGGTGGCTCAGTGGGTTAAGAGTCTGCCTTGGGCTTAGGTTATGATCTCAGGGTCTTGGAAATCAAGGCCCACGTCCGCTCTCTGCTCAGCAAGGAGTCTGCTGTTCTCTCTCCTGCCTGCTCATGCTCTTTCTCTCTCTCAAATAAATAAATAAAATCTTTTTTAAAAAGACTGTATGGTGTAGCATAAAACTGACTTCCAAATGATATATGTTCATGGCATCGTAATCATTTCCAATCATTGTCATTTTAATCATTTATTGAGTTTAAGAATTTCTTTTCCATATAACCCATTGATTATACTGCTTGCTCATCATTGGGTGTCCAGTGCATACTGAGTTCCCCTGAAAGAACGGCTGGGAGTGAGGGTCTGCTCTTGGGACTAGCATCTCCCATAGGCCCCATGTTCTTGCCCACAGTGCCCCTATCACTGCTCCAGGCTCACCTCCTCTTCCAGTGCCCTGCCAGCTGGAGCCTGGAAGCATGGAGTGCAGCCAACCCCAGTGCATCTGCTACCACCTCCCCCTCTGTGCTCTTGCACCAGCTCACAACCTCTGCTGGGAATGCCATCCTCTTAGGCTCTTTGCCAAATGGTATGGAAGATTTTGCAGCTCTATACCAGGGTCACATTTTAATTGTGTGTGTGTGTGTGTGTGTGTGTGTGTACAGAGATAACAGATGTATATTAGGTAATGAAAGAAATGATCCTATGCATTTAAGTTATAGTCTCATTTATGGAGAATAACAGAAATAAAAACTTCTCCCCTTCCCTCCATCCCCTTCACCTTCCATTTCCGTCTGAACATATAAGTCTTAAATGAAAGTCACTGTAAACTACAATCCAAACATTCTGAGTTTTAAAGAGCTGACTGTAAGCTCTCCCGTTTTTTTTTTATTCTGTAAAGCTTTAATGAATTTGCTCCTGTACCCTGTCATATAATCTAATACCCCACCTGCCACTAATGCAAACAGAATAAACTACAAATAAAATAAATAAATTACTCTAAGAGCAAATAATTATGGGCTCTTTGATGCTTTGTTCAGCCTATTAAGCTTTATACAACTTGCCTCAGGAAATGTATTCAACATTGTACCAACAAAGGACATATCTATTTGTATTTCTGATTTTAACTCAAAATTTCAAACAATCTAATTTGATAACAGATTATTAAAGTAGATATTTTTTATCTTCCTTTATTTTAGTGGGTAAAGAAACCAAGACAAAGAACTGTCAAATAACATTCAAAGTCATAAAGTCAGGAAATGGAGGTGATTCCAAATCCCAACATTCCCACAACATTATGGGAATATCATTTGTATAGTTTGATACAATATCTAGAAATCTGAAATATATGTAATGATAAATTTACATTTTATAAGCTATTATGATGGAGAAACTATCCATACCCAAAAGAAACTTATTTTTTGTATTCTTATAAAATGTCTATATTTACTGCTTATTTCCATTGTTAATAAATTCATTGCAGTATTATCTCCCACTCCACAACTGCCTTTTTAGTTATGTCCATTTTCTGCTGCTTATGGTCCAGTAACAGCTAGAGGAAGGAGATTTAATATGAGTCTTGGAAGCCTTAGCATTTATATATTTCTATTCTTTAGAAGGGATGTGCACTGGTGAGTTAACAAGGTTTGGAAGCTCAGGGTGATTCCTTTTCTCGTAAAGAGTAGTTTTTCACATCTTCCCTATGGAAAGATTAACGGGGAGGATCTGAATGGAGGCAGGTCATGAAATCTGACTGCTTCTATCTGTGTCTGTTCTGGTTATTATATGACAAAGTACTAAAGAACACTGTGGTGTAAAACGAGCATCTTTTTCATGCTCACTGATTCTGTGGGTGAGGAATTTGGAGACAGTAGGATGGCTCACTCTGCTTCACATCTGGGTTCTCAGCCAGAAGTGACTGTACAGTAGGGACTGGAATCACAGGAGTTATCTTCATTTGTCTGACAGTTGAAGCCCTCTGTTGGCTGGGCCTCAGCTGGCTCTTTCACTGACCCATACCTTCTCCATGTGGTCTCTCTGCAGGGGCTTGTTTGGTCTTCCTCACAACATGGCAGCTGGCTACAAGAGAGAAAAGCAGAATTATGTGGTGTTTTATGACTTAATCTCAGAAATCACCTGGCTTCATTTCCACCATATTCTGTGAATTGAGACAGTAACACTGATCTACTCAGGTTCAAGGGAGGCACATAAACCTCCCAGTAGATAAGAAGAATTTCAAGATAATCACACTATATGAAGATTACTTGGAATGAAAGATAAAGTCATGCCATTTTGAAAAATACAGTCCACCATAATGAGTCAAATCTGTCTTGAAAATTACTGTCATTATTTCATAAACTGTGTGATTTTCCAGCAGCAGAAGTAGAAAAAGAATCAATGGTCTGAGGGTATTTTTAAGTTAAATTATCCACGCCATGGACCTCCTTCTGGAGATGAGTGAAAGTTGATTTATGTCCATTCTTCATGACTGGATCTTTGCTGCTTCTATATTCCTATGATATAGAAATAGTGGTGTAAGACAGGTAATACTTTACCCATTGACTGCCAATAATTTCCTAATCTGCTCCATGATAATGATAAGAATGACACTGGCAAAGCCTGCTCAAGTAGATGTCACCCAGAAAACCCAATGCAACATATAGCTGAATCACAAAAAAAATGAAATCCTGGAAAGCCTTGACCAAAACAATTTAGTAATAAAGACAATGTTGATCTTCAATTTTTTTTAATCCCTGACAAAATATTTGAGATTTGGAGCATGTATATATATATGGGTTGGTATTGTTTAAGTCCTTAGTTATATTTGAATTAATATTTGAACGGCATAATCAAGAAAATGTCCATCCATAAGTCAAAAAAATTTTACCTACATATCAATCTAAATGGAAATACCCTCTATTCCTTAAAAAGTAGGCCTTAGAAACAGATGCTTATGTACAGAAGAATGATTTCAAAATGTAACTGAAAGAAACGCTGAGATTTATTTTTTAATCTGAAAATAAAGTTAGGTGTGTGAAAGTAGCTTAGAATAAAGGAAGCATACTGGAAAAGACCTTGAGAGGGTCATCTTATTGTAGTGCATTCATCTAAGCAGAATTCCAAAATGAAAACAAGCTATAAAAAGAAATCTTCTGCTTTACAAAAAAAAAAATTATTCAGTGTTTATGAGTGCCGTAGTCTTCAAATTATCTCAGAATATAAACATTCTTAATTTTCCCTCAAATGGAAGCATGCTCCAGCTGACATTTGTCCTGGTTTTGTGTAGGGTTACAGGAAGAATGGCAAAACTCTCCCATCTGTACCCAGATTGAAGACATATTATTTTAAGTCATTTTCCCTCATTGCCCCCGTCTTGTAATCTCTTCTCCATGCC
This sequence comes from Lontra canadensis, assembly GCF_010015895.1. Taxonomy (NCBI): domain Eukaryota; kingdom Metazoa; phylum Chordata; class Mammalia; order Carnivora; family Mustelidae; genus Lontra; species Lontra canadensis. Next base: position 661,510 of record NW_022631171.1, read on the forward strand.
AGTAAAATGTCTGGATCTCTCATCCTCCAAATGGTGTCTAATTTAGACCTGAGAGTTGTAGGATACATTTGGGTATAAATAGCCACAAAGTCTCATTGTTATGCAAGATGTAAGGGGGTATAAAATATGAAAGATATGGAGGGTATAAGAAAAGCATGAATTTTGTCATCATGGTAAGCAATTGTACATTGTGTTTTTATTAGCAGTGCCATTTTTAGTGTTATTTCTAACATCTGTGCATATTCATTTTTTTCTAACAGATGTCACCATGTATTATTTCTAAAATACTGTCAGTATTAGGACCCTTCAAAAGTATTACTTATTCTGACTTATGTGTTAAATTTTACTTACTAAATTGAAGACTATTTAATGATTCTTTTTTAATATAAAATTTGTACATTTGAATACTAATTGTTAAATAGAATTAATTACTGAAGAATATAAATATTTGCATTGTGGGTTTTCTTCTTGGCTATACATAAATCTGGAGCCCCTTTCCCAGAACAGGAGAGAAGTGATACAGCTGTCAGAATGCCGTGTTCCCCATCCCTGTGGCAGCTGAGGCAAATGACAGTGCTGCTCTCATTCTCCTCTTCCCACATCTCAGCTCACCCCCCACCTCCACCTGTGAATACCATTCACGTGCATATTCCTTTAAATGCTGCTGTCCCTGAAGGCTAATGATGATGAACATTTTTCATGTGTCTGTTAGCCATTTGTATGTCCTCTTTGGAGAAGTGTCTGTTCATGTCTTCTGCCCATTTTTTGATGTGATCATCTGTTTTTTGAGTGTTGAGTTTGAAGAGTTCTTTATACATCTTGTATATCAGCCCTTTGTCTGTAGTGTCATTTGCGAATATCTTCTCCCATTCTGTGAGTTGCCTCTTTATTTTGTTGACTGTTTCCTTTGCTGTGCAGAAACTTTTGATCTTGATGAAGTCCCAAAAGTTCATTTTTGCTTTTGTTTCCTTTGCCTTTGGATACATGTCTTGAAAGAAGTTGCTGTGGCCGATGTCAAAGAGGTTACTGCCTATGTTCTCCTCTAGGATTCTGATAGATTTCTGCCTCATGTTGAGGTCTTTAATCCATTTTGAGTTTATCTTTGTGTATAGTGTAAGAGAATGGTCAAGTTTCATTCTTCTGAGATACCACCTTACACCAATTAGAATGGCCAAAATTAAGACAGTAAACAACAAGAGTTGGAGAGGATGTGGAGAAAGGGGAACCCCCTTACACTGTTGATGGGAATGCAAATTAGTGCAGCCACTTTGGAAAACAGTGTGGATATTTCTTAAGAAATTAAAAATAGAACTACCCTATGACCCTGCAATTGCACTACTGGGTATTTACCCTAAAGATACAGATGTAGTGAAATAAAAGGGCCATCTGTACCCCAATCTTCATAGCAACAATGGCCACAGTTGCCAAACTGTGGAGAGAGCCAAGATACCCTTCAACAGACAAATGGATAAAGAAGATATGGTCCATATATACAATAGAATATTATACCTCCATAAGAAAGGATGAATACCCAACTTTTATATCAGCATGGATGGGACTGGAGAAGATTATGCTGAGTGAAATAAATCAAGCAGAGAGAATCAAGTATCATATGGTTTCACTTACTTGTAGAGCATAAGGAATAACACAGAGGACATTGGGAGAAGGAGAGGAGAAGTGACTTGGGGAAATTGGAGGGGGAGACAAACCATGAGAGACTGTGGACTCTGAGAAACAAACTGAGGATTTTGGAGGAGAGGGAGGTGGAGTGTTGGTTGAGCCTGGTGGTGGGTATTAAGGAGGGCATGCACTGCATGGAGCACTGAATATGGTGCATAAACAATGAATCTTGGAACAGTGAAAAAAAATAAAATAATTTTTTTTAAAAATGCTGCTGTCCCTGACTTTCTACTCCCACCAGTCTTCCCCTTTTTTCTTTTGGAGCCACTGAGGAAAGAATGGAAGGTTTGACAAGATTGGTACTGTGGTAGATAGCTGTGGGAGTTCTCTTTCCAGAGTTGTATCCTCACTACCTGCTGAACTTCACATGGCGTGATGTGTCACATGGCAGTGATGTGTCACATGGCTGTGTGAAGCAGCCCACGGGGAATCTCGGAGCTGTGCAGTTTTAGAATTGGAAGAAACTATGGAAATCATGGAATCCAATGTTTTTGCAATGGGTCTCATTGAGAATAATAGTAATTATATTAACTAACACTTACTGAGTACTGACTTTTGTTATAGGAGCCTAATAATTCCATGTGGTAGATATTCTTTCTGTCAATGTTTAACAGAGGTTACTGTCATGCAGAAAAAATAATATCTTGCCTATGACCACACAAATCTGAGCTGGATATGGGATTTAATCAAAGCCATCTAATTCCCAAGTGTATGTTAATGTTTACTTTCTCGATCTCTTCTGTTGCAGCTTACCAACATCCGAGAACACTGATCCTGAGAAATGTCGTTATTTTCCATGTCATAGTCTCTGCCACTTATTCTGCCACATTGGCAAACTTACTTGACTTTTCCATTTCAACTAACTCATAGGCTTGTTGAGTGTATGAACTCAGGACATAGAAAACACTCAGTATAACAATAAACAAGAGGTTGTATAATAATTAGCACTAGCCATAGCAGCACTGTTAGTTTTAAATCAAAACTTAACTGATACTTTTCTTCAGTAAATAACTCCTAGTCTTGAACAGCATATTTTTAGGCTGAATTTCCAGTTGAGGCACATTATCACACAGAAATATAAAGTTTTATTTGTACTTTCAAGGATACAGAAAACCCACAGTTTTGATGAAGTAGAGAGTCATCTGAGACTTTACAAGTGGTCCCTGGTCCTTCTTTCCCACATCTGACATTGAATCTCTTTCCCTAAATAACAGCTGAGGTTTCTGATGCAGTTGTAGTCCCCTTCAAACAGCAAGGAGTGTTTACATTATGAAACATACCCACTTTATGCCCTTCAAAACTATAAACTTACTGGTTTATTACGAGTAATCTTCTAGCCAGGGACATCCTGCTAAGGGCATTCTATGGATAAGGTCTCTTCCACCAGGCAAAAATCATTATTTTTCAGAGATCCTGTTGAGGATATTAGGCAGTTAACGATCTTTGTTCCTGCCCCACCTTGCAAGAGGGCTCCTCTTCAAAGGGATGAATTGGTTGCAAACCAGCTATTTTTAACTCTTTCCTCCCTATTTCCATTAAAAATTGTTGAAAGTAACTACACTAGACCCTGTAGTTTGGTCTCTGTTTTACAAACACCTTTATAGCACAGGTCGTAGTTATCAATGTCTCATCATTTGGTATAATTCCAAGATTATATCGTTCCTGAATGATTTGGCTTTCAACATATAGCCTTCCTTGACTCTTTAAAACCCACGAAGTCACTTATCTTATTTACTAGTAGTTGCCATTTTAACTATCTTCATATGTAAGAACACCATTACTCTACCTTTTCTAGTAGTTTCAAGTGCAATGTATAGACATAGATGAAAGCATTTTTAAAAGTATGTCTACATAAATGGATAGCTATACCTTTTAGAATAGGTTGTATCCACTAAGTTGTGCCCTCATTGCAGTACATTATAATTATTTCCTTAATTGTTTATTTTTCTTAGATAAAAGTATCAAAATTATATCTGTTTTATTTACCTAGGAAGAATCTGGCATAATTCCTGACATAAATACGTTTGAACATCCTCTCAAGCAACAGCTACTGAAAAAATTGGTTATGATATTTGTTTTTTATCATTATCAACTAGTTTCTACAAACCTCGAGGCTATCTGTAGGAATGTACAGCATAACAAATTAATTACAGAGAGAAGATGTCGTAATGCCTAAAATTTGCTGCAAATTTAGTTTTCTCTTCAGTACAGCTATAACACACTTGGTATCCAATCCCAAATGAAAGTGAGTTATCAATCAAAGATAAAGTTTGTAACAAGAAATTTGCTGTTTTAAATAAAAGTGGGCCATGCTAGTGTGTTCTCTCCAATTAGCAAGAGGAGTCCCTGTTTGACTTCCTTTCTCTAAGTTTGTTTCTACTTAAAAAAAAAAAATCTTCCTTTTGTCAAGATACAGGTTTTTAAATTACTCTTTATGTGTACAAATACCATGAGGCTTAGAAAAAAAGTAATTTACGGTGGCAATGCTGTTGTATTGGAAGAAGGGCAGCAGAGGTTGACTTCTTTATGTTTTTATTGATGGGACAGTTTTGTTTTGAATTTTGAATATTTTCCATAATGGAAAAGTGGTTTTCCATAGAGAAGGCTGTGTGTAACATTGATTCTTGGATCCTGACAGGATAACTGTGGAAAGACATGAATTTTCCTAAGTGATTGGTAGGTTTTAGAATTTAAGATCATAGTTTAGATCCTTACATGTTTTGCTCCTTTCCATTAATTATCCACAACATTGTCATAGATGAAAAAACAAAGAGACTGTTTTTAGTTTTGAGAAACAGTTAACATTGTTCTTACTGAAGTACAGCATCATCAAAGCCATTAAAGAATATATGATTTACCACAGTAATCGACTCGAGTTTTGAGCAGGCACAATTTTTATTTTTTTGCAAGACACACAATCTTATATACGATGCATAATTATCACCTTCCAAAATTACAAGATGTAAATATATACAATAAAGAATATGTGAGTATACTTTTGTTTCAGGGAAGAAATCTGCCTCAGAGCAAACAGGTTTATGACCTTTTGGGATGGGATTTTCGTACTTATGCTGAAACTTCTAAACAGTTCTTGTTTAAAAAATAAATCTCATTGGATGGACATATAGCCTTGTCATAGTTTTCTCGTTAAAAAAGTCTAATTTTAGAGCGAGCTAGTAAGGAATACCAATGAAGTGTATTCCAGTTATCCATCTTATTATGTCCCAATACTAGATAAAACATCTATAAATTATCCAATAATGGTTCTACAGATTTAAGAACCTGTATTTCTCAGCAACACATCATAGAATGAAACCACTTTCTTAAGATTTATGTGAATATTCCTTGATTTTTTCAAAACTAACTTCCAAACTGTGTTCTTTTGTAGCATTATGCTTTGAGTTTTGACTTCAGCTCTCTGCATAGGGGATGCTTTTAGATTCTTAGGAGTATTTCTGAGACATTAATGCCAGTCTCCCCCAGCTAGAATTATGGGTTTTCATCCTCATTGCTGCCTCCTGCATGGTTGTTTCATTTCTCTGTATCTTTTTATGACCCCTCAATAGATCTTATCTTTCAGAAGTCACCAGGGTGGGAAGATGGAATTTAGGTAGCGTTGATCTTGAGGTTTGATACACACAGTTCTGCTCTGTGTGTATCCTCCTTGTTGTGATGAGAAAGCAGGAATATCAAAACATGGAACATAGATAAACATACATCATCTCACATACACATGCATGCATGTGAACACACAATCACATATATACACACGTGTACTCACACTCACACACACATGCACACAAAATCACATACACAAAAACACACATACTCATGAATACTCACATGCACAAACATGTACACTCACATGTGCATACTTACACAATCACACACATATATCCACACATGCAGCCATGCACACCCACAATGCACACACAGAAAGACATATAGTGACACTTTCACATATGTATGCTCACATGATCACATGAGCACACACACAGACATATACACTCACTTACTTACACATGCATGCCCACATACACACTTTTGACAAATGAATATTTTTGTGTAAATGGTATTTTCTTTAACGTGGATGACTCACTTTTTCATTCTTTAAAATGGTGCCCTAAAATGACAAAGCCTCTCTCTCTTCTTCCAGTTTGGGGAAATTGGTGCCCACAATAACAGAGAACTTAGAACATCTCTCATGGGCACTCAGAGCTACTTCTCTCTCTCCATGAGCTGCAAACTTAGATATAAAGACATGCAGGATAATCTGGTTAAAGTTCAGACTCTAACAATGGCAACAGATGCCATAAGGGCACGTGGGGTGCTAAGTGAAAGAGAAACCATTACTATAGTTACTATAATTTTATTCCATGAATGTATATTTTTGCACTGTGTAAGAATCCTTCAAGAAAATCCCCTGGGTCTTACTGTTCCATAAAGAGATTTGTATATTTCTCCCATCAGTAGGGCTTGTTCCTGAAACTGCTCTCTGCATAAATATCCATTCTATATGGTAGCCAAGATTTTTAACCATGGGGTAAATGCCAACCAATATTTAAGCCATTCCTATCTACATTTAGTTGTAAGAATACAAGGACACCAAAGAAAACCAGTGAAATTTAAGAAATGCTCAAAGAGCACTGTGGGTTCATTTGGAAGAACTTTGCCTTTTGGCCTTAAGTCATCTGTCAGATACCATGAAAATCTGGGATATAGACAAGTATCATCAATAGCCACATATAAAGCCTTCAGTGCAAGGTTTGCTTCCAAAAGGAGTATATACACAAGACAGAAAGTACACAGTGAACAGAAATTATAGATGTAATGATGTCTATGAGTATGTAGGACTATAAATTTGATTTTCCCATTAAATTCCAGGAGGTGCTGCCCTAATAACATATAAGATTAAGGAAGAGAAGAGACAGGGGTTATTTCTAAATTATCCCTTTCTTCTCCCCAGGCAAATTACAGAAAAAGCCATTACCTTTGAAATCATAACTTTCAGGGGAAAGATGAGGGAATTAATATATCATCTGGAAGTTTTAGCAAAATTATCCTAAATGTGCTCTCATAGCATTATCCTCAGCTGGTATGTTCTTCACAGAACACAGTGCAAGGTATGGCCAAGCACCACAGGTGACATAATGTCCTTGTTCAGCCCGCAATTAGGAACATTTCTACTTCCTGCCAAAAACCACAAAATCCTAGCCCAAGATTAACATGAGCAAAATGCCCTCCCTCCACAGATAAAGAACATTTGGTAAAGCTATATATTCATGAGGAGATGTTGCATATAAATTGGATTCTGTCAAGTCAACAACCTGGGAATGAGTAAAATATTTTGTGGTTAACACATGAGTTATAAGCACCATTGAATTGCCTAAATGGTGCTCAAGGGTCTGAAAAAGATGGCGTCTGACAAAGACGGTGTCTGACTAATTCCCAGAGTGAAGCTCCTGTTGCCACAAAATGTCTCCACATCAATTGTTAATAACTCAGGGGATATTGTGAGTATGTCCTCAGGAAAGTGCCTGACTGCGGGGCAAGCCCAGCCCTTATTAGCATGTATACTATTAATTACAGATGAAATATATATACTTCAGTGGTATTTAAACCACTTTGTATTTCTTGACATCAGGACATGCTTTATCATGAAATTATTTATCTGAATAGCATGCTGCGAAACGAACTGTGCCTTTTAAGAAATTAAACTATGTTGGAAATCACCTTTTGCATGTTTAAATAACTTCATAAATATCAAGATAATTTCCTATTATACATGAACATCAGACACCTCAGGTGTGGGTCCAAGCCATACTTAAGCCAGAGTCGTCACTACACAGCCATGTGAAATGTGTGTCCACATAGCATAAAGTGAGCTAGGCACATGTCCTGGAAATGGTTCTTGTTTTTTTTCAGGTTGTTGTTGTCAATGTAAAGCATCTGGATAGGTCATCTACTAAGCTCTGAAACGAATAATTTTTCCTTGTCCTTTTTTCTAAACAGAGCTTTTGGAACCACACTGCACAGAAAGGCCACAGCAGATGGGTCCTGGACTAAATCTAGGTAATCAGAAGAAAAAGGCTTATTTCTTTGTTCATCAAAGGAACTGGGAGTCAGCCTTGCTTCCTTGCCTTATAAAGAGGCTGAATTTGCTTATTCAAATCCTTTATACTCCATCCCTACAGCTTTGATACTTCCACAGACCTGAGTGGCTAACCCAGCCTGCATCTTACAACTTCAGACCATGAGATTTCTAAAAGTTTGTTAAAAATTCTACCTTTCCATCTCAGACTTCAGTACTAATCTGAGTTAACCCGAGATCATTAAACTCTTCTCTTCCTGAAGAACTGTAAGAAGACATCTCCATGACTAGTCATACTGGTTTATTTATCCCATCAACATCCCTCATGTAAGTAGGATCCTGAACTGTATTTCTGACTCTACTAGTGCTCTGTCGCTCCATCCTCATCTTAATTGGAAAGCAGAAGTCTCTGAAACATCGCTTGAAGTTTTCATCAAGAAAGGCATAGAGAATGGGGTTCAGGCTGCTGTTAGTATAACCTAAGGCAATGCAGAAATAATAGCTGGAAAGGGCAGCTGTGCTGTGAGAAGCATTCCCCAGAGCCTCCACAAGGATGAAAATGTGAATGGGGGTCCAACAGATGATAAAGACCGCCACCACCACCAGAACCAGCCTGGTGATCCGACGGAGGTTGCGATCTTTCTCTCTGGAGCCAGAAAGGAGTCGGACACTCTTCAAACGCAGGATCATCAGGGTGTAGCAGATGATGATGATGATGACAGGGATCACAAAGGCAAAGACGAAGACACAGATCTTCATGAAGAGGTCCCACCAGGAGTAATCATCATCTGGGAACTGCAAGGAGCACTCAATGACATCCACATCTGGACAAGGTGAACAAAATAAACAGAAGCACAAAAAGAAAATCTTTTCTTATTACTGTGGCTGCAAAGAATTCTAAAAGTGAGTTTTAATATGTCTGGGTACTAAGATCCAATTATGGTGAGATGATATTACCTAATGTAGATCACAAATTAGGAATGAATGCTATGGATATTAACCATCCTATCCATGCTTAGATCAATGAAGCCAGAAAGTCACCATTTACTGTTAACATATGCAATGCTATGAAATACATATTACTAGCTAGTGATATGAATTATGTAGTTGTGGAAACCAGCTTTATGTGAATGACTTTCAGAAGAACTAAACTGGTAATTTATAGCATAAGCCCTTACTTGCAATTCAAATCATTAACAATTCTCCCAGATCTAAGGCTCTGACAATAAAAGCTAGTATCTATTTGTAATAAAGGAGTAAATGTTTCAAATATAGCCATTCAATTTAGCAAAAGCCAACATGTCTGAAAACATCTAGTGATTTACAAAAAACATTCTGTGGGCCAGTAAAAATTTATACAAATTGTGTTTAAATATGATGCAGGAGTTGTGACTTAAAGGAATCAATTGCTTAAGGGTGTTGTTGAAACATGAGTAAATTTTGGGGGAAGGAAGAGGAGGAGGAAGAAAAGAAAAGAAAAAAAAACAGAACAAGGAAAGGGAGAAAAAGGAGGAAGAAAATCATCTTCATTAGCACCATCATCAAGGAAATTCATAAGTGAGACATATTTTTCATTTTTATCAACACTATGTAACAGATAAAACAAATATTTTATTTGATCAATTGGAAAATTGTGTTATTTGCTCTCCTTCTCTTTGCTGGATAGTATTTCTTTGGAGTGACCTTCATATTGGAAAGAGCAGAGACCAGAAAAAACAGAGATCCAGGAATAAGCACTTTTTTGATACTTTCTTTGGGGGCCTGCTAACCCTTCTGGGGCTCCCTTCTTCCTCAAGAATCAGCCAGCCCACATTTTTTCCTCTTCCCTCTGAAAAATCATTGAGCACAGAGCAGGAAAAACTCTTTGTCGTGATCTGATCCTTCCTTACTGATAAAGTAATCATGAGCAATAAGAGCAAAATTTTTATAATGATATATTCTTCTGATATTGAGAAAAATTACTTCAAAAATAGAACAAGAATATTTTTAAGTAGTGAAACATTTCTATATTTTCTAAAACATTTTAATGTGATCTTAATCAAATATCTCTAAGTAAAAACAAAATGTACCATCTTAGAATCTCAATTAGATATACTTACAATACAAAGAATATAATCATTTTGCCCAATTAAGATGACTATCTTAGAAATTTATCTTTAATCAACTAGATACCAGATAAAACCTTTCATAGTAAATGCAAATTTCCAGAATAACTTGTAATTTTTGATTCTCTGAAAAAAATCATTGTTTAAAGTACTATTACTATGAAGGCTATTAGAAACAAACAAGCATCTTTTTAAATTTGTGCTTTTAGTGTTCATGGGAATACTAATAGTTAAAATCATTTTTTAAAAAATCATCACTATTATCATTAAAAAATCATATTAAGCAACTTTTGACAGTGCACATTGCAAAAATCTGAATTTAAAAAAATATACCCGTCTGGATTTGACTTGTCTACTGAAACTAGTCTCCTTGAAAGTAGGGAACATGTTTAGTTTTGTTTTGTCCTTTCCACGCTTAGCTTTTGTGTATATCAACATTGTCTCTTTCTTGAGGTTGGCTTGAGTTTAAATGTCACATCAGAGACATTTATACAGAGTCTGATCCATTTGAATAGTTCTGTCCCTTGCAACTTATATTCTTTCTATATATTATACTCAAATTATTTTTTTATCATTATATAATGACAGAAGCTAGAAAGAATCTCTTCTGTAATAATATGTTACCTTTCCTGGTATTTTTCTCTCCATCCAGAATGCATACTACCTTAGGGTGGATAACCAGCCTGCTGTCCTCAATATATAATCCTTGCCACATAGGGTAGAAAGAACATAGGATGCTTAAGGAATACAAATCTTTTAACTAAGAACATAAGGTGCTTAAGGAGTACAAATTGTTAAATAAGTGAATAAATGAATACCACATGGAAACCCTTGAAAATGGGGACTGATTACAGTAGTTATTATGGAAGAGCAATCTGCTGAGATAAGTAAGGCAACCTAAGAGCTGATGTTCAATCAGCTTCCTCTTGAAGAAATTGTCTTGCACATTGTAGGAGCTCAATAAGTATTTGGTGAATGGGTGAAATAATCAACAACCACTACTTTTATAAGACTTTGGAAAACACTCAGTGATAGAGTTAGAAATATCCTCCAGAAATGTCAGTGAAGCTAAGCTTATACCAACAAAGATAAAGGAGAATACTGAGACAATCATCAAGGAAATTCAAGTCCACATGCACAATTTTTTATTAAATATTCTCTTTCAGGAAAAAAATGTATCTTTTGCTTTAATGATACACATAGATTGAAACTGAAGGATGAAAAAGATATTCCATGCAAATGGAAACCAAAAGAGAGCAGAAGTATCTATTTTTTTAAGATTTTATTTATTTATTTGACAGACAGATCATAAGTAGGCAGAGAGGCAGGCAGAGAGATAGGGGGAAGCAGGCTCCCTGCTGAGCAGAGAGCCCGATGCGGGACTCAATCCCAGGACCCTGAGACCATGAGACCATGACCTGAGCTGAAAGCAGAGGCTTATCCCAGTGAGCCATCCAGGCGCCCCCAGAAGTAGCTATTCTTACATCAGACAAAACTGGCTTCAACTTAGAATCTGTCATAAGAGGGAACAAAGTCACTATATGATGATAAAAGAACCAAGTTATCAAAAGGATGCAACAATTGTTAAGTATATATGCATCCAACATTGGAGTAGCTAGATACATGAAGCATATATTAATAAAACTGAAAGGAGACAGAGATAGCAATAATGGGGCACTATTTTTTTATTGTGTTATGTTAGTCACCATAAAATACATCATTAGTTTTTGATGTAGTGCTCCAAAAGTAATTGTTTAAATATAACACCCAGAATAGGGCACTTCCATATCCTACTTTCAACAATGGATAGATCACTCAGATATAAAATCAATTAGGAAACAGTAGACTTGAGCAACACTATAAATTAAATGGGGTGGTGGGGGAGGCCTGGATGGCTCAGTTGATAATGTGTCTGTCTTTTGGTTTTGGCTCAGGTCACAATCACAGGGGTCATGAAATTGAGCTCTGGGTGGGGTTCACTGTGGAGTCTGCATAAGATTCTTTTCTCCTCCCTTTCCCTCCCCTTCTGCTCCCCCCCACCAAAATAAATAAGTAAATAAATAAACAAAAAAATAAAATCATTTTAAAAATAAATAATAAATTAAAAAATAAAATGGACTTCACAAACATATACAAAACATTCCATTCACAAGAAACAGAATACACATTATTTTTAAGTGCACATGAAATATTCTCCAGTATAGAACATACATTATGCCATAAGGCAAGCCTTAACAAGTTTAAGAAGACTGAAATCATATCAAATATCTTTTCTGATCACATGAAAATAGACATTAAATAGGAAGAAAATTGGAAAATCCACAAATCTGTAGAAATTAAATAATACGCTCCTGAACAACTAAGGGTCAAAGAAGAAATCAAAGAAAATTTAAAAATGCTTGAGATGAATAAATAGAAATACAATATACTAAAACTATGGGATATAGTAAAAGCTGTTCTTAGAAGGAAGTTTATAGTGATAACCACCTACATTAAGAAGTAAATAACATAGCTTTATATATTAATGAACTAGAAAAAGAAGAATGAACAAAGCCCAAAGTTAGTAGAAGGAAGGAAATAAAGAAAAGAGCAGAAATAAATGAAATAGAGACCAGAAAACAGTAGGGAAAAAAAACAGTTTTTTTGAAGATAAAAAAAGTCAAACCCTTAGACCAGGAAAAAAGGAGAGAAGACGAAATCAAAGAAAAGACATTACAACAGATAACATGGAAATACAAAGGATCATAAGAGACTACTATAAACAATTACATGTCAACAAATTGCATAACCTAGAAAAAATGGGTAAATCCCAGAAACATACAACCTACAAAACTGAATCATAAAGAAATAGAAAATCTGACAGACCAATAACAAATAGATTGAGACTATATCAAAAACCTCCCAACAAAGGAAAACCAAGTGCCAGGTGGTTTCACTTGTGAGTTCTATCAAGCACTTAAAAAGGATACCAATACATTTCAAACTTTTTCAAAAGAAGAAAGTATACTTCCAAACTCATTTTATAAGGCTAACATTAACTTGATACCAAAACCAGACAAGGACACCACGATATCTCTGATGAACACGATGCAAAAGTCCTACAAAACACTAGCAAACCAAATTCAACAGCACAAGAAAAGAATCATATATTATAATCAAGTGGGATTTATCCCTGGGAGGCAAGTATGGCTGAGCATATACAAGTCAAATAATGTGATACACCACATTAATAGAATGAAAAATTAAAAATCAAAAGATCGGGGTGCCAGGGTGGTTCAGTGGGTTAAGCCTCTGCCTTTGGCTCAGGTCATGATCTCAGGGTCCTGGGATCGAGCCCCACATTGGGCTCTCTGCTCAGCAGGGAGCCTGCTTCCTCCTCTCTCTGCCTGCCTATCTGCCTGCTTGTGATCTCTGTCTGTCAAATAAATAAAATCTTAAAAAAATAAATAAAAATCAAAAGATCATCACAATAGATGCAGAAAAATATTTGACAAAAATTCAACATTTATTCATGATTAAAACTCTCAACATAGTAAGTACAGAAGGAATGTACCTCAACATAATAAGGCCATATATGACAAGCCCACAGCTACATCCTATTCAATAGTGAAAGATTGAAAGCTTTTCCTTTAAGCTCAGGAACAAAGCAAAGATGCTCATTCTCACCACTTTTATTCAACATAGTACTGGAAGTCCTAGCCATAGCTCTTAGGCAAGAAAGAGATGGAGAGGAGAAGGGAGTTGAGGGAAATTGGAAAGGGAGGTGAACCATGAGAGACTATGGACTCTGAAAAACAATCTGAGGGTTTTGAAGGGGCAGGGGGTGGGAGGTTGGGGGAACCAGGTGGTGGCTATTAGAGAGGGCACGGATTGCATGGAGCACTGGGTGTGGTGCAAAAACAATGAATACTGTTATGCTGAAAAGAAATTAAAAAAAAAGAAAGAAAAATAAATAAAGGGCATCCAAATCAGAAAGAAAAATATAAAATTTGTTTGGAGATGACACAATCTTACATATAGAAAACCCCAAAGACTCCATTAAAACACTATTAGAAAAAACTAATTCAGTAAAGTTGCAGAATTCAAAATCAACATACAAAAACTGGTTGCATTTCTATACACCAACAATAAACTATCTTAAAAAGAAATAAAACAATGGCATTTATGTTAATCTACAAATAAACCTATCTGTATACTGACAACTGTAAAACATTGATGAAAGAAATTTAAGAAGATATAAATAAATGGAAAGATATCCTATGTTCATGGATCAAAAGAATTAACATTATTAAAATGTCTATACACACAAAACAATCTAAAGATTCAGTACAACCTCTATCAAAACCCAAAGGCACTTTTCAAGGCAACAGAATAAAATAATCCTCAGGGGCACCTGGGTTGCTCAGTCAGTTAAGTGTACAATTCTTGATTTAGGCTCAAGTCATGATCTCAACATTGTGAGATTGAGCCCCATTGGCTCCTCACTGAGCATGGAGCCTGGGTAAGATTCTCTCTCCCTCTCCTTGCTTCTCCCCACCCTGCACTCAGTGATTCTCTCTCTCTCAAAACAAAACAAAACAAAATGAAAAAATAATCCTCAAACTCATAAGGAACCACAAAAGACGCTGAATTGTCAAAGCAATCTTGAGCAAGAACAAAGCTAGAGGTATCACAATTCCTGATTTCGAATTATATTACAAAGCTATAATAATCAAAACAGTCTGGTGCTGGCATAGAAAACAGACACATATTCCAATGGAATGGAGAATAGAGAGCCCAGAAATAAACCCACACATATACAATTAAGTAATCTTCAATAAGGATGCCACAAATAGAAATGGGGAAAGGATAGGGTCTTCAATAAGTGGTGCCAGGAAAATGGGATATCCACATGCAAAAGAATGAAAAGAATGGACACTTATCTTACACCGTACATAAAAATCAACTCAAAATGGATTAAAGACAATGTAAATAAAACCGCAAAACTTCTAGAAGATAACATAAAGGAAAAGCTTCTTGATACTGATACTTATATGACACCAAAAGTACAAGAAACGAACCAAAAATAAACAAGTGAGATTACATCAAACTAATTCAAACTAAAAACAAACAAACAAAAACCAAAAACCCAAAACAAACAAACAAACAAAAAACCCCTCCTGCACAGCAAAGGAAACAACAAAATGAAAAGGCAACCTACAAAATGGAAAAAAATATTTGCACATCATGTATCTGATAAGGGGTTAATATCTAAAATATATAAGGAAATCATGGGGCACCTGGCTCAGTGGGTTAAAACCTCTGTCTTCAGCTCAGATCATGATCCCAGGGTCCTGAGATCAAGCCTCATGTCTGGCTCTCTGCTCAGCAGGGAGCCTGCTTCCTCCTCTCTCTGCCTGCCTCTCTGCCTACTTGTAATCTCTGTCTGTCAAATAAATAAATAAAATCTTAAAAAATAAATAAATAAAATAAAATATATAAGGAAATCATACAACTCAATAGCAGGAAAGCAAATAACCTGATTTAAAATGGACAAAGAACCTAAATAGACATTTCTCCAAAGAAGACTTACAAACTGCCAACAGGATTATAAAAAGGTGCTCAACACCACCAATCATCAGAGAAGTGCCAATCAAAATCACAATGAGATATCATTTCATACCTCTTACTGTGGCTATTATCAAACATTTAAAAAAAAGGTAAGTGTAGGCAGGGATGTGGAGAAAAGGGAACCCCCACTGGTGGGAACGCAAACTGGTACAGCCATTCTGGCAAACAGTATGGAGGTTCCTCAAAAAGGTAAAAATAGAACTATCATATAATCCAGTAGTTCCACTTCTTGGTATATGTCCAAAGGAAATGAAATCAATATCTCAAAGATATCTGTACTCCCATGTTCACTGCAGCATTATTTACAATAGCCAAGATATGGGGGGGGGGGGCTGTGCACCAATGGATGAATGGATAAAGAAAATGTGGTATATGATGTATATATACACATACACAATGGAATATTATTCAGTTATTAAAATGAAAGAAATCCTGCCATTTGTGGCCACATGGATAGATCTGGTGAACATTATGCTAAATGAAATAAGCCAGACACAGAAAGACAAAAACTATACGATCTCCCTTATATGTGGAATCTCATAGAAGCAGGAGTAGAACTGTGGTTTCCAGGAGCTTGGGGCAGGAGGGATGGAAGGCAATGGCCAAAGGTTACCGTTAAGCAAGTAAAAAAGTTCTATAGAGGGGCCCCTGGATGGCTCAGTGGGTTAAGCCTCTGCCTTCAGCAGGGTCCTGGGATCGAGCCCCACATCGGGCTCTCTGTTCAGCGGGGAGCCTGCTTCCCCCTCTCTCTCTGCCTGCCTCTCTGCCTACTTGTGATCTCTCTGTTGAATAAATAAATAAAATCTTTAAAATCCTCAGAATCTTTAAAAAAAAGAAGAAGAAGAATTCTGTTTCTGTTTGTAGTCATTACCATAACTTAGTAATTATATTAGTGGTAATAAACAGACTATGAATTCCCAAAATAAATAGTACACACATATATACTGTGTAAAATGTTATATTTAACATCATATACCCATAAAGTGAAATTCTTGCTGCATGCAAGAGCCCTCGATATTGAATGAATACCCTACAGATGTTAATAAACATAAGCAATAAGGCAGGACCAGTTAAAATCACTATGTCAGATAAAGATGCTAGTTAACATTTATCAATGACTTACTAGACATGGCCCTGCTTCTAAACTTTCCATGCACTGACTCATTAGATCTGGAAAACACCCTAAGAGGTAGACACTATTATTTATCCCTATTATGCAGATAAGGACATTGAGGGACAGAAATCTAAGTAATGTCTCCAAAAGGATAGTGTCCATAAATGATGAAATCAGGATTCAATCCCAGGCACTTTGCTTCCAGAATCTGTGGTCTTAACCAAAAAGAAACCAGAAAGAAACTCAGAAGCATTAACTGAAATTTCTCATCTAGGTGGACGTGTTCTAATGTAGTTGATGCCTGATTTCCTTCAGTAAGCATTCTCCACAAACATGACAGTATGAACTACCAATGCCATTCAGTTCTGATTCAGGTCACAGAGATTGTCTAAAATACTCCTCTTGGTCACCCAACAGTCTTGACAAGGAGTGTCACTCAGCACTCAAAAATGAATATATTAGATGGTTCAGAGACAATCTTTCATCACATAGTCAAAATCTGCTTTAGAAAATTGTTTAAAGAATCATCTTCTTATAATTAAAAAAAAAGAAACAAAGAAAGAAATGAGCTCTCTACAAAACTACTTTAATTTTTCCCATTTTCCCCTCTGTTTGCTGCACAAATTAATCTCCCAATACTGGTGGATCCTTTCTTCCATGGCATCTGCACACATTCACCTACAGCAACTCCTTCCTGGAAAACCTACATTTATCTTCATTTCATTTTTCAAAAAATGAATTGAAATCCATTGCTTCTAGGATGTCATTTTTCTGACAATGATTAGAGGAGTCCAGTGGCTAAGTCTGCAAGTATGTCATGAAATATCAAAATCAGTTCCTCATTTGCCTAGGGAAAATCGCCACCTTCTTTTATCATTTGGCCCATTCTTCTAGTCCTCATGGGGTATATGCAGCCTCTCCTTTTGAATCCAGTTATTAAACATTAACACCCTAGTCTGGGAAGCATTTCTTGCAACTATATGTCCATTTGTTGTATACACAAAGAAACAAAATCCTGTGTGTATAATTAAAATGCTTCTCTGATAAAGTTTGGCATATCTTAAAATTTACCAAATATTATAGCTTAACACCTTCCACAGCTAAGCTGGAAATTCATTTTATAGTTTAAGAGGGAAAAGATTGTGTTTCATTACAAATGTGAACTATCCTGGAGAAACTATGATTTTAGCACCTGCCCTTTCTATGATCTGGTAGGTCCCTACTACACATATTCAATTATCTGTATTTACAAGTGTCATGAGCCTCCCTAATAAACTAGACTTTTTAGAGAACTGCTACAACAATAAACAGCATTTATAAAGTCCAAAGTGACGGTTCTGTTCCCCTCTCCCCAATGGATTTCTACTAAGACCAAAGATATTTTCATAGCTTTACTTTTACTAGTAAAGTAAAACTGATGGGGCAGTAGTCCTCACCCTGGCCAGATTAGAGTCTCTAGGGACATCTTAAAAGTCTTAACACCCAGGGATGCCTGGGTGGCACAGATGTTAAACATCTGACTCTTGGTCTCAGCTAGGATCTTGGGATCAAGCCCCACATTGGGCTTCATGCTCAGCATGAAGTCCGTTTAGGTTTCTTTCTCCCCCTCCTTATGCCCACCCCCCATAAATCAATCAATCAATCAATCAATCTTTAAAAATACCTTGATATAAAGACTGTGCCTCTGGTCAATTAAACCAGAGCCTCCAGGTGTGGGACCGAGGCAGCAGTATAGCCCTTGAACAGCATGGGTTTAAACTGCACATGTGCACTTACACACAGTTTTTTTTTTTTAATTACAGAACAGTACTAAAAATTAATTTTCTTTACCTTATGATTTTCTCCATTACACTTTATTTTCTCCAGCTTACTTTATTGTAAGAATACAGCATACAAACATATAACATATAAAATATGTATTAATCAACTGTTTAGGTCATCAGTAAGGCTTCTGAGTCAACAGTACACTATCAGTAGTTAAGTTTGGGGGAGTCAAAGGTAATACAAGGATTTTTGACTGTCTGGGGTTGTTGCACCAACATTATTCAAGGATCATCTGTATTTTCTGAAGTACCCAGGTGAATCCAACATGCAGCCCAGGGTGAGAACCACTACCCTAGTAATACTGGGAAAACATCAGGTATCCTGTTTGCATTAGGTAAGAACTAGTATATACAAAATCTAAGTTTTGCTCATGTGTACTATCATCCATCAGTGAACCCAATTCTGAATGTCCTACAACCAAATGAAGGTGTTATAATGGTGACATGGAGATTAATCCCTGAAGAAAATGAGTAAAGAGTCAGCATAGGTTTCTAATGATTTAGCGTCCTTTTTTAAGGAGAAAGAAAAGGACCAAGTAGGTGTATCTTACAACTGCCAGCATGCAATAAATTGTATTCTAAAAATCTACATGCCTGTGGTTCCCTGCTTCATCCCCACCTCTCCAGATTCTGATAAACTCTTCCAGAGTAGCAGATAGTTTGGGCATCTATGTTTGGGTAATGTCTTTATCCATCCTATGTTTAGACATAGAAAGCATAAAAGTGTTGTGTTTCTCACCTTCCATGGATTTATGCCTTGTGTTTCCACTGGTTTTTGGTTTTTCCCCTAGATATGTGTCCTACTCATTTCTAAACTGAAAGTTTCTCTAATTAGAAGTAGGATTGTAAAAATGAGATGAACATGACTGTTCTTACCTTCCCTGACTTTGGTCCCTCCAAGGACTATCGCAGATATGCCAACAGATGATGATAAGAGCCAAATACAGATGTTAATGATCTTTGCCTTCATAGGGGTGCGGAAGTCTAAAGCTTTGACAGGGTGGCACACAGCAATGTATCGGTCCACACTCATCATGGTCAAGGTGAATATGCTGGTAAACATGTTATAGTAGTCAATGGAAATGACTATCTTGCACAGCACATCCCCAAATGGCCACGAATTCATCAGATAGACTGTGCTCTGGAAGGGCATGGTTGTAGTAACCAAAGCATCTGCCAACGCCAAGTTAAATATATAAATGTTGGTTGCTGTCTTCATCTTTGTGTATCTAAAAGACAAGAAACAAGAGCATTTCTCTTCAACTTTGTATCAAATCCATGAGTGTGTTTGTAACACAAATCCAAATGTGTTTGTAACAGCCTTTGAACTATTGAATTTGTTTTTCATTCACTTATTCTTTACATATTTATTGAGCATCTAAGATGTAAAAGGACTGTTCTAGACATTAAGGGTAATAGGAAAAAAGTGGACAAAAATCTTTGACTTGACTTAGCTTTTATTCTGGTGCTTTGTTCAAAATATAGTGCAAATAAAATATCATAGATGAATAGATGAATATACATAACAGATCTTTTTGTCAGACTCGCACATAATACAGGTTGGTCTTTATTTTGTGACTGGCAATTCATCTTAATCCTACCTGGAGTTGCTTGCTTTTAAGCATTTTTTATACTTTTTTATTTCTTCCTCTTCACTGTGTAAAACAAAAGATAAAGCTTCTTCAACTTTTCTTCAGGGTCATTTTGAGAAATCCATCATTGTAATTACGTCTTTTGAAAATTCAAAATGGTTTTCATTTTTAAAATACATTCAATTTCAATGGCTAAAACACAGCTAAGTTTGTTGACTTTTGTTTGCCAGTGTGCCATTAGTTTTTCATTGTAAATGCATTATGTAAATAAGGCTGGCTGAGTTCTTACTTATACACATCACAGCACAAAATGTAATCTAGCACAGTAGGTGAGAACTCAGTTTTTCTTTACTCTCATCTTGAGAGATTTTTAAAACACATAAGTTGTTTCTTCTTCCAACTGAGGGGACAGTAATTTTCAAAACAGGCCAAAAACATTGCCTTTAAGGCCAAATTATTCTTCCCATTATAACATGAAGTTTAGAACAATTCTATTTTCAACTAAAACTGAATTAAGAGGACTGTTTTACTTAGAGAATGCTCCCTGAGGGATCTATAGGGCATGAAACATTCCAAACAGTATCAGCAGGTTTTCAGAGGCCAAATGCCTCTGAATATGTAGGGGAAATCCATGTTAATTACTTTCTATACACCTCAGATTTATAGACCTTATCGTAATTAACTCAGTCATGCCCCACATACCTTCTTAGTGTTATGGTTTTGACTGTTATTTAGGGTCACTTATAAGGAGCTGTCCTAAGGAAAATTAATTGCTTTCTTTATAAAATCAATATCAATGGTTTTTATTGATCACTGCTAGGGTGTCTTTCAATACATAAATCTCTACATGAGAAATGTCTTTTAACATGTAGTGACAGAACAACCTTGGCTCTCCTGGGAGGCAAGGTGGTCTTCTATGAAGTTAGATCATCCAGAGTCTGGATTTAGTGTATGACTTTTCTGAGTTTCATGTCCTGTCACATAAAGATAATAAAACCGAATGGCCATACCAGAGGTAAAGGCAGTAGATGACCTGACACAAAATGTGTGACATACAGGATCACTCTTAGCATCCCACTTACCCTCCCCCAAATCTTCCCCTCCTCTCTTTCCTTCTTGCTAGAAAATGTTTTGTCTGTGCTGGGTTGAAGGCATGGTAAAGCATGGCACAGGGTCAGTATCTGTGGGTTTCCATTCTGATGCTCTGCTATTTAAACAGTGCTTTAATCTGGAGAATGAGAAGCTTATTTTAAAATATGTCATGTTTTACCTTTACAATTTTCACTCAAATATTGTTAAGTGGCCTATAAATTTTATTAAATGTGGAGTGCCTGGGTGGCTCAGTCCCGTTAAGTGTCTGCCTTTAGCCCAGATCACTATCTCATGGTCTTGGGATCAAGTCCATGTCAGGTTGCCTGCTCAACTGAGAGTCTGCTTCTCCCTCTGCCCATCCCCTCCCCCACTTGTGATCTTTCTCTCTCTCTCTCTCTCTCTCAAATAAATAAATAATGAGTAAATGTATATGGCCAATGCTGAGAGCATAGGTATTATAAAGGCATAGATAACTAGGGAAATTCACTTACTGAGACAGAGCAAATATTTCCAATGAGCAAGACTGAAATGCTATATGTTCAAATGTCTTCTTTAAGGTATAGTTTTATGTTTGAAAAGTGCATCTTACAAGCCAACCTCCTATTCTGTCAACTTTCTCTCCAAGAATCCCCGATATTAACAAAGATTATAGTGGGGAGTGCCTTTGACTTTGCTTTCATATTTAGTGACCCTGATATTCTCTTCTTACTTTATGAAGTTAGGCAGATGAGACAGTTCCCTGCTTGGGTAAACTTGGGTTCAAGTCCTTATTTTTCACTCTGTTAGATTTTGAAGAGGTCACTAAAAATGGAGCTTCAGTTTCTCAACTATAAAATGGGAAATACAATGTTTATCTCATAGAGCTCCCGAGATAATTAATGGAATGCCCCTAATCCAAAGAACATGTCCAATTTATTTCATGGTCTTTAACTCCTCTCCCTCCCTTATGTATGTGGAAGCCATCAGTCACCACAAGAAGAAAAAAAGGAACCTAGTTTTCGTTAGAGCCATAGTTCAGCTTTAATATGAAATATTAAAGAGCAAAATGATGCCTGCAACATATTGGAAGAATGTGAATGAAATTAAATATGAGTTATAATAAAATATAATATGCACCTTTATCAACAATAGCCCAAATTATAGAAAGAGCCCAAGTGTCCACTGACTGATGAATGAATAAAGAAGGTGTGGTATATATACACAATGGAATATTACTCAGCCATAAGAAGAATGAAATCTTGCCGTTTGCAGCAACAAGGATGGAAATTATGTATTATGTTAAGCAAAGTAAGTCAGTTAGAGAAAGACAAATACCATATGATTTCATTCATATGTGGAATTTAAGAAACAAAACGGTGAACACAGAGGAAGGGAAAAAAAGAGAAGGAGAAAAAAAAGAGAGAGAGAGAATGAAGGAAGCAAACCATAAGAGACTTTCAACTGTAGAAAACAAACTGAGGGTTGTTGGAGGGGAGGTGGGCAGGGAGATGGGCTAGATGGGTGATGGGCATTAAGGAGGGGACTTGTGATGAGCAGCAGGTGTTATAAGTGTGATTAGTCACTAAATTCTATATCTAAAACCAACATTATACTATATGTTAACTAACCAGAATGTAAATTTAAAAATTGATGCAAATATGTATAAATATGTATCTTTAATAATAAAATGATGAGTAATTTTCGCTTAGCTTTTCAAAAGTACTTGAACAAATAAATGTATGAAATTGCTTAAGCCCTGAATTTATAAAGAATCCAAATCCTGTCATTTCTCAGAATAAGAGAATAAGTACCTATAACAGAAATGTCTACAAATTACATTAATTTTAAGTATACTAATTGTAGCAAAAGCTCTTCAAGAGAAACAAGCTCTGGCTGGACCATTCATGTAGGAGCTATGACTGTCACCATCCTCCAGGGCCAGAGACACTTACCAGAGACCTAAAGACATACCTGAAGCCTCCTGCCATGGAGATCCCCCGATCCAACAGCATACCAACATCAGGGCATCACTCTCATTTTGAGATGGTTCATGTTAATGATGACAATCTTAGTAATCATGTATTTCAAACACTCCCTGTGTCAGACTCTGTGTACCTCCCACACATTTATCCCATTCAGTCCTCACCGCAACTTCACATGGTAGATATCAGTATCCCTTTTCTACAGATGACGCCACTGAGAATCATGGGAGTTACATGCATTTTTCAAAGTAATATGGTTATAAACAGCATTGCAAGACTCAAACCTGGGTGCTGGATGCCAGTTTCCGCATTCTTAAATGCCCCCAGCACTGTATAATTTACCAAGGCCAGTGCTTTGACCTCCATGTATTTTATCTGATTCTTAAGACAATAGCTCCTCGAGTTTAGCCAGGAGATTTATGTCTTCTCCCTAATATTAGTGAAGCAAGTTAGACTTAGGTGAGTAAAGTGATGTTTTTGTTTTGTTTTGTTTTAATTTATTTTTTCAAGATTTGGTTTATTTATTTGTCAGAGAGAGAGAGAGAGAGAGAGCGCACACAAGCAGAAGCAGAGGAGGGCAGAGAAAGAAGCAGACTCCTTGTTGAGCAAGAGCCCAATGTGGGACTCAATCCCAGGATCCTGGGATCAAGATCTAAGCCAAAGACAGATGCCTAATTGTCTGAGCCACCCAGGCATCCTAACATGATGTTTCTAATGTTGGCAAAGGTGGGGACTCCATGGGATGATCTGAAAGGGGCAGCAAGGCAAGGTCCCTCTCCCAGGGTTCTGAAAGACACATACTTATAAACCTACCACACAAAAGGAGAGAAATGACAGGTATAATTCAAACTAGTGAATAAACTATAAGTTCAACAATATTTACTGACAGTCTTTTATGTACTACATTGGACCAGATCCTTGAAAATAAGACCTCCACCCTGTGATAATAAGACCCTCTGGTTGAGCACTCTGGTTTTGTTAATTTAATTAAAAGGAGATAGTAGCTAGTTCTTTTAGTCACATGTGCCCTGAGGGAGGGGGGAATAAGCTTTCTTACTATGATAAGATATGAAATTATTTTCCATTTCATCCATCCTGCTTTACAAAAATGTGCAAGTATTTCAAATAAAATGGCACCATCTGGGTGGGAAGTTTGGCTCATGTGGAGAAGCTGGAGGTGGGCTGGCAGAGAGTGGTTGCACTTTTTAGCGTACACACCACAGGAACATATGGCACTAAAAGAGCAAAGTCTGTGGGCTGTCCTCACTACACTTGTCAATGTTACAAACCTGAAAGTGATGGTAAGGTGTACCAGACGGGAAGCAGGGAGCAGGCTGGGAAGAGAGGTCAACCAGAGAATCCAGGGTGGCAGCCAGGAGGAAGATCATCGCCTGGCTACATGTCAGAGGGTGTCTCTGGGAGTAAGGAATGTTCGTCATCATATCTTAATTCAAGACCTTCCTACTGGAGTTCTCTTTACAGAGAATTAAGGGGTGGCTTCTGACTGGCAGCCATACATGTACAAGGTTATCTGCTGAGCTATCAGGAACCAATGTCTCCACGCAGGTTTTCTGGGAAAGCCTGGCACTTGCCCCGAGAAAAATGAGACACCAGTAAGGGAACATTGACCTTGAACCACAGAGTCTCACATCTTCTTGTCCTTCCCATATGCCTGCTGTGCTCAGATACTGTGCAGGTAGAAAAGCTTGTTCTTGAATTATTAGCATCCCTTGCTGTTGAGGTGCATTGCCCGGGTGCTTTTTTATTTTAAATTTAAAGGATCCTTCCTTAGTCAGGAGCTCCTTTTTAGCATTATGACAGCATAATAAACCTATAATCTTGATGGGTAATGACCATCTATCTTTAAATACAAACATGTTTTCCATTTATTGATTTCAGTTATTTTTAGCTCTTACCTGAAATTGTCCCCCATGCTGACAATACACACACACCCTCTCTTCTCTCTGGTTATAGTGAAGCTTCTTCCCCTATATTCATCATTTCATTATTTCAACACATTTTTAAGTGCCTGCTCCATATACAACAATATACTGGGCATTGAGGATGACTGAGAAAACCAATAAACTGACTGTGACCCGAGGAGCTTTTCAACCCACTAAGTCAAAATTACAACGTAAAGTAGAGGACCAGACAGGGCAGGATCAGCGTGTAGTGAAGAGATGGGGGCACATTTTAAAGAAGACAAAACCTGGACAGGATCTTGCACTTTGAGAAGGATCTGGAGAGAGAGGTTTTCATGGCTACAGTAATGAGAACCTGACTGAGCTGGGAAAAGGGGTGTCAGGGCACAGAGGACCTTGAATACCAAGAGGCAAAACCATGTGGAGTGTTCACAGAGGACTTATTATGGGACAAACTCTGTTTTGAGAACTTTATCTGGCAAAGTTGTCTTGATGACTAAATGAGACAATCCCTCAAAGTACTCATCACAGGACTTGGTATTTGTTGATTGATCACTGGATGCCAGTCCTCACAGTCATCATTCCTGCTGCTGGTATCATTGCGGTGGTCATTACCTGCCACGGCCCTAATAAACTTCCTCACAGTCCCATTATATACCACTGCTCCCACTTCTTTTGAAGAGTAAGCTGTCTAAGAGATAATTCTCAGGGGTTCTCAGAGTGCACAGCTAATCAGTAAAGGCCATTCGGGGCTGTCATTCAAAAGTTTCTTAAAGAGGCAGAAATTTCAGAGAATTTATGTGATTCTGTGCATCTGCTCCTTCCAGCAGCTAAAGATTGAAAGCTATTCTGATAAGTGTGGTAACTATGCATCATGAGGGTAAAAAACATTTGATATGAGGGAATGGGGCATGAGTCAAGGAATACTAATATTGAATACTAACATACTGCCCATCTACAGACAAAGGCTATCATGTACACTACAGTGTTGCAGTTTTCCCACAAACAATACCCATTGTTTGGGTGAGGAAACAGAGTAAAGAGGAAGTAAATGGCTTGCCTGAGACTACAAATTAGTGGACATAAGGGAGTAAAATCTGTAGCCCTCAAACCACAGCTCCAACAGAATGAAACAAACAAACACACGAGTGGTCATTTTTCTGAATAGAACCCTTTAGTATGGAGAATGCCTACAGGCCTTTAGAATACACCTGAAGAGGTGGGGGGGGTGGGAGGTTGGGGGAACCAGGTGGTGGGTATTAGAGAGGGCACCGGTTGCATGGAGCACTGAGTGTGGTACAAAAACAATGAATACTGTTATGCTGAAAATAAATTTTAAAAAAATGAAAAAAAAAAAAAAAGAATACACCTGAAGAATCACTCTTTGGTCCTGGTGAAGAAAATGAGTGTGACCAAACACTCCTGACCCACAGGAAGCTGGCCACTCACTATCTTACAAGACCTGAGCTGCACTAGCTTCTGAAGACCCCTAACACACCATGCTCAGTAGAAGGAAATTTCTGTGACACCTGGGAAAATGCAATCCTTTTAAACCAACAGTGGACAACTAGCATAATGAGAGACATGCTTCAACATTCTTTTCTCTGCACTGTCAACAAGCATGATTTATTCGTTTTTCTGGGCATGTTTTCCAGATACAGAGCATTCCAGATTTTATATTTTAAATGATCAGAAATGGTGGCTTTACTGATGTGAATTTTCAGAAGAACTTATTTGAAAACATAATGAGTTTGCTTCATTAATTCCCTAGATAACTTCCAGTTCATCTCAAAATTGAGTTGCTGTGTCTTTTTGGATTATTTACTATTGAAACTATGGTTCTTTACTAAGGGGCAATAGCTTATTAATTTTTTAAGGGAAGGAAAGGAAATTTGGTCCTTGTTTCATCTGACTCTGAAATTGAATATACTCACTTATATTCACATTCGCTATGTGAATCCACAGATTCATTCAGATGTCAGGTCCCTCCAGTTCCCCAGAATTACTCTCTCATATTCAAAGAGAAAAAGCTATAGGAAGAACAGAGGAGCAGATGTGTCCCTGAGTTCCATGACTGTCACAGCCTCAGCAACCATGCTGGCAGTGATGTATATAGCCAGAATGGTGGACATGCATCACCTCGCACGGGGGGCAGGCTGTCAGGCAGGGTGGTGGGAGAATGCAAAACAGTGATTTCACTGATACAGCAGGTACCAGGACCTGCTCGTCCTCTGTAGGCATGGTCCTGACACCCAGCATCAATGTTCTAGTGTACTCAGCTGTGCACACAGCGTGAGTGTTTATCATGCCTGACAACAGTAGAACAACTGTAAATCTCATGTGATTGACATGCTGTTTCTCAGCCTACAACTATCTGGATATTTAGAAGTACACAGATATCTTAGATGATTTTTTTTCCAACTTTATACAGAAAACTGAAGTAGCCAAGGGTACCACAGGATGCTGGCAGAGAGGAGACAAGATTACCCTTCCACTCTGTACTCTTATCAGTAGGAAATGCCGCCCCCCTCAACCCCGCTCCGGGGTGGAAAGCAACATGGTAAGCAGAGAGAGTTCGTTGTCTTATGAAGTTAAGTGAGCAAACACTTAGCAGGAGCTCAGAAGAGTGCTCCTATTGTGAAAGAGGGTCTCTAAATACTCGTAACTCTAGCTGTTTTTAATATGAAGCCTCCCTTCCCCCCACTTCAGACCAGTCTTTTGGGATCTCTCAATTTATCACATATTCATCACATGCCTTCAATTTTTCTCATCTTTCATCTTTGCTGGACCAGGGAAAGGTGAGTGTTTACACACACACACACACACACACACACACCCCTTTTACAATATTATCCCCACGCCTAAAGTCTCCTCTCTTACATAAATTTTTGTTATCTCAGAAATAAGTCAGTATCCCCTCCAAAGAAAGAAACAAAGAAAGATGGGCTGATTTTCTGTGGAGGAATACATCTTTTGTTAATACAGTTTTGAGCCTGCATTACTTGCACCACTGAAACCACATAAGCCAAACTTTAGAAAAAAGGCTATCCTGCAGCCATACAATTTTAGGTTTTTGCACTGCGGACGGGCTGAGCTCCCTGGGGCAATGACAATTGAGTGCATCCAGAAGTTAATCTGGAGTGAAAAAAACGCCAACTACATAGCTCACAGAAAGATACAGCTACTCAAGAGATACAAGTGAGTGATCAATGGAGAGAGGCAATCATCTCCCAGCCAGAAATAAGTCCCTCCTAAAACTAAGTTGAAGACAGGCACCAGGAAAAATTGTAAAGTCTCATAAGGTCAACAGAATCAAGAAGTGATTTTGAAGACTACAATTTTGCCTAGAGTCTGTTAAAGGTTAGGAGTTTGATGACTTTCTTTCTTTCTTTTCCTTTTTTTTTGGGGGGGGGGTGGTGGTATACAGCTGATTCTTTTCTGATCTCTGAAACACAAGGATTTGGATTTCAGCTGCAATCTCATGTTCCACAGGGAAGAAAATAGTTCCACTTTGCAAATCCATATCATCACTTGCAATGAAATCAAGTCTCTCTTTTAAGAGCTTGTGAAATGACAAAATTACCTGGAGAAATGCAAGATAGGCACTTTTGGAAAATAATTTCTGGAGGGATCTTCACTATGCTTACTTTTGAGGATATGTTCAACATTGATTCCAAAGAGAGGACTCAGGATAAATGAGAACATATTTTTCAATCAAAGCCTGAGATAAGACAGATGTCAGAGATGGAGCAGCACAAGGTTAATTATACCAATAAGCCTCTGCCTTTCCTTCAGTGCCTTGCTAGGTATAGTCTGGCGATATTATCCAAGGTAGGCTACAGTAACACTTGAGAGAATGTGGAATATGTGTGTACATACAATTGCCGTGAATGCAATGAGAACTTCAAGAAGGAAAAGATACTCTTTTTCATGGATGGAAGAGACTCATCAGACACTCTGATTGGGTCAACTCACTTCTTTCTTAATTCGGTGATAGCCACAGTTTCCTAGAACTGACACAAGTTCAACCATGGGGCCCAGACCAACTCAGGGGTGACCTGAGTCTGTATATGCCATTTGACCTAAGATGGTCTCTGCAGAGTGGGATTTCTGTCAGTAGCTTAGAGAAGCACTCTGTCCCCTAATTGATAAGAAAATGGGTACCCTTGTAAAAAACCACCTCTGTGTCCAGCAAGCTTGAATGTGTTGGCTGCCTTTGGAGAAGAAATTTGAGTTCTGGAAATGGAAGCATTTCCAGAGTATTTTTGTGGTTCTGTTTTTGTTTTTGTTTTTGTTTTATTTTGTTTGTTTGTTTCCCTATGTCTCTTATAAAGCTGCCCGTTAGGAAATTTCAACACTGCCCAGGCTGAACTATAAGAAAGCAAAAGTCTTCTACTCCCTGGTCAAGGGTAGCAAAAGACCTAGAAGTCTTTATTGTGGTAGTGGTGAATTAATGAAAACTAATGAGAAAAGCAAAAGGCAAAACTTAAGGCCAACAACCAAGTAATTTTGATTCCTATTATTTTTGTCCTAATAGTTTTTTCCTTGTTTATCCTTATATTTAACTTTAAAAGAAGTATGCCTTTACAAGAGTAATGCTTTCCTTCAAATTAAACAAAAGAGAACATATATACATAATTTTCATGAAAATTGAAGCTTGAGGAGAGTGTTTTCTTAAGGAGAACAGAAATAGGATAAGCCGAGATTAGGGCTGAATTATGTCCCCTCAGATACATGCGTTCAAATTCTATTTGAAGATAAAGACTTCAAAGAGACAAAGTGAAGTAAAATCAAGTTAAAATGGGGTCATACAAGCAGGCTTTAATACAATTTGACTGGTGTCTATATCAAAGTAGGAGATTAAGACACAGACACACATGGAAAGAAGACCACGTGAGGACACGGAGAAAAGAGCCATCTATAAGCCAAGGAGAGAGGTCTCAGAAGAAACCAACCCTGCTAACACCTTGATCTCGGACTTCTAGTCTCCCTGTGAGAAAATAATTTCTGTTGTTTAAACCACCCAGTCTGTGGACCTTTGTGACAGCAGCCTTAGCACACCAAGATAGGGCAGAGCAAAGGTTTCCCTGAGAAAGAAGATCCCCCTGCCACAAGTAGCCTGCTTCTGCTGATGCCTGCCTTCCCACCAGACTTGCTCAGCCAGTCCCACCAACACATAACCCAA
Source organism: Lontra canadensis (assembly GCF_010015895.1). Lineage (NCBI taxonomy): Eukaryota > Metazoa > Chordata > Mammalia > Carnivora > Mustelidae > Lontra > Lontra canadensis. The sequence continues at coordinate 691,685 of NW_022631171.1, forward strand.
TTCCTTGCAACAAATCTCTTCACAGGTACATCTCCTACTGGTTCTACTGTTCTGAATGAATCCTGACTAATACAGAGAGTGAGAAAAGTGAGGATAGAAGAGCTGAGAAGGCTCTGGAAAATATGACCAATTAAGAAACACAAAAAGAGTAGGCTGTGCTGTGGACAAGAGAAACCCAAGGATGTGTCAGGAAGTGAAGGACAGGGTGCTATCAGAGAAAGCAAGGGGCATAAGACTGGTTGAGTATATCAAATCTCCACAGAAATCAAGGCACAGTCAGCCAAAATGAGAAGCTGAAACATGATGCTCTAGCTTTGGTAAAGGAGCATCAGGGAGGGAACCCATGCGCACAGGGCTGAGGAACATGTGAAAGACAGGAAAATGAAGAAGGATTATCCCTCTAAGAAGTTTACCTACAATACACAGGAGGATGAAAAGACATTAGGTAAGGGAACTCAGAAAAATGGAAGGGTCGTGGATATTGACTACCTGTAAGATGACAAATGCTTGAGTATGTCCAGGAGCTTAAAGGACAAAAGCAGTGGAGAGATTATAAATAGCAGAGAAATGGGTTAGCTAACACAGCAGAGACCTCAGGAGAGCCCAAGGTGATGAGATTCAACCCTCAGGAGCAGGGATCTGCTATGGATACAAAGAAGGAAACATCTCCACAGAGATGGGATGATATGAGGGAGGGTGGCTGCCAATGCATGTATATAGGCAGAACACTCCCAGCAGCTAGACTCTAGTGTCACAGTGAACTACTGGGTTAAGATGATCCCCTGACCATGATGAAATATGGTCAGGGAGGGCTTAGGAATTAGTACTGATTAAATTAGTTTGGAGTTTTTTGCTTTTTTGTTTTCTTTTGTTTTGTTTTTTTTGTTGTTGTTCGTTTGTTTTGTTTTGTTTTTTGCTTTTTAGTGACAAATAGGAAAAGGTATTGTTTCTTTCTGGAAATAAGAGAGAGACACAGAAACACTAGGCAGACTTGGGTTCAACTACTCTTGAAGGCGGCGACTTTGCCTTCAAGTGTATCTTTACAAAGATAAAATTGATTTTATTCAGCGGCATTCAATTCGCTGGGAATAGGAACAGAAAGATAAACTACTAGCTTGATCCAGGGTCGTGGTTCAGTGGAAAACAACAGCAGAAGGACAAGAAGGCAAGGCAGCTGAATGTATTGTCAAGAGAAGCTGCAGTGATGGTTTATGGTGTCCAGGCAAGTTAAGAGAAAAGGAGAGCCTGGGAGAAAATGAATTCTTACTGCCCAGTAAGAAAATATCCACAGGTCTGCCAGAGTGGTATAATGGGCAGTGAATTGAACAGTGAGCCAAAGCACAGGCTCTGGGGTCAGTCTGGCTCCACGATCAGCAAGGTGTGACCTTTGTCAGTTTATTTAATCTTTCTTTGCCTTCATTTCACCATCTGTTAAATGGGATAGTAATACACCTATGGTTGTATAGAATAAATAAAATTATTCCCATTAAGTAGGGAGCTTTACCCATCTGGCATATATTTAGTGTCTCTCAAGTTTTAGTCATGTCTGCTAGGGGTGGAGACAGCTATTGCACGGAAGTTGCAGGAGAATGGAAGTTTTAGATGTCACAGGTGAGACTGCCTGGCAGGATCCAGGATGTGGGTGTGGGTGTGGGTGGCCATCACAACATTCGCTGCAGGTGACCTACACAGGTAGAGGGGGAGAGAACACAGGCTTAGGATCCTAAGTGTCACACCCATTGGCACACCCGAGGTCTCCGCAGGAGCCAAATATAGAGATCCAGGGCTGAGGTAAGAACCTTCCAACCTGGGGCGCCTGAGTGGCTCAGTGGGTTAAGCCTCTGCCTTCGGCTCAGGTCATGATCCCAGGGTCCTGGGATCAAGCCCCACATCTGGCTCCCTGCTCAGCGGGGAGTATGCTTCCTCCTCTCTCTCTGCCTGCCTCTCTGCATACTTGTGATAGCTGTCTGTCAAATAAATAAATAAAGTCTTTAAAAAAAAAAACGAACCTCCCATCCCAGGACCACAAATGCCAAAGTCTAGTGAGAAGGGAGCATGTAGGTGCTTAATTTTAAGGTTTTCACAATGAAAAGTTACTATGCCCTAATATTAGGCAGTTATGGCAATTGGTACCTATGAAATGATGAAAACCCTTGAAATTATAAATATATTCAGAGGGTACTGAGTGGCATTTCAGGCACCCAATATGGGAAAGCATTGTATAAGACAGTTCTAAAAACAGTCAAAGCTTTTTCCACAACCCTAAGTTACTCCCCAGGTCTGAGCTGGCCATCTTGGACCTGCACCTGCCCTGACATCCAAGCATCTTTAGAATGATGTCCTAGACGGCTGAACCATGACTCTTTTCAATGTGTAGTATTTTAAAATAGTGTTCCTCTCAAAAGTGATCCTCCATCTTTTCAAGCAGTGTTGCTCAGCCCTCAAGATCAATTACAAATCCGCATATGAATCCTCACTCCTGTTCTGCTCTCAGTTCTGATGTGTACACCATACCCACCTCTCTCAAGTCTTCAGTTCCTTCTTCTGAGCAAAATAAACCCAAGTTCACCAACTTCTCTTCTGAGGTTTTATTTTTCAAATCTTTGACCATGTCTCAGTCTTAACCAACTCCAAATACTCCTTAATCCTCTTAGCTATAGCTGTAAGCAAACTAATGTTTCAGTACATTGGCATTCCAGGATGATAGCAGAACTCCTCACTTTTCATATTTCATCTCCAAGTAGGTAAGAGTGGGGTGGGAGGATGGATGATTGTTACATGAACTCGCTAACTTCTTTGTATTTTTAGTTGAATTTATCTCCTTTTAACAAATTTTAGTCCTGGGTATCTTTTGGATACACACACACACATATAATTATAGACTGCATATGTTATATAAATATGTGAATAATTAGTAAGTGTACCATATTATGATTTATAATGGTGATTATTCATTATATGTAATTATATGTAATTGTTATATATATTTATATTTCATTTCTATTTCTACATATTCATATTTGTCATTAAAAGTCCTAGTTAATCTATAATTCTGTTTTCATTCTGACATGTCTACTGTTCCCCATGGAGTTGTCTTTACACACATTTTAGGATTCTTCATTCCTTTTGATCATATTCTGCACAGTTATATAAACAGTTGTTAAGCAACTAAGAAGCTCTTCTCAAACTCAAAACCTCAGGTGCTCATTCAAGTAACAGTAAGATGTATTTATTTTGCTCATGCACTTAAATATAAGTAGGAACACACTTTTTTTTTCTTAGCATCTTCTTGTTTAACAATGTTTCATTACAAAACAACAGCCTCTGAACAGAGATTTTTTAAAAATTTGTAATTGTAATTGAAAGCACAGTTGTCTTTTCTTTTCTTTTCTTTTGGTTGCTATAATCTTCTCTCTAAAGGTGAGCAGCCCTGAAATTACTAATGATTTGGAAAAACAACATGTTTTAAAATATTTTCTCCCTCTGTAGCCTTTACGCATCATAGAGCAAATGCCCAAAAAATGCAATACACAATTACGGAAACCAAGGCTAATAAGCCACAAGCACTAACTGTAGGTAAAATGAGATTTATAATATGTATTCGGAGGCCTAAATGATGGGTTTTAGTTCCAGAGTGCAGATGAAGATAAAAGACCTTACATTCTCAAACCTAGGTAGACAGTTTAATGGGCATTTTTTATTATGATGATTTCCCAAGACTCATGCTACTATAGATAGTGTTCTTAAGGGTCATATAAAATATAGAGCTAAAGTTAGAATTTAAAAACAAAAACATAGTTTTTATTCATCCCTTCAATGCCTCTGAAAAGAGTGACTTGTGTCCCTTATTTCACAGGGACCTCTCAAAGGAATGTAAGCGCCTTATTCATTCTCAACTCTCCCAGAAAGGAAAATACATATATATCAAAGGGCATCCAGAGCAAAGTTGGGATTTTTTTTTCCTTGTCTTGTTTTCTTTGTTGAAAGAGGCCAAAATAAGAATTGCTTCACTTACCAGAAAATTAGCAGATATAGGTGGATATTTGGGTATTTATAATTAGAAGTTGACTTCAATGTAATGCCACCAAAGAACAATAAAATAGAACCATCAGCTTCTCTAGATGGAAAATAAAAAGTAAAGCAATATTTGAAAACCTCCACTACCCACTTTAGAGGATAAATATTGGATGGCTTATTTACCAAAAAATCACTGATATTCTAAATAAATGAGGAAACATTTCAGTACTAAAAGGGCTCATGCATGGTTACCAACAACTCTAAATAGTATATTGGCTTTTGCTTATAAACCATAATACCAATCTGATGAGTCACGTAAAATTCTGAATTATCTCCAATGCATTTGATGGGCCTGAATTTTACCTTAAGAAATATTTGCAAAGGACAGAACAAAGTGCTCCGAACTGGCGTGGGCAACCAGGCAAAAAAGCCAGTTAAAGGAACTAGCTTCCTTTCCAGAAGACACTGACCTTTCTCCACACCCTAGTACTTTGCCTGACCACAGTTTTCAGTAGGGGCCAGGGTTGGGGGTGGGTGAAGAGGAGGGTCATTCAAATGCTCAAATAGCCCCTGGCTGTGTGATTCGCCCCATGTGAATTTCGCAGTTCCCCACCCAAAACTCTTCCAGGAAATCCTTTACTTCAAGGAGGCCACCCTCTGAGAATCTCCGGGGTCCCCGCAAGAACTGCAAGGAGTCTCCGCCACCAGGCTGGAGCCCCAACCTCCAGTCCTGGCGGCAGAACCCGACCTTCCCTCCAGACCCCACGCACTGCGGCGCCCGGACCCCACACTCACCGGATGATCACGAACATGACCAGAGAGTTGCCCACCAAGCCCACGACGAACACCACCGAGTAGACCGCCGTGATGATGACCGGGATGGCGGGAGAGATGTGCGCGGACTCCAGCTGCGCGCCCTCGGAGCCCCCGCTGCTGTTGCGGTCCGCCTCGGCCCAGTCAGGCAGCCAGCTGCCGTTTGGGAGCAGGCAGGTGCTCGGGGAGCAGGTGGGGCTCGGCTCCCCGCGGAAGATCTGGACCGGGGACTCCATAGTCAGGCGGCTGCAGCTGGAGGGCAAGCAGAGGAAGAACTGCGGGGTCACGAGAGCTAGCTGGACCCAGAGAGGCAAACTTTGCCCGTACGCGGGCCAGCGCGTGGAGGCCAGTAGCCCGCGGAGCCCGGGACCCCCTGATGCCCAATCCGGCGCCACGTCCCCCAGGGCGGGAGAAGGAGGGTGGACCTCTCGCTGCCGCTGGGTACTGGTGAGGCGGACGGCCAGCGCTCGCTCCTCTTCCCCAGCTCCAGAAATCCCCTCCAGCCCTTTCCTAGGCACGGTCCCCTGGTGGAATTGTCCCCAGACTGATGCTCTGAGCTTCCAGGAGCAAAAAGCACTCGAGCTCAGAACCCTGGCTCCCCAGGACTGCTCCTAGAAAGTCAAAAGCCCGAAGCTTACCTCCGGCTCCCGGAGCCCGGAGCAGTGGTTCAGGGGACGTCCTGGCTCCTGCGGAACCTTGCGCTCCCGGGGCGGCTCAGCCCTCCGAGTCGCCGCGCAGCCCAAGCCCAGTGCTCCGAGGGAGGTACCTTTTCTACCCAGCTCCGTCGCCGCGGCTCACTCGGCTCCCCACAACCTGCGGCGGCTCAGCCAGGCCTTTGCTGCTAGGACTCGGCGGGAGCACTGGCCGGGCGGGGAGAGAGCTCAGGGGAGCCCCGCCCCGGGCCGCGCCCCGCCCTGCCCCGCCCCGTGCCGCCCACCCAAACCCAGCTTGGCCCGCGGAGGTAACTGACCAGCCTCCGGCAGCCCCCAGCTGAGGCTCAGTGAGCACCAACTACCCAGAGCCACAGCACCCTGTCTTGGACAGCCCAAAGACTGAGCTGCTGTTCCCTTTAGTTTTAGTAAGGAGGAAGGATGTGCCTCAATGGCAGCATACATCTAGATTATCTATAATAAAGTCTAGAACTACTGCGGGCCTCATTCTCCAGGCAGGTCTTCTTTCAAGAGAGGAGAAAAAACGTACTTTTGTTCATTTGAATGACCCATCCAAATAAAGTAGCAAAATAGTCTAATTAGAATAAGACCAGGTCATAAGATATTAATGATTTAGTATACATAAATAGAATATTCCTCTACATTCCATTCCTTCTAGTCTTCTCTGAGATGACACACATACTGCACCTTAGAGATATTAACTGTATCTCGTGCTATTACCTGCGAATAAGTAAAATACTCTTCCTACTCAGGCCTTGGTGTTGGCTGGGGAGTTGACAATGTCTCTTTCTTTCTTTATTCCCTGCAGTCATCAATTTTCTGTCCCTAGGGTGCCTTCTCTATGAAGCCCCCAAGAATCTGAACTCCCATAGAGAAATTCAGCCATTGTCATTTCTGTGGTTAACTCCACCAGTCAAGGATTGCTCAGATTCTGCTGGGTGAAAGACGCCCTCCAACAAAGAGACCCAGGGAACAATGACGAAAATGAAGGAAGGCCAAGGTAAGTTGTACAGGGGAGCAAGGACTCAGCCACTGAAGTGAGGGTCCTGAAGGACAGTGAGGAGCTTCCCCTTTCCAAATTGGGTATGGGAGTCAGGATGCTGACACAGTCATTCCATTCATCAGTCGACTGCAGAAGAGAGCTCCTACCTTATTCAAGATACTGTGACCCCCAAAGAGGCATTTGACACCGGAGTCTTAACAACAACCTCAAAATGCACAGCTCTTCTTAGGAATTTGATTCAAAGAACAACAGCAAAGCTCTCCTTTGCCCAAAAGAATCCCTCCAACCCTGGGATCATAGGTGTTTTGAAAATTATCAAATCTTACTTTTTTTTTTTTTTTAGGTTTTGATTGCAGGTTTTCATTAGAAGATGACAAAACATCAGAATGGTGGGATCTCCATATGTCTGAGGGTACTTCTGTATTAGGAAGATGGCAGATGAATCATCTCCAGATGTCTGGGGCCTCATTTCCTGCCAGAGGGATCCCAGACTACCACCAAACTAACCCAGGAAGACATTGTGTTTGAAAACTAAGCAGTATCCAAGTAAGAAAGTAAAAATAATATGTTTAAGTAAAATAACTAGGAAAGACGGAATTATCCATCTTTCTGTCTACTACCTATTTATTTATGATTTCATGCATTGAAAATACCTACAACTGTCTCTGTGCAACACACTTTTGTTTTGTTTTGTTTTCATTTTGTTTTATTGCTTTTCAGTATTCCAGAATTCATTGTTTATGCACCATACCCAGTGCTCCATGCAATACGTGCCCTCTATAATACCTATCACCAGGCTCACCCAATCCCCCAACCCCATCCCTTTTGAAAGAGTATTTACAATATCTATCCTGCTTTTGCATTCACCACATTGGCTAATTTTTGTTGTTGTACTTAGCACCCAGGTGGCTCATACAGCTGGTAACATTACTGAGCTGGGCTCAAACACAGGTGTTTCTGGCTCTTGCCATATGCTGATTGCACAGAATAGTTTCATGTAAGGGAGCAAATGCAGAGTGACTCTTCCCCAAAAGACAAAATATATAGAGAGAAAGGGTTATTTGGCAAAGATAAAAAAGAGGAACAGGAAAGGTATTACTTGAAAAGATATAAGTAAACTTTCTTTTTCTAAGATTTATTTATTTGAGAGAGAGCGCATGAGTGGGTGTGGGGGGCAGAGGGACAGAGGGCAGAGGGAGAGAGAGAAGCAGACTCCCCACTGAGCAGGGAGCCCAATGTGGGGCTGGATCCCAGGCCCCTGAAATCATGAACTGAGCCAAAGGCAGAGGCTTAACCGACTGAGCCACTAAGGCACCCTAACAGTTTTCAAGAGGTTAAAAAAAAACTTTAAAGAAGTTTCCAAGTTTGTACAATTCCAATAACTTGAACTTTTTGCTCTCTCATAGTGTGTGTGTGTGTGTGTGTGTGTGTGTGTGTAGAGGTTTGCTAGGTACTCTATAATGAAAGCAGAATGCAGAACTCAGCCTGGGACTTCTAAACTATAAGATGATGTTCTCATTCTGATCACCAATAAGAAAACTCTACTAGTTGGGACAGCCTTTTGAAGGCAAAATACTACTAATTATGATAAAGGAAGTTTTGTTTCATTTGAATACTCTTATTTTTTTTCTTTTTTACCAAACTAATGGCCAAAATAAAGTGAAGCCAAAATGGGCAGAGCATTAAGAAACCTTCAGGCAGTTGCAGTTGCCAGGGGAACCTGGCTTGTGTCTCTGAACACAGTGAGGAAGTCTGCTTATGTGCAGTCAGGTTGTCAGGAGTATGAGATTTTATCACAATACTGGAGAAGAGCCTATAAAATGGAGAGGAAAAACAAACTGCTAAAATGCTGTATAGTATTATGCAGTGATACAAAGCACATGTTGTTAAACTCACCCGCACTTGATTGCTACCTGCCATTCTGCTCAGGGCTACCACTATGCTTATAACTACAAGTAAAGTACTTTTAAAGCTGCAAAATGTGTTCTCAGTGACTCTTATTCATGCTACAAAGTAGTTTGGGGAGTGTGTGGTTTGGTATTTCTATTGTATAGACTATGGATACCACCAGTAAACTGTGATCAACTGGCTTTTTTGTGGCTCTAAAAGCAGATATAAACCTGCAATAAGTATATAGCTGAAGGTAGCAATTACATTTGCTTAAGACCCAGGTGTGACCAGTGCAGCCTCAGAGGAGCCAGAATGCAGCAGTGTCCTTCATGTCACTGATCAGATATTGCTGAATACAGGTGAGAAGGCAGGACTCAAGGGATTAACAAGACAAGGGCAAATTATCCAATCTAGTGTGAGAGACAGAAGTCTTTAAAATTTTATGAATAATTAATAACAAGTACAGTTAACTGGTGAGTCTTTTATAGGAAACATATTTAATAAAACAAGGTAGTCAACGATGAATGCAACTAGTTTGTGTGAAGTAAATAAAAGGCTCCCCTTCTTCAAGACTCTATCTTCAAATTGCCATAATAAAGATGTAAGTCCCCTTCGTGTCTTTGTCATGAAGACATCCTGTGAGTTATTGCAGGTATAGAGCCTGCACATGTTTAGGGAGGCCCCAAAGACCAGATGTCCTCACGACAAAAGCATCAGGGAAGTCCCTGTGAACCAAGTAGTGTTGAAGCTGCCACTTCAAGACTGCAGGTAGTTCTCCAGGTGAAGAGGAAGAAAGGAACATTCTAGGCAGGATCATTCTAGCAAATGTGAAGAACATGCATGGGCAGAAGTGAAACACATTTATGGAACTGAGGGGAGTCCAAGGTATCTGAGCCTGGTGACCGAGGGAAGTGTGGCACAAGATAAAGTGAGAGTAGAGGTCAAGATTACACTGATCCCTGGGGCAACTGGGCGGCTCAGTCAGTTGAGCACCTGACTCTTGAGCAGCACTCAGGTTGTGATCTTGAGGTCAGGATATTGAGTCCTGTGGGTTTTGTGCTCAGCCTGGAGTCTGCTTGGAATTCTCTTTCCCTCTCCTTCTGCCCCTCCTGCTTGTGCTCACTCTCTCTCTCTCTCTCTCTCTTTCTCTCCCTCTCAATCTCTCTAAGTAAATAAATCTTTAAAAAAATAAAGAAAAAAAAACAAATATATGGTTGAAGGTTTGGATTTCAGTGTAAGACACAGGAAGGGACATGAAGAGTCTCAGGCAGGAGGATAGTATGCTCAGATTTGGGATTTTTGAAATATCACTTATCTTTAATTTGTATACTGTATTGGAAGAAAAAAGAGCAGAGGTGATGAGTCCCTTATTGAATCAACATCATGTACTGTTACCACTAAAAGGCATCTTAGTGTGACCCATAGCAGCGTATTATATAAATAAGGGATAAAATGAGGACTTTCCCATGGTCACGGAGCTGAGTCTTAAACCTGAAACTGCCAACCCTGAACCACTTGATCAAACTGGATCCACAGATTTGAAAATTCAGTGCCAGTCCCATGTCAGGTGCTAGGTTGGGGAGTGAGAGAAATTATGGCAACACAAGGCAATAAATGACAGTGTTCCCAGTGTTAGCAGCACTGATGGTATTGAGGTGAGAGCCAGGTGGAGGACAGAGGAATACGTAAGTGGAGAGTCCCAAGGACAATGGTGCACAGACTGAGGAGTAGCTTGCAAGGAGGCAGTGGTGGTTTGAGGAGGGCATATTTGAAGAAAAACATATTAGAACTACTATAATAGTCTGGGTGAGAGATGATTCAACCCTAAAACAAGGTAATTGCTGCACACGTAGGGTACATGGTAGTTTTGAGGACCATTTAGGAAATTAGATTCGCAAAACCTGTAGTTTAAATGAATATAGAAGTTAGGGAGGATGAAGAGCCTGGAATTACTTTGGGCTTATGGTTGGGTGACCAAGTGGAGGACAGCACTATTAACTGAAATAAGAAATGTAGGAGAAGTCACAGCAAGCTGGGAGGAGAATGCAATGAGTCCAGGTTTTGCAAAGATGTGTTTGAGGCACCCATGAGGCAGTTGTTTGTGTATGTGGTGGAGGATCATCTAACTCTGGGGAGAGTCTGTGTTGGAGAGATCAAAGACAGTTAGAGCCAAGGGCAGGAATAAGGGTGCCGGGGTGAGGATGGCAAGAAAGGCAAGCTGATGAGACAATGCTGAAAAACCACACCATAGGGGTAGGGATCTCACGAGGAGGACTGATAATAGGCATAAATGAAGGAGGAGAAAGAGAAACAGAGTCAGGGAAATCTGGAGAAGAGAGAATTTCAAGGAGAGGTGATCAACAGTGTCCACGTGACAGAGAATATAAAATAAGGTACTTGACAAAGAAAAGGTCACTGAGGGCCTGGCATTATCTATAATAAAAGTGGGCTTTCTATTTGAGCAATGGAACAGAAATGAAGAGACAATTAAATGTAATGAAATTCTGAAAAACCACTTGAAATTAGGGTTTTCTGTTGAAGGAACTCTCACTCTGGAGATGAGGACGATGTCAGCTGGCTAGTAGAAAAGACACCTGCCTTCTGCCCTACCCAAGGCCATTCCTCACTTTGGTTCTCACTGTGGGTACAGAAAGGATCCCTACTGGGCCAATCACCAGGTGAGAGAATAGTGCACACTATGGGGTGGGTGGGTGTCCACTCTGTATTGACAAGGCCCCAGGCTGTTAGTCTATATGACATTCAGGAGTCAAGGACCCAGCTCTGAGGCAGGAGAGGCAGGAGAAGACTAGGTTTCCTGTTTCCCCAGAACCATGTGGATAATTTTGTTTGCCACTACACATCCACTCTCTGTCCTCTTCACCCTGATCTGTGTCTAGAAAGTACTGGTTGGGTCCAGATACAGAAGCATACTGGCAAGAGATGAGAAGGCAGGTGGAGAGTGAAGTCCTATTTTTGTCCCATGGTTCTTCCACCAGGGTCCTGTGTCAGCCTGCTTCCACTGTGAAGGAACAACTCCTGCATGGCAGCCCCCTCAACACCGCTACCCTCTCGGGGTTGCAAGAATTCTTCCTTCATGCCAAAAGGTGGAATAACTCCCCTCTCTCCTGCTTCTCTCACTGAAGTACTCAATTCCTCCTTTCCTGATTTCCCTCAGCTTTTTCCACACCTTACAATCTTTTTATTAGGAGGGCACTTGTGATAAGCACTGGGTGATGTATGGAAGTGTTAAATCACTAAATTGCACACCTGAAAGTAATATAACACTGTATGTTAACTAACTGGAATTAAAACAAAAACTTAAAAAAAAAATTCTCTCAGTTACCAAGTTTACAGTAACTCTCAGGACCCACATTCCCTGATTCACAAGGATCTTTGCTAATTATACTCACCCTGCTGCAAGGAGGAAGTTGGGAGAAGCGACTCATATGTTACCCTGGTCACACTTTACCTACAATCATAGAGAAGGAAGTTTTTGTGACTTTCTTTCAGTTCATTTTGAAACATTATACTTTTGTGTTTGATAATCTACCTTCCCTAACATCCTAATTAACTGAAAAGATACTGTCTTACCCAGCCTTGACTTTCTTGGCTCACCTTTGAGTTATATTAGAATGGATGAAATAATGCATTAGTGTCACAAAACAACATCAACACAAAGACTCCCAAGAAAAGATTTCTTCTCCCTTTTAATTATCAACACTGTGTGTGTTTCCACTGATATTAAAACGTACTCTTCACACACTGTAGGCCGTGACCAGTACTTGGTGCTGACCAAGGGGTGTTCTCACTGGTTATTGTGGAGAGGCATGGCCTACCAATCCAACCCTGCCAGGCCATGGGACCACACATGTTGAAGCCACATTGTACCTCAGCTCATTAGGCACGGTGTGAATTATTTGTAGGAATTAGAAAATTTCCATGTGCCTCCCAGTAATATCATATCTCATATAATTTTATTTTTCTAAAACCTTTTACAGAAACATGTTAGAATTTTAAGAGATTCTTTTCTCTTTATTTGGTGTATTTCTGTCAAACCAATAACGTTGTGGATCCCTAGCACAGCCCCAATTAACACCTTATATTAATTGTACTAGGACTGCTGTTCTGGGAATCATGCTCTCTTCCCAGTGTTTGTTTGCCCCTCATTTGGCTTAGAAGACACATAGTGAGAAGGGAATCCTCCCAGGAAATGCTTTTCGTAGATATTCCTGAACCATCTCTTCATCTCTGATGCAAGCCGCCCCAAGTGGGTCTAGAGAAGAGGAGGGTGCCTCTCTACTTCCATCTTTACTGCCCCCTTCTACTTGAAAACAGCTGGATGCACTTCAGATCTTCAACTTCTGAGAGCTGAATCAGAAGAGCCACTTTAAAAATATGAGCATATTATTTGTATTGCTCATAGTTCATACAACTGTCTTATGATTTCACTTCATGCATTAAAAACATGAATATCAAGGGAGAGCAAGAAGGTCAGGAGTTTTTAATTCAGAAATAATCATAACTACTGATGCACAATGTAGCAAGCAAGGACATTTAGGGCAGGTTTATAAAAGCCTATCAATTGAGGAATTGAGAGCTAGTTTGAAGGATAACTGGTTACCAGGAACTGAGGGAATCTTTGACCCCAGAATAGCCACTTTCTGTTTTCCCCTTGAATGGCTCAGGATAAGATGAACAGATACCCCAGAGTGTAGCCAGTACATGCCACAAACACAAACACTCCTCCCCTCCAACTCATCTGCCTCACTCAACCTCACCAAATTCACTGTTCTATATGCAAAGTGTGGAAAGTATTTTGATTTTATAAGTATTGATAATAATATTATTACATATATTTCCCAGTACAGTATCTGGCATTTACAAAACATATATTGAATGAATGAATGAAGAGTAATGGTGGGTTATATATTACATTTCACAATAAAAAACCAAAAGCAGATGGATGGGCTTGAGACCAGAAAAGGTGTTGATAGAATCTTAGCATGTGTTTGAAAGGTACCATTAACTTGAGACAGTGGTTACATTTGATTTAATATCACCTTGGCTTAATACTTTAATAGCATTTTCTGTCCCTTTTTCTTACATACTTAAAGCAAAATTATGAGCAAAGTGACAGAACTCAAGGGATAATAAATCTACAGAAAATAAGCTGGTAGTTTCCTTTGAATCTTAGGTGGCATTGTGTACATTTATTAAGATCAATAAATTCACTGAGCTTAACAAAATTTCGAAGTTCATGACTCCAAAGAGTTTAGACTCAAAATAAGCTTTGTGTTTGAAGCGAGGGCTTGCCAAAAATGTCATGTGTTTTGCAATAAATTTCACAATTATTCAGCTAACTCTCATAGTCTAGAAATAAAATCTCCTGGGTGGAGAAGCCACAATAACTCCTGACATAGAATGAAACCATTTCTGATTGACTCCTTTGTTTTATAAGAAAATGATCTCTAATTTCTAGCATTTTTACAGCATATGCCATTAAAATTAAAGGCTGCAGACTACACTCAAAGAGTGATATTTGAAAAGAAGATCAAAGCTTAGTTCTACAAACTACAAAAAAAAAAAAAGTACAGAATGTTTGAATAATCCTCCCTAAGAAAGAGATAATTGCACTAGTATATCAGGTGACACAGAGGTGAATTTTGTTAGCTTTTATTCCTGATTTCCCCTTCTCCCTCCTCTCGACCCCAGTTTAACAGAAAGTGAAAACAAAAACATTTGAACAGCAGAGGGAGTAGGTGCTATAAAATATTACTTTAAGTAAAGAGATAAAAGTAAATAAAAATAGAATTCACATATAAAATTTTTCAATAATACAGCAAAATTGAAACCCAGTTTGACTTCAAAGTTACTGTTTTTTACTGATTTCAAATTCTTTGCAGTATATCAAAGCATCTCCTTGTACTGATGGCAATAATGGTAGCATAAATTTGTGCAAGCTTTTGATTTTGTCAAAGTACTTCATATAATAGTATTTCATTTGGATGTGATAACTTCCTTGTACTTTAAGCAGAATAACCCTATCTCTATTTTATAATTAAAACACGGGCTCCAAGGTTTTAAGCCACATAGCCATGATCATTTAGTAAGTGGAAGAGCCAGAAATAGAATCATTCTTTTGAATCCCACCCAATGATCTTTTCACCTCCTCAGGATGTACAAAAATTTTAGTTTGAATGAAGACAGAGATGAGTCATAGGAGTAAAATTAAAATGTGAGAAGTGTGTCAAGTGTTCACTCTAACTTTGAAGTATGAACTGTGGCTTCATTGTCTATTGTGCAAGAGCTAGTTAATATATTTTATGAAACAGAGAAATGGTCACGATGGGAATTATTTTGAAAAATTTCACCAATGTTAGTATATTAAACTCCCCTAAAAAGGAGTTATATTTAGACACCTACAGTAAGTAGAAGGATAGACTAGTCAGTTCCACAGTAAAGTCAAAGAAAGACACTGAGTAAGTGTTATACTGCAAATATGTTTATTTGAAGAAAAGTAATTGATATGAACAGGATTATATCACACATGTGAAAGTAATACAATTCAAAATATAGTACAATTTATCAAGTTTAGTTGGTCATTAAGAAAATATTATGCATAGTTTAATATAGAAAAAGATTCTTTTTTATTGGTTTAAAAAGATTGTTACTTGCTTTAGTTCTATGAACCAAAAATCCAAACTGTTTACAAAGGTATTGAGAAGTTTCGCTCCTTCCCATCCTATCTCTATCTCCCCTTTTCTATCCCTACCTCATAGAAGTAAACTACTTTTTGAGTTTCCTCTGTGTTCTTTTTTTAAATCCTTTTATGCAAATATAATTAAAGTGCTTTCTCTACATTTTTACACAAAAAATATTCATTGTCCTGAGCCATGCATTTTTCATACAGCATACACACGAGATATTTCTATATCAAGACAGTTTTCTTATTCTTTTAAAAATTTCTTTAATTTCTCCAGAGCATTCCATTTTGTGAGTATACCAGGGTTTATGTAACAAATCCTTCACAAATAGAAACTTAGATTATTTTCATTGCCTTCTGCCAGAAACAATACTGTCACTGTATATGTATACAGGTAGGATAAATTCTCAGAGGTTGGATAATTTGATCACAAGGTAGATGGAGTAGTATACTGAAATCAGCTGTTAACATTTTAGGGATATTTAATCATTTGTTAAAAGCGGACATTACTAAAGTTACATTACAGGGCATCTGTGTGGCTTAGTCCTTAAGTGTCTGCCTTTGGCTCAGGTCACACTGGGATCAGGCTCCCTGCTCAGCAGGAAGCCTGCTTCTCCCTCTCCTTCTGCCACTCCCCCTGCTTCTGTTCCCTCTCTGGCTGTCTCTCTCTCTGGCAAATAAATAAAGTCTTTTAAAAAAAGTTACATTACATAAACTTACAGTTAAATAAATTATGTTATAAATGAAGGTAATAGATACTTTAAAATGAGTCACTTCCTATTTTTTTTTATGTTTTGCTATAATCCATGCCTTGGGAGGTATAGCTATTATATCAGTACAAGGGAAACTATGTAATGGGCTACTGTTGCCTGTCTCTTTCCAACTTCATGTTCAGTAGCATCATATTCGTAGCTGAAATAAGCAGTGATAGGTATATTTACACCTCAGAAACTGGCAAATGTTACAAATCAGGGTTTGGTTAGTGTTTACCAGAGAGTTGGTTGTTAAACATTTATTTGCATACCACTCGTTGATGACTTGAATCTAATTGTGATCCATAACAATTTTGTAGACTTTACTTTGGTAAACTGAAATTAAATACTTTTAATTGATATCTGATTCTTACCTTCCACAGAGTTCACTTACTTTATTGAGTCTCCTTACATTTCATGGCAATTCAAGGTTCAATAAGAACCTTATTGTTTTATGAACTTTATTGTTTTATGGCTTCATTTTATGTATAAAAACATGACTTTCAAGGACAGCAAGATGATCAGGAGCTTTTAATTCAGGAATAACCATAACTCATCATGCATAAATTAGCAAATAAGGACATTAGGGTAGGTTTACAAAGGTACTGTCCATTGAGGAACTGGACCAACTGCTAGTTTGGAAGATAACTAGTTTCCCAGAAACTGAGGTACTCTTTGACCTCTGAACAACTGCTTTCTACCTTACCCTTGGCTGTCCCAGGAGAGGCCATGCAGACACCCTAGAGTGTGAGCAATGCATGAACAAAGTGAGAATTTCAGCAAAGAGATAAAAAATACTTTTAAAATACCGAACAAAAATTATAGAGCTAAAGAATACAATAATTAAACTGAAAAAAATGCAATACAGAGGTTAAACAGCAAACTAGATCAAGTGAAAAAAGGATAAGGCAACTTGAAGACAGGGTAGTAGAATTCATCTAAATAAAAGAGCAAAAAGAAAAAAAGATTAGAAAGGAATAAAGATAAAGGGATACTATGAAGTTTTCCACTATACACATTATAGGGGTTCCAGAAGGTGAAGAGAAAGAAAAAAGGCAGAAAGCTTACTCAAAGAAATAATGACAGAAAATTTTTCTATCCTGGGCAAAGAAATAGACATCTAGATAAAGAAATCCCAGAAAGTTGTAAACAAGATGAATTGAGACACCCACACAAAAACACATTGTAATTAAATTGTCAAAAATTAAAGCAAGGAATTTTAAAAGCAGCAAGAGAGAAACACTTTTTACAAACAAGGGAATATCCCCAGACTATAAGAGGATTTCTTTTAGTGGAAACTTTGCATACCAGAAGAAAGTGGGGTGACATATTCAAAGTCCTGAAAGAAAAAAAAAAAAACTGCGAAATAAGAATGTTCAACCTAGCAAAGTTGTCCTTTAAAATTGAAGGACAGACAGTTTTCTAGTCAGTAGAATTCATCAGCAGTAGACTGGTTTTACAAAAAAATGTTAAAGGTAGTTCTTCACACTGAAATAATAGGACACTATCTAGTAAAAGAAAAATATATTATAAAAGTATAAATCACTCTGAGATAGGTAAGTATATAGTTAAATTCAGAATATTCTAATGTTATAATGGTAATGGGTAAATGGTTTATAACTCTAGTGTGAAAGTTAAAAGACAAAACTACTAAAAATAACTACAGTTGGGGTGCCTGGGTGGCTAAGTTGGTTAGGAGGCTGCCTTGTTCTTGGGTCATGATCTCAGGGGCCAGGGGTCAGGACCTGTGTTGGGCTCCCTGCTCAGTGAGGAGTCTGCTTTTCCTTCTCCCTCCATTTCTCCCCCTGCTTGTGCTCTTTCCTTAAAGAAAAGAAGAAGAAGAAGAAGAAGGAGGAGGAGGAGGAGGAACTACAACCAAGTTTTGTTTATGGTAAACAGTGTGGAGGTTCCTCAAGAAATTAAAAACAGAATTTCCATATGATCCAGAAATCCCAGTTTGTGGTATATATCCAAAGGAGATAAAACCATTATCTCGAGGAGATAATATGTACTCATATGCTCAATGCAATATTGTTTGCAATAGCAAAGGAATGGAAGTAACTTTTAGTGTCCATTAATTGATAAATGAATACAGAAAATGTGGAATATTATTCAGCCTTAAGAAATTAGGAAACCCTGCCATTTGTGATAACATGGAAGGTGTTGTGCTCAGTGAAATGAGCCAGACATAAAAGACAAATACTGTATAGTTACACTTACTGTGGAACTTAAAAGAAAAAAAAAAAGTGAATTCTTGCAAGCAGAGGGCTGGGAGGTAGGGAAATAGGGAGTTTTGGTAACAGATACAAATTTTCAATTATAAGATGAATAAAATCTGAGGATGTAAGGAATAACATGATGACCATATTGATAACCCTGTAATTTATAATTGAAACTTGCTAAGAAAGTAGAACTCAAATGTTTTCAAACACCAAAAAAAAAAAAAAAAAAAAAAGATAAAAGATATTATGGATGTGTTTAGATCAGTGGAACAGAGTGGAGAGCCCAGATATGGACCCTCAACTCTATGGTCAAATAATCTTCGACAAAGCAGGAAAAAAAATATATACAGTGGAAAAAGGACAGTCGGGACAGTCTCTTCCATAAATGGTGCTGGGAAAATTGGACAGCTATATGTAGGAGAATGAAACTCGAACATTCTCTTACACTGTAAACAAAGATAAACTTGAAATGGATGAAAGACCTCAATATGAGACAGGAATCCATCAGAATCATAGAGGAGAACATAGGCAGTAACCTCTTCAATATCAGCCACAGCAACTTCTCAAGATATGTCTCCTAAGGCAATGGAAACAAAAGTGAAAATGAACTTTTGGGACTTCATCAAGATCAAAAGCTTCTACACAGCAAAGGAAACAGTAAACAAAACAAAGAGGCAGCTCACAGAATGGGAGAAGATATTTGTAAATGACAGTACAGACAAAAGGTTGATATCCAGGATCTATAAAGAACTCCTCAAACTCAACACACACAAAACAGATAATCATGTCAAAAAATGGGCAGAAGACATGAACAGACACTTCTCCAATGAAGACATACAAATGGCTATCAGACACATGAAAAAATGTTCATCATCACTAGCCATCAGGGAGATTCAAATTAAAACCACATTGAGATACCACCTTACACCAGTTAGAATGGGCAAAATTAACAAGAAAGGAAACAACGTGTGTTGGAGAGGATGTGGAGAAAGGGGAACCCTCTTGCACTGTTGGAGGGAATGCAAGTTAGTGCAGCCAACTTGGAGAACAGTGTGGAGATTCCTTAAGAAATTAAAAATAGAGCTTCCCTATGACCCTGCCATTGCACTACTGGGTATTTACCCCAAAGATACTGATGTAGTGAAAAGGAGGACCATCTGTACCCCAATGTTCATAGTAGCAATGGCTACAGTTGCCAAACTGTGGAAAGAACCAAGATGCCCTTCAACAGATGAATAGATACCGAAGATGTAGTCCATATACATTATGGAGTATTATGCCTCCATCAGAAAGGATGAATACCCAACTTTTGTATCAACATGGACTGGACTGGAGGAGATTCTGCTGAGTGAAATAAGTCAAGCAGAGAGCGTCAGTTATCATATGGTTTCACTTACTTGTGGAGCATAAGAAATAACACAGAGGACATGGGGAGATGGAGAGGAGAAGGGAGTTGAGGGAAATTGGAGGGGGAGATGAACAATGAGAGACTACAGACTCTGAAAAACAATCTGAGGGGTTTGAAGGGGCGGGGGGTGGGAAGTTGGGCCAGCCTGGTGGTCGGTATTGTGGAGGGCACGTATTGAATGGAGCTCTGGGTGTGGTGCATAAACAATGAATTCTAGTACACTGAAAAGTAATTTAAAAAATTAAAAAATTTAATAAAAAAAGAGATTATGGATGTGTTGAATTGATGTGGTGGTGTCCTCGTACAATGTACATGTAAATGAAATGATCATATTGTATTTTAAATATCTTAAAGTTTTATTTGTCAATTATACCTTAATAAAAAATAATTAAATTGAAAGGTGCCTGGGTAGCTCAGTCGGTTAAGCAGCTGACTCTTGATTTCAGTTCAGGTCATGATCTCAGGGTCCTGGGATCAAGTCCATGTAGCTCCACTGCTCAGCTGGGAGTCTGCTCAACAATTCTCTCTGTCCACCTACCCCTCCCCCCACTCACATTTGCTCTCTCTATAAAATAAATAAATCTTTAACAAAATTAAATTGAAAAATATGGTTTACTTGCAACAAGAGGATTGTCAAAATAGTCTCCTAAAACATAGGATTCACTTTTTGTCTCCTACTCTTTGCCCAATTTAAATGGACATGCATAGTTATATTATGAGTAGTATTTAAGCAATGTACAAGTATCATGTAAAACCATTTTGTTCCAGAAGGTTCCCTTAATTTTGAGTGAAACATATCAAGTTGGAATTTGAAGAAAATTTACTACTTACCTAAATAATTATTTATTAATACCATCATGACTAAAATGTAAAAAGTAAAATAAGTGTTATCTGAACTTTTCCGTCTTTCTTTCTTTTTTTTTTTTTAAGATTTTATTTATTTCACAGACAGAGATCACAAGTAGGCAGAGGCAGGCAGAGAAGGTGGGAGGAGCCGCAGAAGAAGGCTCCCTTCCAAGCAGAGAGTACCATGTGGGGCTCCATCCCAGGACTCTGGGATCATGACCTGAGCTGAAGGCAGAGGCTTTAACCCACTGGGCCGCCGAGACACACCTCCTTCTTTCTTTCTTTTTGTCCTTTTCAATACATATTCCAATTTGTTTCTGTGACTTAACAGAAGGTAAGTGTTAATGTTCCTCAAGATTTTGAAGAAAAAAAATTCTCTCCA
Source organism: Lontra canadensis (assembly GCF_010015895.1). Taxonomy (NCBI): domain Eukaryota; kingdom Metazoa; phylum Chordata; class Mammalia; order Carnivora; family Mustelidae; genus Lontra; species Lontra canadensis. The sequence goes on from NW_022631171.1 coordinate 712,392, forward strand.
ATGTAAAAATACAAACGTTAGTAAAAGTCGATCAGACATACCTTACTAATCATGTTGTTTTAGTCTTTTGTATTCTTATTTATTTACTGTCAACTTGATGTATTGTATGAGAATTGAATTAAATTCCCTTACCAGAAATGTGTTTCATTCTGTTCCTTGTGCCTCTATATTCTGTTTCATGGATATTACTTCCATATTTCTGATGCATTGCCATTCATAATTATTTATAACATGTTTTCCTTGCAAATTTAACTTATTAACATTAATGTAGTTCTTTCTGTCCTGTATTTTATGTTGTCTGATATTAATATCTAGGAAGAAAGAAGTGAAGCAGTTGGCCAGCAATTCATTTCTCTTCAGTAATGAGATTTGGAGGGTACTCCTGTGTAATATATAGAGGCAGGTGGCTGTCTGATTACTTGTAAGCATGCCATAACAGATGCTGTAGAAAATAAATTAATGGAAACAGCTAGGGTGAATATCCTTATTTATTAAATGCTCTTAGCAGGATGTTCCTGGATGTTTGTGGTAATAACTTAATAATCTTAAGTTATGTATCTTAAGATATATGAGCCATGGCTTCCTAGAAAATAGCACATAAGTTAGGTACATCTGAGATAAAATGGAGGTGTTTCATAACTTCATTGCTGTCTCCTATGCAAGTAAGGTGATCACATGCCTACTTAGAGATTTTATCTTTTGAGTAGGCCATAACAAATGCCACAGTTGAATCCTACATGGTAGGGATGCCTGGGTAGCTCAGTCGGTTAAGTGTCTGCCTTTAGCTCAGATCATGATCTCAGGGTTCTGGAATCAAGTCCCACATTGGGTTCCTTGCTCAACAGAGGGGTCTGCTTCTCCCTCTGCCTACCTGTGCTCGCTCGCTCTCTCTCTCTCTCTCTCTCTGACAAATAAATAAATGAAATCTTTTTAAAAAATGAATCCTATGTGCTAACACATCATTACTCTGCTTTCTCTTTTCCATTGCATTTCTCTAGTGTAATTTTTCATCATTTTATCTGCAACTTTTCTGAATCACTTCAGTTTAGGAATGTCCCTTACATATAGAACAGAACTGAGGTTTGACTTTTAATTCCATTTCAAGTCTTTTATACATTTATAGGTGAATTAAGTTCATTTATATTTATTAACTTCACAGATATGTTTAGACTCAATTATCTCAGATTATTTTGTATTACATTTTCTGCTTTCTGTAATTTTTTTTTCTTACAACTTTTCCTGTATATGCTGTTTCTTTTCCTTGTGTTTTATACATAATTCTCCTATTATTTAGGGTGGATTGTATGCTTGTATTAGTCAGCTAGAGCTACCATCACAATATGCCACAGACTGGGGAGTGTAAACAACAGAAATTTATTTTCTCACCTTTCTGGAAGCTGGGAGTCCAAGATCAAGGTGCCAGCAGGGCTGGTTTCTGGTAAAAGTTCTCTTTTTGGTTCATAGCCTTCTTGCTATTGAATTTTAATTCAATTCTCACACAATACAGGAGTACCCTCCAAACCCATTCCTTTTGGGTGGGCATGTGTACAGAGAGAGAAAGTTGGTGGCTCTTTCTCTTAGTGTAAGAATATCAGTCCTTCAACTTTAATATCTTCTTAAAAACCCATCTTCAAATACAATCACATTGAGGATTATAGCTTCAATATATGAATTTGTGGGGACACAATTCAATCCATAACAATGTTTTTAAAGATGAAATTATCATGTTTATGATTACAATTTTATAAAGTTCTATTATCTAAATTTTTACATATTCAAAAAAATTTTTCTTTGTCATTACACATAAATGACAGTTTGATTAGATGTAAGATTCTTCGTTCACACTTTCTTTCCTTGAGTATTTTGTAAATACTAAATATTTCACTGTTTTATGGCTTTAACTATTGCCAGGGAGAAATGAAGCTGGCTTAATTGTGTTACTCTTATAGACTAGATCATTTTTCTCCACTGCCCACAAAATTGTTTGATTATTTTTTAAAGTCCAATAAATTTACCTAGTTATTTCTTAATGTTGATCACTTCAGACCAAATTTTGTGGTACAAAGCATATCATTTCAGATTGTACAAGTCAGTCTCTTGGTAGAGATTCTGAAGCATGGAATGTTATCTTGACATTGTCCTTTCATTATAAGAACTTCCTACAACTAGGTGCTCCAGGAAAATAAAAAACAGTCATTGTGAATAATCAAAGGGAAAAAATGGAAAGAAAATATATTTAAAAGGAGATTGGGAGGAAATAATATATACAGATGAAAAGTAAAAATGTATAATTAACTGAAGAAAATAAAACAATTTTATGGGACAAAGTATAAATATAAACCAAGAAACATTTTCTAATGGCAGGAAACCCCAGCAACAGAACTAGAGACTGCTTCCCTACTCCCACCTCTTCTTTTGCTCCTCTTCTCTATCCATCTTTGTGTGTGCACACACACACACACACACACACACACACAGAATGTCTGGGATGTGAGCACACTCTCTAGGTCCCTCCTCTTTATACTGGACATACTCTGTGGCCTACTCAAAAGATAAAATCTCTAAGTAGTCATGTGGTCATGTCTTGCATAGGAGGGGGCATTTAAGTCCCCATCCACTCTCCTTGGAGCAGAATCAAGGAGGGTTATGTATCTTAGACATGCTATTTAGCTACATAGTATCACAAACCAAGTATATTCAAAATAAAACTAATCTTCAGGATTAAGTCCACTTTTTCTCTCTCTTTTTCTCTCTCCCAGCATTTTATCAGTGGTGTTGACTCTGACTAGCTTTATGGAAGATTCAGAAGGAAGAAACACCAGAAAAGAGATTATTTGTTTAACATTTTACTCATTCTTTTGGGAGAGAGAGCACAAGCAGGGGGAAAAGGCAGAGGGAGAAGGAGCTGCAGACTCCCCACTTAGCTGGGAGTCCAACATAGGTCTTTATCCCAGGACCCTGGGATCACAATCTGAGCCCAAGGCAGATGCTTACCACCTGCACCACCCAGGCACCTCTAGAAAAGAGATTCTGATGCACACACAACTCTTGTTATATTGGTCAATTGATATAAAAGACAAATAAGTAAACAAATATATTTTATTATGCAATTTAAACATTAAATTTCATTGATATATGTACTACAAAACAAGATTTTGTAAAGATTTTATAAAGCTCTCCCATATGACAGAACTTGAAAAAAAATATTTTATATTGAGATTCAGAGATTGCCACCATAAAAGTAGCACCGTTTAGCTCTGAAGGGTAAGAATGCCTTTCAGTTTGTTTATACCACACAGTGGGTGACAGGTACTAAACCAAATTAACAATTGTTTGTTTCATGATTTTTTAGAAGTTACAAAGACTACTATATCAAATTTTGATCTGATGAATAGTTTCTTTTGTAAAGGCAAGTTAAATATTGCATTACTCACACCAGACTTCAATTACAAGAATTGTATTGCATGTAAATTTGTGTTTTTCCCACAAGAGTTACAGTGGAACTTTCACTGTCTGTGGACCTTGACAAGCCTGTTGTGAAGTACACACCTTCTTGGAGAAGGCTCATCTGGAGATGCAGGCACCAATGCTGCTTGGAACACAATCAGTTCATATTTTGAAATTCAAATGACTGACACTCATTTTAGTCATTTGCTTAAGATCTTGGCCTTTTTTTTGGTCAGAGAATCAATATAAATTTAGTTATAAATTTAGGATTTATTTTCATTTCTCTTGAATATGTAAAAGTTCTCAAGTTTGTGCTTGTTTCATGAGAAGGTAGAATATCTTGCACAGAATGAATTACATATAAACAACTTGTAGAATGAAACTAAAGCATGAAACTGACATCCAAGGGACAATATAAAAATACAATGAACATATAGATTACAGAATGCTATCGAAATTTCCTATCTCTCTTCATTTCTCTGTCTAGAGCTGACTAATCAACTTTTAAAATTATCAAACATATGCCAATATCTAACCATAAACCATACTATTTGAGATCTGTAAGGGCAAAAGTGAGTTGCTGTAACTATAAAATACTATCATTGATCTAAGAAAGAAAGAAGGGGCAAAGAGAGAGAAAGAATGAGAGAAAGGGACACAAGATACATAGATATGTTTAGAAGGATATTGTTATGCCAACAATATAGTCATTTCTCAAAAAATTTAAATGTCCCTTTTATAATTCCAACCAGAAACTTTAGTACATGTGGGAATAGTGGGTTTTTTAAAAATTTAAATATCATTCAGGTATTTGGTAATAGTAAAAGTGACTCGTAGGCTTGTAGAGTGAATCAAACTAATCAGACTGTTGTTTTTGATGGTTCGTAAAACATGATATGATAACTGTTGTATAAGAGGAGCATCAAAGTGTTCTTAGCAATGACAGCATTTTGGAAATATGTGCTTGGATCAGTATAAGTCCACTCAAAAAAATAGAAACTACTGCAGGTATTGCAAACAAGAATATTTAGTCCTGGGAACTGGTACATAGTGAAAGAGACAAACAGGAGACAGGGAACCAGTGAACAGCAAGAAGTTGTACCAGCTCAAGACTGAAGGACTTGAGAAAATGATGTTCATAAAGCACAGACAGGATCTGGGGGTGTATCGATGGCAAGAGATAAAACAACATGAAGGGCTTCCCAGGGGGAGCTCAGACCCCATTGTTCCATACTCCACAGCTAGAGCCACAAGGTAGTGTAGTACTGTTAGAGATGCCACTTGAAACAGGGAGACTGGGGATGAAACATTCTGGCCTCTTAGCTCCTCTAAAACCCAAATTTCTCCTGGATCCCCTGTTGGTTAAACTGTTGGGAAGCCAGAACATGACAAAGCATGGAAATGCATTCCTTACAATACAGAGAAAAGGTCAAGTGTAGAATGTACCTGAGAGCAAACTAGTACATGCGTGCTCAATGTCCCTAGTATGGAACTTTGAAAAATAGCATCTACGGCTATACCACCCTGAATGCGCCTGATCTCGTCTGAAAATAAGACTGCTTTGGACATCAACATTTCTGTATGTCTCTTCACTCATCCATGGATAATTGAGCACATACTACAGGTAGGCACTATTCTAGTCTCTGGGGAGAAAAACATCCCCTGCCTCATGAAACTTACTAATGAGAAAGGAAGGCAATAAACAAGTAAATGCATAAATAAACATAAAACAGGGTTGTGAAAGAGAGAGACTGTTCAGCAAAGGCACCTGTGAGGTCTCCATACTTGAACCGGGGTCTGAAAAACAGCCAGGAGCCAGCCATCAGGGACAGCCTGGCAGCTCATTGTTCCAAGGAACAGAAAGAGAGCAGTAGCTGGAGTCATTTTAATGACAAAGGAAGAAGGATGAGAGATGAAGCTGAAGAAAAATCAGGTGCCTGATGACACAGGGTCTCAGAGGCCTGACTAAGGAAACTTATCCCAAGTACAATGAAAATTTAAACCTTTAATTGTCTGTAGACAATTTAAACCAAATGATCTGATTTTTTTAATTCCAAAAACATTACTCATACTGCTGTATTTGCAAAATATTACAGCGATGAGGATACAAGAGTGAACACAGGAAGGCAAACAAGGAAGATATTTTAGTAGTCTAGGCAGAGATGATAGTGGTAGGGACTATGGGCCAGTGGTGGAAATAGACAGAAATGAATGAATTTGAAGATTATGTAGAACTTAACCAAAAATCCTAATGGAATGAATGTAGGAGATGAAAGAAAGGAAGAAATCAAGAGTAGTTTCTAGATTTTTTTTTTTAATAACTGTGCCAGTTTACTAATGTGGGGAGTTTCAGAGTTGAACTGTCTGTCATTAATGATGCTTTGGACATGCTAATTATAGATCATTCTTCAGCATCCAAATGAAAGTATTTTATTCATTTGGAAATAATTCTATTAATCACTGAAGGGAATCCAACTACGGAGATACACTTAGGGGTCATTGACATTTAAATGGTAATGCAGAGCCATAGGATTACACAAAAGATACCCCAAGCCCCCCCAGGGCTTGTGTCACTCTGGCAGGAGCTTCATTGGCTTATAGGAAAAGTTCAACATAAAATCCTTTTGGTTGGAGGATTCATGGAGAACGTTTTGGAACAGATATTCCCATGTCTGAGCTCCTTCCTATGGGTGCACTGCAGAACACTAATTAAAGGGACATTAAGCATTTGTCACATGAAAAACTACACTAGAAACCTGCTGCTTACTCTCTGCTTCCTGTTCTATTTTCAGGACTTTGTGTTTCTCTGTACTTTTAATGAGATTTTAGAAAATTCCCAACAATTATTTCTTCAAATTTTCTTCTCCTCCATTTTTCCTGCCTCTCCTTCTAGGACTCCAATTACACATATGTTACACCTTTAGATCATACCCCACTGTATTTTTGGCATACTCTGTCCTGTTTTTTTTTTGTTTGTTTGCTTTCTCTTTTTCCTTCTTTTTGGGTATATTCAATAAGCCTGCCTTCCTATTTACTGATGCTATCTTCTGCTGCATCTAGTCAGCTGTTAAGCCTATTGAGTGAGTTCTCACCTAGGATATTATATCTTTAGTTCTGTAATGCTCATTTGATTTATTTATAAATTCTAATTTTTTGTTGAAATACTCCTCTTTCATCCATTTTTTTGGTCCTTTTTTTTTATTTTTTTCTTTAACATAGTAATAATGATTATACTAGAGCCTCATCTATTATTTCAAAAATCTACATCATTTTTGGTGTCCTTTTACTGACAGAATTATCTTTTAATTATCAGTTCCTTTTCCTGCTTATTTAAGTATCTAAGTACCTAGTAACAGAATGCCAGACATTGTAGATGAACATTATAAAAGCTGGGGATTTTACTATCCCCTTCTAAAGAGTCTGGGTTTTGTTCTGACAGGTAGATAAACTGCTGGTAGATTATCTATATTCTGTCAGGCTAAGACACTTCAAATGTCATTTTGGGTTGAAGGTCTCACTGAGTTCTTCCACTCTCTTCTCCAGACCAGTGAATAACTTTATGATCAGGGTATTATACTTAAATGAGAAATAAGTCAGACTGAGAAGACAAATCCCATATGATTCTACTTATAAATGGATTCTTAAAAACAAGGAATAAACAAACAAAAAGCAGAATGAGAACTATAAATACAGAACACAAACTGATGATTTCCAGAAGGGAGGGGATGAGGGAATGGTCAAAAACAGGTGAAGGGAAATGGGAGATACAAGCCTCCATTTATGGAATGAATAAGTCACAGGAATAAAAGGCACCGGATAAGGAATATTGTCAATGATATCATAATAGTAATGTAATGGGACAAATGGTAGCTACACTGGTGGTGAACATAACGTGATGTATAAATTTGTCAAATCACTAAGTTGTACACCTGAAACTAATGTAACATTGTATCAACTGTTCTCAAATTTAAAATATTTTTATTAATGTAGTTCTGTGTTTATTCCTAAGGTATAGCCTTATGCCTGGTGTATTATCCTTTCTCAAACGGTATGGTCTTTTGGGTTTTCTGAAGGTCTGGGATATTTGTCCCTCCAAATCTCTCCACTCTAAGCTTGACTTCTAATGTCTTCCCAGAAATGTATGCTCTTCAGAACTTTCACTTACATCTTGACCTCCCAGCGGCTGCTTTCTCCCATGTTCTCACATAGCCACAAGTCCTCCAAGAACCTAAGATGAGTTTCTACTCATATTTTGCAGCTCCTTCTCTGTGGTCCACCCTCAGTCAATCTACCACCAAAATCTCAGTCACCTTAGTACTTTGAACTCTTCTCTGTTGCTTATACCAGCAAAACCACTGCTTCCTTCTTGGACTCATTTTCCCTGAATCATGGCCTGGAAGTATGTCCTCAGGATGCAAGCCTGGGTGAATCTGTGTTTCACCCTGTGTACCCTGAGTTTCCAGCATTACAAGCCTGCATTAGTTGCTTTTCAATGCCTGAAAGTGGTTGTTGTTTTATTTTAATATATTTTTCCAGGTGTTATAGTTGTTTAGGACAGGATGCAAATCTGATTTTACCTGCACTTATATGAATAGCAACAATTGCAGACTTTCCTAAAATGAAAGATCCAGATGGTACAGGGAACAGAGGACTGTGTTATCACCACAGATGCAGTTAGCAAAACCTGGGATATGGGTACAAAGGCAAGTACCTGGTTTCTTCAATGCCCCCCAAAGTTATATGTTTAAATGTTATAATTAACAAGTTATATGTTTATAACTTATTTCCAACTTAATCAATTTTGATTTCAGAATGTGCTCTTTCTAATATCAAGACTTTGAAATTTGCTGACAGATTTTTTAAGGTTTAGTACATAGTCCATTTTTATATGAATACCCAAGGTGTTCTATAAAAGATGTATTCTTAACAAGCGAATATAGGATTCTACATGCACCCATTATATTAAACTCACTAACTGTATTGTTCAAATCATTGATACTATTGTAATTACTTTTGTTTACCTAATCTATCAATTACTGAAAGAGGCATGTTAAATTTGTCAGTTTCTCCTTAGCTTCAATTCATTTTCTTTTTTTAAGATTTTTTCATTTATTTGAGAAAGAGAGAAAGAACACAAGAGGAGAGGGGGGCAAAGGGAGAGGGAGAAGCATGCTCTCCACTGAGCAGGGAGCCTGACTCAGGGCTTAATCTCAGGACCCTGAGATAATAACCTGAACTCAAGTCAGCTGCTTCACCAATTGAGCCACCCAGATGCTCCTCTACCCATTTTCAGTTTAGGTCTTTTGAGGTAATATTATAAATTCAAGTTCAGAATTATTTTTTATATTCCATATATTTGATCCTTTGCTTATCATTACTTATTGAATCCTTTGTATCCTTAATATTCTCAACCAAAATTCTAGTTTGTCTTTTATTAATATAGCAATGCCAGCTTTCCTGGTTTTATTCTTTTGCTTAAAAAATTTTTGAGAAGTTATAGGTGTATGCCCTGTAAGAATATATTTTACAAATAAAAATATATCTTACAAATAAAAAAATAAAATATATTTGTTTTTCTACCCAATATGACATTCAGTATCTTCTCATTGTTAAGATTAGTCCATTTATATTTTTGTAATTATTGATGTATTTGAATTTAGTGCTATCATTTTGTCTTTCTATATTTCCATATTTTTAAATATTTTCCTCTGTTTTGTTTCTTCTTTCTGATTGACTTGGTTATTTTATTTTTCAACCTCTACTTTTTCACAAGTTATACACTGTTTTCTTATTTACTCAGCAGTTCTCCTTATATTGTTAGCATGCTATATAAGTCAGGGTACTTTCAAGGAACTAAGCACTTAAATGAGAATATTTTAATAAAGGATTTTTCCTAAGGTATAGTAGGGTATAACAGTGTTTTGTAAGGAACCATAAGTGATCATTAGCACATGGAGGCTTCAAAGAACAGGGGAGGAAGAGTAGTTTCCAAGCCCAAGAAAAGCAGATGCAGCTGTAAGAGCTTTAAAAGAGGCCTATCTAACAGACTCTATCTTTCAAAGAGGGATGCAGCCCACCTGTGACCCTGTTGGGAGGGAGCCAGGCAAACAAATATCTCTACTTCATTCTTCTGTCACCTCCAAACCAACTGAAATCTAAAGGGCAAGGGACCCATGCAGAAGTCCACAAGGGTCCCCTTCCCAGGCACAGAGCAAGATAATGGAGAGAGGGCTGAGTGGTAAGTGGGGGATGTCTAGCACACACGGATATTTGAATTCTAGAGTAAATCCACCTCTTTATCTCAGGTAAGATACGGAAACGAACTAAAGCACATTCAATACGACTCCATTGTAACTTATGTAATATTACTGTCAGCAATTTAGTTGTATTATAATCACCCCAAATAAACATCATTCCTTTCTTTTTTAACCATTTATTGGCTTCAAAGGATTTTGGTCTTAATTGAAGTATAACTGGCATACAATATCCTACCGGTTTTGGTTGTACATCATAGTGATTTGATATTTTATACATTATGAAATAACCCCCTTGCCAAGTCTAGTTACCATCTGTCACCATGTAGAATTATTGCAATATTACTGACTATATTATCTACAGTGGGAGGAATCTTTTTGTACCCCAGACCTTCTATTGTGGACCATTGTTTTTCTTCCCCAAATTCCTTCAAAAGTTCTTTCACTGAGACTACTGGTTGTGAATTCCTTCAATTTTTGCTTGTTTGAAAATACCTTTATTTTGTGCTAATTCAGCAACAAAAATTAGGCTGACCACATAATTGTAGAGTTATAGTTAACTTCCCTGAGCCCCTTGTAGATAGGATTATTCTTGTTCCTGGTTCCATCATCTTGGTCTAAACATCACTCCTCTGTTGAAATGTTTTTCCTTTTCGCCAATTTGTAAGATCTTTTGTCTTTCCTCTTCCAGTTCTGTAACAACAACTATCTGAGGCTTTTATCTGAGAAAAAACAATTTACCTTGCTGAGAATATTCCATGCTTCTCTTGATTACACGTCTGTATACCCTCTATCGATTTTTTAAACTTTTCAGCCATAAATATTCCCTCTTCACTTTCTCTATTTTTTCCTCCTGGAATGTTGAATGTCTGTTAGGACATCTTTTCCTATTCTGTCTCATAACTTCTCAGACACATTTTCTTCATCTCTTATTAAAAGTACTTTCTTCCTTTAAGTGCATTCAAACCACTTTCGTAGTTTGAAAGTTCCCTCTAAATTGTATCTAATCTGCTGTTTGAAAAGCAGAATGTTTAATTTCAAGAACTATTTTTCATTTATAATGTTTTTATTCTGTTATTTGTCAAATCTGCCCTTTCTTATTTTTCTTAAGATTTTATTTATTTATTGGAGAGAGAGAGAGAGTACAAGTGGGCAGAGGGAAAGGGGGAGAGAATCTCAAGTAGACTCCCTGCTGAGTTCAGAGACCAATGCAGGACTCAGTCTCAAGACCATGAGATCATGACCTGAGCCAAAACCAAGAGATGGACGCTCAACTGCGCCACCCAGGGACACCTCCTTTTTCTTACTTGACAATATGATTTCTTGCTGATATTTGTATTTCCTCCTTCATTTCAATTAAGCAATTTTAGTGCTCCTTTGTTTTAGTGCTCTCTAGCTAACAATCCCAGTGTCTGTGCTTCTTAGATTATTCCTCTACCACTGTTGTCTCTGCTCCAGTGTCCTGTAATTTTACTGTGGGGACCCAACAGATCTTAACTGAGGAGAATCCTGAAGGAGGCTGAATGGAGAATATTTTCACCATATAATTATTTTCTTCTATAAGTATCCAGGTACTGTCATTCTAAGCATGTTTTCATTTAATCCTTAGCTTATAATTGTCTGAACCAGAAAGGTAACATAATTTAAATTTCAAAAATATATAAGTGCATTTTCAGGGTTGCAAATTCTCCAGAGAAAAAAGTATTTTTCAACCTAGAGCTATGGACAAAAGAGGCAAGTTATTCTGTTGGCTCTTTTTGCCTGCTGGCAGGTTTCTTCTGGCCCAAGACACGGCCCTGTCGCTCTGCCTTGAGTTCTGCTTCCTGGAGGCAACAATTCTGTTGCAACCAATTGGGGAGCAGGGCTAAGTGAGTGGGCAGTGGGCATAACCACCCTCTTTGGCTTTGGTGTCCCAACTAATCACCTACTTCATCGTGTCATTGACCGTCCTCCGCTCTCTGTTCTATGGCCCCCCAGATCTGCCCCTCCCCTGATGTCACTCCTACACTTCCAGCTATGTTCTGCTCTCTTACACGTCATTGGCCCCTGTCTTCTTCGGCAGCCCAACCCTACCCACACTGCTCTTTCAGAGATGAGAGTCTCCTGTCTTTCAGATAAAAACTCCTGTTTCTGAGCAAAGCTTTTTATTTACTTTCTACAAAACAAGCATGGTATCTCTGATTTGGTTTAGCTAGAAGAGAGGAACTTATACCTAATTCACCATCTTGCAACAAAATTAACATTTTACATAATAGATTATGCTCAGTGTATTCTGCTAAAAAAGTGTAGGAACAAGGTAGTGTGCTTAGTCATGGTTAGGAGTGAAAAGGTGGGAATGTAGTATGGGAGGAAATGAAGTATTGGATGGAAGAGGTGCTGGACTGCAGTCATGAACTTGGGTCCTACTCAGTCCAGTCACTAATGAGCAGTGTGCTATCATCAAGGTGACTTACTCTGTTTTGGCCTTAGTTCACTCTAGTGTAAATAAGGTTAATTTCACTAGATGTTCTCCAATATGATCTCCCTTTCTAGGATTCTAGAAATTACTTGAAAAATTCACGTATGTGTATTGCGTACTTCCTTGAGGCTGCTGAATAAATGAGAAAACGCATACTACCAAACTCATTATTATAAAAAGCAATATAAAAATCTTGATATTTTTGCCTTGATCTAAAGAGAAAAAAGGTTAAAGCTCTTCAATTGGAGTCCAACATAGTTCTAAAGATTTTCATCATGCTTTTCCAAATATTCCTGGTGGTAATATGTGTGGCAAAATGCAACTGGACATAAAGCCAATAAATATTGATTCCCAGTTATGAGTTTGCCAAATAAGCAAGAAAGACTGAAGATCCTATGTCAGGTAGCTATTAAGAATAGATAAGGCAAAGCTACTATGATTTACTCTCTATTGGATACCACCTCAGCCTACCCTTTTGCTTTGGCCCCTATTCTGGCAACCAGCCACCATCAGGTATAGCCTGAGAGCACCTTATCTCAATTACACCACGTGGCTCTTGCCTTCTGCCATGTTTTAGCTATAGTTATGTAGGATTCCTGCAGGAGACTGCTCAGTTATTCTGGCACAAGCACAAGTCGAGAAGTGTAAGACAGTTAACAGCCCTGGAGCAACACTCGCACACTGGAGAATGAAGCCAATCAACAAAATTCCCATTTTCTGTCTCAGATGGATGTTTCTGTGCATTCCACAAAATTCTTTGGAATGTTCCCAGCAGGAGCCCCAGTTGTCCACGTCTGTGACCAGTTCACTCAATAAGGAACTCATGCCTCCTCTCCGTTTTATTCTTCACAGCCCCACACCCCCATCTTCTTCCTTGTGATCACTTTTCAAAACAATCTACCTTCAAGAAAGCTGCACTGGCTGCTGAAGTGCTCTGCTGTCACCCTCCTATGAGATCAAAGGCCCTCAAGTCAAAGGTCTTGAAAGTATTGTTTGTTGATGGTTCTCTGAGAATTGCTTTTCAGTGAAAGAGCTGCATTACTCAAGACCATCCTACTTTTCCAGGGTGAATTAACATCTAAGGACAGGTCAGTATTGGAGTACAAAGGCCTAGACCTCTTCCCTAGTTGGGAAGAACTCTGCAAGGCCATCTCAGATTCAGAGCCCTGTGTAGAATTGGCTGAGGCCTCTGTTGGCAGGACATCACAGTTCAATTTCCCCATTTGTCCAAATCCACTTCCACTTCCTCATACATGTTGATTTGGAAAACCCACTCAGCACAAATCTATACCTCAGGCCCTGTTTCCAAGTTCCCAAAGATACAAGCCCTTGTCCTAGGATTTGTTTTGGGTAGGTAATCCAAGCTAAGGCAAGTGCCGTGAACTAAGGCAAGTGCCGTGAATTCTTTTTCTCTTCCTTTCTTGTCCCCTCATCCTGAGTGTATGTGGGTGTGTTTTGGGGGGTTAGGTGATCATTTACTTTTCAAGGACATCTTCTTATGGTTTTAATTACAGTATCTCTGGCACAGGAATTGTCATAACAAAGGAGAGGGTAATTACTTTTCCTTTTAAAAGGATCCTTCATTTTTTTTTTTAAGTAAGTTCTATGCCCCACATGGGGTTGAAACTCACAACCCTGCCATCAAGAGCCCCATGCTCTACTGACTGAGTAAGCCAGGCACCCAGAGAGTAATTACTTTTTAAAATGAAATTCAGGACTGACAACTAAAACATCCCAATTAATCATCGGGTAGATTAGGGACAGTGGAAAAAAATGCATCTCAGGATGTTTTATCCCCCCTGTCTTCTTGGAAAATTCCATTTGTTTATCATTATTTGGAGACATTGCAATGAATAAAGTTGTAAATTCATATTTTTTCTTTAATTTTCTAAGCAGTGTAGATCTAGAATTACTTTTCACCTTTTTGTGCTGTATAAACTTTTTTTCCCTCTGGATATGCCTACAAATTCTTGCCCTTTTTGCATTTTAGCTGCTCTCAACTCGGTTGTTCCATTGCAAATCGATTATCCTTTGTAATTGCAATTTGGAAATTAGGAGGCAATATACTACTTTTTCAAGGTAATTAATAAATTGATAGAGATATTAAATTTCAAGTCTAAAGCTGATTCCTGTGGGGCCCTTCATCTTTGGCAATCAACACCACCTGCCTATGCAGGAAATTAAGTACTGCCTTTCTTTGTAATTTTTTTGTGTTTAATGACAGTATAAAATAGACTAATTGCAGAGAAATTATAAATCACAAAGAAAAGGGAAACAGGACTAACTATGTGGCTGTTCATGACATGGCTTTTTTCAACCAGGTATGATGAAGTGAAGGATTAAGTAATAATGTAATGATTTGTACCAATATGAAAAATCCATCTAGAGCACTCAGGTTTCTGAGGCAATGCATTTTTTTTAATGGAAATAAATTTAAACAGTATAATTCATTATTTCCATTATTCATTTATTTTGCTTACATTAATCTGGTTGGTATTAAAGGAAAGCAAGAAAATGCTTTGGTTTTATTTTCCTGGGGCCTTTTATATTTCATATGAAGCACCATTCTCTAGTCATGAATATCACATCATTTAAATGATTCTTCTGGATTGAAACCTCAGAGTTAATTACTTGGGTTTTTTGAGGACATAAACACACATAGAGCTTATTGGCAAGCAAACATTTTACTTGTCACTGTATTTCTCAAATGTGCAGATGATTGCTGTTGTTAAATGCCAAGTACAGCAGAATAAGTTCAGATGCAGGTGAAGTACCAGTCTAAGTTGTGAATTCCTTCTTCCCACATGGTCCTTTCTTCATGGTCACAATTGCACAGTCACATGTGTCTTGTTGTCCCCCTGCCCCAGTGTAGCCCAGAGCATCCTAGAGCACTGTGTAGTCTAGTACTCTTTTGCTTTCCTTTCTCTATCCCTCAGTTCATCTATCATGCTTTCCAAGTACTTAGTCAAGGCTTATCTCAAAAGTAAGATGAACATCCAAGTCTATATGACATAATTCGATGGGCACCTGTTTCCAAATATTGGCTTGTTATAATGAAGAGCATTTTATTGTTAGGACTCTAATCTTCTCAGTTGTGTAGGTATTTCAGATTTGAAATACCCCCTAATAAAAATTCATAGACCTCTGTGATAGTAACAAGAGGTAAAACCATTACCACCACTTTAAAAATGATCCTACCTGAGTAAGACCATGGAGAAGAGAACTGGAGAGATACTTAGGCAGAGAGGAGAATGGCACTGAAGCCAATCCCCAGGGAGATCTCAACATCCAGTGTATAAATGAGTGGATGTAGCATTGTACATACTCATGTGACAATGAATGGAACTATAGATTGACAACATGAAGGAGTGGGTGCCTAAATTATGCTTGATGGAGTTCACAGTTCACTATGAGTTTTTTTTCCTTAAAACATTGTTAGACAACCAGGAAATCAATCTCACAAACAAATGCAACTTAACATAAGTTGTCAATAAAATATTTCCAGAAATATTCCTCCAAAATATCCACCCCCCCACACACATACATACCATATCCCATGGCTTCATAAAAATGCCTCTATTCAGCCTTTCTCATAAAATGTAATTATCAATGAGTCTATATTTTTTTCTATATCAATGTGACCACATCGCAGACTCAAGTGCTTACAAGGTCCCACAAACAGCATGAATGTATAGATCAGGTAGAATTAAGTGAGAGTTCATACCTTCTAAAGGAGCAGCACTAGCTCAGCTGATAGCTGTCATGTGTAACATGTGCTTAGTGTTGTTATATATTCTGATTTTTAAGGCCAAATGCAATAGCTTAATATGAATTGAATTTGCCACTAATTTAAAATTTGGGAGCCTAACTCTGTATTGGCTAACATAATGGATATATTCAGACCAAATTGGTGCCAATTTTATGACCTCTGACCTAGAATATGATGTTCTGAAAAGAGTATCAAGGTCTTGTTCCTTTATCTTTGAGTTTAGCATAATGTCTCATACCTAGTAAGAACTGAGTCTGTATAGAACTGAGTATGAATATATTGCTAAACTTTCCCAAGGGAGTCTAATGTTGAGAAGAATTGCATAAAATCTGTGAAATACTGCTGTGGCCCTGGAAAATGATTATCATAGATTTCCATTTTTTCCCCCAAGAAAAAAAAAATCTCTATTTGTACATGTTCTTCCCCTTTCCACAATATATCAAAAATATAAAAAAGAACACAAAAGTTATCCAAGGCAATATTAACGAAGATCATAAAGTACAATGTTTTATTCAAATAACAAACCTTTGATATTTTATTATGTCAGGTTTGACTAAACAAAATCTGGTAACATATGTCTGGATGGTGCCAAGTCCTCTTGAATTTGTTCCTCTGGCTACAAACAATGTTTTGGGTCATTTGGGATTTTCATGCATAGATTCTCACCCACATTCACATTTGCAGTGCTCTATGTGTTCATGAAGTTACTTCCCAGGAAATTGTCAGAAAGAAAAATGTAAGCCAGAGAAAGTGTTCTGAAGAAAGTGAAGAATCACTTAATTTTATGAGCTGGCTCTTTGCCAAGGGAATTAAATGAACCTTAAAGTAGCTCTCTAACTTTATCTATGCCACCAAAGTACAGCAGAGAGCTGAAGAAATTGTGTTTAGTTCAGAATAAGAGTTTAACTCAAATGATCAAAAGCCAATAATCTACTTGGTTCAAATTCATCACCTATTATGGGTTCTTTCTTGTTTGGACATCCATGTACTCCCCTTACCTTCCACAAATGTTGGCTCCATCTGTAAAAAGGAGCTCTGCGTTGCTATGTATAAAGAAAATAATTTCAGTCTTTTCCTTCTGGAAAGAGAAATTCATTAAATTATCAAAAGAACTAAGAAAGTATTCATCAATATTGAACCTAGAAGATCCCTCCAGCTCCCTTCCAATACTGAAATTTCTGTCATCATTTCAGAAAGTCATGCAAAGTGAATATGACCATGGAAATAACTAACTTTTGTGTAAATGTTTTATTGGAATAATACATTATTCAACTTAAAAATAAATGGAAACTCTTTTGACATATGAATTCTGTATCATTTGAGATTATTCACTATTATTAAAAAAATACAAAGCCAATCCTTAATATACAAAAAGCTCTAATAAGAAATGAATGAATGAATTGCTCAATTAAAAAAAATGAGTAAATGCCATTCTCTCTCCTAGCACCAACAGTGGTATGTTGTATACAGTTTACCCTTAAACAATCCAAGAGTTAGGGACACCAACTCCCTGCACAGCTGAAAATCTGTGTATAACTTTTGACTCTCCCAAAACTTAGCTAATATCCTGGTGTTGATTAGAAGCCTTACTGATAACATAAATCATCAATTAATAGGGTTTATATGTTCTATGTAATATGCAGTGCATTCTTACAATAACTAGAGAAAAGATGTTATTAAGAAAATCATAAAGAGGGGTGCCTGGGTGGCTCAATCAGTTAAGCATCTGCCTTCGGCTCAGGTCATGACTCTGGGTCCTGGGATAGAGCCCTGCATTGGGCTTCCTGCTCAGTGGGGAGCCTGCTTCTCCCTCTCCCACTCCCCCTGCCTGTGTTCCCTCTCTCGCTGTGTGTCTCTCTGTCAAGTAAATAAATAAAATCTTTTTAAAAAATCATAAGAAAAAAATACATTTACAGTATTGTATTAATTTTTTAAAATCCACATATAAGTGGACCTACATGGTTTAAAGCTGTGTTGTTCAAAGATCTACTGTGTAAGTATAAATATATTATGAATATATCTATTCAAAGGTCTACTGTGTAAATATAAATATATTATGAGTATATCTATTCTAATGGGCTATATCCAGTTATCTATTGCTTTAAACAAATCACCCCCAAACTAAGTAACTTAATAAAAATTGTTTAGTATAACACATCATGCATCTGTGGTTGGGGGAAACCATCTACAGTTACACATCTGCAGGTCAGCTGAGAGTGCTACTTTGTCACTGATTTCACATCACACCTTGTGGTTTGAAGAATTATTATGAAGGTCACATGACCTATGAAGTGAAAACTATTTAACATACGGTTCTTCATAGAAAAAGTTTGCCATACTTGGCTCTAGGCTCTATGTAAACTCTTACAGGGGAAAAAAAAAATGGTGCTATATTCCTATATATCTGAATGCTACAAGCTGTGAGCTGATGAATACTTTTTAATTTAAAAAGGGAAGGTAATAAATTGTAGCCAAAGAAATGGCACTTCTTAAATTAAAATATCCCGATAGAGCCAAAAGAACAACAACAATGACAATGACAAGAAACACCAGTAAAGCTACCACCTACATTCAGTTGAACTTGAAGAATATCCAAAATTCAAATTATCTGAAAGCAGAGAAATCAACACTAAGTCCAGTAGTTTATCTCTACTGCTCCTACCACACTCAGAGAGCAAGAGTAGTCTGGGAACATCTGTGAGAAAAAGACAAGAATGAAGGTTACTGACAGGTCTAAGACTGATCCCCAAATCCCCACCAGACAGACAGAGGCAACACTCATTGTGAAAGTGCTGAAGAAGAACTCTAATAGGTTAGAACCCACCATGGAGAAAGGATTGCGCACACAAGCAATGCCTGGGTGGCAGAGTCAGTGAAGTGGCTGACTGTTGATTTTGGCTCAGGTCATGTTCTGAGTCTTGAGATCCATGCTCAGCGGGGAATAGGCTTGAGATTCTCTTCTCTCTCTCTCTTTCCCTCTGCCCCTCCCCTCCTCTGGCTTGCACACACACTCTCTCTCTCTCTCTCTCTCTCTATATATATATATATATATATATGATAAATAAATAAATAAATCTTTAAAAAGAAAAAACCATAACCCCCCATGTTGCATCTAGCATGGGTGGCAGGGGGCTGGTGAAGACAGAGAAACCAAGAAACAGACTCTGAACTACAGAGAACAAACTAA
This sequence comes from Lontra canadensis, assembly GCF_010015895.1. Classification (NCBI taxonomy): domain Eukaryota; kingdom Metazoa; phylum Chordata; class Mammalia; order Carnivora; family Mustelidae; genus Lontra; species Lontra canadensis. The sequence goes on from NW_022631171.1 coordinate 731,507, forward strand.
TGGTTACTAGCGAGGAGGTGGACATGGGGATGGGTTAAATTGGTGATGGGGATTAACGAGGGTACTTGTAATGAACACTGGGTATTGTAGGGAAATGCTGAACCACTAAACTCTATATCTGAAACTAATATTACACTGTATGTTAACTAACTGGAATTTAAATAAAAACTTGGGGGAAAAGAAAAAAAAAGAAAAAACCATGCACACATGACTTGATAAAGAATTTTTGAAAAAGGAACACTTTCAGGGAGAAAAAGTTCAGAAAGAATGTAAAAAAGAAAGGAGAAGCACTTTTGGACCGTGTGGTAACAAGACATTAAGGCACCAGAGGAAAAACATCTTTAGTTAAAGACACACAATTCCTTCCACCGCTCTATCTTTGCCAAAAGCCATCAAATAAAGAAACCATACTTTGCTACACTGACAAAAAGAGAACATACTTAAATTTAAAATCTTATAAACCACCCTTAAGCAACCCCATCTCCTTACCAGAAAGGTAGAGATGAAAGCAAGCATCATATATTCAAACTGATTATAAAAAATAAAACAGAGAAGGATATTTTAAAATAATTCGTTCAATGGAAATGATCTGCCCATTCCCCAAACAGTATCAGAAAAAAAAACTATAACTATCTGCTCCAAACTCAGTTAACTAATCTCATAGGAGAACTGGGGCATGTGAAAACATCTTGAATATGAAATTCAAAAGAGCAAGCATTGAAATGGAAAAGATGTAAAAAGAAAAGCAATGAGAGTTAATTAAACGCAGAACATAAAAAGAAGGAAAGGGTAAAATCCTGTCAATTATGAAGGCCAAATGAGGTGGCCAAAAATGATTAACTCTAGGTGAAAACTTAATACAGAGGGCTAAAAATAAGAAGGAACATATTCCAAAAAAATGAAAATGAGACAACATAAGTAAAACGTGTCTGAGAGAAAGTGCTTAAACTGAAGACATAATTTATGCATAATTAGGGTCCCTGCACAAGAGGAACAAGACAATGGAATAGAAATTATGGCTTAAAATATAACATATAAAAGTATAACCCCCAAAACTTTCTAGAAATAAAAGAAAACATTTCATATATTGAAAGGGCTGACTATGTAGCAGGAAAAACAGACTTGCAGCAGTCCATGCTGAGACATACCTTAGAAATATGCTCAAACTTAAAAAGAAAAATCCCACAGGGCCTTCAGACAAAAAGCTTAAATAACTCATAAAGGCAGAGGGATTAGACTGGCATCAGATTTTTCAAAATCGACATTCAAGCTCTCTCTCAAGTAACAAGGCTATAGAAAGAGAACTTTAAATGTGCATGACATAGGGGATTCTGTACCCAAGAGCCATTGTTGAGCAATGTAATAGAAGATGAGTTTTACCCAACCAAGGGATTACTGGACAAACCTCAACAGAAGACTGGAGGTGAGCAGTTAATTCTTAATTGCAGATGTAAAGCTGAAACAAAAGTGGGGAAATGGATAGAAGAAGAATATGCTATGAGTTGTGTAGTATGGGTTATGTTTTATATGTTAATACATTCTTACAGAGTAGCAATAATTCAACTAAAATCAGGAGGTGAAAAAAGAAAGAATAAGCTCATTTCTTGTTACAGAGGCAACAGTTATGAGCTAACATCAATAAGCCAGTAACACCAACCAAACACCAGCAAGCTAAATCAACAAGCCAGATAATTAAAGGCTAAATAAGAAAACAGGGAAATAATACATCAAAAAGAATAAAGATAACAGACTTGATAGAACAAAAATTAAAATACTTCTAAATGACAAAAGAAATTTTTAACAGACTAAGCCACCCAGGAGCCCCTCCAAAAGGGTGGGAGATAAACCATAAGTGACTCTTAATCTCACAAAACAAACTGAGGGTTGCTGGGGGGAGGGGGGTTGGGAGAGGAGGGGTGGGGTTATGGACATTGGGGAGGGTATGTGCTATGGTGAGTGCTGTGAAGTGTGTAAACCTGGCGATTCACAGACCTGTACCCCTGGGGAAAAAAATATATTATATGTTTATAAAAAATAAAATTTAAAAAAAAAAGAAATCTTTAAATAAGGAGCAAAGTAAACCCCTAAGGCATTTAAATAAATATGGCCAGTTTAATAGTACTCATTAACATTACAATATAAAATATATGACAAATCTAGGATCAAACATGTATCATATGTTATGTTAGTAAGGCTTAATGTTAACATGTGAATGTGAATGTTAATAAAAATTCACCTGCCTGAAGAAAAACATTTTTTTAAATTTGGCTCACAGATCAAAATCCCAGAAAATACCATGTGTAAGAGCGTTATGGAAAATGGCAGGATTTTGAAAGCCTTTAAAATAAATAAATAAATAAATAAATAAATAAATAAATAAAAGGAAATATTACAGGATTTCTATTTCCTTGGTGCTGGAGGTTCTTGGTCAAATCCTTCAAAGAAAGAAGAGGTAGACCAGACAAAGAGTGGTGGGCAGCAAGGCAAAGTTTATTGAGCCTAGTACAAAGCTCCTGAAGAGGGAGGGGACCTGAGAGGGCTGCCCTTTTGTCATTCACATCCAGTGTTTTTTTCTTCTTTTTCTTTTTTAAGGTTTTATTAATTTATTTGTCTAAGGGAGAGAGAGAGAATGAGTGCACAAGCAGGTGGAGGGGCTGAGGGAGAAACAGACTCCTGGCTGAGCAAGGAACCAGATGTGGGACTCAATCCCAGGACCCTGGGATCATGAAATGAGCTGAAGGCAAACACTTAACCAACTGAGCCATGCAGACATCCCACATCCAGGGACTTTATAAGCTCTTTAGTGGAACTATCTTGAGCATCCTTAGTGTGGGCTCCCTGAGGATTGGCTGCTAACATGTGCCAGTCAGGGCTTTCATCTCACATCTGTCTACCTATTGGGTTATTGGGTTATTGTTCCCATGTTGATGGTCTTTGGGACTGATATTTGAAGACTAACTGCTGCAACTTGTGTTAGTGACCAATGTCTTACGGTTAATTTTTTTGTCTCAAGATGTTTTGCAAAAGGCACTTCTACAGAGGCTGCTAGACAGGATGCTACTGTGGTCTTGCCTAAGCTGTAAACCAGGATGCTAGTGCGCTTTTATCCTAGCTGTCCTAGCTCCTTGTTTTCTTGTTGGGAACCCTGGCCCTGACTACCTAAGTGTCCAACTAAAGTCTAACAGAATGAGCAAATCTGTAGTAGGCAAACAGAAACACTTTGAAATCAGGGTGGTGATCTTAGTATTAGACAAAAATAGAATTCAAACAAAAACACATTAAAGGAGACAAAATACAAGTTTCCATGCCAAAAGCCATAATTTGCAATGAAGATAGAAGAGTCATAAATGTCTATCGCTGAATAACACATTAGTCACCTGTAAGAAGTAGGAACAAGAGAAGCAAAAAGAGAATAAGTTAAAATATGATAACGGTAGGATACTTTAATACACCCAATCAAGTACAGAAACAAGTAAGACTGTAGTAAATATAAGCAGCATAATCAATGCAGCAGCCCTTAAACTTCACATCCTGCTAATAGGAAAGGCACCTTTCCTCAAGTGCATATGGAATATTCACAAAATATTTAATTATATATTTAGTTACAAAGTAAACATTTTAAGTTTGGAGCAGCAGTCACAGTACAAACATGCTTGGATCACGATGCAATATAATTAATCATTATTAACAAAATTAAAAATTCTAAAAAGACCTTCAACCTAGAAATCTGCCCATTACATAATTCTTGGGTGAAAGGAGAAATAAAGACAGAAATAAAAGAATTTTTTAAAATAATAATAATGAAAACATATATATCAGAACATATGATCCATGAAAGCAGTGATCAAGAACGCTTAGAACAAACACTCCTATTTTAAAAAAATGAAGGAAAAAAAAGGAAAAATGACCCAAATTCCCAACCCAAATGAATCAACCAAATAAACAAACAAAAAAACCCATAAAAATAATAGTAAAGACAAAAGCAGAAGCTAATGAGGTAGAAAAGAAACACATAATACATCTAATTAGTATGTCAAAATAAAAATTGAGTTTTCTTTTTATTAAACAGACAAACACTAATTAGCATAAGGAACAAGAGAAGATGCACACAAAAGCAAAAAAAGAAATGGCAGGGGGGAAATAATTTTGAAAATATATCTGAAACAATTACACTAGGAAGCACAGTTTAACGAAACTGATTCAAGCAAAAATAGAAAGCTTAAACCAGTTTACCATAAAATAGAAAGATAACAAAGAACTAAGCTGTAAAAGAGACACAGCCCAGACTATCCCACAGAAGAATTCTATGAACCTTAGATTCTACCAGCACTCCGTAAACCATTCCAGAGTATCGATCGTTAAGAAGTTTCTAATGTTTTTATGAAGCAAATGTGGCATTAATAACTAAATCTGGTAAAGAGATTGCATACACAGCAAAGGAAATTACAAGTATCATTTTCTAATATTAATACAAAAATATTAAAGTATTAGCAAACAGAATCCCACACCATAACAGGAAAATAACAATGACTAAGTGGTATCTATCCAAGAATGCAAATGGGATCAATGTAAAATGTCAAGAATAATATATCCATAACATACATCATGTACAAGAATTTACAAGAATAAACTCCAGATGGGTCAAAGATCTATATATGATAATGAAACCATATATGTACTAGAAGTAACCATAAAGGTTTTTTTCTAAGATTTTATTTATTTATTTGACAGAGAGAGAAATCACAAGTAGGCAGAGAGAGAAGAAGAAGCAGGCTCCCTGCTGAGTAGAGAGCCAGATGTGGAGCTCGATCCCAGGACCCTGAGACCATGACCTGAGCTGGCATCATGACCCAAGCTGAAGGCAGAGGCTTAACCCACTGAGCCACCCAGGTGCCCCAAGATTTTAAAACCTGGATTGAGGAAAGACTTTCTAGCAATGATTCAAAACCCTGTTGTAATAAAAGAAAATACAGATAAACTTGAGAACCTAAATTTTTTTTTAATTTTCAAATTTCAAAAACATAAAAAGTCAAAAGACAACTTTGAAACTGGAAGGAATATTTGCAACATATATCACAGATAAAGGGATAATGTCCCTAATATATAATAAACTCTGAAACTAGAGTGGAGAAAAGGCCAAAACTTTAATAAGAAAATGGGCAAAAGATAGATCAGTTATTAAAACATAATTTTTAGACCCTAAACAATGTTAATATGTTCAAACTCATTCCCCATTAACAAAATGCAAATTAAAAGTGTCCTGAGATGCCATTCCTTGTCTAACAATTTGGTGAAAATTAAAAATTATAACAACACATTCAGTTGGTGAGACTGGGAAACAGGACACTCCCACATTACTGATGGGAATGCAAATTGACAGTCTTTGCAGAGAATCTGGCAATGCCAAACAAAACTACATATATGTATTTACTTTATTTCTCAGTAAATCCTACTTTTTAGGAGCCTATCCTAAAATTACACATGCACCAATATGAAAACGTGTATGCACAAGGGTATTAATTGCAGCATTGTTGGCAATGGCAAAAATCTTAGAAATAACTTAGATATTCACACACAGCAGAGTAGTTGAATAACCTACACACAGTTGGTCCACATTGTGAACTGAGCAGTATATAAAAAGTTCATAGAAAAGCATTAAAGTGTGCCTCAGTACACACACACACACACACACACACACACACGATTACTTTTTTTCCGAACTTTTTCTCCCACATACCTTTCTCAGTTTTCTTTTGGTTTTTAAATAACCCAACATTTTTACAAATTGACATTCCCCAGCCAGGTTTCCAGTGTGTTCTCTTTATCAGTTTTATTTTTGCCCAAATTTATTAAATTTCTAAGTCCTTTTATAGCACCGTTCATTTACATAAATGGTAGCCAATTGAGGTAAAGTTGGTATAAATCCAAAAGGGAGCTTCCATTTTTCTTTATGACTACTTTCAAAGAGTCTCAATTCTAAACACTTCTCCCACATCCATACACATCCTCTAGGATTCAGTGTAATCTAGCTTTTATTTACAACTTTTTACCTCAGTGATTCAACTGCTTATCATGTTGACTTTTATAGCCCCTACAAAGAACATTTTGTTAAACTTGAAACAGTCTCAAGGTAATGAAGACCAAATGACTTTCTAGAGCTGAGACACCGAAAGCCATAAAAGACATAAATCTTGTAGAATTATGTCAAATGGCACTGTACCACATGAATGCAAAGACAATGTCTCAATGGTTTGCTTCTACTTTTAGAAATGAACCATGAGAGACTGTGGACTCTGAGAAACAAACTGAGGGTTTTGGAAGGAGTGGGATGGGGAGATGTGTTGAGCCTGGTGGTGGGTATTAAGGAGGGCATGTATTGCATGAAGCACTGGGTGTGGTGCATAAACAATGAATCTTGGAACACTGAAAAAATAAAATAAAATTAAAAAAAAAGAAATGAATTTGATGGAAACAAGTAAATGGAAAAATGTAATGACATGTGACATTAGTGATATAGAAACATCAGTTCCAAGTACAATTTGCTTTTAATAACTAAAAAGTATGTCCATCTGGCACAAAACAACCAGGTCCAGAAGCAGCAAGTGTATTTTTAATTAACTAATTTCCAGTATGACCAAATAAAATTAATTGGTATATCTGTCCTACTTGGAAAGAGGGGTGAGGGGAAGAGAAGGGTAACTATGACCTCAGCTGAAGGAGATGGGAAAGACACCCTGAGGTGGGGCCCATCCCATCCACTCAGGTCCTCTTGCATTTTTGACCAAGACTGAAAAGCCTGTGAATATAAAATGAGCGACCAACTTTAGCCTAATTTGGGTAAGCTGTGACACCAGAGTAAGAGAGCTGTGATTTGTGGATGTGTGGAACTTCTCTAAGATGTTTCAAAATAATCTACCCTGAAATAAAGCTGAAAACTTATACCCAAGTCCTCTGTCAGCATGTGTCTGTGTATGTGTATAGATGGGTGCACGTGTATTGATGGGAAAGTGAGAGGTCCCAGACAGGGAGAAGATGGGTCTTCTCAAAGGACAAAGAGTTAATAGTTTTTAGTTCCAAGTAATCTTCAAAGAGATGAAAATAACAGCTTTAGCTACAATGGGGATTACTAGGGGTGTGTGGAGCATAAGAATGATAAAAAGTAAATATTTTATGATTTGCTTTTTCATAACTTCATTTTTTAGAATACTATAACTCAATGGCTCTGCTTGAATATAGATTCTATTTTTAATTTAAGTAAGTAATCATTCTTACCTAATCAGTTCCCAATGTGATATTTTTAGACATGAATTGTCTGATCTTACTTTTAAAAGCTCAGAAGTCTGACTTCACTCTATTTTAATTACAAAATAAAACTCCACTAATGGTCCTAGAATGACCCTCTTGACTCTACATATTGATTGAGTTAAATGGATAATAGCCACCCTTCCTTCCAGGTAATTCACAGTATAATAGCCATACAGTTTGTATTGTGAAAAATCCATACTAAATTTTGTTTGATACAGAAAAGAAGCTGATGATTGCCAGAGAGGAGGAAGTGAGGGCAAATGGGTGAAATAAAGTGGGAGGTGCACGTTTCCACTTATGGAGTGATTAAGTCACAGGGATAAATACACAGCATGGGAAATACAGTCAATGTATTATAATAGCGTTGTATGGGGACAGATGGTAGTTACATGTGTGGTGAGCATAGTGTAATGTATAGTTGTTGAGTCGCCCTGTTGTACACCCGAATCTAATAAAACATTATATGTCAACTATACTTTAAATAAATAAATACATTCATATGTAAATAAATAACTCCATATGTAAATAAATAAATAAATGCTATTTGGAATGCAAATACCATATAAACTCAGGTAGCTTTCCTTCATTTCTAGATTCTGTAATGTGCTTCCAGTCCATGTTTACACTGATGTGTATGATCAAAGAATGAGTGAGATTTGTAGCATTTTTGAAGAAGACAATATAGTGTACCAAAATGATATAATCTACAAGTTCTAGCTAGACTTTTTCCTAATCTTGATTTGTCATAAAGAATATAACATATTTTGAATAAAATAAGTGGAAGTAGGTTATTTCGATAAGAAGTAGAGCAGTAAAATTCTCGATGCTCTCAAGATAAACTATCCTTCTCTTGGCCATTTGTGCTACATTGATCCAAACCATTCAGGTCAAAGTTGGCATGATCTCATCCTGATTGTCAAAGCAAACTGGTTGTCAAAAGTATGTAAAAAAATTTCTGCACAGCAAATGAAACAATGTACAAAACTAAAAGGCAACCTACTAAATGAGATATTTGCAAATTACATATTCAATAAAGGGTAACTATCTAAAACTTATGAAGAACTTATAAAATTCAACACCCAAAAATCAAATAATCCAATTAAAAATGAACAGAAGACATGAAAAGGCATTTATCCAAAGAAGACATACAGATGACCAATAGACACATGAAAAGATGCTCAACATCATTTACCATCAGGGAAATATAAATCAAAACTATAATGAGGTATCAACTCCTATGTGTCAGAAATGTTAAAATCAAAAAACACAAGAAGCAACAAGTGTTGGCAAGGAAGTGGAGAAAAAGGAACCCTCACGCACTATTTGTGGGAATGCAAACTGGTACAGCCACTGTGGAAAACACTAAGGAGGTTCCTCAAAATATTAAAAATAGAACTATCCTACAATCTAGTAATTGAACTACTGGCTATTTACCACCATACAAATACATCAATTCAATATAAAAACACCAATTCAAAGGCATACGTGCACACCTATGTTCATTGCTGCATTATTTACAATAGCCAAAATATGGAAGCAGCCCAAGTGTCCATCCCATCAGTTGATAAATGGATAAAGAAAATGTGGTGTATATATACACACATGGAATATTGTTCAGCCACAAAAAAGAGTAAAATCTTGCCACTTACCACAACATGGATAGAACCAGAAAGTATTATGCTAAGCAAAATAAGTCAGAGAAAGACAAACACCATATGATCTCACTCATATGTGGAATTTAAGAAATAAAACAAACAAAGGGGGAAAAAGAAATGCAGAGACTCTTAATTGTAGAGAACAAACTGATGGTTACCAGAGGAGAGGCAGGTGGGGAGGATAGGAGAAAATAAGGGGTGGGGATAAAAGAGTACACTTTGGAGAAATGCTTGTTCATGCCTTCAAATTGGTGTATAAAAAGGCAAAAGACTTCTGTGTGTTGATTTTATATCCTGTGAATTTGTTCCTGTATCACTTCTAGCAATCTTTTGGTGGTCTTCAGGGTTTTCTTTTTTCTTTTTTTTTTATTAAAGAAATTATTTATTTATTTGTCGGAGAGAGCGAAAGTAAGCACTAGCGGGGGCGGGGGGGTGTGCAGCAGGCACAGGGAGAAGCAGGTTCCCTGCACTGAGCAAGGAGCCCAGTGTGGGACTTGATCCCAGGACCCTGGGATCATGACCTGATTCAAAGGCAGATGCTTACCTGACTGTGCCACCCAGGCATCCCTCTTTAGGGTTTTCTACATAGAGTATCATGTCATCTGTGAAGAGAGGGAGGCAAACCATAAGACTCTTAGTTATATAATCAAACAGATGGACAGAACCAAGTAATACACTAGGTCCTGGATGTATTTTGGTCTGTTTTTGAGGGTGTGAACAAAAGGTAATGGGTACACAAAAGAGGGTGATCCAATCTACCATGGTATTCAAGGAAGGCTTAGAGACTGAGTGATATTTGAGATGGACCTAGAAAGAAGCCTGCAGGCCAAAAAAGGGGAGCTCAAAATAACATGATCAAAGAGAGAATTGTGAACATGGGAAGTGTTCACGGAAAGGTCAGTGTTGCTCAATGTGGTGGTAATCCTCACCCTTTTGCCCACAATCTCAGAAAACATCAACAGGCAGCCTGAAGCTGGGATAGGAACATTTGGGCCAGATCATTCAAGAACAGTTCCTTTTAGAGTTTGCTTAGCCCTTGGGTACAATCCCATATTAGATGGCAGCAGAGTTGTACTTGGAGATAAGGCAATGCCAGTGCTTTATAGTTGAACAGTTCTTTTAACCTTTAAAAGCTGCTTTTAAATCCACTTTCCCTTTCTAGCATAAAATCTCCACTTGAATTCCTGGGGTATAATCTATTGAAAAAAATGAAGTAGAGAAAAGGAAGATGATCTATATCACCCAAGCAAAATAAGCTTTCTTATATCATTTCCTGAAAAGTGTAAGCAAGAGATTGTTTTCTCAAGAAGCTCTATTACTCTATCGAAAGAAAGACCATCATCTCGATGTTCTATTGACCTCTTCTCAGTAGATCTGTCCTATCTGCGACTGTCCAACTTGGATTCCTGCTCACCACCTACTCAAGTTCTCATATGTTCACATGCTCCCTAGTAAATGAACACAGTGCTCTAAAAATCCTTTGTTAATTTTAGTGTGTAGAGGAAATAAGTATTTTATCCAAGTCTCTGCGAGCTGTTTGTGTTTTAAATGCCTCAAGAACTCCTATAATGCAACGAACACAAAGCTTTGACACTTAAAAGCAACCAGACAATAGCTAGTAGAATTAAGGCAACTAAAACCTTCACCTTTATACTAGACTGTGAAGTCTGATTATTTAGGACACCTTACAAAGTGTTTTTCCTCAGTAATGTAGTATGGCTCCCATGAAAGAAATCATATCTTCCTTCATCTTATGGACCCATTTGTGATTGCTACTGGAATTTCCCAATTAAGCAAAACTAATGCATTAAAAAAATCCCTCTGCTACTTTTTAAGATAGGGAGAGCATCTAGGAACACAGGTGTTCCTAGACCATTCATGTCGCAGCTTATTCCAACAGTTTACACAGACATATCTACAGGTCATGTTACAGTATGAATTATTTTAAAGGCACCAGGTGTTTTGTACATGTTTTCATGTACATGTAAAAACTAGCATGAGTTAATCTGAAAAACTCATAAAAGGATGGTGAGATTGTTTCATCTACTTCCTCCCCTGCCTGCTGACCCAGTGTTCTGCTAGTTAATGATCCCAGGGCACTAAGTCGGGTCTCACTTTGTCCTGTAGGAGAACGTACTTACAAGGACATGAGCCTTAGATTTTATTAGGAAGTCAATATGTCCTCTCATCTATCACATAGAAATCTTGGCTCTTTCAGGATTCCCCTAAATTCCCTCAATTATTTTATTTGGTTTTTCAAGCTTGTTTTGTTTTTCAGACATTTATCAACCGCTACTGTGTACAAACACTACAGTCTCTTGAAATCTCTTAATCCTGTGAGTATCAGGCCTGGCCTGGCCTCACTGACATATCAATGAGTAAAACTCAAGTCTTTTTTTTAAAGATTTTATTTATTTATTTATTTATTTATTTATTTGAGAGAGACAGAGATTGAGAGGGAAGAGAGAGAGCACAAGCAGGTGGAGGGGGACAGAGGGAGAAGCAGGCTCCCCACTGAGCAAGGAGCCCAATGTGGGGCTCAATCCCAGGATCCCGGGATCATGACCTGAGCCAAAGGCAGATGCTTTACTGACTTAGCCACCCAGGCACCCCCTCAAGTCTTTATTGTAATGCAATAGCATAAACAAGGATTGGACCATGGAAAGCATGTGGCAAAAATGATGGCAAGATGCTAAAATGACAGCTTAAAAGAAATTGAAAATCAGATTCATTTTATTTAATGACAGTACTTATTGCGTAAAGCACCAGAACAGAAGGCATTGTCATCACTCTCTTAGTAACCATGTCTATCTCATCGTTCACTAATTACCAGGAAAGAAGAAATGTAATTTAAGGTTGCAAAACAAAAGGCATATTCAGAGCTCTGAATACACTTGCACACACAGATATTCAAGAATACTGACTTATTCACAGTATTGTGGTTGGGAACATTTAATATATGCTTCTGTGCCTCACAGCCAATTTCTCAGTCTAGCAGAAGTCAGGGTTTAAAGGAGGACACAGCCTAGGGAATGATCCGTTGCCTCCTTTAACAATAGCGTGTTGAAGGGCTCACGATGCCAAGGCAACGAGATTGAGGAGACAAGGGTGGGGCACAGACGTCATGCAGCCGCTCGCTGCAGGGGAGACATGGAGATGAGCACCACTGTGACCAGAGGAGAGGCTGGAGTGCTTTGGACGCAAACAGAAACTGCCAAGCAACCGAGAAACCGAGCAACCGGTCAGGGTGGCAGGCAAAATCTGTCCCCCATGAGTCTTTTAAAGCAAATTGGAAGAGCACAAAGGCATCTCTGACTTGTAAGAAATCATAAATAGATTGTCCTTAGCTCAGCCATTGCAGTGGAATAAAAGTGTCTTGGAAAATAGGGGGTATGGGATAAAAGAAATGTCTTCAAATCATCATTGCTTAAATTTCTGAAGTTCCTTCCTTCCTGAGATCTGACGGTCCACTGATTATCGAAAAACACTCCCCCCTGCTTCAGGAGAATATTAGTACATGCTGACACTTCCAATATTCGCCAGCATTATAGATTCACATTCTTCACTATTTATTTGCAAGATTATTGATCCCAAGCACCCACCTACTACATGCCAGATGCTAAACTGCATTCTGGCAAAAGATCAAAATGGAATGGGGAAAGAAGCATGCTAACTAATGAAGACAGTGCACCGACATGCAGGCATATGTCCCTGGCCTCCCTGGGCCTTAAGAGGAGTAATCCATTCTTCCAGCTAGGAGCAGGGTGAGAGGAGGGTCAGGGACCAGGGGCCCTGACAGAGGAGTGGGTACTCAGGCTACATCTGAAAGGATGAGAGCACTTTGCCAGTGGAAATTCAGAAGAACTGCAGGGGGACAGAGCAGGGATGGCAGGTTCTGAGAATGAGCAAAGCTAGGTAGTAATTTATCTGCACCAGGAAGGCAAAGGGGTATGATAAGAGGCAAGGAAGAGGATGGTTGTAAGCACAGGCTCTGCTGCCAGGATGACTGGGATGCATGTCCTATCACCATCACTAACTTACAGGTAACCTCTGTGCTTCAGTTCGTTCATCTAAAGCCCAGGGTCATAATGGCAGCTATCAAACAGATTTGGAGAGCTCTGAGCTACACAGCTCAGTAAGTGTTAGTGCTGCTTGATGTTTTATGCTCCGCAAGGCATTTCTTGCATGCATTCTTTCTGAAGAAGTTGTTTGTTTGATTTGGTTTTCGGTTTTGGGTTATATGGAGCCCACTCAAACAAAAGGATGGTTTCTTAGGGAAAGGACAGAAGGTAAAGCTGAGCCACCCAGGGATGAGACCTGCACTGACATCGGGCTCAGTAACCAAGGACTCCCTGCCGGCTCCCTGTGGGGCCAGATTGCCACCCATCTCATATTTTCCCTGTGTTTCCTCATCTCCACTCCCCCTGTCAATCTGACTCTTCTGGCCCCTCAAATCCATCCTCCACAAAGCCAAAAAATGTTCCCCAAAATGAAAACCTGCTAGAATGTCCCCTTTCCCCTGTCACGCCTGATGCGATAATCATCCAGCCCTGTACACAACTTCTGCACATTATATATACCATTTTCATTGGACATGGAGTTAACAGTTTACAAATCTGTCTCCCCTGCTATTCCAAATGTTATTTAAATCAAGAGTTGGGCATAATCACTTGTAATCTTACTGCCCAGCTCATTGAAGTCACCTGTGGCTTTTAAGTAACACTTTGTTGTCTCAACCACCCTAAAAATTCAGGGCTGTTATAAGCAATGGGAGGCATAGTCATATTTATGTTTGGAGAGTAATCATTTTGGCCACAGAGAAGAGAATAGTTTAAAATATAAGAAAATGGTCACAGAAAGGTCAGTCAGGGGACTTTCGGCACACTCCCCAGTGAGATGACAAGGAAAAATCTTTACATTAAGGTAATATTCATGCACAGTAGCTGATGAAGAACTCAGGTATCAAATCAAACCATTTAGACACAAACTCTTTGAATACACAGGTAATTATTGCAAAGGTGGCTTATGGAAGTAAAATGTTCATGAAGGGTTTTCAAGTCTGCTTGATCCCATGTCTCAAGTATAGAAGGTCTGACTGCTTCTTTGCTATAATAACGGCCCTGTCTTTTCTATTAAAATAGATACAATTTAACTAAGTAAATGTGCCATGTGACCACAGTAAGACAAGTTGGTAAAGTCCTGGTCTGAAATTTCAGGAGGGCAGAAACACCAATTTTAGTCTTCTATCTCCTAAAAACCACCAACAATACCGAGGATGTGGTAGGTAGTCACAAATGAATTAAATTATTATACATATTGTTTTTAGAGTATTATTCACATATATATTATATATATGTACATCCATATAGTCTCTGCCTTCAAGGATCTTACAATTACATTTTGATCACATAATATACATACATATATATCACAAACAAAGTGACAAATGAGAAATTTGAGTGAAGAAGAGTTTGCTTCTTCTGGGAAAATATTTCCTTTCAGCCATCCTTATCTGAGAGTGAGAGATGAGCCAATTCAGGGAAAACACATATAGTGAGGTTATTCATTGGCTCACAAAATAGGAAGATGTGAAGTCAGAAGTTCAAAGATATCATCACCAAAGATTGGATTCTTTCTGCCTCTTTGCTCTGTCATCCAGAACATCAGTCTCTGCTAAGGCAGCCTCCCCAGATAATCCCAGAATCCTGCTGTAGCAACAGCAGATATATACTTCATCCTTTAACAGCCACATCTAGCAGGAGACAGACAGCTACTTGTCATAGTTTCCTCTTAAGAGAAAGAAAAGCTTTTTCCCGGAGCTTTGGTGAAGACGGTCTTACTTACTCTTAACCAGAATTGGGTCCATACCCACTCTGACCCAAATCCCTGCTTGAAAAATGGGATTCTATGAGATCTGTCAGTTCACCCGGGGGGTGTGTGGGGACAGGGCAGAGAATGGCAGAAAATCATTACCTCTCTAGGAAAGGAGAAAGGGGGAAATGAATAAGAGAGAGTGCAGACTCTCTCCAGAGAAACAAACTCCTTCCCAGCTGGAACCTGGTTTCATTTATATAGATTAAAAATAAGTAAAGGAACAATTCAAATTTAAGTCAAATAATGGAAGGAACTTCTCTTCATGTGCTTATATAAAAGATAAAGGTACAAAGTAACAGTACAATTTATCATCTAAACCAGGCCTCTTTTAAATATGGAAGGAGACACAAAAATCATTAAAATTGTGTCTGTGTGTGTATTTGTGTGTGCATGTGTATATATATATATATATATATATATATATATATACACACATATATATATACACATTATACAAATACACATGCAAACACAAATATATATTACATATACACATGCAGTTCAAAAAATAGACTCATTTATTAGTAGACCTATAAATGATTCTATTCCAAAACTATTTTCAAAAATAAAATTCTAGAAAATATAACATCTGTATGCAGTAAAGGAAATTTTCAAATACTTTATATTGATTAACTATCAAAAATTGATACAAGCAAAACAATTACTCCTGTGTGATGCTCAGGTGCACTAGTTTCTTGGTATTATCTGCCTCTAACACTGTGTCACTGGTATTTTTCAGCACACTCTTTTTTTTTTTTTAAGATTTTATTTGTTTATTTGACAGACAGAGATCACAAGTAGACAGAGAGGCAGGCAGAGAGAGAGATTGGGAAACAGGCTCCCTGCTGAGCAGAGAGCCCGATGCGGGACTCGATCCCAGGACCCTGAGATCATGACCTGAGCCGAAGGCAGCGGCTTAACCCACTGAGCCACCCAGGTGCCCTTTCAGCACACTCTTAATGATTTAAACTTCTTCTGAAAATTACCTGTGAGTCCTCCAAGTTACCTTTCATGATGAATGAATTTGGCATCATTGACACCATCAACTGTTTCTCCTCTGTATGCAGATCAGAATATTTTTAAGTGGAAGAATCTTATTTTTAAGTGGGAGAATATAAAGGAGCAGAGGTACATGGTAGGTTCAGAGCATATTCTGCTAAAAGCTAAAAAATATGTTCTTAATTTCATTTATTTCTTGTTGAAAGATAAAAATCTTTTTTAATTTATTTTTTCAGTGTTCCTAGATTCATTGTCGATGCACCATACCCAAGTGCTCCATGCAAGACATGCCCTCCTTAATACTCACCACCAGGCTCACCTCTCCCCCAACCCTCCAAAACCCTCAGTTTGTTTCTCAGAGTTCACCATCTCTCATGATTCATCTCCCCATCCGATTTCCCCTAATTCACTTATCCTTTCCTTCTCCTAATGTCCTCCATGTTATTCTTTATGCTCCACAAGTAAGTAAAACCATATAACTGACTCTCTTTGCTTGACTTATTTCACTGAACATAATCTCTTCCAGTTCTGTCCATGTTGATACAAAAGTTGGGTATTCATTCTTTCTGATAGAGGTGTAATATTCCATTGTATATATGAACCATATCTTCTTTTTTTTTTCCTTTTTATTTTCTTTTTATTTTTTATAAACATATATTTTTATTCCCAGGGGTACAGGTCTGTGAATCGCCAGGTTTACAAATTTCACAGCACTCACCATAGCACATACCCTCCCCAATGTCCATAACCCTACCCACCCCTCTGCCAACCCCCCACCCCCCATCAACCCTCAGTTTGCTTTGTGAGATTAAGAGTCACTTATGGTTTGTCTCCCTCCCAATCCCATCTTGTTTCATTTACTCTTCTCCTACCCCCTTAACCCCCCATGTTGCATCTCCTCTCCCTCATATCAGGGAGATCATATGATAGTTGTATTTCTCCGATTGACTTATTTCACTAAGCATGATACCCTCTAGTTCCACCCACGTCGTCGCAACTGGCAAGATTTCATTTCTTTTGATGGCTGCATAGTATTCCATTGTGTATATGTACAACTTCTTCTTTATCCATTCATCCGTTGATGGACATCTAGGTTCTTTCCATAGTTTGGCTATTGTAGACATTGCTGCTATAACTATTCGGGTGCACGTGCCCCTTCGGATCACTACGTTTGTATCTTTAGGGTAAATACCCAGCAGTGCAATTGCTGGGTCATAGAGTAGTTCTATTTTCAACATCTTGAGGAACCTCCACGCTGTTTTCCAGAGAGGTTGCACCAGCTTGCATTCCCACCAACAGTGTAGGAGGGTTCCCCTTTCTCCGCATCCTCACCAGCATCTGACATTTCCTGACTTGTGAATTTTAGCCATTCTGACTGGTGTGAGGTGATATCTCATTGTGGTTTTGATTTGTATTTCCCTGATGCCGAGTGATATGGAGCACTTTTTCATGTGTCTGTTGGCCATCTGGATGTCTTCTTTGCAGAAATGTCTGTTCATGTCTTCTGCCCATTTCTTGATTGGATTATTTGTTCTTTGGGTGTTGAGTTTGCTAAGTTCTTTATAGATTTTGGACACTAGCCCTTTATCTGATATGTCATTTGCAAATATCTTCTCCCATTCTGTCAGTTGTCTTTTGGTGTGGTTAAATGTTTCCTTTGCTGTGCAAAAGCTTTTGATCTTGAGGAAATCCCAATAGTTCATTTTTGCCCTTGCTTCCCTTGCCTTTGGCGATGTTCCTAGGAAGATGCTGCTGCGGCTGAGGTCGAAGAGGTTGCTGCCTGTGTTCTCCTCAAGGATTTTGATGGATTCCTTTCTCACATTGAGGTCCTTCATCCATTTTGAGTCTATTTTCGTGTGTGGTGTAAGGAAATTATCCAATTTCATTTCTCTGTATGTGGCTGTCCAATTTTCCCAACATCATTTATTGAAGAGACTGTCTTTTTCCATTGGACATTTTTTCCTGCTTTGTCGAAGATTAGTTGACCATAGAGTTGAGGGTCTAGTAGACGGCTCTCTATTCTGTTCCTTTGATCTATGTGTCTGTTTTTGTGCCAGTACCATGCTGTCTTGATGATGACAGCTTTGTAATAGAGCTTGAAGTCCGGAATTGTGATGCCACCGACTTTGGCTTTCTTTTTCAATATTCCTTTGGCTATTCGAGGTCTTTTCTGGTTCCATATATATTTTAGGATTATTTGTTCCATTTCTTTGAAAAAAATGGATGGTACTTTGATAGGAATTGCATTAATTGTGTAGATTGCTTTAGGTAGCTGACATTTTCACAATATTTATTCTTCCAATCCAGGAGCATGGAACATTTTTCCATTTCTTTGTGTCTTCCTCAATTTCTTTCATGAGTACTTTATAGTTTTCTGTGTATAGATTCTTAGTCTCTTTGGTTAGGTTTATTCCTAGGTATCTTATAGTTTTGGGTGCAATTGTAAATGGGATTGACTCCTTAATTTCTCTTTCTTCTGTCTTGTTGGTGTAGAGAAATGCAACTGATTTCTGTGCATTGGTTTTATATCCTGACACTTTACTGAATTCCTGTACCAGTTCTAGCAGTTTTGGAGTGGAGGCTTTTGGGTTTTCCACATCAAGTATCATATCATCTGTGAAGAGTGCTAGTTTGACGACTTCTTTGCCGATTTGGATGCCTTTAATTTCCTTTTGTTGTCTGATTGCTGAGGCTAGGACTTCTAGTACTATGTTGAATAGCAGTGGTGATAACGGACATCCCTGCCATGTTCCTGACCTTAGCGGAAAAGCTTTCAGTTTTTCTTCATTGAGAATGATATTTGCAGTGGGTTTTTCATAGATGGCTTTGATAATATTGAGGTATGTGCCCTCTACCCCTACACATTGAAGAGTTTTGATCAGGAAGGGATGCTGTACTTTGTCAAATGCTTTTTCAGCATCTATGGAGAGTATCATATGGTTCTTGTTCTTTCTTTTATTAATGTGTTGTATCATATTGATTGATTTGCAGATATTGAACCAACCTTGCAGCCCTGGAATAAATCCCACTTGGTCGTGGTGAATAATCCTTTTAATGTATGTTGAATTCTATTGGCTAGTATTTTGTGAGAATTTTTGCATCTGTGTTCATCAAGGATATTGGTCTGTAGTTCTCTTTTTTGATGGGATCCTTGTCTGGTTTTGGGATCAAGGAGATGCTGGCCTCATAAAATGAGTTGGGAAGTTTTCCTTCCATTTCTATTTTTTGGAACAGTTTCAGGAGAATAGGAATTAGTTCTTCTTTAAATGTTTGGTAGAATTCCCCCGGGAAGCCGTCTGGCCCTAGGCTTTTGTTTGTTTGGAGATTTTTGATGACTGTTTCAATCTCCTTACTGGTTTTGAGTCTGTTCAGGCTTCCTACTTCTTCCTGGTTCAGTTGTGGTAGTTTATATGTCTCTAGGAATGCATCCATTTCTTCCAGATCATCAAATTTGTTGGCGTAGAGTTGCTCATAGTACGTTCTTATAATTGTCTGTATTTCTTTGGTGTTTGTTGTGATGTCTCCTCTTTCATTCATGATTTTATTTATTTGGGTCCTTTCTCTTTTCTTTTTGATAAGTCTGGCCAGGGATTTATCAATCTTATTAATTCTCTCAAAGAACAAGCTCCTAGTTTCATTGATTTGTTCTATTGTTTTTTGGTTTCTATTTCATTGA
Organism: Lontra canadensis; assembly: GCF_010015895.1. NCBI lineage: Eukaryota > Metazoa > Chordata > Mammalia > Carnivora > Mustelidae > Lontra > Lontra canadensis. Next base: position 751,016 of record NW_022631171.1, read on the forward strand.
TCTGCTCTGATCTTTATGATTTCTCTTCTCCTGCTGGGTTTAGGGTTTCTTTCTTGTTCTTTCCCCAGTTCCTTTAGGTGTAGGGTTAGGTTGTGTACCTGAGACCTTTCTTGTTTCTTGAGAAAGGCTTGTACCGCTATATATTTTCCTCTCAGGACTGCCTTTGTTGTGTCCCACAGATTTTGAACCATTGTGTTTTCATTATCATTTGTTTCCATGAATTTTTTCAATTCTTCTTTAATTTCTTGGTTGACCCATTCATTCTTTAGAAGGATGCTGTTTAATCTCCATGTATTTGGGTTCTTTCCAAATTTCCTCTTGTGATTGAGTTCTAGCTTCAGAGCATTGTGGTCTGAAAATATGCAGGGAATGATCCCAATCTTTTGATACCGGTTGAGACCTGATTTAGGACCGAGGATGTGATCTATTCTGGAGAATGTTCCATGTGCACTAGAGAAGAATGTGTATTCTGTTGCTTTGGGATGAAATGTTCTGAATATATCTGTGATGTCCATCTGGTCCAGTGTGTCATTTAAGGACTTTATTTCCTTGTTGATCTTTTGCCTGGATGATCTGTCCATTTCAGCAAGGGGAGTGTTAAAGTCCCCTACTATTATTGTATTATTGTTGATGTGTTTCTTTGATTTTGTTATTAATTGGTTTATATAGTTGGCTGCTCCCACGTTAGGGGCATAGATCTTTAAAATTGTTAGATCTTCTTGTTGGACAGATCCTTTGAGTATGATATAGTGTCCTTCCTCATCTCTTATTATAGTCTTTGGCTTAAAATCTAATGGATCTGATATAAGGATTGCCACTCCTGCTTTCTTCTGATGTCCATTAGCATGGTAAATTCTTTTCCACCCCCTCACTTTAAATCTGGAGGTGTCTTCGGGTTTAAAATGAGTTTCTTGTAGGCAACATATAGATGGGTTTTGGTTTTTTATCCATTCTGATACCCTGTGTCTTTTGATTGGGGCATTTAGCCCATTAACATTCAGGGTAACTATTGAGAGATATGAATTTAGTGCCATTGTATTGCCTGTAAGGTGACTGTTACTGTATAGTGTCTCTGTTCCTTTCTGATCTACTACTTTTAGGCTCTCTCTTTGCTTAGAGGACCCCTTTCAATATTTCCTGTAGAGCTGGTTTGGTGTTTGCAAATTCTTTCAGTTTTTGTTTGTCCTGGAAGCTTTTAATCTCTCCTTCTATTTTCAATGATAGCCTAGCTGGATATAGTATTCTTGGCTGCATGTTTTTCTCATTTAGTGCTCTGAATAAATCATGCCAGCTCTTTCTGGCCTACCAGGTCTCTGTGGATAAGTCTGCTGCCAATCTAATATTTTTACCATTGTATGTTACAGACTTCTTTTCCTGGGCTGCTTTCAGGAATTTCTCTTTGTCGCTAAGACTTGTAAATTTTACTATTAGGTGATGGGGTGTGGACCTATTCTGATTGATTTTGAGGAGGGGTTCTCTGCACCTCCTGGATTTTGATGCTTGTTCCCTTTGCCATATTGGGGAAATTCTCTCCAATAATTCTCTCCAATATACCTTCTGCTCCCCTCTCTCTTTCTTCTTCTTTTTGAATCCCAATTATTCTAATGTTGTTTTGTCTTATAGTGTCACTTATCTCTCGAATTCTCCCCTCGTGGTCCAGTAGCTGTTTGTCCCGTTTTTGCTCAGCTTCTTTATTCTCTGTCATTTGGTCTTCTATATCACTAATTCTTTCTTCTGCCTCATTTATCCTAGCAGTGAGAGCCTCCATTTTTGAATGCACCTCATTAATAGCTTTTTTGATATCAACTTGGTTAGATTTTAGTTCTTTTATTTCTCCAGAAAGGGCTTTTTATCTCCCGAGAGGGTTTCTCTAATATCTTCCATGCCTTTTTCGAGCCCGGCTAGACCCTTGAGAATCGTCATTCTGAACTCTAGGTCTGACATATTACCAATGTCTGTATTGATTAGGTCCCTAACCTTTGGTACTGCCTCTTGTTCTTTTTTTTTGTGGTGAATTTTTCTGCTTTGTCATTTTGTCCAGATAAGAGTATATGAAGGAGCAAGTAAAATACTAAAAGGGTGGCAACAAACCCAGGAAAATATGCTTTAACCAAATCAGAAGAGATCCCAAATCGTCAGGGGGGAGAAAGTGGATAAAAAGAGGTTCAGAAAGAAAAAGAAAAAAATGAAACAATTAAAAGAAGAAAACAAATAAAGAAAAAATATAAAAAGGAAATATATATATATATATATATATATATATATATATATTAGATAAACTAATTAAAAAACGTTAAAAAAGAAAAGGGTAAAAGTTAAAAAAAATTTAGCAGAAGAAGTGAAAAAAAAATTGAAAAAGAAAAAAAATTAAATTAACTACAAGGCTAAAAAATCATGGGGAGAAAGCCATGAGTTTTGTGCTTTGCTCTCTCCTCCTCTGGAATTCCGCTGCTTTCCTTGGTATTGAAACTGCACTCCTTGGTAGGTGAACTTGGTCCTGGCTGGACTTCCTGTTGATCTTCTGGCGGGGTGATGGGGGGCTGTTGTAGTGATTCTCGAGTGTCTTTGCCCCAGGCGGAGTTGCACCGCCCTTACCAGGGGCCGGGCTGTGTAATCCGCTCGGGTTTGCTTTCGGGAGCTTTTGTTCCCTGAGCGCTTTCCGTAGAGCTCCAGAGGATGGGAATGAAGATGGCGGCCTTCCAGTCTCCGGCCCGGAGAAGCTGAGAGTCCGGGGCCCCACTCCTCAGTGCACCCTCAGAGAACAGCGCCCAATTACTCCCGTCACCCTGGCCTCTGGCTACGCTCCGAGCTCACCGAGCCTGCGACTAGTTCAAGGTAACCCCAAGCTGAGAGCTCACACCTCGGCTCTGTCTCTGTAGCCGGCTTCCCTGTTCTAATACCTGTAAACTCTGAGACACTCAGACGCCCCCGATCCTTCTGTGACCCTGCAGGACCTGAGGCCACGCTGACCCCGCGTGGGCTTCACCCCGGTTAAGCCTCTGGAGTGATGTCCCTCAGTGGAACAGACTTTTAAAAGTCCTGATTTTGTGCTCCGTTGCTCCGCCGCTTGCCGGGAGCTGGCCCCTCCCCCCGCGGTCTATCTTCCTGTCGCTTTGGATTCACTTCTCCGCCAGTCCTACCTTTCAGAAAGTGGTTGATTTTCTGTTTCTAGAATTGCTGTTCTTCTCTTCAATCTCCCGTTGGATTTGTAGGTGTTTGCAATCTTTAGATAAGCTATCTAGCTGATCTCCCACTACCTGAAGTAGTCTCAACCTGCTACTTCTCCGCCATCTTGACTCCTCCCTGAACCATATCTTCTTTATCCATTCATTGTTGAAGGGCTCTTTCCACAGTTTGGCTATTGTGGACATTACTGCTATGAACATTGTGGTACAGATATCCCTTCTTTTCACTACCTCTGTATCTTTGGGGTAAATACCCAGTTATGCAATTGTGGGATTATACGGTAGCTCTATTTTTAATTTCTTAAGGAATCTCCACACTGTTTTCCAAAGTGGCTGCTTCAGCCCAATTATTTTCACAGATAATGTCTTTTTGCTTCCATTAAGATATCGTATTTGACAAAAAGAAAATTTATGACACAAAGCATTTTGAATAGTTTTCTCTATTTTTGTATTTCTATATCTATTTATATAAATCATATCTATTTATATAAATTTATGTAAATTATATCTATTTATATATTTATCTATTCTTTTGAATATTCTGACAATTTTAGATTCTGCAAAATTATAGGGCTTCTCCATTTCATTTCTCCATTAGAGTGTATAAGCTCATCCAATTAGAAATAGAAGTTCAATCAAAATGTCTTTCTTGTCACATGTTAAGACATCAGCACAAATTATAGATCTCAAAATTAATTTTGTAGACATTTAAGCACTCACTATTTAATTTACTTCTTCCTTTGCATGTATACAGAAAATTTTCAATGTCTTCCTATTTGCAAGTTTTGCTTTCAATAATTACAAATAGCTAAAAACCTCAAAAGCTAAGTTTTTGGTGCTCCATGAGATGAATATGTTGGTTAAAAATTTTCTACCACTTCGAAAAATATTGTAACCATAATTGAGAGGACTCATTCACAGTAAGTTCACTTTCTTTGCAGCACAGGTGGCAGGACACACATAAATTCACAAAGTAGTTTTTCAGTGGCTCAAATTTCCTGAAACTACACTTGGTTAGGAAAAGCAAAGAGGGAAAGCCTACACCACCAACTGAACATTAGCTGTATCCGACATCAGTTGTCATCACAGTTGTGTAGTTAGATTACTTGCCATTACTCATACAAAATGCCTATAAACTTGGATACGTATAATATCTTTTAGAATAAGTAGAGTGTCTCACATTTTCAGAGTGTAATTACACATTATTTGTTCATTGATACCAATTCTATTTTCTGCTCTGCAGTTTTTGTCATCTGGTAGGAATGTTGTTTATACAATAATGTGCTTCACCAGAATCTGAGTTTATCTTATCATGCCAAAAACAAATGATTTTGTCTTCAGCATTGAACTATTAAACTGAATTTATAATAGTTCTCATAGAAGTCATGTTTTTACCTTCGACAGGATGAACTTCCTAGTCCTCTACTCTGAGTTTATGGATTGGATAAGATGAGTCAAACCTAAACCAGACTCAACTGACTTCCTTTGTGAAGCATCTTATAACAATGATACAAAACCAGCTTCACTTAATTCTTGCAAAGTTCTTCTCCTGCTAATGGTTTTGTTTCACATTTGCACATTCTTTAAAAATGCTTGAAGTTGATGATAAATGAAATTTACTTAGGGGGCATTTGTCTGGGTGACTCAGTTAGTTAAAGGTCTGCCTTCGGCTCAGGTTATAATCCCGGGGTCCTGGGATCGAGTCCCACATCAGGGTCCTTGCTCAGTGGAGAGGCTGCTTCTCTCTCTCTCCCTCTGCTGCTCCCCCTCTGCTTGTTCTCTCTCTCTCTCTTTCAAACAAATAAAGAAAATATTTTTTTTAAACTGAAATTTACTTAGAACATTCATTGGATCTAAATAATGAATCTTACTTTATAGAGTGCTGTGTCAGCACATCTTCTGTAGCTGTGCATATTAGCCTCCTTCTTAAGTGACCCCTAGGTTCTGGGACTGAAGCCTCTTCAGTGATATGTATCTTCTGATTACCATGTGGTCAATGACAACCTCTCACTGTAGGGGAAGTTAAACGAGTCACACAATCTGAATATAGCACTTTTCTCACTACCATCCATATTTATTTATTCTATTTTTCTTTGAACATGGATTTTGATTTTTTTAGCTCATAAATCAAAGGGGCTTACTTAAAAATATTTAAGATTTAATGGTTTGCTTAGGTGGCTGTCATTAAGTGTCTGCCTTCGGCTCAGGTCATGATCTCAGGGTCCTGGAATCAAGTCCCACATCGGGCTCCCTGCTCTGCAAGAAGCCTGCTTCTCCTTCTCCCACTCTCCCTGCTTGTGTTTCCTCTCTCACTGTGTTTCTCTCTGTCAAATAAATAAATAAAATCTTTTTTTTAATTTTATTTATTTATTTGACAGAGAAAAAGGGGGGGAATGTGGGGGAGGGGAGGGGCAGAGGTCAAGGGAGAGAAAATCTCAAGCAGACTTTACATTGAGCACAGAGCCAGAAGTGGGGCCTGATCTTGTGCTCCTGACATCGTCACCTGAAGCCAAAACCAAGACTTGGATGCTTAACTACCTGTGCCACCCAAGCAACTCAAAAATAATTTTAAAAAGCACTACTAAACAATTAAAGAAACTGTAGATTTACATCACATGGTAAGTGTATGTAGCATTATTCAGAGTATTTAAGGCTCTCAGTCTCTATGTCCCAGGCATATCTCATATACAATTACCTTATCATTTCCCACGGTTTCCACTGACCCCACCAAATGGTGGCCAAGTGGTCTTGGTAACTATTAGGTACCTCAGGTAGCTGGCAAAGAAGCAGCATCATTGATTTCCCAGTGGTTCAAAGTATGGTTTGTGGAATCAGCAGCAGCATCACCTGGGTGCTTGCTAGAAATGTAGAATCTCAGGTCCCACTCAGACCTACTGAACCAGCATATGCATCTTTGCAAGATCCCAGGTGATATGAATGCACCTGAAAACTGAGTAGGCGTGGATATTTCCTCCATATCAGCAATATGAAAGAACTGAGAGAAGAAATTCAACTGAACTGAAGAATTCCAAACAAATGTAAAACTCAACAGAATCATCATAGGCACACAGAGAGATATAGTTATCTGATCATTGAAACTGTGCCCACTATATATCTCTTCTCAAACCTAGAGGTTTTATGAAATCTATACCATAAATAGTTTCCCCAGATACTGTGTCAATGGCAAAGTCAAAAAACATTTATTTGTCTTTTCACTTAGAAATTTATTCATTCTTTTCTTTTCTTTTCTTTCAGCAGCTTTTCTGTGTAGATCAACTGAACTCAACCCCATGTTCCATGCATGTTTGTGTGTGCATGTGTGTGTGTCTATTAAGCATTCCACTTTAGTAACAAGTCCAATTCATGATGAAAAGTCTTCTAGAAATGGAAGGTTATTTAATTCAGGGAAAAATAAAGCCCCCAGGAATGCCCAAACTGAAACAATCAAACGATAATATCATTAAGAGGAAATTACTGTGCTTGTTCATCAGCTTAAAACATAGAACAGCTCGTGAAAATATAAAGATTTTAAACCATCTTAATAAGCATGTGCGATTCACAGAACTGTTGTTAATATTTAGCACAAATAGATTATAAATTGCCTCCCCCTTTTCCTCTTTTACAAGAATGTATCTTAAAGCAAGTAAAAACAGAGCAAGATGAAAGATGTAAAAAAGTTATCCTTGAGCTAGGTAATTGAATGCTCAAAAATTGAGCTTGAGATTATTTTTTTTCCTCTGGAAAAGAAAACAGGGTGAGGAGTTGTTACTACTTTTAAAGATTTTTTGATAATTTATGAGTAGTTTAAATTTACCATGGTGTTTTCTAAACTTACTATTTTAAACTTAAAGTTCTCTAGTATTCAAAGTGAATATTATTAAATTTTATGGATATTTTCATTTTTCCTCCAATAAAGGCATTTGAAAGTAATATGATCATTTTCTTGGATTTTTCTAAAATTCTTTATATAGATTGTTTTGATAATAATGGTTAAACTCACTGAGCACCTGCTATTAGCCAAGCATTGAACATACATTACATCTGCACCTTATAATAATTCTTTGAAGCCTGCATTATTATCCCCATTTCACAGTAAAATTAACCATGGTTCAGCACGGTTGAATAATTTGTCTCAATTATATGCCTAGCAGGTTAATGTTTATGCTTACATTTATCGATTTGGCTATAATTCCACATATTTTATTCTGGCTGTATAATTTTGTTGATTTTTTTTTTTCTTGAGGAACTAGCTGCACTAAAGGCAATGGTGAAACAATGTTATTGTTAGGGAAGTTATTAATATATCCAAAAAATAATTGTTAAGAAAGTTTGAATTTTAACTAAATAAAAAATTTAAAAATACCCAAATGATACCACTCAGGGCTGATAATCAATGTCCAAAGTGCATTCATCTAGAACTTTTCCTGTGCAAATTTGTACATAGATGTACAAATGTAGAGCAATTTATGCATTCCTTGACCCATGTATGCTCATTTATTCATTGGTTCATCAATCCATTCATGTATTCATTCAACAAATACTTATTTTTTTAACGATTTTATTTATTTACTTGACAGAGATCACAAGGCAAGAGAGGCAGGCAGAGAGAGAGGAGAAGAGGAAGCAGGCTCCCTGCTGAGCAGAGAGCCTGATGTGGGGCTCAATCCCAGGACCCTGAGATCATGACCTGAGCCAAAGGCAGATGCTTTAACCCACAGAGCCACCCAGGCACCCCTCAACAAATACTTATTGAGGATTCTTCTGCAGCGAGGCATTGTGCTAGCCTTCTATGTACAGTGGGAAAGAAGGTAAATGTGACTTCTCTTTTCATGGAAAGATATGCAATAAATAAACCATTGTGAAATACATGGTAAGTGCTACAAGGAAATATTTAAAGAGCTCAGTTTCTTTAGGAAATATTTGGTGATCTGAAAGGATGCTGGTTTGGCTGGAGCAAGAAGGACAAAGGGGAGAAGGGTCAATGACGAAGCTAGAGAACAGGTGCGGGTCATGCAGGACCTTGCTGGTCACGTGGAGGATTCTAGACTTGAGCCTACAAACGCTAAAAAGAAGCATTGAAATGTTTAGGCAAAGGAGTGATAGTGTCATGTGTGTATTTTAAAAACTGATTCTGACTACAGTGTGGTGATTTCTAGGACCAAAGTTTTAGAAGGACAAATGTAGAGAAAGTATTCTACTATATGGTAGCAACCCAAGTAAGAGACGACTGTGGCTCAGCCTGGTATGGGGGCCGTCCAAGAGACCCTGAGACCACAGGTAAAATAGGCATTTGTGGGCTTTCACTAACCATGCTTTCACTTAAGGCTCAGGGATTGTCCAGTCCTTGTTCATTAATATGGATCCTCCTTAGCATGTCCATGGCCGCAGATTGAATGGTATGGGTCCATCCATTGATGAATGGATAAAGAAGATATGGTGTATATATATATAAGGGAGTATTATTCAGCCATCAAAAGAATGAAGTATTGTCATTTACAATGATGTGGATGGAGCTCGAGTGTATTATGTCAAACAAAATAACAATCAGAGAAAGACAAATACCATTTGATTTCACTCATATGTGGAATTTAAGAAACAGAACAGATGAACATAGAGGAAGGGAAGGAAAAATAAAATAAGATGAAATCAGAGATGGAGACAAAGCATAAGTGACTCCTAATCATAGGAAATAAGCTAAGGGTTGCTGGAGGGGATGTGGTGGGGGGATGGGGTACTGGGTGATGGACATTAGAAGGGCACATGATGGAATGAGCACTGGGTGTTATATGCAATTGATGAATCACTAAATTCTACCTCTGAAACTAATAATACACACTACATGTTAATGAAATTGAGTTGAAATTTTAAAAATTAATTTTAAAAATGAATGGAATGAGTATATCAGGATCTCCCTCACCAATTGCACTTTATTGCATAATTACTTTAAATTTCAATATTAGTGCTCGCTTTGGCAGCACATATACTAAATTTTTCAATATTAGAAAAAAGCTGTAGTGAACACACTCATACACACAGTCTTTTGAACTTGTCCAGTTATTTTCTTAGAATAAATCTCAAGAGTAGAACTGATGCATCAAAGTATGTTAGAGGGCTTCCATCCATATAACAACCTAGAAAGGTTGTACAGTTTGTACCTCCATCAGGGGTATGACAGTGACCATTTTCTCATGTTTTTAATGCATTCTTTTCTAATCTTTGCTAATTTAGATAAGCAGTATTTTCTTCTTCAGAAGACTGAACAGTACAACTTCTGTAATTGTCCACTTTTTGTCCTTAACTCTTTTTTCTATGGGAAATTTAATTTTGTTAGCTTGATTTAGAAGCAGCCTTTAAATAACAAAAATATTAACTTTATTTCTATAACTTTATTTATATATAAAGTTATATATATATTTCTATATATACAGAAATAAAGTTAATATTACATATATACCTCATATATATGAGATATATATATATATATTTCAGAATTCTTGGCTTGATACCTATCTTTTAAATTTGTTCCATTTTCGGAACGCTAGTAGAATCTTTATAGAACAAATTTACAAGATCTTCATGGTTCCTAACTTTGGTAACCTGCTGAAGAAAGCCTATTGTGGACTTTTGAATTTAGAGATGGCAATTTTGTTAATAATAACACAAAAACAATTTTCCTCAAAGAAATGCATGAACATGGTTACTTGTGACAAACACATGAGTCACTTCATTTTTCAACGACAACCATTTTTGATACTTTTAAATTTTTTCCCTCCCACATGGTATCTCCATATTTGTTAGTGTTTCTGAATCTGCTTATTTCCAGTGTTGGTGTCATGGTTTCTAGATCCATGGCTTTATTCTATCTCAGTTCGCTTTTTGGTCTATGGCATATACATTCTGAAGTAGATGCCTAAAAAATAAGAAAAAGAGTAAAAGGTCTGAATCCTTGCATTTCTGAAAATATCTTATTCTATATTCAAATTTTATAAACAATTTAGCTAGAACTAGCCAGAAAAGAATTCTGGATCAAAGATAATCTCCCTTTGGGAATTTGCTCCACTGTGTGCTAGCATCCAACAGTGCTGCTCAGAAAACTGATCTCCTTTACCTCCATTTCTTCAAGAGTACTATTGTTCACCATGCTGGCTTGTTGGGGTGTGTGTATGTTGTATTTTGGTCTCTGGAATTTCGGGTAGCTTTTTTTTTAACCCTAGGTGCTATGAAATTATAGTGAGATTATGTATGTCTTATTATGTATGTATCAGTTATTTACTAATTCATTGTGTTGAGTATTTACACTCTCATTTCTTCTCCTCCCTCTCTTATAAGACATAAAATCTCCTGGATTATGTCTCTAGCCATTTTTTCTCTGAGATACTCTCTTTGTCTTTTTGTCCTACCTTTAAGAAAATTTTTTGCATTTGCATTCCAAAGTATCTATAGACCAGCTACAGTGGAGTTTCCCCAAATTTAAAGATGGAATAACACCACTCACTTCATGGGGTTGTTGTAAGAGCTGAGTGGGTGAATATATGAAAAGGACTCTAACAGTAACTATCAGTCAGAGCTATGTAAATGCTAGAAAAGATTTCATGCAGGAGATTTGCCTCACACATCTGGTCATTCTAGGGTACTTATTCTTCCTCAAGTGGAAGGCCCTAATTTGTGAGGTCCATGCACACAAGTGGGGCTTGTTGTTGAGCAGGATCTGCTTTGGTATATTTGAGAAAATGGATATCATTTTGTTGGAGAGTTTCTAATGCAAGGGTTTGACATTTTCCCTGAAGCCTTTCAATTTCCTAAATAAAAGCCTCCAGCTATTTTGCCTGAGAGATAAATGCTTGGCCACCCATACTCTGCACATGAAAGTGGAGAAAAGACAATATAATCAGATCAGATTTCCAGTGAATGCCCATGCCTGCAGCCTCCACCACATCACCATATCCATTCACTCTCTCCATGCCTAACCAGTGCTCCAGATTGGTTCCATGAACCCCGCTTCAGCAGTTACCTCTCACACCAACTTTGCTTCCTCTTCCAGAAGCCTGGTGGGCTCGCTCACTGATCCTCAAAACTCCTCACAGATCTCAAGTCCTCCCTCCAGGTACTTCTTCTGCAATGTAGCTGCTGGAGGAGAGAAGACAGATAATGCCTTCAATAGGGCCTTTTAGCTGGAAGTTGAAGGTAATTCCTTTATAAAAACTATTTTGGAAAAGATTTCTACATAGCAAAAGAAGAAAACAATTGTTTAAATGTCATTCTCAAGTTTCTTCTAATGATTTACTTTTATATTTTGTTAGTCTACACTTTTCACATATTATGACACAAAATTGTGCAAAATAGCAAGAAAATGGAACAATCGCTGCGCCAAGCTCCATGTTTGGTGAAGAACAGGGGACTGTTAAATGAAAAGGAATGGCAAGTTGTCAAAACAATAAGCAGAAACACAGTCCTAGGACAATGTAGAATTGGAATCAGACAGGTCATGCCCAAATCTTAGCTCTATCAGCTGCTTCTTGGCTGTGTGATTTTGGACAACCTTTCCAGCCTGTCTTCATCTACAGAAAGAGTGTAATAAACTTCTTGGGGAAGTTTGGAAAAGTCAATGAGAAAAATGTATATTTACTGCTCTGGCCACACTGACTACCAATAAATATTGGCCCCAAATCTCACTGGATGACTATATAGATATAGATATATTGGTATATGATATACTGATATATCATATATCACACATATGATATGTTGGAATACATAATAAAGACAAAAATCTCTAAATTAAAATTCAAATATGCTGTGGATTCATTCACTCCATACCCTGAAGAGTGTATTATATTTCCCTATTAAGGAAAAAACAGTTATAATAGCAGGGGCGCCTGGGTGGCTGAGCTGGTTAGGCATCTGCCTTCAGCTCAGGTCATGATTCAGGGTTTCCTGGGATTGAGCCCTGCATTGGCTTTCCTGCTCGGCAGGGTATCTGCCTCTTCCTCTTCTTTTGCTCCTCTGTCTCTCCCTGCTTGTGCACTCGCTCGCTCTCGCTCGCTCTCTCTCTGGATCATGTTCTCTCTCTCTAAGTAAATAAATGGAATTAAAAAACTATAGTAACAGTGATACTAGCATCATTTCATACTCTATTGTGATCTTATGAGTCTAGATCAAAATGTAAAAGTTAAAAAAATCAGTGGGTGTTTAAAAACAAATGAAATTGTGCCCTCTTCTTTTTTATAAATTCTATCATTTTTCCATTGCTTTGAAGTGCTATGGATACTTTACTATAGAAACCTTTCCAGCATCCTTAGACACTCAATTTTGTTGCATGTTTACCTACCCTATTAAGTTGTCTAACCACACATTAGAAGTTAAAACCCAGGCTATATCTGGGTTTATATCTGGAAAGAATTAACTTTCCAAACATCATCAATAATTAGAATAAGTACAAGAAGAAAAGACAAATAGTTCAATCTGAAAAATTAGCCATGTCAGGCCAACAAGTACACAATAAGAAAATGTATTGATTAAAAGTGCCAAGCTCATGTTTTACTTATGTAATGTAAAAATTATCTTATTATATTTTCTGAGTGGACTAATTAAATTATTATTAAATTATTAGTTTGTGACAGCTGGAAGGCCTTAGAGCTAAAAAAAACATGTTCATAGAGTATTAAAACGGACATTTTAGTTGTAATACTAGTATTTAGTAGTATTAAAATAGCTATCATTGGACACCATATATCAGCCAAAATAGTCATATTAAATAACACAAGTCCCTAATGAAACTTATAGCTAGAACTGTCCTACCTACATTGTAGATTTGGGGACATCAAATTAAATGATAAACCTAATCAGTGTTTTAATATCCAATAATAAACTTTATAAAATCTCTCCCTCTTTCCATTCTATTTTTACTCTCCCTTTTCTTTGGTCTCCATTTCATCTTTAAAACAGAATGAATCAACTACATCTTATCTAGATGGCCAGCTCCAGAGCTTGTGTGAAGAGAAGAATGAACAGTGGAGTCCAGTTTCTAATCTGCATTAGGTGTATGACCCTAAACAAACTCTTAAATATGCAAATACTAGAGTCTGGGACTGGTCTGTCCTATTTATAACTGTATTTTCAGGCCCCAGGAAAGTTTCATATACAATGCTTCACAAATATTGGTTACAAGAATGAATTAATAATTCCTGTGTCTTTGGAACCCTTGTGATGATTTAGTAAGTGAAGTGTGAAGTAGAATGCCTGGAACATAAAGGGTGTTCAGTGAAAAACAGCTGTTGCTGATGTTTATTTATGACAATCCACTTGCCCAGAAGAATTAAAAGAATAGAGTTGGAAATCACAGATTAATGACCTGTAATATGCTGCCAGCTGAACTAAGCAAATCACATAGTCTCATATCTTGCTCTAAATTTTCAGTCAAACATACATGGCCTTCTCTATTCTATCCTAAGATTGTTTTTTAACAGTTTTATAATCATGTTGCATAAAATTTCCTCATGGAACGTTCACAGTTCAGTAGTTTTCTGTGTACTCATATAGAATGCTGCCATTACTACTCTCTAATTTTACACTGTCTCCCCTACACATCATCCAGAAAAATCTCTTTACAGTATATTATTTCACATTGCTTCTCTGCTCGAAATCCCCCAATTTCCTTTAGAATACAAGATAGAGTTTTCATGATTGTCTACAAAGCCCTACAGTGTCAAGTCTATAATCACCTCTCTGATCTCAACTACCACTGCCCTCTGAATCATTTCAGTTCAACCACACTGTCTCCTTGCTATTCTGAGAACAAGTCAGACAAATCCTACCTTAGGGCATTTTCACTGGCTCTTAACTCTGACTGTTCTTCTTCCAGATATCTGAATAACCAGTCTCCTTGACTTGAGGTCTTCATAGTTTACCTTCTCAGTGAGGACCCCAGGGACCACTCTTCCTAAAACTGCATCCTGGCCTCCCTCCATCTGTAGCATCCCCAGTCTCCATATTCCTATATTTTTTTGTTTTGTTCCATAATTCTTATCACTTTCTAAAGTGACACATATAATTTATTCAGTATATTATACTTCTCTTTTGATATCTTTCTCTCTGCCACTGGAATGTTAGCTCCCTGAGAGGAGTTGGTTTGTTCACTAGTATTATCCAACCACATAGAATAGTATTTGGATACATGGTAGGCATTCAATAAGTATCTGACAAAGAATGAGTAAATTATTCTATACATTTGATGAAATATTTTGGCAAAAAAAATTTGCTATGTTTTCAACTCCACAAGCTGTAAATTGAAAGAAATTCAATAAAATGCGTTTTCTGAAAAATTTTACTCATATAACCCCCCAAATTTAGTACTTATTAGTAAAATTGAGAATTGTTTGAAGTAATTTTGAATCAACTGAATCCTATGTTTATTGCAGCATATCTATAATAGCCCAATTGTCCATTAATAGATGGATGAATAAAGGAGAAGTGGCATATATATACACAATGGAATATTATTCAGCCATATAAAAGAATGAAATCTTGCCATTTGCAAAAACATGGGTAGAGCTAGAAAGTATAATACTAAGTGAAATAAGCCAGTCAGAGAGAAACAAATACCATATGATTTCATTCATATGTGGAATTTAAGGGGAAAAAATGAACAAGGGGAAGAAAGGGGATACAAACCATAAAACAGACCCTTAACTATAGAAAACAAACAGACAACTATGAGGGAAGAGTAGTGGGAAGGATGGGTGAAATAGATGAAGGAGATTAAAAATACACTTATCTTGTTGAGTACTGAATAATACATGAAATTGTTGAATCACTATATTGTACACTTGAATCTAATATAACATTGTATGTTAACTACACTGGAATTAAAATTTTTAAAAATATGGTCAACCATCACACAATTCACATATATAGTTATTAATAACTTCCAATTACTTATGAAGAAGTGGTCATTGAACTGATCCAACATAATAATGAAATAGATTGATAATATTCTAAACAGTTATGCAAGAGCATAATAAACCGACCGATGGATAGAAATCTATAACTACAAAGAGATACAAGACTTCAGATAAGATTGTTAGTAGTTCCTTCAGCATATTATAATAGCATGTTATATTCAGATTAAACCTTTTAAAGAAAGTAATCAATCAGAAATAAAATTTATAAAATTAATTACAGTGTGCAAAGCAAAGTACACAGCCATTGAAATTCAAAGGGTTTTGTCAGAATTAACACTTCAGAGCCATCAGGATGCCTTTGAATCTTTGGAACCTCAGGATGAAAGAAGTTCATAGTGTTGCTCAGAGGTTAGAAATGGATATGAAGCAAAAATGAGTTATCCTCGAGGTACACACATGGGAATGTGCATACAAATTCCAATCTCATGCCTGAGATCAGATTGATTAATGAGGTAAAACACCTGACTCTAAAACCCAAGACATTTTTCCAAATAGAGTTCAGGGGCAAGGTGAAGATCCAAGCAGTAAACAGGAGAGCAGCAGAGATTAAAAATGAATCCAATATAAGGACTCAGACATCAGGCATAAAATGACATGCTTGTAGGGACATTAAGTCAATTGAAGGATATCGTAAGAAAGAACTAAGCAGTCTTGAAAAATAAGAGCAGGGATTGGGAATTCCTTTTACTGGGGTGTTAAGGTCCAGGAAAGGAATTCAGTCAAAAAAAACAGAGAACAATAGAAAAAAAAAAAAACATTTACTGGAAGATGGCTACTTATATCAGACCATTCTCAATGGTGAGCCAACAAAATCTATCTTTCTGTTTTCTATGGAGTCCCCTGGACTAAAGGAAACATTGTTTTCACTGTAAGAGGCAGGACTGAATCATTCAAGTGGTAATTGAAAGAGCCTGGCTGAGAGGTTAAGAACCTGCAAAATACAAATAATACAAAAGACCATAAAGCCCTGATGGTTTTGGGTGATAACAACCAAATCTTCAAGAACCAGGTAATTCCATTGCTACTTAAATTGCAGAATATGAAAACAAGGAAAAGCTTTCAAGTTATTTTTCTTTTTTTTTTCATTTTTTATTGTTACGTTAGTCACCATACAATGCATCAGTAGATTTTGATGTAGTGTTCCAAAATTCATTGTTTACATATAACACCCAGTGCTCCATGCAATACATGCCTTCCTTAATGCCCACCACCAAGCTCACCCATCCTCCCACCCCCTCCCCTCTAAAACCCTCAATTTGTTTCTCAGAGTCCATAGTCTCTCCTGTTCATCTCCCCCTCTGATAACCCCCCTTCACTTTTCCTGTCCTTCTAATGGACTCCATGTTATTCTTTATGCTCCAACAAGTAAGTGAAATGATATGATAACTGACTCTCTCCAGTTGACTTATTTCACTCAGCATAATCTCCTCCAGTCCCATCCATGTCGATGCAAAAGTTGGGTATTCATCCTTTCTGATGGAGGCATAGTACTTCATTGTATGTATGAACCATATCTTCTTTATCCATTCGTCTGTTGAAGGGCATCTTGGCTCTTTCCACAGTTTGGTTATTGTGGACATTGCTGCTATGACTATTAGGGTACAGATGCCCCTTCTTTTCACTGCATCTGTATCTTTGGGGTAAATACGCAGTAGGCAATTGCTAGGTCATAGAGCAGCTCTATCTTTAATTTTTTGAGGAACCTCCACACTATTTTCCAAAGTGGCTGCACCAACTTGCATTCCCACCAACAGTGGAAGAGGGTTCCCCTTTCTCCACATCCTCTCCAACACTTGTTGTTTACTGTCTTGTTGATTTTGGCCATTATAACTGGTATAAAGGGGTATCTCATTGTGGTTTTGATTTGAATCTCCCTGATGGCTAATCATGATGAACATTTTTTCATGTGTCTGCTAGCCATTTGTATGTCTTCTTTGCAGAAATGTCTGTTCATGTCTTCTGCCCAGTTTTGGAGTTGATTTTCTGTTTTTTAGGTGTTGAATTTGAGCTTTATAGATCTTGGATATCAGCCTTTGTCTGTACTGTCATTTGCAAATATCTTCTCCCATTCCATGGGTTGCCTTTCCATTTTGTTGACTGTTTCCTTTGCTGTGCAGAAGCTTTTTATCTTTATGGAGTCTCAAAAGTTCATTTTCACTTTTGTTTCCCTTGCCTTTGGAGATATGTCTTGAAAGAAGTTGCTGTAGCCAATGTTGAGGAGGTTACTGCTTATGTTCTCCTCTAGGATTTTGCCTGATTTCAAGCTTTCTTACAAAGCTGTGATCACCAAGACAGCATGGTACTGGCATAAAAACTGACACATAGACCAATGGAACAGAGTAGAGAGCTTAGATATGGACCCTCAACTCTATGGTCAAATAATCTTCAACAAAACAGGAAAAGATATCCAGTGGAAAAAAGACAGTCTCTTCAATAAATGGTGCTGGAAAAATCGGACAGCTACATACACAAGAATGAAACTTGACCATTCCCTTAAACCACACACAAAAATAAACTCAAAATGGATGAAAGGCCTCAATGTGAGACAGGAATCCATCAAGTTATTTTTCTAAAAGTAAATATAACCTCAACACCTAACTTGTCAACTAGCACAAAAAAAGCAAAATACAAACCAATTTCACTGAAGAATATAAAGTAAGAATTCTAAAAGAAATAATAGCTAATAGTATTCCATAGCATATTACAAAAAAAAAACCTAAATTGTATGCATTTCCTATTCCTATTCTAACAAACTGCTACAATTCAGTAGCTTAGAACAACAAAAATTTATTATTTTATACTTCTGGATGTCATAAGTGTGAAATGGGTACCCCTAGGCTAGAATCATGTCAGCAGGCTGTGTTCCTTCTTGAGGTTCAAGGAAACAATTCATGTCCTTGCCTTTCCAGCTTCCAGAGGCTGCCCATGTTCCTTAGCTCAGGGTCTTTCATCCATCTTCACAGCCATAGCTGAGCATCTTCTCTCATCTGATCTCAGTTTTCACACTTACATCCTTTGTCTCTGCTTCTGATCTTCCAGCCTCTCTCTTACAAAGGTCCTGGCATTACACTGGGCTCACATGGATAATCCAGGATAATCTCCCCATCGTAAGACCTTTAACCAATCATATCTGAAAAGGCTCTGTCGCCATGGAAGTTAACCTACTCACAGATTCAGGAATAGGAGTGTGAACATCTTTGAAGGTCACAATTCATTCTACATCATTACCTAAGTGGGATTTACAAGACTGTAAGGATAACTCAGTATTAGAAAAACTCTATCTTTAGATTACTATTATTATAGTATTACTATTTACTATTACTATTTACTATACTAATAGATATAGAAAAAAAGATCATATCATGTGGTAACCTTCATAGATCCAGAAAAGATCTTGAGCAGAATTGAACATCTGTTCCTTTTACAAGCAATAAAATATGAATGGATACCTGCTTCACATGACAAAAATATACACCAGGAACCAAGTTTCTTATTCAGTGGAGATACACTTTCCCCACAATGCTCAGGAATATGGCAATGACACCCACTGTATCTTCTGTTAGTTATCATTATTTAGAGGCATTAACCAATACAATCAGAAAAGAAAAATTAAAGGCATAAAAATTTGGGGGGGAAAGGCAAAGCTATCTCTATTTTCAGATGATAGGAGATTGTTTCTGAAAATTTCAAGAGCATCAATGTTAGAAATAACATAAATATTGGGGCGCCTGGGTGGCTCAGTGGGTTAAAGCCTCTGCCTTTGGCTCAGGTCATGATCCCAGGGTCCTGGGATTGAGCCCTACGTCAGGCTCTCTGCTCAGCAGGAAGCCTGCTTCCCTTCCTCTCTCTCTCTGACTTCCTCTCTGCCTAATTGTGATCTCTGTCTGTCAAATAAATAAATAAAATCTTTAAAAAAAAGAAATAACATAAATATTAAAAGAATTTAGTTAGGTATAAGGCTTTCCATTAACATAAAATATAAACATACAAATTATTTAAAAACAGTGACTTCCATAGATACAAGTCAAAACCTCCTGAAGTATATAATGGTTAAGAAAACTTCCACCCGCAATAAAAATAAAGAGATAAAATATTTAGGAGTAAACATAACAAGAAATTTGTAAAATCCACAGAAGGGAGTTTTTAAAACACTCTTGAAAGACCGAGAATAGACTTGAGCAAATGCAACAATATCCCTTTTCTTGGATCGGCTGCGTCAACATTATGAAGCTGCCAAGTTTATCCTGAGTTAGTATTTAAATTCAACATAATCTCAATACAAATACCAACAAAGTTGTTCTGGAGCCAATCAAGTTAAATCCCAACTTCACTGAAAATAAACATGCAAGAATAGCTAGGAAAGCCTCGTAAGTGAATAGAAATGAAGAGCATGTAATAAAATAATATCCCCTATAATTAAAAGTGTGGTGCTGGCACATGAAGAAACAAACTGGCCAATGAATAGAATAGAAAATGCAGAAATAGTCATAAGAGAATGTAAATGTGATAAAAACTGGAATCACAATTCACTTATGAAAATGTGGTCCTTTTAATGAGTAGTACTGGTACACCTGGATTGTCTTTTTGAAAAAATAACATTGAGTCCACACCTCACAGCAGAATAAACCTCAAATGGTCACAATAAACATGAAGCCACATAAAAGAACAAAACATAGATACATTTCTTCACAAGCCAAGTAGCAGGGAATTTCCCTAATTTTGACCCAAAATCCAGAAACAAATTTAAAAAGAGATGACTCGTAAGTTTGACTGCATACATTTATAAAGAAATGACTGATTCCACATCTAGATAGAAAAAGTATACAGTGAGTCTGGAATATTTCATTGCAACAGAAATCGATAAGCGTTCAAGGACCAGTGGCAACATGTTAAAGTGACATAGAGCTGACCTATATGGACTCTGATTGGCCAAATTTGGGACAATTTTAGCATCAAAAGGAAAAGGGAAGGTAGGGAATTATCACACATTGAATGTTTTAAAGATCCATAGGTTTAGTAAAGGGTAACATACCCCTGGCAGGTTCTTTGACAAATGGACATTGATAATGTAGGATGTTAGCAATAGGGCAATCGCATGAGATATATGGAAAATTTCTATATTGTTTTTACAACTTTTCTATAAATGTAAAATTATTCCAGAATAAAATGATTATTTAAAAAGAGAGAGAGGGTAAATCTTCGTGGTTTAGTCAGTTAAGCATCTGCCTTCATCAGGATCTCAGGGTCCTGGGATCAAGGCCTGCATCACATCAAGCTCTGCTCAGTGGCGAGTCTCCTTCTTCCTCTACCTCTGATCCTCCCCCCACTTGTGCTTGTCTTCTCTCTCTCTGTCAAATAAAAAATAAAATCTTTTAAAAATAAAAATAAAAAGTAAATAAAAAGAGAGAGAGAAAGGTGAGAATTCATAGGTTCAAAATGATCATGACAAAGGGAGAGGAGAGGGTTTTTTCCCAGAAGAATGTTAATTAAGAAGAGGAGGAGAGACCAAAGAGACACGGTGCCAAAATGCAGTGCATTTATTTTACTTGGATCCTATTATTAAATAAGAATACTGACAAAAAAAAAAAAAACACCATGAAATATCTTGGAACAATTTAGAGAATGCTAGTATGGTTCACATAATAAATAATGTTATAAAATCAGTGATAAATTGCCTAAGTGTGAAATTGGTGTCATGAGAATGTTTTTACTAAAGCATGAAATGAAGCACCATGATATATGTAGTTTATTTCAGATAGTTCAGAAGATAAAAGTATATATATATATATATATAAAAGTATATGTTCAGAAGATAAAAGTATATATATACTTATAAAAGTATATAAATATATACTGAAATAGATAAATATGGCAAATTGTAACAAATTGAACTTGTAAATGAAAGGAATGCAGGTGTTCATTGCTGCTATTTTAAATTTTAATCTTTAAAATTATTCAAAATATTAAGTTGAGGAAGGAAAAAATCTGCTAAATAAAAAAAGAAGGGACAAAATTGAGGAAAAAAGAAGCTATTAAATCTAATAAATATCAAATATATATACTATATCATATTAAATAATCTTTTATCTATGATTATATATGATTATACAATTATATTACACAATGCTATTGTGTAATCATATAATAACATTATATAATATAGTATATATTATATAATTGAATTATGGAATAAATGTATAACAAGTATATAATTAAATAATAAGATACTGCATTAGTCATTTTTACAACTACTATCTCATAAAAATCCCCTAAAACTAAATGGATATTATTACTCTCTCTTTTTTTAATAAATAAAAACATAATGGGTCAAGGAAGTCACATAACTTGCCTAAAATCATAGATCTTGCAGAGGTGGATCCTGGATTTAAACCCACTTCATTGGAGACTCCCAATCGCCCCTCCTTCTGTTTTAGAATGCTGGTCAAGGACCATACCTGAGTAATTCCAGGCAGGGGTACAGCAGCTGGCCCAACACCCTGCAGCCCAGGATTTCCTGGTACTCCAAAGTTCCTAAGAACCCTAACTCTTCTCACTTGAACTGGAGTTCTCTGGAACAGCTAGTTTATGGTCACCCTACTACTACAAAAGGAGAAGCTGCAATACTGCTAAATTCACAGTGACACTAAGCCAAAAATAATCTTCTAATAACGGAGGATATTTAAGCTTCACTATCCTAGGATAAAGGCACTCCAGATACTTCAAGTTTTGCTCGTAGGATATGACTGAGGGTCTCCTATTCATTTTTAAAATGTTTTTATTAAGATATAAGTCACATACCATCAAAGTCATCCCTTTAAAGTTTACAATTCAATGGCTTTAGTGTATTCACAGAATCGTGCAACCATCACCACAATCAATTTTAAAACATTTCATAACCCCCCCAAAATTCATGCCCTGTTTCCTTATCTGCATCCCTTGCAATTGCTAATCTACTATTTCTATGAATGATTTCCCTATTCTGAACATTTTTAAAATGTAATCATACAATATATGGTCCCTTGTGGCTTTTTCCACTTGGCATAATGGTTTCAGGATCCACCCATGTTGTAGTATGTGTTAGTATTTCATTTCTTTTTATTGCTGAATAATAATAGGCAATATTTTAATAACAGCAACATTCCATTGCTTGGACATAGCACATTTTGCTTATCCCCTCATCAGATGGTGAACATTTGGATTGTTTCCCCTTTTTGGTTTTTACAAACAATGCAGCTATTTGTGTATAAGTCTTTGTGTGGACATATGCATTTGATTCTCCTGGGTATGTATCTAGGAGTGGAATTACTGGTTATATGGTAATTTTATATTTAACTTTTGGAAAATTATCAAACTCATTTCCACAGGGGCTGTACCACTTTACATTCCACCAGCAATATGTAAGTGTTCCTATTTCTCCACATCCTCACCAACACTTGTTGATTGTAGACTTCTAAGTGGCTGTTTGCTTCCAGCCATTCTACTGGGTAGAGAGTAGTATCTCGTGATTTCTATCTGTATCTCCCTAATGATTAATGACGCTGAGCATCTTTTCATGTGCTTATTGACCATTTGTATAACTCTTTTTGGTGTCAGGGGGGAAACATCTATTTAAATTTTTCTCCTCTTTTAATTGGATTGTTAGACTTTTTGTTGTTTCATTAAACTTTTTTTAAATTTTTATTTATTTTTTTAATTTCTTTTCAGTGTTTCAGAATTCATTGTTTATGCACCACACCCAGTGCTCCATGCAATATGTGCCTTCCGCAATACCCCCCACCAGGCTCACCCAACCTCCCACCCCTCTCCCCTCCAAAACCCTCAGTTAGTTCCTCAGAGTCCACAGTCTCTCATGGTTCATCTCCCCCACCAATTTTCCCCAACTCCCTTCTCCTCTCCAGCTCCCCATGTCCTCTGTGTTATTCTTTATGTGCCACAAATGAGCAAAACCATATGATAATTGACTGTCTCTGCTTGATTTATTTCACTCAGCATAATCTCTTCCAGTCCCGTCCATGTTGATACAAAAGTTGAGTATTCATCCTTTCTGATGGAGGCATAGTACTCCATAGTATATATGGACCACATCTTCTTTATCCATTTGTCCATTGAACTTTTTAAAAAAGTTATACTTTCAATCTATTTTATCTGTCTAAACCTTGTTGCTTATTATACATATGATTATGGGAGAACGGCATAATACTTCATACCCTGTTTCTCCACCTATCAGAATGAGATAATATTACCAATATCACAGAGTTTGAATCATTTATCACAGTGACCAAACCACTCACTGCAGGTATTTGGGAAGTGAGACTCAAATCTGAAAGGACTCATTGATAGTAGTAAGAATCACGGTCCAACTAGGATGGTATTTGGGGATGTGAGGTAGTGTTACAGAAATAAAGATAATGATAATCGTGTTTAAAGTCCTGTCAAGAGGAGTTATGAAATATTTTAAATCTGCAAAGCATTAAATGTCCACAAAAGACACATCAAGTTGCAGTGTAATTATACAATAAAAGTATGACACTGACTAGATAGAAAGGTTGCAAAAGGAAAACGATTATAAGACATGTTTGAATAGTAGCAAGAATAAATATTTTATATGCATGATTATTTGGTTTTTATATGTTTTTATCTGATTCTATGGTTTTTTATATGGTTTTGTGATCAACAATAGTGCCCAGGGAAAAAATTTAACATTTCTCTTCATCGGAATTAAAATATTTTCTGCATTAAAATATCTTTGGAGATTTTGTACTTCTTGGTGAAAGAGTAAAGAATCTTGGACCAAAATTTCTCTCTTTGGGTTCAAGGGATTAGGCCAATCCTTCCAGCACCCAGTTGTGGATTTTGTCACAATGAGCAAGTATGTGTCAAATGGATAATACTCTATGTGTTATTCACAGGATATTGATAAATTGATCGATTGCTGAAAGTTCCTGTTCTGATTTTCCATTCAATGGCAATGTTGCTAAACGAGGCAGATTAAAGTTGCCTGATTGATTGGTACTTGCAGAAACAATCAACAGAATAGATAAAACTACACATACCTTTTTTACATTCTATTGGACCAGATCACATGACTTAGTGAATGAACCTCTATCTGAAACATAAAAAGGACCTAAGTGTACTCAGTGTAGGAAACACTCCAAAAAGAGCTGATAGCAGCGTTTGCTAAAATGCTTTTGGGCTTCGATAGAAAGTGAAAGGACCACTTTATTACCAGGTCATTATATTTTATCCCTCTTAGTTTTACACGTGAAAATTCAAAGAAGCATTTTATACATTGTAGGATTGTCCAAATATATGACAGGAAATAAAGCTGAGTTAAACTTAGAGTATTGTCATGATATAATCTTCCCTTACTCTTGTTCTTCATCCCCCCCCCAAAAAATAAGAGGCACATTTGTAACACAGGGCTGACACCCTTTCTTCTGAAGCATCTCACAAGGATAAGATTGTAATATAGCACAGATCAAATCAGGTGTCTCCTCTATTAAGTGCAAATGGAAAAGATAAGATGCGGCTTAATCAGCTCCTGGACTACATGCAAATTATGTTCTTCCTCTTCTATATCAATGGTATAAAGAGTTAATAGTGTTATTCATTCAGCCTCATGTTATCTCTGTCATTGAAAGGAAGAAAACACAATTATGCTCATTTTCCAGGTTAAAAAATGAGGCACAAAAATAATTAAATGTCTGACCTTGTGTCATAATATGAATCAATGTGGCAAATCTCAGATATTCTGGAACTCAAGCCAGGACTCTTTTCCAGACACCATGCTCTGTTTTCTAAATGCATTATCTAGAGCTAAGTTGTTTCAAATACTCAGTAAAAGGAGAATGAAAAGCTTCCTGTCCTTTTCACTCCTGACTCTGTCATGTTAGAAACATCAGTGAGTTAGAATAGGACTGTCTTCCTGCTACTCATTTTATCTCTGTCTCAAAATAGCTGTGGAAGATAGCTCCATCACTCAAATGTTAGTCCTGTACTCATCTTTCTCACTGATTACACAATGATGCTGTGGTTTCCTTAGCCTGTCAACATGTTGGTTCAGGAAAACACTTGATAATGTATTTGAACACACTTTGAAAAGTATAAAGTATTAGATCAAGTCTTGTGTATTAATAGCATAGCACCATTTACAAGTGTCATTAATAACCACTCCCTTTTCTGAATGACCATAGCACTGTCTTCACCTCTCTCAGGATGTTTATCATTTTTCATCTTATGCATTAAAACAATTGCTCTTCGTACACAAAGTATATTCTTTGGTGACAAATATCATGAGATTTTTACACCCTTGTATCTCTGAAGTGTACCTACTGCAACTAATGAATACTTTGCCAAAAGGTTGGATTTTACCTGAGATCATCTTTGCCATCAACATAGACCACAGCATTGCTTGCACAACTGTGCTTCAGACAAATCAAAGACATACGCACAGTGAACTAGATGGACAGCAAGGACATCCTGTAGGACACTTTTTCATGGGCATAGAGATAGCCTAACTCTTGTTATTTTCTATATGAAAATGGTTGATGCCCCCTCATAACCCCTTAATAATCAGAGTGAGTTCATACTCACAGCATAGTAAAAAAAAAAAAAATAAGAATTAACTATGGATAAAACCTCCCATTTAAAATTTTTTACAAGGAGAATCAGACCTGTAAGTACAGAGAACAAACTGTTGGTTCCCAGGGGGAAGAGAATGGGAGAATGGGCAATACGAATGAAGAGGAGTGGGAGATACAGACTTCCACTTATGGAATGAATAAGTCTTGGGAATAATAGGTACAGCACAGGGAATATAGTCAACGGTATGGTGATAGTGTTGTATAGTGACATGGTAGCTACACTTGTGGTGAGCACAGTATGACATACAAAGTTGTTGAATCACTCTGTTATACACCTAAAACTCAGGTAACATTGTGTGTCAACTATACTCCAATAAAAATTAAAAATTATAAATAAAACAAGTTTTACAGAGACAGCTTGCTTGTCTACTGTTATTAGTGATTGTATGTAAGTAAGAATGGGCTTGGATATCCACCGTTGTGCTTCAATATTCAGGGTATTTTATATCAGACATTCTATGTCAGCCCATAGTTTTGTATAATGTTGTCTATTACTCACATTTATTAAATATAAATATTATTAGCAATGAGAGAGTAAATAGGCTCTTTAATGATCTATTAATTGTTCTTTGATGTGGGCATCACGCGCGTGTGTGTGTGTGTGTGTGTGTGTGGCTGTGTGTGTCTGAACACAGGCCTTTGTGCACACACAGCACTACTACCACCAGGCTACTAAATGTTCCGAGTTGTGCTTCCAGGGACAAAGAAGAATTTGTGCTAATATATTCACTCTACTAAGTCCTTTTATAATTAAGGGGCATGAATTTTCCAGACAGTTGACCTGGGTCAGGTTGTAACTTGTCACCACTGAAAAACTGAAAACTAACTGGCCCTAGGATCAAAGTCCTTGACTTCAGCTAAGAATACCAAATCTCCAAGAGCAATGCTATTCAGCCAGGCAGCAATGGACCAGTCTATGCAACCTTGGTCTATTTTACTTCTTATCTTCCATTCAATTCAGTTACAAATGTTTCTAAACTGTTCCTTTAGAAAAGGCCCTGTTAACTTCGGCAATCATTCCTTTCAATTATCAGGTTTGGCCTTCAAAAGGAGGGCATTCCAATTTCACAGTCAACACAAGATGCAATTTTACACTTGAAAATAATGGCAAAAGATATAATGGTACATGGAGAAGCATTTTAGCCACAGATGACCCATCATTTTACTGGCTGAAAAAAGGCATTTGAGACGTCCTTTAGAGTTTCCAAGAAATTTTGGAGCTGGATCTTGCAGATTAATGTATTTTAAATAATGATTATCTCTGCCTGACAGATGCATTAATTTGTGTATGGACTTAGTAGAAATACATGCTGTTGGCAGGAATACATAAAGTAATGATGAGTGTTGTTGACCTGCCCACCATTCCCTTTCCTTCCTAAAACTAATCAAGCTTCCTCTTTGCTCTCACAGGATTAGCATTATTGATGTGAAAAAGATTTTTAAATTGAATGGTCATCCATGTGTATGTACAAACCACTGCCATTCTTTCAAGTGAGACATCAGTAAGAAGCTTTAACAATAGAATACATATGAGATACACTGAAATGGAAGTTTATACTTTTAAAACTGCAATTTAAGGTTTTTGGGGTTCAAGTCTTTGACAAATGAGCAAATGTGGTCCTTCATTTATAAAACTGCTTCTTAGTGACTCTCCTTACTCTAAGGGGGAAGAAGTTGCCCAGTAAGACCCAGACACCTTTGCCCCTTAACCATGAACTCCATCACAGAGGCTGTGTCTCATGTTCTAAAGATACGTGAACAATGGGATATTACCTCACACCTGTTAGTATGGCTAGTATCAAAAACATCAAAAATAAATGTTGGTGAAGATATGGAGAAAATGGAACCCTCATACACTGTGGTGGGAATGTAAATTGGTGCAGTCACTATGGAAAACCTATGGAAGCCCCTTATAAGATTAAAAATAGAGCTACCATATGATCCAGTCACTCCACTTTGGTATATTTACCTGAAGGAAATGAAATAACTATCGTGAAAAGATTTCATCTCCGTGTTTATTGCAGCATTATTTATAATAGCAAAGACATAGAGACAACCTAAGTGTCCAGCAATGAATGAATGAATAAAAAAATGTGATTATATGTATTATGTGATATATCTATGATAAAAATCTGATATAAATATGAACAGTTCTAGTCTTCACAGCAAGTTTTAAATATATATTTTAATCTGATTAAGTAATGAGATGATTGACTACAGGTTTTCACTTCCTGTTCAGCAGCAGAGTCCAAAATGTCTAGGTTTTAAAAGGCCATAGACCACATTATGCCTGTTCATTTCTAAGCTATTACACACAAAACAGAAACCAACAAATCTAGGTCAAAAGCACCTCAAAGCACTTTGCAAAGCATCCACACGTGCACATAACAATGTGGAGAGCATTATAAAGTTGATTCAAAGCCAAAACTGAAAGACAATGACCTAATCCCATTTCATCCAATTGTGTGAACAGATTTTCCACCAATCATCTTATAAGAACAGGCTCAGATGTTAAAGAAAGGTATCTGCTAATTTTCTAAATGACAGTTGGCTTTCAGTGCTTGGCTAATGGAGTGTACATGGCAGATACCAAGTATGCACTTAGAATTTTTAAAATAAAGGTAGTAGTATTTATTAGCCTGAAAAACTTGAGATCTAGAAGAAATGCACCTCAATAACACAAAGTACTTTCACAAATAGATTTTGGCCAACACTTTACAACAATGTTCATAGATTAGCCACAGATAAAATAAAGACCAAAATGGATTACCTGTTGAGTCCCAGGGGAAGAGGATCCCAATTCACTGTTCTGATGCTCCTTCTTGGTCAAATGTAAAAATCAAATCAAATTCAACTGTAAAAATACATTCTAATTCACGTGAGGAAATTGCTTTCTCCCTTAAAAGAATCAGTATCTGATTTTCCAAGTTAAGCATTAAGAGGAGAATTCTCATTTATATGTAGACAGACTGCTTAATTTTCCCACATATGTATACGTTGCTCACCCACAGATATATTCACTCATTCATTCAGCAAGTATGTAGTAAGTGACTGGTCTTCACCAGACACTATTTTTGTTTCCAGAGTTACATAAAAGGATAAAAATGATTTCTACTCCACGATGCTGCCGTTCTTGGAATAGAGACAGTGAGGACAAAAACAAATGCATAAGAACAGAACATGTCAGATAGAAATAAGCTCAGTGGAGAAAGACAAAGCAGGGTAAGGAGAATAGTTGAGAAAGTTGTGTTGCTACTTTATAGAGAGTAGCCAAGGAAGGCCTCCAGGACAGGCAGCACTGAGCAGAGAGGGGTGAGAAGCAAAGGTAAGACGAGCACAGAATCCTGAAAGGAGTGGATTCCAGACAACATGAACGGCAAGTGCAAGGACTGGGAGTCAGGGGCATATTTGGTATGTCAGGAAAGCAGCAAAGAGGCTCTCCAGCTGGAATGAAGTGAGGAGAGTGGGGGAAGAACTTACCTGAAGGCATACATGGAATCTCATATTTTGTTTGGTTGGATCATTCTTTTCTTTTCTCCCTCTTCTTCCTTTCACCACTGACTGCATCACCACCACTATTCCTAGTAAAGCTCCTATTATTAACCCAGAATGCATCCTTCCAAATTTTCTCATTTATATAGTTATATTCAGACACATAAAGGTTCTGTCTTTTCAATAAAAAAAAAATTGCATTATTCATTCTTCTCTGCATATTTGCATTTGTGTTCTGTCTTTTTCATTAAAAAAAAATTGCATTATTCATTCTTCTCTGCATATTTGCATTTCCCATTTAGCCGTACCAATCCCATCTTCAATATATCCAAATCAGATTACCAAGTTTGAAGTCATTATTTTCAAAGACTGCATAAAATTCTGTGAATACAAGAATTTTATGTTTCATAAACCCTTCTTCTATTGATGGACATGGTTTCTTTATATTCCTTTGCTACTATAAATAAAATGCAATAAATATCTTGACTATGTATTCTTATATACTTATGTCTTTATTTTGATGGGAAATATTCACTAGAAATGAATTTCTGGGGTATGTATATGTTGGTTAATATATATTGATACCTTTATAGCAGCACTATTTACAATAGACAAATTATGGAGACAGCCTACATATCCATCAACTGAACATTGGATAAAGATGTGGTGTATATATACAATGGAATATTATTCAGCTGCATAAAAGAATGAAATCTTGCCATTTGCACTGAAGTGGGTGAGGCTAGAGAGTGTAAGGTTAAGCAAAATTAGCCAGTCAAAGAAAGAAAAAACGCTATATGATTTCACTCTTTTGCAACATTTAAGAAACAAAACAAGCAAAAGGGGGGAAATGAGAGGCAGACTTTTAACTATAGAGAATGAACTGATGGTCTCCAGAGGGGAGGTGGGTGGGAAGATGGGTGAAACAGGTGATGGGAATTAAATAATGCACTTGTGATGAGCACTAGGTGATGTATTGAAGTGCTGAATCACCATATTGTACACTTGAAATTAATACAACACTGTATGTTAACTAACTGGAATTTTAATAATTTTTTAAAATAATAAAATAGAAATAAATATTATAATGATTCATGCTTTGCCTAAGAATAATAAGTGGGAACATTTCTCCTCATATCCTGCCATCAATAAGTATTATCTTATTGATATATAACGTATATTGATATCTTATTGACATATTATCTTACCAAATTTTGTGCCTGTGTCAGTACCTCTCAGGCTTCATTGCTGAGTACTGTTCCATTATATAACTATACCTCAATTTGTCTATTATTCTATTAATAGATATTTGGTTTGTTTCCATTTTGAGAATACTATAAAAAAGGCTGCTGTGAGCATTACCTCAACAAGTATGTTGTGCACATGAATGTGTCTGGCTCTTGAGCAAATAATTATTAGTAAAATTGCTTGGTCATACCATAGATTATGATTAATTTCATACAAAAATGTTACAAACCATTCTCTAAAGTATTTGAGCCTTTTTATATTCCATCAGCAACGTCTGAGAATACCCACTACTCCCCTGGGTCAACAACTGGGTGGCATCAGTCTTTTTGAAATCACCGATTTAGCTGGTATGGAATTGTATCTCATTGTGGTTTTAATTTACAATTCTCTGATAACTAATTATGTTGAGCACTTTTCCATGCCCTTGTAGGACATTCATTTATTTTCTTTTGGGAAGTATCTCTTCCAATCTTTTGCCTATTTTTTTAAATTGAGTTTTTCATCTTCTTTTTTCTTTTAGAGTGTAGAAACTTTACACATGCTGAATGTGAGTTTCTTCTCACATATATCTTTTGAAAATTACATATTATTTTCTTAATAGTGTATTCTTACTGGAAAAAAATTTTGTTGACCCAGTCTGTCAACTTTTGCTTATGGTTAGCGTTTTAGGTGTCCTGATTGAGAAATCAACCTACCTAGGAATACCCTTTATGCTCTACTCCAGCAACCTTATCTGGCTTTATATCCAGGTTTTAGATTTGTTTGGATTCTGTATTTGGGCCTATGATACATCTCAAATTAATATTTCCATATGGATAGAGATCAAGGTTCATATTTTTTTCTATAAGAATATCCAGTTTTTCCAGCATCACTTGAATTGGATTAAAATAGATTGACTGAAAATCAAGGACTATACATTGGTTCGGCTTATAAGCTTTCTACTATGTTCTGTTGAACTCTATGTGTGTTCCTATGCCAATACTACACATTTCTGACTATTGTAGCTTCAAGGCAAATTTTGAAATCATGTAGTAAATGTCCTTCAAATTTTTCTTTTTTGGAATTATTTTGGCTGCTTTTGCATTTACATAAAAAATGCAAGCATGAGCTTGCAAATTTCCTCATAAATGCCTGCTTTTATGATTTTATTGGGGTTGGTTTGACTCTATTAGTCAATTGGGAAGCATGGACATATTAGTAATATTGAACCTTCTAATCATAAATACAATTATATATCTTTTTATTAGTTTAAACTTTTACTTTCTTTTGGCAATGTTTTATAATTTGAAGAATAAAAGTCTCACACTTCTTTAGTTAGATATATTTCTAATATTTGATTTTTTATTCTTTTGTAAAGTGAATGTTAAGTTCAAAATACTAATCTATAAAAATTCATTGCTAGTCTATAAAATGCAACTGTTTTTATCTTTGTGACCTTTTATTCTGTGAAGGTTCTAAATTCATTTTATAGTGTTTTCTACATACAAAATCATGTTGCCTTTTTCAGACTTTTGTGACATTTCTTTTCCTTGTTTCATTGACTAGGACTCTCAGTTGAATAAAAACAGTAAGAGCAGACATCCTTGCTGTGGTTCCAATCTCAGGGAGAAGTAATTTAATGCTTCATTATTAATTAAGAAGGTAGGTGTGAGATTTTCACAGTAGCCTCGTATAAGACTGAAGATGTTTCTTTCTAATTCCGGTTCACTGAAAGTTTTTCTCCTGAAGAGATGTTAAATTTTTCCGGCTACTTTTTCTGACTCTGTTGAAATACTCATATGGATAGTAAGTGGTGAATTACACTTACTGATTTTCATGTGTTAAATCAATCTTACCTTCCTGAATAAATCCCACTTGTCATAATATATTTTTTTCTGTGTATTGCTGGATTTGATTCAATAATATTATATCTACGTTCATAAAGGAAATTGTTTTGTAATTTTCATTGAGCATTTGTCAGGTTGGCATATCCAGGGCATGCCTCATAAAACAAATTTGGAGGTTTTTTCCTTCTCCTTTATTTTCTAAAAGATTGTGTGTAGGATTTGAGTTATTTCTCTTTTTTTTAATTTTTCAATTTATTTTTCAAAGTCCATTTCAGTTCTAAACTTCTCTGATTGCAACATTTAAGAACTTATTCCTAACTAACTTTTAAGAGTCAGAAGTTTAAATGTGCAAGGTTCATTCTTTCTTGATAGAACACACCAGTGAATCTACCTAAGACTGAATTCTCTTTGTGGATAGGGTTTCATTACAAATTTAACTTCTTCCATAAGTTTGAGCTATTTATATTTTCTATTTCTTCAGAAGTCTTTGGGTTAGTTATGTTTTTCAAGAAATGTATCCATTTTATCAGTCAATTAAGTTATCACCATAAAATTATTAATTACATTTTTATTAATTATTTTATTAACATATAATTTATTGTTTGCCCCAGGGGTACAGGTTTGTGAATTGTCAGGCTTACACACTTCATAGCACTCACCATATCACATACCCTCTCCAATGTCCACAACCCAACAACCTATCGCTCCTCCCCACCCCCAGCAATTCTTAGTTTGTTTTGTAAGATTAAGAGTCTCATAATTTGTCTCCCTCCTAATCCCATCTTGTTTCATTTTTTCCTTCTCTACCTCCCAAATCCCCCACTCTGCCTCTCAAATTCCTCATATCAGGGAGATCATATGATAATTGTCTTTCTCTGATTTATTTATATCACTCAGCATAATACACTCTAGTTCGATCCATGTCTTTGCAAATGGCAAGATATCATTTGTTTTGATGGCTGCATAGTATTCTGTTGTATATATACACCACATCTTCTTTATCCATTCATCCATTGATGGACATCTAGGTTCTTCCATACTTTGGCTATTGTGGACTGTGGGAGGCCGCAATAAGGCTTGAGACGAGGACCAAACCAGGCCCTGACTTGTGCCTCCTTTAAAGTCCGAATAACCTAGCAAAAGGTTTAGGATGGGAAAAGTTGAGTAGCACTGAGAAAGGGTCTGTGCTATGTGTTGTGCGCTCTCCTACGTGACTTCCTACACGCTTGCTAAACAAATGAGAACAATTTGGTTGGAGTCAAAAGTTTGTTGCTGGTCCTTGCTGCCCTAGTACAGCCCATAAATTACTTTCAGGTTTGCTGTATTTGTACTGGCATCAGCCATTTGGCATCACGAGGAACTCATGGTTGTTAAACTAGACACAGATGTAATATCACTATATATATGGCCTTAATGCTTTGAATAGCCTTAGCACTGTTGGACATCCTGCTCAGTGCTCCTCCTGCCCCCATCTCTTTGCTTCTCGAGTTCTTTTCTTCATCCTCTTACCCTTATGTTCCTGGTCGATTTGTCATGCCGGCTGCGACAGTGGACATTGCTGCTATAAACATTAGAGTGCATGTGCCCCTTCCGAACACCACATTTATATCTTTATGGTAAATACCCAGTAGTGCAATTGCTGGGTTGTAGGGTAGCTCTATTTTCAAATTTTCGAGGAACATCCATGCTGTTTTCCTGAGTGGCTGCACCAGCATGCATTCCCACCAACAGTGCAGGAGGGTTCCCCTTTCTCTGCAACCTCTCCAACACCCGTCATTTCCTGACTTGTTAATTTTAGCCATTCTGACTCATGTGAGGTGGTATCTCATTGTGGTTTTGATTTGTATTTCCCTGATGCCGAGTGATGTGGAGCACATTTTCATGTGCCTGTTGGCCAGCTGGATGTCTTATTTGGAGAAATATCTATTCATGTCCCCTGCCCATTTCTTGATTGGATTATTTGTTCTTTGGGTGTTGAGTTTGATAAGTTCTTTATAGATTTTGGGTACTCGCCCTTTATCTGATATGTCATTTGTGAATCTTTTCCCATTCTCTGGTTGTCTTTTGGTTTTGTTGACTGTTTCTTTTGCTGTGCAAAAGCTTTTGATCTTGATGAAGTCCCAATAGTTCATTTTTGCCCTTACTTCCCTTGCCTTTGGCAATGTTTCTGGGAAGAAGTTGCTGCGGCTGAGGTCAAAGAGTTTCCTGCCTGTGTTCTCCTCAAGGATTTTGATGGATTCCTGTCTCACATTGAGGTCTTTCATTCATTTTGAGCCTATGTTTTGTGTTTTTTGTTTTTTTTTTTGGTGTGGTGTAATAAAACTGGTCCAGTTTCACTCTCCTGCATGTGGATGTCCGATTTTCCCAACACCATTTGTTGAAGAGACTATCTTTTTTCCGTTGGACATTCTTCCTGCTTTGTCGAAGATTAGTTGACCATAGCGTTGAGAATCCATTTCTGGGCTCTCTATTCTGTTGCACTGATCTATGTGTTTGTTTTTGTGTTAGTACCATACTATATTGATGATTACAGCTTTGTAATAGAACTTGAAGTCAGGACTTGTGATGGCACTAACTTTGCCTTTCTTTTTCAACATTTCTCTGGCTTTGGGGGGTCTTTTCTGGTTCCATATAAATTTTAGGATTCATTGTTACATTTCCTTGAAAAAAGCTGATGGTACTTTGATAGGGATTGTGTTAAATGTGTAGATTGCTCTAGCTGGCATAGATATTTTCACAATGTTTGTTCTTCCAATCCATGAGCATGGAACATTTTTCCATTTCTTTGTGTCTTACTCAATTTCTTTCATGAATACTTTATAGTTTTCTGAGTACAGATCCTTGGCCTCTTTGGTTAGGTTTATTCCCCGGTATCTTATGGCTTTGGGTGCAATTGTAAATGGGATTGACCCCTTAATTTCTATTTCTTCTGTCTTGCTGTTGGTGTATAGAAATGCAACTGATTTCTGTGCATTTCTGTACTGAATTTTTGTATGAGTTCTAGCGGTTTTGGAGTGGAGTCTTTGGGGTTTTCCACATCAAGTATCTTATCATCTACAAAGAGTAAGAATTTGATGTCTTCTTCACTGATTCAGATGCCTTTTATTTCTTTTTGTTGTCTGTTTGCTGAGGCTAAGACTTCTAGTCCTATGTTATTCAACAGTGGTGATAGTGGACATCCCTGCCGTGTTCCTGACCTTAGGGGGAAAGCTCTCAGTTTTTCCCCAATTGAGAATGATATTTGCTATAGGTTTTTCATAAAATGCTTTGATGATATTGAGGTATGTACCTTCTATCCCTATACTTTGAGGAGATTTCATCAAGAAAGGATGGTGTACTTTGTCAAATGCTTTTTCAGCATCTATTGAGAGTATCATATGGTTCTTGTTCTTTATTTTATTAATGTGTTGTATCACATTGATTGATTTGCAGATGTTGAACCAAACTTGCAGCCCAGGAATAAAACCTACTTGATCGTGGTGAATAATCCTTTTAATGTACTGTTGGATCCTATTGGCTAGTATTTTGGTGAGAATTTTCTCATCTGTGTTCCTCAATGTTCAACAAGACTGTAATTTTCCTTTTTGGTAGGGTCCTTGTCTAGTTTTGGGATCAAGGTAATACTGGCCTCATAAAATGAGTTTGGAAGTTTTCCTTCCATTTCTATTTTTGGGAACAGTTTCAGGGGAATAGGAATTAATTCTTCTTTAAATGTTTGGTAAAATTCCCCTTGAATTGAAGCCATCCGGCCCTGGGCTCTTGTTTGTTGGGATATTTTTGATGACTGCTTCAATGTCCTTACTAGTTATGGGTCTGTTCAGGTTTTCTGTTTCTTCCTGGTTCAGTTGTGGTAGTTTATTTGTCTCTAGGAATGCATCCATTTCTTCCAGATTGTCAAATTTGCTGGTGTATAGTTGCTCATATGTTCTTATAATTGTTTGTATTTCTTTGGTGTTGGTTGTGATCTCTCCTCTTTCAAACATGATTTTATTAATTTGGGTCCTTTCTCTTT
This sequence comes from Lontra canadensis, assembly GCF_010015895.1. Taxonomy (NCBI): domain Eukaryota; kingdom Metazoa; phylum Chordata; class Mammalia; order Carnivora; family Mustelidae; genus Lontra; species Lontra canadensis. Next base: position 787,382 of record NW_022631171.1, read on the forward strand.
TCTTTTTGATAAGTCTGGCCAGGGTTTTATCAATCTTATTAATTCTTTCAAGAACCAGCACCTAGTTTCATTGATCTGTTCTACTGTTCTTTTGGTTTCTATTTCATTGATTTCTGCTCTCTTCTTTATTATTGCACTTCTGCTGGGTTTAGGCTTTCTTTGCTGTTCTTTCTCCAGCTCTTCTAGGTGTAGGGTTAGGTTGTGAATTTGAGACCTATCTTGTTTCTTGAGAAAGGCTTGTATCACTATATACTTTCCTCTCAGGACTGCCTTTGCTGTGTCCCACAGATTTTGAACCATTGTGTTTTCATTTTCATTTGTTTCTATTAATTTTTTCAATTCTTCTTTAATTTCCTGGATGACACATTCATTCTTTAGTAGGATGCTTTTTAGCCTCCATGTATTTGTGTTCTTTCCAACTTTCCTCTTGTGATTGAATTCTAGCTTCAGAACATTGTGATCTGAAAATAATCAGGGAATGATCCCCATTTTTGGTATTGGTTGAGACCTGATTTGTAACCCAGGATGTGACCTATTCTGGAGAATGTTCCATGTGCACTAGAGAAGAATGTGTATTCTCATGCTTTGGGACAGAATGTTCTGAATATATCTGTAATGTCCATCTGGTCCAGTGTGTCTTTTAAGGCCTTTATTTCCTTGTTGATCTTTTGCTTGGATGATCTGTCCATGTCAGTGAGGTGGATGTTGAAGTTCTATGCTATTATTATATTATTGTCGATGTGTTTCTTTGATTTTTTTATTAATTGGTTTATATAGTTGGCAGCTCCCATGTTAGGGGTATAGATATTTAAAATTGTTAGATCTTCTTGTTGGACATACCCTTTACGTATGATTTGGTGTCCTTCCTCATCACTTATTATAGTCTTTGTCTTAAAATCTAATTGATCTGATATAAGCATTGCCACCCAGGGTTCTTTTGATGTCCATTAGCATGGTAAATTGTTTTCCACCCCCTCACTTTAAATCTGGAGGTGTCTTTGGTTCTAAAATGAGTTTCTTGTAGATAGCATATTGATGGGTTTTGGTTTTTTTAATCCATTCTGATACCCTGTGTATTTTGATTGGGGCATTTATCCCATTTACATTCAAGGTAACTATTGAAAGATACGACTTTAGTGCCATTGTATTGACTGTAAGGTGACTATTACTGTATATTGTCTCTGTTCCTTTCTGGTCTACTACTTTTAGACTCTCTTTTTGCTTAGAGGACCCCTTTCAATATTTCCTGTAGGGCGGTTTGGTGTTTGCAAATTCTTTTAACTTTTGTTTGTCCAGGAAGCTTTTTATCTCTCCTTCTATTTTCAATGAGAGTATAGCTGGATATAGTATTCTTGGCTGCATATTTTTCTCATTTATGAGAATATATGAGAATATATCATGCTTTGAATATATGATGCTAGTCCTTTCTGGCCTGCCAGGTCTCTGTGGATAAGTCTGTTGCCAATCTAATATTTCCACCATTGTATGTTACAGACTTCTTGTCTTGAGCTGCTTTCAGGATATTCTCTCTGTCACTAAGACTTGTAAGTTTTCCTGCTAGATGATGGGGTGTGGACCTATTTTTATTGATTTAAGGGTGGTTCTCTATGCCTCCTGGATTTTGGTGCTTGTTCCCTTTGCCATATTAGGGAAATTCTTTACTATAATTTGCTCCAATATACCTTCTGCCCCTCTCTCTTTCTTCTTCTTCTTCTGGAATCCCAATTATTTTAATATTTTTTTGTCTTATGGTCTCACTTATCTCTCAAATTCTCCTCTCATGGTCCAGTAATTGTTTGTCTCTCTTTTGCTCAGCTTCTTTATTCTCTGTCATTTGGCCTTCTATATCACTAATTCTCTCTTCTGCCTCATTTATCCTAGCAGTAAGAGCCTCCATTTTTTATTGCACCTCACTAATAGCTTTTTTGATTTCAACTTGTTTTGACTTTAGTTCTTCTATTTCTACAGAAAAGGATTTTATCTCACAAGAAGGGGTTTCTCTAGTATCTTCCATGCCTTTTTTGAGCCCAGCTAGCACCTTGAGGATCATTGTTCTGAACTTTAGTTCTAACATATTACCAATATCCCTATTGACTAGGTCCTTAGCCATTGATACTGCCACTTGTTCTTTTTTTTTGTGGTGAGTTTTTCCGCCTTGTCATTTTATCCAGATTAGAATATATGAACAAGAGAATAAAATACTAAAAGGGTAGCAAAGACCCCAGAAAAAATGTATGCTAACCAAACAAAAGAGATCCAAAACCAAATGAGAAGAAAGGAGGAAAAAAGAAATAAAAATAAAAATAATTAAAAATAATTTTATATATATATATATATATGTATATATATATATATATATATATATATATTAGACTTGTGAATAGAACAGAGCCACCCATTTGATTTGGGGTGTATTTTGGTCTCTTTGAAGAAACTACCTCCCAAAATTTTAAAGAAAGAAAATCTTGTACATGTACAAATTAAGGGCAAACTCATTGAAGGGATGCAATATGACTGTAAAGATGAAAAGTTAAAAAAAAATTCTAAGGAAGGAATTGATAAGTTAGTTGCAAAAAGAAAAAAAAAAAGAAGGAATGTTCTCTGGCTGGAGAGTAGAACAAAGCCATGTTCTAGATTTTGGGTATATTTTGATCTCTTAGAAGAAATTATACCCCAAATTATTTTAGAGAAAAAGAAAACCTATATGTATATAAAAAATAAGGTTAAATAAAATAAAGGATAAAATATGACTGTAACAATGAAGGCTTTAAAAGATTTTTATTTTTAGAAAGGTATTGTTAATATAAACTAGTTAAAAATGTTAAAAGAGGAAAGAGGGAAAGTTAAAAAAATAGAATAAGAAAAAAACTTAAAAAATTTAACTTTGCAAGACTAAAGGATCATGGGGGGAAAGATATGAATTCTATGCGTTGCTTTCCCCTAGCTCTGGAGTTCTGCTGTTCTCATTGATTGGTAAGCTTGGTCTTGGCTGGATGTTCTTGCTGATTTTCTGTGGGTGGGGCCTGTTGCAATGATTCTCAAATGTCTTTGCCCAAGGCAGAACTGTGCCACCTTTGCCAGGGACCAGGCTAAGTAATCTGCTCAGGTTCGCTCTCAGAGCTTTTGCTCCCTGAATGCTTTCTGTACCTCTTTGGAGGATGGGAATGAAAATGGAGCCTCTCAATCTCCGGCCAGAGGAGCTGAGAGCTCAGGGCCCTACTCCTCAGTGGGCCGTCAGAGATAGGCAGTCAATCACTCCTGTCTCCCTGGTCTCCAGCCACAGTCTGAGCTCACCCAGCCTGTAACCAAGCATTTCTATCTCTGGCACATGGCCCTGTTTGGAGTCTGCAAACCCAGCAGATTCCTACCATGCTGCTCCTCCTGGAAGAGGAAGGTGAGTCTCCCTAGATGCTACTTGTGGGGTCCCTGCTTGAAGAGCAGTGGCCCAACTTGCCTCGGATCATGGTTTAAGGTAACCACGAGCTGATAGCTCACTCTTTGGCTCTGTCTCTGTATTTGTCTTCCCCACTCCAACACCTGGCAGCTCTGCTACATTCAGACACCCCTGATCTTTCTGTGACCCCGCAGGCCTGAGACTCCACTGTCCCCACAAGGGCTCCACCCTGCTTAGCTTCTGGAGCAATGTCCCTCAGTGGAGCAGACTTCTAAATGTTCTAATTTTGTGCCCCACTGCTCTGCTGCTTGCCAGGAGCTGGCCCCTCCCCCTGTGGTCTATCCTCCTGTTGCTTTAGATTCACTTCTCTTTATGTCTTACCTTTCAGAAAGTGGTCAATTTTCTGTTCTAGAATTGTTGCTCTTCTTCTCTTCTATCTCCTGTTGAGTTTGTAGGTGTTCAGAATGGTTTGATACCTATCTAGCTGAACTCCTGGAATCTAATGTCGTTTCAGTCTGCTACTCCACTGCCATCTTGCCCTATTAATTACATTTTTTAATGATAGACATTTTCATTACTGATGTCAGTAACTTGTGTTCTTAGCTTTTTTTCTTGATTAGTCTTGCTAGAAGTTTACCACTTTCATTAATCTTTTAACAAACATGCATTTTTGTTTTTTCTATTATTTTTCATTTCACCAGTTTCAGTTTTTATGTTTGCTTTTCCTATTTTCTACATATTTAAAGCATAATTTCTTGCCCTAGCTTTATCTTTGGAATGTGGAAAATTGGGAAATTAATTTTATACATATCTTCTTTTCTAAAATGAATACTGTAAACTTTATATTTCCTCCAAGCAGTTTTTCAGTGGCATCCGAAAAATTTTGATATATTAGGGCTTTTGTTTTGCATTTTCCAAGTTTTTATTTTGTTTAATTCTAGTGTACTTAACATCCAGTGTGATATTAGTTACAGGTGTACAAGATAGTGATTCAACACTCCCATACATCACCCTGTGGCTCATCACTGACAGGTGCACTTTCCTTAATCCCCAGCACCTGGGGATTTAGGTTTCCACTATCATTTCCTTGAAAATATTTCCTAATTTCCCATGTGATTTCCACTTTGCTATAAGGATCATTTTGCAGTGCATTGTTAAATTCCCATATATTTAAGAATTCTCCAGATAGGTCTTTGCTACTGATTTTTAAATATCATTATGGTGCTGTAAAATGTCAATCTTTTGATATTTCTATTTAACAAGACCTGGGTGTAGCATAGCCTATAATCCATCATCCAGTTTTGCCAGGATTTTATGTGTACTTGAAGAGAGAGAACACCTCACAGCATTGGTTTTATGGTTTTATCAATGCCAATTAGGTCAGATTGGTTCATAATGTTATTCAAATTATTTAAATATTCTGTGTGCTTTCTACTAATTTTTTTGTGAATTTCTCTAAATTACTGAGAGAGGGCATTAAAATTTATAGTTATGATTATAGATCTGTCACTTTCTTTTTCTAGTTCTTCCAAATTTTGCTTCATATACATAGAAGATCTGTTATTAGATGCATGCACCTTCAGGATGTTTCCATCTTAATAAATCTATCTTTGTGACATTATGCCATCTCCTATTTTTATTTCTACTAAAACTGATTTCTGTCTTGAAATCTACTTTGAGTGATATGAAAATAGCTAGACCAGTGTTATTTCACTGAGTTTTTATATGGCTAGTCTAAGAAACTGAAATTTCTACTTAATTTCATCTTAATTAATTAAAATGTAAATAGCTACCTGTGGCTGTGTCTACTGTAGCAGGCAGCATAGCTTTAAAGATTAGAAGATTAGAATATATATCCTTAAGTTGCCATAGTTCATTCTTTAAATAACATTATATTATTTCATGAGGAATGTAAAAAATTTATAAGTATATAATTTCATTATCCCCCTCTTGTCCATAATACTTTTATTAGCCCATACCTTGCTTTTATGTATGCTATAAAACACACAGTATATGTTATCACTATTCCTGCTGTTAATAGTCTTCCCGATCCCAGCATGTTTTGGGAAGAATTCTTTCAGCTCTCCTGCCCTGCTCTCAGACTGCAATTCCTGAAAGCCTGTAGTGCCTCAAATAAGTACTGCTTCCCACTTTCTGAGGGTGCTGCTTTGGGTGGGATGGAGGAAGCTCACTGTGTCCAGGAAAGATGACTCTAACTGGCCTGCCTTATTCTCAGTCCCTGTTGTATGACCCCAGGAACCCTGGGAAAACCCAGGGAGAAACTTCCCAGTATTGTGGCAGCATTTTCTAAAATTCTAGGGGTGCCTGGATGGCTCAGTTGGTTAAGCAACTGCCTTTGGCTCAGGTCATGATCCTAGAGTCCTGGAATCGAGTCCCACATAGGGCTCCCCTTGCAGGGAGACTGCTTCTCCCTCTCCCCTTTCATGATCTCTCTCTCTTTTTCTCAATAAATAAATAAATAAATAAAATCTTTAATAAATAAATAAAATAAAACTTTTAAACTTTCATGCCAGCCTATAGGAAACTATTAAAACTTATTAAAAATTGGCTGTTTCTCTAATTTAAAAATTATTTTAAAACTTTTGTTTTGGAGCTTTTCTGATCTCTTTTCATTATTGACCTATGAATGGTATTTTCACACAACTTTCTACATTCTTACTAGTAGCAGAAACCCCTCCATAGATTTTTGGATTAAATTTTATTTTCATAGTTTCTGGTGTAATTACTTTGATTCTAGGGTTATCTAGAAGTGTCCTCATTAAATTCTAAGTATTCTAATTCTTTTCTTTTGTTTTTATTATTTACTCCTAATGTCATAGGTTTCTTTTTTTTTTCTAAGATTTTATTTATTTATTTGACAGAAAGAGAGATCACAAGTAGGTAGAGAGGTAGGCAGAGAGAGAGAGAAGGAAGCAGGCTCCCCGCTGAGCAGAGAGCCTGATTCGGGGCTCGATCCCAGGACCCTGAGATCATGACTGAGCCGAGGGCAGAGGCTTTAACCCACTGAGCCACCCAGGTGCCCATGTCATAGGTTTCGATTTAAAGAAAGTGATATATAAAATCTTTACTTTTTTGGATGTTTCCATAAGGTCTTTTCTGGAGTCAAATACATAAATGACTTTTGCTACTATTCTACTTAGCACTTTTAGTCTAAAATTCCATCTTCTCAGGGTAGTTGCATGGCTCAGTGATTTAAGTGACTGCCTTTGACTCAGATCATGATCTCAGGGTCCTGGGATCCAGCCCCACTTTGGACTCCCTGCTTGGTGGAGAGTCTGCTTCTCTCCCTCCCTCTGCCCCTCCTCCCTGCTTGTACTCCCTCTCTCTCTCTTAAATTAATAAATAAAATCTTAAAAAATAAAATAAAATTCCATCTTCTCTGATATTAATGTTCACTTTCTATTTGTTGTCATTTATCTGTATCTCTTTGATTACTTTTTACTTTTTTAAAGAAATCTACTTTATTACCCTGTTCCTTGATGGACATAAGTCTGAGATTATAAATATGTATAATAAATATCTGTAGGTGTGTGTGTGCATGCCTGTGTGTGAGCAAAAAAAGCAATCATGGGCTTGCTTATGCATGTGTACATGTGACCATGCTTTTAGGCACATATGTGTATGTTTTTCTTTTCATGCCTCTCTATTCTCACATACTGAATCTGTGGATGGATACTCCTTTCCTACACTTGTTTTTGTTTTTTCCAGCCTTTGAAAGTGTGTTGTATGAAGCATGCATCCTCTACAGCATGCCAGGCTGGAAGGCCATCTGATCCCAGGTATTGACTCTCCCCATATTCTGCATCACTACAAGTGGGGACATACTTTCAAAGGACAGGTGTTGACACTTTCTTTTTTGGCAACTCTATCTACATTATCTCATTTTGCACTCACAACAGAACTATGAAGAAGATAGAATGGAATATTATACCTATCATATAAATTTAATTCAACAGGTTTTTATTGAATGCATATATGTGTCAAGAACTTTCTAAGCTGGAATGACCTTCAATAATCTCTCCCTGGAGAGTGCTGAGCTGGAAATTAGAGTTAAATCTCTGTCTTTCATGAGTAGATCCAATGCCTGGCTAAATGAGAGCATAAGATAGATGCTCAATAAAAAAATTTTGGTTACCTGTAAGCACAAATTTGTAAAAAGGCAAGGATCCGGTTATGTCCATTGAGAGACTCATGCCCATTCAAGAGCAAACAATTTTCCAGATAACATTTTTGTCTTTCTGTTGTTTCATGACCCTTTGTATCAACTTATATTCAAGTTGTGTTTGTTGTCCAGTGATTTATCTCCTGTCCTAGTATCCGAGCTCCTGGAACTCAGGGATCCTGTGTCAGTCATCTTCGAACTGTTCTCCATTCTTCCCTTGTCTGCCCTCATCATCTGGAAACAGCAGAGCAAAGGCAGGAAGAGGTCTGAGCCTGGATAGACTGCCTGAATTCTAACTTCTGTTCTGACATTTACTCTGTGACATTGAAAAGTTATTCAGTCATCTAGCGCTCCTCCCCCTCTTCTGCAAGACGGTAAACAAAATGCATCCCTCACACGTTTGTTGTGTAAGTGAAATGAAATAATATTTGCAAAATGTTTATTACAGAATAAACTCAAATTGATATTAGTGTTATTATCTGACATAGACACCCAATAGCTGGTGTACAATTAATCAATCAATTGACAAGTTTAAATACCAGGTGCCTACAATTTCCCTGAGTGAAGGAGTCTCATCACTCCCAATAAAATTGCTCAGATGGCTTTGCTTACCATTGTAGGTCATGGCTCAGCAGAGATGCTCTGCAGCTACTCTCCCCAAGGGACAGTGATTACCCAGGGAGGCAGGCAACAGCCCTGTTCATCCATGACCTCCCCAAGGTCCCTGATATCCTATATGATTACATATGTGAGTGCTGAAATGCGGGTTAGGTTGCACTCCAACAGGAAGCCTGGTGGGAACCTGATGAGACAGGAGTTTGAAGAATAAGAAATAATATCTCTTACTAGTGAAGAAACTAATGCTCTGTACTAGAAAGATTGCCTGCAACCAAGGTTTCCAGGCTGGGGGTGAAAAATGGAGAAGGCAAGTTCACAGAAATCCAAACTGGTGTAGGGTTGGATTGCCCATCCCTCACCCCAATGCTAACCCTAACCCTCCTATGATTCCCAGACTTCCATGTTCTTCCTAGAGTGGAGTAGACAGAAGCCATATAGGAATTCATCATCTTAACTTAGTCGATAATGGCTGGAATGGCAGTTTCCCAATAAAGCTTGTTTGAATGGCAGAACACAAGCTTCCAATCTCTTCTGCTTTAAGTCCTGAGCACCCTAGGCTGCAGGGCAGAGGTGCAGCCACTGGGGAGCAGCCCAGAACCTATAAGAAGGCTCAGTCCTCTGGGGAGGCCATGGATTGGCGGGGACAGCTCAGCACAGGACCAGGAGCACACAGGAGAGGTCAGCCTCACAGCACCCAGAGGCACACACACACTGAAGAAGAAGCCAGCAAAAGAAACCAGGCCTTTTCCATATACCATGTACACACACACACACACACACACACATACACACACACACACACACACACACACACACACACACTGACTTAACCAACAGCAGGTTCTTTGCAATGTTAAATTATCTACTCCTCTTTCTGAGGGGACAAGTAAACGGGTAGTGTGGGAAAGCAACTAAATGTGTTTACTCCAAAACCACACACTACACTCTGACACCCACATTCAGGACAGGAATAAAAACTTCCTTCTAGGTGGAAATGTGAAGACAGAGGGGAAGAAGTTCATCCCTAAGCACACTGTGCCCAAGACCGACGTGTGAAGTCTGTAAGCAAGCATCCAGTGGGCCCCTCCCTGTGCATACCAGGGCCTGCACCAGGGGCTGTGAGTGTGACAGCAGAGGTCCTAGCTCCCACTCCAGAGATCCTTTCACACATCCCATACTGTGGCTTCCCCCATGGTGGCTAACACTGACAGCAGTTCAATAATTTCCTTAGATGTAATTTATAAAGTAAGGAAGGTGTAAAAGAGCTTTTTAGAAGGAAACTAAAGAATAATATAGTCTTGCAAAATAGACAAGGAAAGATAGGTCCCCCTTCCCCTTCTCATCCCCAGAGAGCATCCAGAGGTTGGGGGAGGTCCAATCCAACTCCCTCGTGATAACCCGAAGAATCACCAAGAAGGGGTAGTCCCACTGATTGCAGCAATTTGCCAAACAATTTGGAAGCTGAGCAACATGATAGAAAGATAGCAGGCTTGAAACAAAAAAAACAAACAAACAAAAAAAAAAAAAACATTTGGGTTGGGTCCTGATTCCTACTTTGACTTACAAACTCTTTAACCTCTTTCCTTATTTTCCTGGAGATCCTTTTCCTACTCCACAGATTTACATTTATATCAAATCAAGTGGGGAAATGTTTCTGAAATCACACTTTCACTACATGTAGTCACAATGGGTTTGTGATATGAATGATGGAAAGGCATCAACAAACAGAGTGAGAGGATATAAATGTGAAGACTCAGAAAGTTAGAGCAGGAGGCAGTGAGTCATGCAAGCCATGGAAAGTCTCATTCCCAGGTACCTCAGAATTCCCTTGAGAAATAAAGCTATGGATGGTTATACGCTTGTAGTCTGGGATTCCCATGGAAGGGGAAAATCTCCCCAATTACCTTTGCCCTTCTTGTGTGGGCAGGATTATGTATCCATCCACCTCCCCTTATTCCCTTCCCCAGCCTGACTGCTCTAGGGACTCTGACAATCTGTGATGTGCAAATAACTTGAACGTGTCTTAGTATTTATTGGGAAACCAGGTGAATTGAAGTTCAATTTTCAGGCTAATTCTTCCTCAGCCCTAACCCTTGGGCTATCTGAGACCTATCTCTGAAGTAATGAATAAGAAACAAAGGGGTATTATTATTCCACAGATGCATCCTGAATCTTGTTTATGAGCCCATCCATCAGTCAATCAGTTCATTCATTCACTCAACAACTACCTGCTGAGCCTGGCCCATGTGTATTGATGGGTATTGATGACTTTTGCAGTAACCACTGGTACTAGCCGGTGAGAGAGAGAAAATCAGTGTCTATAATACATTAGCCCCTTCTACTAAAAAATTGGACATTGTACAGTGAAGATTCAACCTTGTTCAGTATGTTCAAATGATCTAACATATATCTTCTAATTTTCTCTTAGGATACTTAATTTTTAATATTGGGAAGCTTGGAGAAGAAAGCTTAGCTGTTGAAAGGTTGGACCATGATCAAATTATAGATACATTCCTAGGACACCTGGAGGAACATTGAAAAATCCCAAATTCACAGATTCATTTGACATAATTGTTTCATGACATGTTTTTCAGCTGTTGGGAATGCACAGAGCTTACCAAGTGCATAACACTCGAGTGGGCCTGGCACATGACAAAACAGAGATGCTATTCATTATTAACACTATCTTGAACCTATTGTGTGCCAAATAATTATCGCATTGGTGAACATATAAAAGAGGTCAGTTCCCAGCACCAGGAATAACCTCTAGTCTCTCTCTCCCAGATGATATTCCAAGATGAGCTGCCAGTCACACAATACAAATCACTCCCACAGGACCCTGGGAGATCTTCCACTGACTTTTCCCCTCAGTGTGAAGGTCCAAGTTCTAATCATAATATATTATAGTCATTGGAGCTTAATTCTGTCATACTGCAAGAACTGAAGTGATCTCAACCATAAGCAGGTGCCCATGAATGCTTATGAAAAAGAAAATGAGGCTAGCACATCCAGAGTCGAACTCCTACAATTCCAACCCTAGTGAAATCAGTATAAATCAGATTAAGACAGATGTTGGAACTTTTTAAAAAGCTGTTCTATACTCTCCGATACCTGGGACATCTGTTGTTCATCAGCCACCCATCTTCCATTCACCCTGCCTCAGGGAACAGCATCTTTATTTTGCTTCAGGTCGGGTGACAAACCGAGTCTTGAGTTTGTTCAAGACGGGATTTCCAGGGCACCTGGGTGGTTCAATTGTTAAGTGTCTGCCTTCTGCTCAGGTCATGATCCTAGGGTCCTGGGATTGAAGCCTGCTTCTCCCTCTCCCACTGTCCTTGCTTGTGTTCCCTCTCTTGCCATCTCTCTCTCTGTCAAATAAATAAAATCTTTAAAACAAAGATATTGAAATAATAGATCAATAGATGATAGATATTTTTAAGTACAAGTAAATATTAGTAAGTTCTCAGAATTTGTTCTGGGATTATGCACACCAAACTATTGCCAGTTGTTGTTTGGTGGAATATTAAAAATAGTGATAAAATTTAAAAAAAAAAAGACTGAGGATTTCCTAGAACATAAATCTGTGCAGCTAAAACCAGGACAGTCCCTGACAAACCAGGAGTCTTGGTCTCCTTGTTCTGATCAAAATATCATTTCTCTGCCCTTATTTATATAAGCCAACAGATTTGGCTCTGCTCCTGGTTCAGGAACTTCTAGGATATTTTTCAGCTCTCTGTCAAGTAGTAAAAATATTTTATCATGCTGGCTTTCACCTGAACAGATGTAGGGTCTGGAGCTGCCGAGGCCATCTTGTTATGACATGTGGGAAACAGAAATGGAGCCAAACCAGAGGAAGCAGAGCCCAAAAATGAAGACACAGAAACTAAACACTGGTGACATAATCTGAACACTCAAATCAATCTGTGCTTAAGACAAGACTACCTCACAGTTGTACTACTCTATAAGCTTACTCTCACATAAATCAATAGAGTTAAAAGGAAATTTCCAGATTTACTATTAGATATTTTTCAGTTTCTGATGAGTGTAAGGAAACTGTTAGACATGCTCCCAACCCTCAAGGAGTTAATAATGTATTTATTCACAAGACAGAAAAAAAATAAGTAGAAACTTAAGGTGGCATATGATGAGTGGTGCAGGAGTGAGGGCATCTAAGTTCTAGGAAATCAACTTGGTCTGAGAGGATCAGGGAACATTACTGAGCTTTAAGCCAAGACGGGCTTTCCTGCACACAGAAAAAGAAGAAAGGACTTCAAATGGAGGCACCTGTCAGATATCACTGCAGGTAATCATGTATCCCCTGTGGGACTATAAGTCCCTGTGTCCATCCCCATCCCGGGAGTACACACCCAAGGTATCCAATAATGACAACAAGTGAATGACAACATGCTTCCATAGTGCCTTCTAAGAATACAAAGTGGATAGATGTACATTAAGCAAATTCTGGAAATATTAATCTGACATTGGCATATTATGCATTACATATTGGCAAGATACAATGGCTGACAGTAAGTCCAGACTAAGGAGAGCAAAGTGTGCTGGTTTTCACATTCTAGGGAGGAAGTCCCTTCCCCTACAAGCAACTACATGCTGCATAAAACAAATGTTGTATTGCATTGCTGGGCATACAGAAAGTAAAAAAAAAAAAAAAAAAAATGCCAAGGAGGTCAACAAATTTCATAGATTTGGCCCCCAAAACAGAGGCTGAAAAAATTAAAACACAAGTATCTTATTAGGAAGCACCAACTCTATACCACATAGCATTTTGCACCAGAGAATCCACAGCCATGAATTCCTGATTCCTGCAGTGGTTATGTTCTCATTCCAATGAAAACAGAAGCAGATCCCAGCTAAAATAGGAACTTTATTGGTTAGTACAACCAAAGTTAGAAGGGCAATAGTTTTTGGAATGATAACCCAGGTAAAAAAGGGAACTTTTTTTTTTTTTCTGCCTGCCCTATGGGACAGTTTAGCTCGGTCTCCATAAAGCTCAGTTCATAGTGGTTTTATACAGAAGTTTGTTCTGTCTTAGCAGAAGGGTGGTTTGAAGATCCAGTGTTTCATGTCAATGTCTTTGGATTTTCTCCTGTGGCAAGCTCTAGTGCTACTGGCCTACTGTGGAACTTGCTTTTCAGAGAGCCTCCTAATACATCTGTGATAACTTTTGAAAACCTGAAAGAACCAGAAGATAAGAAGAAGGATTCCCTGTTTGTGTTTATAGTTGATGTTTGGTTGGATGAAGTAAAAGTATGAGGAAAACTTCATATTATGTTTTCTGGTTATTCACCAGCACCCCCCCAACCTGCTTTATCTTTTTTTTTTTTTAATTTAAATTCAGTCACACAAGATATAGTACATCATTAGTTTTTTATAAAATGTTCAAGGATTCATTAGTTGAATATAACCGCTTTATGTTTTGTGATAACTCTTCAGCAATACCACATGGAAAAAATCAAATTGAATCTTTGAAAGCAGTCATTGTGGGTTTGTCCGTAGTACCTGAGTTTCTGATCCAGAGTATCATGGATTTGGTTCCATCTGACCAAGGCCATGACTAGTTAAAAGCTTCACTAATGAATTTTCACTAAGTACCATGTACTAATCCTTGTAGAATTCAGCATTATACACAAAAAATTACTGTCTTGTGAAAACTTGGTGAATGTGCAAAAACTGTATTCCTTTTTCCAGTAAAACTTCTAGTAAAATGCTCATCCTTTTATATCAAGAACATGAAAGTCCTCTCCTCATCTCTGTTTGCCCAAGGTTGTGGGGTGGGGGCGGGCAGGCATATGACTTTGTCTGAGAATGTGTCCTGGGTCTGATATGATTCCATCATGGACAAATCTGATTTTGCATTGTTACCAATACCAGACACCTCTGCATGAACCTTGCCTATTTCTCAAGAAGAGGATTTTCTTTTAAGATTTCTAATTCTCCTAATAAGATGTAAAAGATAGCAAATCTCAAGGCTTTGAGATTATTAACTATGATATGAAGAAACAAAATTCATCAGCTTTCTAGTTACCTTTATATTTTATCTAATTTTGATATAATTTATATCAATTTATATATAAGGTTATGGAGAACCTAAAAAACCAATGTTAATGACTATATGGGTTATCTATGGCTTCATAACATCAAAACCATGTGGCTTAAAACCAGTGAGTATTTTTCTGTACTCTTGTTTGTTTGGCATTGTTTCTGCTGTCTTTCCACAAGTGTAACAGGATCTGGATGGTTTGTCCGAGTCTCGGTCACATATATATCTTGAGGGCTGGCCACACATTCTTCATGCTCTTTCCTGCTGGGAATCTTTATGAAGTCATCTGAGTGAGAGAGAAGCTATAAGGCCTCCTGAGGCTTGGGCCCTGGAGCTTATGCTATGTCACTGCTGCCATATTCTAGGGTCATGACAGGTCAAAGTGTCTTCACCAAGAACTAGACTCTACCTATTGATGGAAGGTATGGTGAATTCACATTGCAGAAAGGCACCAATAGGGACAAGAGAGTTATGGCAACCACTGTCACAAACTATCTGCCTTAGCCTGCCCTCTGGCCACAGTAATTCATCCTTCTGATGAGAAACATTCCTTCCCAAGAGCCCTAAATTCTCGTCTGATCATGGCTGCCGACCATCCACAATTCCTGTCTGGCATCATGGACAAAGGCAGATGAGAGGATCCTTGGAGTAACATCTTAGGTGTTATCCATTGTAATCCAAGAGCCTGAGGATTTAAGAAAAGTTTCCTGCCTGATTGCCTGGATGGTTCAGTTGATTAAGCGTCTGCCTTCAGTTCAGGTTGTGATCCCAGGATCCTGTGATTGAGTCCAGCATTGGGCTCCTGGCTCAGCGGGGAGCCTGGTTCTCCCTCTGCTTGCTGCTCCTCCAGCTTGTGTTCTCTCTCTCTCTCTATGGCAAATAATTTTTTTAAAAATCTTTAAAAAAAAAAAAAAACAAACGTTTCCTGTTGCCCACAAGCAAAACTTAAAATGGTGAGATGTGGCAGGAAAACCCAGACACCATATACAAAAGGAAGATTAGGATACAACGTGATCACTTCTCTGCAGAAATTCCAGATCCAGTCAGACATGTTGTTGAGTCCCCCATTCTGGCAAAGGAGGAGGCACAGTTGGTTCTGCTCCACGGGGGTGGTTTTCTCATCTTTAATCCTCTGTTATTCTCTGCTCTTAGCTCTACTTTCTGAAGTATCTTTCCCTTTCAATAGGAAATGGACCAGGTTGGCAGCCAAATTGCTTTCTAGTGTACTCCTTCCCATAAAATTTGAGGTTCCAGAAATCTCTTTTCATTTTGAACTTTCTGTCTCTTTAGTCCAATCAAGCTATGACTCATATGACTCTTAAAACTGTGGGGTTCATGCTATACCCTAAATTTCATAGCCATAATTCTTTTTGAAACAGACCTATTTCAGTTTGGGGTATGTGAGATTGTTGTAGGAAATACCCTTAAGATTTTTAGAAGCCCATTCTCTTTTAAGAGGTTCTGGCATGACCTTAAATCTTTCCAAAGTACAAAGGCTCTTATAACCACAACCTTGATTTGGTCTTTACCCTGAGGCTACCTCTTATTTCTAAAAAACCTTGTGACTGTTTGAGAGACTGGAAACATGGCAAATGAGAAACAGCTTTATTTTCCAACCCACAAAGTACTGCATCTTCTATATTTTCTCAAAATTGTGCTTGAAAGTTGAAAAATTCTGTTTACAGCATTTCTCGAGCATTTTGCAGATTATCATACACAGATAGAAGTGCCCAACTGACATTTCCAACATTCTATCAAGAGATTTCCTTAACCAGAGACCCAAGTTTATTAGGGACATTTCCTGTCTCCCTAGTTAGTACAGGTGACATATTTGCCAGTTAGTCCATTCCTGCCTAACACAGTTCACCCTTTTCCCAGCCTCAACAAGTGAATTTTCTCACACATGTTTCTGCCTACCCCAATGGCTATAGCAGCCTCTTCACCACTTTTCTAGGATTGCCCACTGCCCATTCCCAAGACCAATGACAGTTCTTTTCCATTTTTCTTCATAGCACCCAATTCGTGGTACCAATTTATGTGTTTTATAGATACATGTCTATGTAACAAACACTCCCAAACCTAACAACTTAAAAGAATTCTGGTGTGTAATTTCCCATTAATTTTTGGCTGTCTGGCATTTCCTCAGTTGGTCTCACTTGCTTGTGAGGTTGTAGCCAGCAAATGGCCCAACTCAACCTAGATGAACTATGAGAGTATCGTTTACATATTTGGGCTTTCATTGTGCTTGTCTAGAACTTCGGGGATGGCCAGGCTTCTCTTGTCACAGATTCTTGTTCATAGAGATTTCTTTACATAGTCATCTTTAGAGGGCATTGTTCCAAAAGAACAAAAGCTACAAGGTCTCCAGGTCAAGCACAATATCACTCTCTGTTGCTCAACACAGGTCACATGACCACCCCAGACTCAAAAGGCAGGAACTCTGCCACCTCATGAGAAGATTGGCAAGGTTGCAAAAATGCATGGGCAAAAGGAGGAGAGGAGACATTAAAACCCTCTTTTCAAATAATCTACCAGAATAAAGAGAGATGTGAAGCGATGCAGTGTGATGCATTGCCCACCAATTACCACCCCTCACCATCTGTGAGTGGATACACTGAGATGCTTGGTGCATCCATTGAGCCCATAAGACTCCTTGGGAAGGCTACAAAGAAAAAATGTGCCTCAGACTGATTCTCAGGCAAGAGGAAAGAGGGCAAGTTTCTCTTCCTTGCTCCCTTTCATCTCCAGTTCTTCCAGGCTTAACATTTACCCAGTGAAGAATTAATTGTCCCTTTCAGTTGAGTCATCTGTCCCCTCATGTGACTCCTCTCAATACCAAATCCCACACCCTATAGGACAGCGGTCTTGTAGTCCTGGGCTGCAGACTGGTTCTACAACCAGATTAGGCAGAAGATGACCACAGCTCAGCCAGATGGCTGGACAGCACCTTGGGGAAGAGAAGGCTGTCACGAGAATCTGAGGTATACATAACGTTTCTATCATAAGAAAATCTTGAACTGAAAGTGAAGGCAGGAATCTATATGACAGGGAGGATCCTCTTAAAAGCAGAAATTCATATAGGTATTAGGGTAGGAGGACAGAGACCGAACAAGTTGAAATAACTAAATCTGATTAGTCATGGAACTCATGGACTATAACTGGAAAGCATGGAAACCCGTAATTAGTGGAGGAAACTTGGAGGGAGCTGGCCATGGCTCGCCTGAAGAAGTAGTTGTGACTCCTTTCCAGAGGAAAACATCCTCAACTTCAAGGCCCAGTGTTTGCACAATGAAAAACAGTCAGTTGTAAGATCAGAAAAAAAGATCACCATGCACAGACAAGATCATCCACCCTATCAGTCAGAAGAAATAACAATAGTTGTAGATTCCAGAAGCTTCTGTCATGGAATCATCAGATACAAGTTTATAAAACAACTATGACTGAAAGGTTTAAAAAATATCATAAAACTAGAAAGGTACAAGACACTATCAAGAATAAACAGGAAGGTTTGGAAAATTTCTAAATAGAACCTGTAGAAATTAAATAGAACCTGTAGAGATTAAAGATGATGAAAATTTAAAAATCAGTGAGAGGATTAACAGCAATTCAAACACAATTCATCTTGGAATCTGTAGAGCAAAAATAGCAGTCTGAAACCAGTGAATAAACTGTATAATAAAGGGGGGCAAATCCTGTCAGTCTAGAAATGTGTACCAAGGAAACTATATTTTAATAATAAAGATTAATAAAGGAATTTTCAGATAAACAAAAATGAGATAATTCAGTACAACAACCTTTATTAATGGAATTAGCAATACTATTTAGTCATATCCTTTTAATTATATAAGCTCTTGTTATGAAAAAAATATTAAAGACTCATTTATTTATTTTAGAAAGAGAGCACAAGGGGGAGAGGCAGGAAGAGGGAGAATCTCAAGCAAACTCCACACTTAAGCACAGAGCCCAACGCAGGACTCAGTCTCGGGATCCTGATATCACTACCAAGTCAGGTGCTTAACCAACTGTGCCACCCAGTCATCCCTCTCCTCATAAAAATTAAGCTGTGCCTATGGCAATGACCCTAGAAAGAATGAGATAGATGCATAAGACACTACAAGGAACATACAACACTTAGATTTTTAAAAATGAGAAAGAGGAAGGAGGCAGAAATTGAATCTGAGGTTTTGAGGGATGAGGAAATTAGGATTTTCCAAAATAAAGCCATGAAATCTTTCTCTTATAATTAGATGGAGTTTACTGCACCATTTCAATGAATATAGCAAGATGCAGAGACATTGTTTTTATATCCAACATTAAACAAAGCATGAACAAACTAAGTGTCCTTTTCTAGGGCACAAACAATGCAAATTTTGAATTGAGTTTTCCTGAGATATGTTTTGTTTCTAGATTAAAAAGTATGAGTGAACAGGTGTTTTGTTTTTTTTTTTTTTTTCAGGGAATTTCCCCTTGAGGACAAATAAATACTCAACATGTTAAAAACAAGGCAGCTATTAGTATACTAATATCAGATGAAAGAAACTATAAGTCAAAAACTGTTACAAGGACAAAAAAGGATATTATATACTGATAAGAGTTTCAATTCAAGAAGATATAGCAACTGTAAACATGCAAACAAGAGAGTCCCAATATGAAGCAAGTGTTGTTAGAATTGAAGAGAGAAATAAACAACTCTGCAATAGTATTTGAAGAAGTCAGCACATCATTTTCAATAATGGACAGTACTATAAACCAACTAGTCCTAAGAGATACATATAACATTCCACTCAACCATAACAGAACACATTCTTCTCAAGTGCACACAAAACATTCTCTATGATAGACAATATGTTAGATCACAAAACAAGTCTCAATATATTTAAAAGATTAAAATTGTATAAAGTACCTTTTCTAACCACAATAATAAATCAGAACAAATCAATAACAAAAGGAAAAGAGAAATATTTATAAGTATGTCAAAACTAAATACACACTGCTAAATAGACAATAGTCAAAAAAGAAATCACAAAAGAAATGAGAAAATACTTAGAGATGAATGAAAATGAAAACACAACTTAGCAAAACTCATAGGATGAAGTAAGGCAGCGACTGGGGGGAGATCTCTAGCTGTAATGCCTACATTAAAAAGGAAGAAATATCCCAACTCAAAGCCTAACTTTACACCAGAAGGGACTAGAAAAAGAAGATCAAACTGAACACAAAGCTAACAAAAGGGAAGAAATAATGGAGCTAAAAATAAAGAATAGAGCACAATAGAATCAATAAAACCAAAAGTTGGTTCTTTGAAAAAATCAAAACAATTAACAAATCTTAATTAGACTGATAAAGAGAAGAAAATGCAAATAACTACAATCAGAAGTGAAATTAGAGATACAACTACTGACTTTACAGAAATAAAAAGTATTATAAAATTCACAGACCTGTACCCCTGAAACAAATAATACATTATGTTTTCTTAATTTAATTTAATTTTTTTCAGTGATCCACAGTTCATTGTTTATGCACCACACCCAGTACTCCATGAAATACTTGCCCTCCTAAATACATGCCCAGGGTCACCCAACCCCCGACCCATCTCCCTTCCAAAACCCTCAGTTTGTTTCTCAGAGTCCACAGTCTCGCATAGTTCGTCTCTCCCTCAAACTTCCCCCAACTCACTTCTCCTCTCCTTCTCCCAATGTCTGTGTTATTCCTTATGTTCCACAAGTAAGTGAAACCATATGATAATTTATTATCTCTGCTTGACCTATTTCACTCAGCATAATCTCTTCCAGTCCCATCCATGTTGATACAAAAGTTGGGTATCATCCTTTCTGATGGAGGCATAAGACTCCACTGTATATTTGGACCACATCTTCTTTATCCATTCATCCATTGAAGGGCATCTTGGTTCTTTCCACAGTTCGGTGACTGTGGCCATTGCTGCTATGAATATTGCAGTACAGATGGCCCCTATTTTCACTACATCTGTATCTTTGGGGTAAATACCCAGTAGTGCAATTGCAGGGTCATAGTGTAGCTCTATTTTTAATTTCTTAAGGAATCTCCTCACTGTTTTCCAAAGTGGCTGCACCAATTTGCATTCCCACCAACAGTGTAAGAGGGTTCCCCTTTCTCCACATCCTCTCCAACACTTGTTATTTACTGTCTTGTTGATTTTGGCCATTCTAACTGGTGTAAGGTGGTATCTCAGTGTGGTTTTGATTTGAATCTCCCCAATGGCTAATGATGATGAACATTTTTTCATGTGTCTCTTAGCCATTTGTATGTCATCTTTGGAGAAGTGTCTGTTCATGTTTTCTGCCCATTTTTTGACGTGATTATCTGTTTTGTGTGTGCTGAGTTTGAGGAGTTCTTTATAGATCTCGGATATTAGCCCTTTGCTGATTTCATGGGTGTTAGTGTTCTGATAGATAATTACCTCACTTTAAGGGACTGGTTGAAACAGGGTCTCCTACTTCTCTGCCATCTTGCCTCTCCTCCAATACATTATATGTTAATTAAAAAAAAAAAAAGAATTATATGGAAGACCCACTGGGTTGACCATAATGGAAAAGGAGAGAAATGAAATGAAAATAACAAATGTTGGCAGGACGTAAATTTGGAGAAATTGCAACCCTTGTACATTGATGGTAAAAATGTAAAATTATGCATCACTGTAGAAAACAGTTTGGCAGTTTCTCAAAAAGCTTAACATAGAATTACCATCCTACCCAGAAATTCCACTACTAGGAATATATCCAAAAGAAATGAAAACAAGCACTCAAAGCAAACATGTGTACACCAATGTTCATTACAGTATTACTCACAAAAGCCAAAGAGAGGAAACAATCCGAGTGTCCATCAATAGATGAATAGATAAATAAAATGTGATTTATACATCCAATGAAATATGATTCATCCATAAAAAAGAATGGAGTTCTGATGCATGCTGTGACCTGGAAGAACTTTGAGGACATTATGCTGAATGAAATAAGCTGATCAATAAGATAAATGTTGTATGATTCCACTAGTATAAAATATCTAGAGTAAAAAATAAAATCTAGAATAAACAAATTAATAGAAACAGAAAGTAAATTAAAAGTTACCAGTGGGAAGGATAGAGCACTGGAGAAGTATTGCTTAATGGTTACAGAGTTTCTCTTTGGGATGACCAAAAAAAAAAACAAAACAACATTTTGGATATAGATAGTCCCAATGGTTACCCAACATTATGAATGTAAATGACTGAATCATTTACTTTAAATGGCCAAAATGGTAAATTTTATGTTCGATGTATTTTTACCACAAGAAAAAAAATGGTTAACAATCCTAGCGTCTAACAATAGATAAATGGATATATAAATAATGTAACATTCATTCAACTGAACATTATGTTTCTACTTATTAATATGATGATTACCATTTAATTAAATATTAGAAAACCATTACAATTTTGTAGGAGAATATTAACATGGGAAAATACCAGTGATATTGTATCAGTCAGGATTTCCAGAGCAAAAGAGCTAATAGGATATATATATAGATACAGATACAGATAGATACAGGTACAGATATATAGAGAAATTTCTTTTAAGGATTGACTTTTGCAACTGAGACCAGGCAAGTCCAAAATTTACATAACAGGTCTGCTGTCTGGAAACTCAGGCAAAATTTAAAGTTGCAGTCTTAAGACTGAAGTTTTTAAGACTGAAAGGCAGGCTGGAAACTTCTGCTTTTGTTCTTAATGTCTTCAACTAACTGGATGAGGCTGCCCAACATTATCAAGTGTAAACTACTTAGTCAACCAATAGTAAATGTTAATCACTTCTACAAAATATCTTCACAACAATATGGAGTGTTTGACCAAACAATTGGCCACCATACCCTACCCAAGTTAACATATAAAATTAACCAACACAGATATAGTACTAAGTTAAAAAAAAATCAGTCTATAAAATGATGTGTATGATATGCTACCATTATAAAAACAACTATCTATGCACATATATTTAGATATATTAGTAGACAAAGACATTGCAAATGTATCTGTTTACTATTATTTACCTTGCACTGGTAGGATTGTAAGGTATTTTATTTTATCTTTTTGCTTTTCTGTGTCCTTCAGTAATGTACAAAGAATATGTATTTCTTTCATAATTACCAATCATAGTTTTTAAAGCTTAGATAAAAGCATAGAAGAATCATTATGATGTCATACTGAGTGCGTGAGGTCGAATATTCTGATTGTGTTTGAGTGATGGTCATAAGAGAGATCATTCTATTTTTTTCTTATCCAATTTTATTTAATCAGCATATATTATTTTTATACTGAAGACATTTGAAGATTTTGTACTAACAAGCAAAATATTGTTTATAGGGGCGCCTGGGTGGCTCAGTGGGTTAAGCCTCTGCCTTCAGCTCAGGTCATGATCCCAGGGTCCTGGGATTGAGCCCTGCATCGGGCTCTCTGCTCAGCAGGGAGCCTGCCTCCACGTCTCTCTCTGCCTGCCTCTACGTCTCTCTCTGCCTGCCTCTCTGCCTACTTGTGATCTCTGTCTGTCAAATAAATAAATAAAATCTTTAAAAAATATATACTGTTTATATAATCAGGTGAACAAAAAGCAAATTTGGATTTGTACATTCTATGAGATTTCAGCCACTTAAGAATACATGTAAGAAAGTATTAAGGAAGGAAGCACATCAAAATACTAATCATGAGTATGAGAATAGAATTGTTGGAAAAGATTTTTTTCTCTTATAAATTTTCTATAATGGGAATATTACTTGCACTATGAAATATTTTGAAAAACAATCCATGAGGACCCCTGAGCACTTGGCTTTCCCAATTTGCAACCTCATTTTTTTTCTTTCCTTTTTTTTTCTTTTAATTTTTTTTTTACTAATATATAATACATTATTTGTTTCAGGGGCACAGGTCTGTGATTCATCAGTCATACACAACTCATAGCACTCACCATAGCACATACTCTCCCTAATGTCCATAACCCAGCCACCCTATTCTTCCCACAACCTTCCCCTCCAGCAACCTTCACTTTATTTCCTGAGATTAAGAGTCTCATGGTTTGTCTCTCTCCCTGGTCCCATCTTGTTTCATTTTTTCCCTCCCTTCTCCCCATGACTCTCTGCCTTGCTTATCAAATTCCTCATATCAGAGGGATCATATGATAATTGTCTTTCTCTGATTGACTTATTGCACTTAGCATAATACCCTCCACTTTCATCCACATCATTGCAAATGGCAAGATTTCAGGAGTTTTTGATAGCTGTGTAGTGTTCTATTGCATATATACACCACATCTTCTTTATCCATCCATCTGTTGATGGACATCTAGGTTTTTCCCATAGTTTGGCTATTGTGGACATTGCTGCTATAAACATTTGGGTGCTTGTGCCCCTTCGGATCACTACATTTGTATCCTTAGGGTAAATACCCAGTAGTGTGATTGCTGGGTCGTAGGGTAATTCTATTTTCAACTTTTTGAGGACCCTCCATACTGTTTTTCAGAAAACATTTTCTTGTCCATAGCAGCTGTTTTTCCAGGACAAAAGAGCTCGAATTCATCTGTCTCTCTCCTACCATGTTGGGAGGTCTTAGGAATCCAGGCCCACATGGGGAATCTGAGGCTGGGCAAGCTATGTAGGGAGGTGCTTGTGGATGTCTGCTAGTTCAGTTCAACTATGTTTTAGTCATGTTTAAGGGTATGATGACATTTATGGGTCACTAAAATGAGAAGTCAGTCAAGAAAATGAAATAAAATTATAAAAATTATTTTACTAGCATCACATAAACATTCCTGCCCTGCCCCCTCCAGGAAAAGTGTACCCATCAGTAACCAGTCATGGTTTCCTTCATCTAGTTCTGTTGGTGCTGTACGAGCTCAGCCTGCATCATCTTCTATGGTCCCATATTAACCAATGAAGTGCTTTTCATCTGGCTGCAGTTTTAAACCGAGTTATCAGTACCCTTTGTAAATGTCTTATAAGTCTCATGGGCATGTGTATGCACACACATACACACACACAATATGAATATATTTCTCCAGAATTTTTAGCTCAGAGGTTTGTGGGACAAATCCATTACCTACTTTTCTACTGTCCACAAAGAAAGGATGGTGTTTACATTATTAAAGGATGACAGAATGACATAGCATCTTTCATTTTGCCACTTGACTGACAAACTTCAAAGTATTTGTTAACTGGACCTTTGTAGAAACAGTTTGCCAAGCCCTAGATTAGCTGATCTAGAACATTACATCTTTAAGAGTTTCCTGGAAAATATATAAAATATACATTATACTTATAGCAATGCCTCCATGGACCCTCAAGCTGTTGAAAATATGGACCTATTTGTAACTTGCCCTTAAATAGATCTGTGGTAACCTGTATTTTTTTAAATTTTAGTATCTAATGTTCAGGGCTTTCTGGAGGTTGGGATACAGAAATTTAAAAAAAAAAGGATAAGGATGTGGCACTTAAAGCATCTTAAATTCTGTCTACTTAAGTTCTCTGGACAAGTTTTTCACAGAGGATAGTAAAGTTTATTAGTTTCTTCTAACTATATTTGTATTGAATTTTTTTAAATATGTACTTCTCTGAGCTTTGAATCCATCTTACCCTCAATGTGTCACTCTAAATTTAAGAAAATGCATGGCTCTTCCTTATAGATCATTTGGTAGGCAAAATTTTTAGCTGAGCAGTCCTCCCAAATAACTCTGTTGCATGGAATGTTGGTTGTTGTTGTTGTTGTTGTTGTTTTTAATCTGTGAGCTTCACTTCACTCATTATTAAAATGATAGCTACTAGTAGCGATAATGATAGCTAAACAAAAGGACTTAAACAACACCTGTGTAGATGTTCGCTGTTGTTCTTCTAATTCTCTCCTGTCAGCTTCATGGACTTAGCTTATTATAGTTAGCTTAAATAGTGTGAACAATATAAATCTCACAAATTCAAAGTCTCACAGAACAGTGAGTGTAATTCTTGCTCACCAAACATTTCTGACAGGACTATTGTCCTGGATGTGAAGGTGACTCTCTTCCATTTAGGGACCTGGGTGCCTTCCACTTGAGGAATTACTGTCTCCTGGGGTTTCATTGTCATCTGCAACCAGCTATTGGAAAAAGAATCCATAAGGGGCACTCACTGGAGTTTTATACAACAGCCATTAAAGTGGCCCATATTCTGTGGATGTCATTTCCTATGGAAAATGTCATTACACTGTGGACCTGCAGATCAATTTCTGCCACATCTCCTGTATACTTTGTACTTTTCTCATTGTAGGGTATACATGTTTGTCTCATCAATCTGAAAGCATATGAGTAAGGGTATTGCTTTACCCATCATATCTTCTAAAGTGCAAATCCCTCACTAAGTGCATGCATACATATTTTCAGTATAATAATGTTCCTACTCCACATTGATTGTGGATTGATGTTAACACTAAAGAAGCTTTTCCTTTTTTCCCTATTGCTAAGCCTGCAATCATTCAATTATATAAGAATGCCAATAATAAAAGAAAAACAATGTAAATCTGGTTAAACAAATATAACTGATATTCACAGGAGAAAAATATCTGGCATCTATGGCTGATAACTGTAAAACCAAAGCACCAAAGAGAAACTGACCAATGCTGTTGTCCTTGGGAATTAGCATTTTTGAAACCAACTTAAGAAACAAAGTGAAGTTAAATAACAAATGGGAAGACCCATTTATACTGGAAATTATCCAAGCTTGACAAAACATAAAGAACTTCTGTATATGAACCATGCAATAAAACCATGATTTAGGGGGAGCCTGGGTGGTTCAGTGGGTTAAGCCTCTGCCTTTGGCTCAAGTCATGATCTCAGGGTCCTGGGATTGAGCCCTGCATTGGGCTCTCTGCTCAGTGCAGAGGCTGCTTCGCCCTCTCTCTGCCTGCCTCTCTGCCTACTTGTGATCTCTGTCAAATAAATAAATAAAATCTTTGAAAAAAAAATTAAAACCATGGTTTAGTATCAAACTCATTGTCATTTACAAAATAAATAAATAAGTAAAATGTCAATTTATTCAAATTTATTTCTCCATTTCACATTTTGTCTTCTTGAAATTGAATCATTTATCTGTATCAGGAGACACAGCAAGCTAAAGGGTCTCTGTTAAAGTCATCCATCATTTCCTTCAGTTTTGTTTGTGGGTGGGAGGAAGGTCACTGTTCTTCTTGGTTTTTGAATATCCTGTCTTCCTTCTTCTGTTTTCAGTAGCAAAGACGATGAGCGTGGCAAGAAAATAACAATGAACAACATCACTACTACCTGTGAGAGTAATGAAGAAGATGTTCCTGGTGTGAACCACATGTGGAGTGATTAAGGACACTTCCAGGGGCAGGAACCTAGCCCAGTGTCATCTGTACACCATTGACTCAAAAACAAACAATTCATAAAAGTCTTCAAAACAAATACAGGAAGGGCTTGGGGTACAGGTGAAACACACGAAGGCAAGGAAGAGCTACAGACTTCCAGTTATAAAATAAATAAGGGGGATGAAAATTACAGCATAGGGAATATAGTCAATAACTTGTAATAACTGTACAGTGACAGATGGTAACCACATCATAGCGAACATTTCCCAATGCATGTAATGGTGGTCACATTGTGTTGTACACCTGAAACTACTATAATATTTGATATCAACTATGTTTCCATTAAAAAAAATACTGGGCTTCCAATTTAGCAGATATATAGGGAAACACATCTCATTTCCTTCCTGTCATCCTGCTGAAAGCCACCATCTGAGTATTTCCATATGGGGTTAAGGGCTCTGTGTTTTGAAGCCCCCTAGGACTGTTGTCTGACCCTCAGTCTTGCAAAATCATGGGCCACATTTAAGAGCTTGCCTGGAGGTTGTGGGCTTAGACTGTAGGAAGCAGAAACAGAAGATAACTGAATGCGCAACCAAGAATAATTACTTGGAGCAGCTCAGAACATATGCTTATTTTTTTAATGACTCCTAAAATCTCTTTTCACTCACTTTGATGTTCATGATAAATTATTTTTAATAACAATTCAGTAATAATTCAAAACTAATATTCTAAAAATTCTAAAAAGCAGGGCATCAATGAAACTTCCAGCCGCCCCTCTGACATCAAAAAAAAATACAAACAAGCATAAAAGCATAACATTCATAACTCAGACATCAAACCTGCCCAACAAGGTAAATTTTTTCGTTCCTTTTTTTAAATTATGGGATTCCTTCTCAGGATGATGTACTACTAGGCTAATTCAAAACCAAATGCCTATAAAGTCCAAAGCAGTCAACATAAAAGACAGTTAAATCACTGATCTATCACTCATTGGTTGGGAAGTAATATATATTTATCAAGGTTGTAACAGTATAAGTGTCATTTCCCTTTGGAAGACAGAATTTAATTACAAGTTATTTTCCATACATATTTTTAGTTTCTTAATTCAAGAGAAAATAAGTGAAAGCCTACATTTTAAATCATCAGTAGCACAGCTGTGAAATAAACATCTGTCATCAATATATGGAGATTAAAATTGTATCTCATGGGTTTTTACGACCACAAAATCATACCTGTTCCCTTGCACCTCAGATTTTTGGATGGTCTCCATTTGGGAGGAAAGATAATCACCTAAATGTTGAGATTTTGTGGTTCTTCTCCCACGGCCCTAAATCCAAACATGCCAGCCTCCACAACAGAGTAAAATGTCAACTTAGAAATCCATTCCATTGATTGTGAACTCTACATAACCAATAATTATTTGTTTAAAATAACTGAGGAATCCTGCTGCAGGGATCACTGTGCAAATCAGGAAAGGGAGAGACCTGTCATAGCTGGGCCAAGTCACATAACTCATGACAGACATCCTATTGCCTTCATGCTTATTATGATGTCCCATCCTTCAGGCACTGAGAATTACAACAAAAGATTTTCAAAGAAGAGTTAGTCAATTATGCAGAAAGGCTGTTTTGAGACATATGTTGGCACAATTAGAGTGTTTTGTTTTGTTTTGTTTTGTTTTGTTTTGTTAATGAAATGAAAGGTGGAAAAGGAAACCCAGCACATCAGTGCTAGAAGAGCCTTGGGAAAGAAAGGGATATGGAGGCCCTGGAGGAAAAGGAAGGGAGGTCCCAAAATTCAGAGGAACGGTGAAAAGAATAGATGGCGGTACTCTCTGCACATACCATGGTTTCTGAACATTTTTAAAACATCAGATTTATTTTCCTGCGTGTTGATTCTGCAGTCATTGGCTTAGATATAGACTTACTTTTGTGTTGTCATAATCCAAATTAATTATCTGTTCCTGGATTATATCAAATATTTGTTTAATTTTGGAGAGGTCCCATTATCTATTTACAATACTATGGTCTAGTAAACCCCATAATTTCCTATAGGACAAAGTTTCAGTCTCTACAACTCATGATCCTCATATCACCTTTTACATACTATGCTCAGGAAATCTACAGAAGCAGCTAAATTTTGATACATTAACAGCTTCAGACATTAGGACAATCTAGAAATTCGAGCTTGACTTTCTTCTTTCTGTAAGTCTGGGCATTAACACAAACTGTGTGGTTTTAGACAAGCTATTTCCTTGTTGGAGACAATGTTTCCATACATAAAATGAGGTCATTAGACTATATAAAGTTCAAACTTTTTTTCTACTTTAAACTTTATGGTTTTTGTAAAGTTTCACAGGTGAGGTAAACACAACACCAGGTGAGGTAGGCGCAAGGCAAGATTTATTAAAGGCACTCTTCCGCGAAGTTTCAGGGCTCAGGAGAAGAGGAGCCAGGAAAGTTGCGCCAGGAGGAGGTGGGAACCCTTGGGCAAGATTCCATGACTCTGGAAAGGGGAGTCAGGGAAGTCACACTGGGAGGGAGTCGGTGGGGGTCTTTTATTTGGCCAAGGCAGGGCATGGGCTCACATCCATATATGGTAAGGTATTTGGTGATCAGAGGGTATGGGGTGGGGGCTCCTGATACTCCTGTTTCCTGCATAGGTATCCGGTTACCTATGGAGACATGACCTGGGCATATATCCTTTAGGCAGGAGAGTCAAGGGTTAAGGAAGGGGGGGAGGCGGCTGGAAGATGGCGGCCCCAGCGGTCATTTCTATTGTTCCTCCTGCATTCCCGAAGCCGATGACCCAACATCCCGACCTTTTTGGTGTAATAGGGGCAGCGACTCAGATCTGGCTACTTCCTGCTGGCAAGGGGGCGTCGTCATAGGGTCCTTCAGATGTGGGTAGGCAGGTATAGGGATGCAGGAGCAGTTGGTTGACAGTGACCCTGGAAACCTCACAGATGTGATCCTGAATGAAGTGAAGAACACAGGGGGCGATTAGTGCTAATAGGCAGAGGAGAATAAGGGGACTTAGGATCGGAAGGAGCCAGGTTGTTAAGGGGGAGAGCCACCATTGAGAGGGGTTTATTTCAGGGTGATGCTGGCCATGAAGGGAGTCACGGATTTTTGCCAGGGCATCGATATTGGTTTTGACTATACTGTATTTGTTGATATAATAGCAGCATTCTTCATTGAGAAATACAAAGGTTCCTCCCTTGTCTGCAGTGAGCAGGTCCAGGGCTCGTCAGTTCTGTAGGGGACCTACAGGGTCGCTGAGGTAATCTGTCATTGCAGGGATGCCAAAGACTCAGCTGAGGCCTCCACGGCTGTTCAGAGCTGTTCGGATAAATCTCGGGCAGGATCTATGGAGTGAGCTAGGACCCCGGTGCCCAGCCCGGTGTCCACTAGGGAAGATGCCAAGGAGACCCCAATAACCAGGGGAAGAAACACAGCCCTTTTCTGTCGCAGGAGGGGGGTGGAGAGGACGGCCATTTCCACTAGGGCTGGCACCCTCTGGGCTGGCAATCGGTGGTGACCAGCTGACTAGACTGTATGGTGTCCCCATGGGTCCAAGTTTCCACTAGGAAGAAGTGCCAGCTGAACCCAGGGTCACCAGAGGGGCAGCTACGGGGGGGTAAAAGGAGGAGGGTGAGGAGAAGTGGTGCAGGAAATCCACAACCGCGTGGGCCCCAGGGTTTGGGAAGTCCAACCATCCTGTGGTGGGGCTGGTTTTAGATTGGACATGTGTATCCACGGATGGTGCCCTAGGAGTTTTGCTGCTGTGGGAGTTGTGAGAATAACAGTATGGGGGCTGGTTCACCTGGGCTATAAGGTGAACTTCACTTTGGGTGAAGTTCTCGTAGGAGAACTTGATCCCCAGGATTTAGGGCCTGGGGGAAGTCTCCACCAGGGCTGTTGGGGGCGGGGATGGTTGCATCTGCATGAGCCCTTAGGAGGGCTCCTAAGAGGGCCAGATAGGGTGGATAAGATAGGAGGGGGGGAGTGGAGGCAGGCAGGTTGTGATTGAGTGGGAAAGGCCTGCCATACAGGAGCTCAAAGGGGCTGAGTCCTGACCAGCCACGAGGAGAGGCCCTAAGGCAGGTGAGTGCTAGTGGGAGAAAGGTTGGCCAAGAGAGGCAGGTTTCAAGAGTGAGTTTGGTGAGTTGTTCCTTGAGGAGGCCGTTGGCCCTCTTGACCTTACCCACAGATAGGGGATATGGAGTTTCCAGGTGATGATGAGGCTCTCAGAGCCTTGTTGTGTGATGCTGGAGATGAAGGCTGGTCTGCTGTCAGATTGTATGGTTCAAGGGGGTCCAAACCTCGGGATGATGTGTTCAATGAGAACCGTGGCAACCACGTCTGCTGTTTCCCTAGCAGTGGGAAATGCCTCGATCCAGCCTGTGAAGGTGTCCATGAGAGTTAGCAGGTATCTGAAGGTTTTGTGTCAAGGCATGTGAGTGAAGTCGAGTTGCCAGTCCTCACCTGGCTGATGCCCGCGGAGATGGTGGGTGGGTCCTGGTCTGCGGAGGCCACCCTGGGCGTAGACCACAGAACAGATTCTGCAGGCCTGGTGTACCTCCTTAATGGTTTTTTGGAGGAGGGGGTGGTGAAAGAGAGGTTGGAGAAATTGGTATAGGGCCTTTGGACTGATGTGGAGAGACTGGTGGATGTCAGTAATGAGGGTATGTATTAGGCTGTTCGGGAGGGCAGTTTTGTCCTGGACATAATACCATCCCTTGTCGCCCAACCTGCCACCTAATGTTTTGGGGACCCGAGTCTTCCCATCAGTGTATGAGGGACTGTGGGGAATGTTGAGAAACAGGAGAGGGGCTGGAGAGGAGTTTAAGGCCATCTGTTGGGCAATAGAGTCGGCCTTGTTGTTCCCTAAAGAGATGGGGTCCTTGGAGGCCTGATGGCCATAGCAGTGGACAATACCCACCTTGGTAGGGTAATTGAGAGCCTCAAGGAGTTTGGCAATAAGAGGCCCATTGACTACGGGGCTTCCCTTGGTTGTGAGAAATCCCCTTTCTCGCCAGAGGACAGAGTGAGTGTGGGTAATAAGGAAAGCATATTTAGAGTCAGTATAAATAGTGATCCGTTGGCCCTTAGATAAGTGAAGGGCCCTGGTGAGAGCCACGAGTTCTGCCTTTTGAGAAGTAGTCCCAATGGGAAGGGGGACCATTTCTATGATAGCGTCCAAGGCGACCACTGCATAGGGCACATGTCGCTGTCCATCTGGCGCTATGAGGGAACTCCCATCCATGAACACAGTGCAGTCAGGGTCAGGCAGCGGCCAGTCCCAAAGTCCTGTACTGGGGGGAGAGAGTTCTTCCAGGAGTTGAGAGCAGGAATGGGAAGGAGTGTGGGTAGATGAAGGTGTTGGCAAGAGAGTGGTGGGATTTAGGCGAGGGGAGACAGAGAGTGTGACCTGGGGGTTTTCTATGAATAGCAGGTGTTAGAGTTGGAGACAGGAAGGAGTGAGTTGTGCCAAGGATCTGTGGCTGACGAAGTCAGTCAGTCAGTGGGGGGAGAAGACCGTGAGGGGCTGTCCTAAGGTAAGTTTGAGAGCCTCCTTTGTTGGAGAAGCAGCTGCCACTAGGGCCCTGAGGCAGGGCTGCCATCCCTGGGCGGTGACATCTAGTTAATGGGGATAAGGAGACCCTGCTTCCGGAGGCAGTCGATGATGGGTTTAAGTCCTCACTGGTGGGTTGCTACTATAAGTCTGGAAATGTCCCATACCTGCAGGTCTATGGAGGGGAGACAGTCCAGGATAGAGGACAAGTCAGAGGGGAGTAGAGGGAGGATGAGGTGAGCAGAAGTCAAGGGAGAGGGAGAGAGGTGAATGGTGGCCTGAAGTTTGTGGAGGATGTCACTGCCTAGTAGGGGAACAGGGCAGGAAGGGATAATGAGGAAGGAGTATGAGAAGGGGAACCCATCCAGGCTGCATGTAAGGGGTGGGCTGGCCTTTGGAGTGGAGTAAGTACCATCAATTCCCATAACTGCAACTGGGGAGGGATGAGTAGGACCCGAGTAGGAAGGCAGGACAGAATAGGTAGCCCCCGTGTCCAACAGAAAGGAAATGGACTCACCCGTAACCTGGAGTGTGACCCTGGGCTTGGCATGGGTGAGAGGGATGTCTGAGTCTGGGCTCTGTCAGTCATCCTCCAATCCGAGAAGTTGGAAGGCGGGACTTACTGTCTCAGATCCTTACCAGAATAGATGTAACAAATGGCCCACCCAGATTACCCTATAATAAATTCAAAATCAATAAGTGATTGCCATACAGTCACGGCTTTGATAGGCTTTTTAATTCCCTCTTAATCATGAACAGACAAGCAAAAGTTACCAGATTTACAAGAACTCATTACATAGGAAAGTAAAACTAAAAAGAAGCAGAGAAAAGCAAATGGATGTAATAGAGATTCTGCAAAGAAAATATCAATTAAAATTTATTAATATCAGAGGTACATAAAACCCTCTATTTCCATCCATGTCTTTGCAAATGGCAAGATTTCATTTCTTTTGATGGCTGCATAGTATTCCATTGCATATATATACCACATCTTCTTTATTCATTCATCTGTTGATGGACATCTCAGCTCTTTCCATAGTTTGGTTATTGTGGACATTGTTGCCATAAACATTGGGGTGCATGTGTCCCTTCAAATCACAATGTTTGTATTCTTTGGGTAAATACCTAGTGGTGCAATTGCTGGGTCATAGGGTAATTCCATTTTTAACTTTTTAAGGGAGTTCCAAACTGTTTTCCAGAGTGGCTGCTCCAGTTTGCATTCCCACCAACAATGCAAGAGGGTTCCACTTTCTCCGCATTCTTGCCAACATTTGCTATTTTCTGAGTTGTTAATCTTAGCCATTCTAATTTTTGTGAGGTGGTATCTCATTGTGGTTTTTTATTTGTATTTCCCTGATGCCCAGTTATGTTGAGCATTTTTTCATGTGTCTGTTAACCATGTGTATGTCTTCTTTGGAGAAATTTCAGTATGGTACTGGCATGAAAACAAACATTGATCAATGGAACAGAATAGACTCCAGAAATGGACCCTCAACTCTGTGGTCAACTAATCTTCGAAAAAGCAGGAGAGAATGAATATCCAATGGAAAAAAGACAGTCTCTTCCACAAATGGTGTTGGGAAAATTGGACAGCCACATGCAGAAGAATGGAACTGGCCCACCTCTTTAAACCATACAGAAAAATAAACTCAAAATGGATGGAAGCCCTAAATGTGAGATAGGAATCCTAAATGTGAGATCAAAATCCTAGAGAACACAGGCAACAACTTCTGTGACCTTGGCTGCAGCAATCTCTTCCTAGTAACATTGCCAAAGGCAAGGGAAACAAAAGCAAAAATGAACTGTTGAGACTTCTTCTAGACAAAAACCTTTGCACAACAAAGAAGACAGCAAACAAAACTGAAAGGCAACCTACAGAATGCAAGAAGATATTTGCAAATGTCTTATCAAATAAAGGGCTAGTATTCAAAATCTATAAAGAACTTATCAAACTTGACCCCCCCCAAAAAAGCCAAAAAATCCAGTCAAGAAATGGTCATAAGACATGTAAAATTTAAATTTTTAAGACTATATGGTAGTGAAGTTGATGTCTAATTATCAATTAGATTTGAATCAAACTGTATGAAGTGCGAACTGAGGTGGTCATTTTCATGTGATTTCTTCCAGTACATCCAATAGGAAAAAAATTCCATTAGGATTCTGCACTGAAACAATTTTCTGCTTTGAGGTCATCACTAAGAACCTACCTAACTTGTTTTTTCTTGCTGAAACACATCATAGCTCATCCATATTATTACTCTAAAGCTAACAACAATAACAATCTCAGCGAAGTTTTGTATCAGGTAATGACATTTGCTAAATATGAAGAGATTGTAGAAAGAATGAGTGGAAGATTTAATAGTGTGAGGAAAGTATCAGGTAATTTATGGCTCCTAATTTATTTATAATGGCCATGCAACTAATCTTTATTTGTAATATTGATTTTTTTTATCAAATAAGAAACATTAGTGAACTTTTTATTTTCATCAGATGGTTCTGATGAACTTTTTATTTTCATCAGATGGTTCATAAAAAGACTGCTGAGATATGTTTTATAGTATCCTCCCCATCAAAAAAGACTTTTTAAAATAATTCATAACATTAATATATAATATATAGTGTAACTATATATAGCACATATATGTACATTAAATATATATATTTAGCATATATATTATAGATACATATATAGCATAGATGCATATAAGTAATAGATACATATATAGCATAGATACATATAAGTAAATATATCTATTTAATGTACATATATGTACCTTATACAATATATAAAATATTAAAATATATAAAAATATAAATTTGTTTTAAATATAAATATATAATAAATAGAAATACATATTTAAATAGACATATAATGAGTATAGATAAATATTTATAAATACATATCTATACTATTTATCTATATATATATATAGATAGATAGATATATAAATGCAATAACACATTTGGAGAGGTATAACCAAAGCTAGTCTTATGGCCAATTATTATTCAAAACCTCAAAGAATATCAATGAATCAATCATTTCTCATTGTACAGCCTCCCTAGAAAAGATTAGGGAATGGGGTTCCTAAAATTCCCGAGAGGCTGCACATTCTACAGAGAAAGGAAAGCTGAGCCAGGAATATCCAGACTCTGAATTCATCCTCACTTGAAAACATAACCCTCTCTCCCTTCCACAACCACATGATACCCTTCCACAAAGTCCTAGAGAGCAATATTCACCTCCTTCTGAAACCCTCTCTTGGGTATTAGAACCCACTTTGTTCAGACAGTATATCCCCTTGGAAATCTAGTATCAGAGTCTTAAGGGCTTCAAGGGTTCCAAGTCCAATCCCTGTGACCTTAGTGATCATGAGCTTAAGCCTGAAGAGGAACAGACTGGGGTAAGAATGACAACTGCCCAAATCTGTGCAACACTATCCACTGCCTGGCTGTTCATTTCCTTCTTAAAGAATTAGAGAAAACAATGGAAGGAAGGGATAGAGAGAGACAATGACAAGTACTCGTGGGGGAATGAGAGGTACAGTGTATCCACATGTCACCTCCTTGCACTCCTCCAGGCTCTCCAAGAGAGTGGTCATCTCACACCAGCAGATGCTACAAACTGCTCTGGGGGTGGGCTACCCGTGAGCTGCACAGTGAGTCTCAGCTCCAAGTCCTTCAGCTGTGTCTTCCAGGACTTGACTGTTTCCTAGCCCTGAACACCAAGGCAGGGACAGGGAGGCTTTGTGGTGAGCGGAGCATGTGGTCTGAGAAACCCCACCTGACCAGGGTGGGCAGCTAGCACTTGCTTATGTTTGTCTTTATCTTTCCTGAGTCTTCTCTTCTTCTCTTTCATCCATTTCATATTTAGCATTGAAAAAATCTACAGCCACCCTGGAAAAACTAAAAAGAAAATGAAAGAGAATGGACCTATTTCAAACATAACCACTCCAAAGAAATTCAAAAACTAATTTTTAAAAACCAGACACATCCCCAACCTTTGAAACAGTGCCACTGGAACTCCAGAATGAAACCAAGGGAAGCCACCCCCGCCCCCCAGAGTCAATACAATTAAGAGGAGGCTCCTTTGTCTGTGAAGCAAACAAATGCTCAAAAGATTTTCCCACTGATTCTTCCTCCCTGACCAAATTGGAAGACAGAAATTAAAAAAGAACTTTTCAGCTTCTCAAATGCCCTTGGTTTCTCCTCTTACTCTTGACAGTTGAAGAGCAGGCAATGTAGGACTAGAGAGAGCAGCCGAAGAAGACCAGAGAGTTACACTGAACAATCTTGAAATCTAAGGGTGAAGACTTAGCTAGTTCTAATGAAGCCTGCTTTTAGTTAGTAAAACTGAGAATGCTACTGAGCTTATAAAAATACTTTTTTAATGATTTTATTAATTTATTTGACAGAGAGAGACACAGCTAGAGAGAGAACACAAGCAGGGACAGTGGAAGAGGAGAAGCAGGCTTCCCGCTCAGCAGAAAGCCCGATGCAGGGCTCCATCCCAGGAGCCTGGGATCATGACCCCAGCTGAAGGCATTTAAGAACTGAGCAACCCGGAAGCACCATCAAATACAATTCCGAGTAGACACTGGAAAGAGGGAGGGAGGAGGGGAGGAAGGAGAGGGAGGGAAAAGGAACAGGAAGGCCAGACCAGCCTCCTCATATCCTAGGATGTCAGCCACTCCCTCCGTGTACGCTGCTGTCAGCTTCTCACTGGCTTCCCCACCGCTGCTGCTCATCTCTCTCCATCTCTTTGTTGCACCTGAAGACCCAAACACGGAGCTGCACAAGGTGAGCCCGCCTTTCTCAGCATCGCCCCCCTTGGGGGCAGAGATGGAATAGACGCGGAGGAGTCCAGGCTCCCAGAGCCCGGGTGAGGATAGTTAGCCCTGCCAGATGCCCTTTCTGATTTCAGAATATCCGGACTACTACATAGGATATTTTGGTAAGAATTAAAGCAAATAAAATATTATTTTTTAAAGATTTTATTGGTTGGTTGGTTGGTTGGTTGGTTATTTGAGACAGAGAGAGACAGAGAAATCTCAAGCAAAGGGAGGGGCAAAGGGGAAGGGAGAGAGCAGGATCCATCTCATGACCCTGAGATCATGACTTCAGCCAAAGCAGGAGTCTGGCCCTTAACCAACTGAGCCACCCAGGCATCCCAAAATATAAATTATTGCTATTATTGTGTCAAGTGCATATGAAGCACTGAAAAATAAAATAAGCACTTTTTAAGCTAAATCTTTTGTCATCCTTTCAGATAATAATGGCAAGGCCTTCCAGTTCCCATGGGGCACATGGGGAGTAAGTCTTTAAGGGTAGCAGCAGGTATAGAATGTTCCGACAGAGCCCAGCCCATCTGTCTCCCTGACTAGGCCCTGCAGACAGCAACCACTCTTGATCATGGCCACCTCCTGTCAAGGGCTTTGGGCCCCTAGAGATGGATGAGGGTGTGTTTTGCATTTTAAAGTGCTTGCTTGGAGACAATCCCTGTCCTTTGGTGTCTTGCATAAATGAAAGGAATTTCCAAAGAAATTCAGCACCGCGGATTTCCCCAAAAATCCAGTCCTGAGGAAGCCACAGGAGGAAGAAACATCTGCACAGAAGTCCCCCAAGGTCACCCTTCTGTGTGAAGGAGGGAAAGATAAGGCCTGGGGAGAACAAGCCGAGGGCTCTGGGACAGGTGCCCAGGGCCATGGAAGCCTAAGACCAACTGGTGACAAAAAGCAATGCTTTTTCCTTCAGTCTGCAAGCTGTGCACCTAACTCTTTTTCTCTCGAATATCAGATGTTAGACACAGTTGCTTTCTCCAACCCTGTCAATCTTCCTGTACCTTTTGTTTTAACTTGTCATGGCTCTTGCAGAACAGCCAGGGAAAACCAAATCAGATCCACATTTTCTACAAAAATAAGATAATGTATTTTCTCAGGAAATTTCCTTATGCCACAAACCATCTTACTTTATTTCTCAATGCTTTATATGTGCTAGACAAATGATAGTCATATTTTATATTTTATTTTCTTCAATCTTCACAAAAATAATATGTGGTAGTCCTGGTAGAGAGTGCACCTGTGGAAGAGCTAACTAACAATGCTTGCTCCTGCCTTGGGGAGTCTGGGCTCCTCTGTGGCTCTTCCATCTCTGCCCAAGAGGGGGTGCTGCTGCTGCTGCTGAGTCCCTCATTCCCAGGGAGCCTAAAATGAAGCATTACAAAACAATTTATCTTTGTTCTAAGGAATTTCATATTATCTTGTACCCACATATTTTCCTGCCCCAACATTTATCATGCGCATCTTCTTCATGCTGATATAGATTATTCTTTTTTTGTTGTGGCATATAGACTATATGGCATTGTTCCGGCAGCCTTGTTGAGGTGTGTGAGCCTTGTTGAGCCTCTGTTGAGGTGTGTAAGCAGTTTGCTCTTTAGGAGAAAGCAAGATATGACTCTGACTTCTCTGGGTAAAAACCAACATGGTCATGAGTTGAAGAGAAAAATAACACCAGAGGCTCTAGGTAGAGTGGAGAATGACATTAGAAAAAAGGTCAGCAGTTTTAGTATAGGTGGAGATCCTGAAGATCAGAAGATGTAAATTTCTCGGTCAGATTTGATTGAGAATAGTTCCTATTTGAACTAAAAACCTAATGTGGCATTCTTAGAAAAGCAGGCTGGGAAATAGCTTGGACTTGGAAACTTAGAAACTTGGAAACTTGGAAGCTTCCTGTCCTTGGAACCACTTACCTGAATGTCATTTTACACTAAACATACTTATATATTTTGTATAATACTTATAATGCTTTTTATACTTTATGAATGTACTTACAATGTATTGACTTATATATTTTATAAATTTGTTTCTGTTGCTATCAAGATGGCTTGGCTGTGTGTGTGTGTGTTTGTGTTACTTTCAAGAGGGTTTGTCATTAGGCAGGGTTACAAAGTTTAGGAGGAAGGCAGCATTGTCCCAAAAGAAGCCCTAAATTCTGGAATATGTCCCCAAACCCCACTCTCCCTTGAAATAGCTGCAAACTATGTGGATATAATGTTCCTTTCTTCTCTCCCAGCATTTTAAATGTGGGACAAAGTGTGGGTGTTTGAACAAAACAAAATTTATCAAGAATATATTAAAGCCTTATAATTGAAATAGAAATAGTGTGGATAACACACAAAATTGGATTATCAGTAGTATATGTGAAAACTTTGGGGAAAACTGAAACCGTCTACATATCTAAATAGTGATTAATAAATCATGGCATATACACACAGAGAAATACAGTACACACAAGTTAACATGTTTTTGAAGAATGTGTGATGATATGGGAACCTGGAAATCTGTGTTAAAATATAAGTCAGAAAATCATAGTGGATTTAATGCACCTCTCTCGGTAATAGAACAAGCAGACAAAAATCAGTAAAGACATGGAAGTTTTTATTTGCACAGTAAACACACTGTATCATGGGCTTATATAAAACACTGCACTCAAAAACTGCAAAACACACATTCTTTTAAAACATATTCAGAACAAATGTAGTTATTCAGACCATAAAGCAAATCTTATTTCAATAGGCTGAAAGTTTCCTAAATAAAATAACAAGTTAACATTCTATGAATATTTTACAGAGGTTTCTGACGCTTAACAAAACTTCTTGGCCTATGACTTAATGGCTATATTAGGTGACTTCTATCACGCCAGCTGGCCTTTCTTAATAACTGTATCCTAGTCTCAACTTCCCGTCATCTAAACCTCTAATCTCCACTGAGCTTCCCCCACACACACCCACCCGCAGCCAATATCTCTCTTTCTAATATGCAAAGTGGGTATAATAATATATATCTTGCCAGGTTACTGTGAAAATTAGATGTGATTTATATAAAGGATCTAGAGCAATGCCTGAAACATAATAGACATTCATAAATTATAGCTACTGTTTTATGAAAGCAGCATTTGGAAATGCATATTCAGAGGGTTTTGAAGCTCACTGCATGGCCCTTCAAATCTCTTTCACATTGTTCTGCCCTAGTATTATCAGAGAACTGAGGGTACCAGGACATGAACAATGTAGGAGCCACCTACCCAGAAAAAGAACATTTTGTCTTTACACAAAGGCAACATCAAATCACCCAGATGTGGGGCACTGGGATGCGCCCGTGCAGGTGGGAAGCACTGTTGTCTAATGAATACAAATCACTCTCAGCTCTCAAGGCTACTCCGGGGGAAAACATTTTTGCTTATTAGTCCTAAGGTATCCTGTAGATTGACAGTGGCCTTGGACAAAGACACTGGGGGGAACCATCCCTCTTTCCTCCATTGTACATTGCTGGGCTGGACTGTGAAGTCTTCAATTATGTAGTTAAACTCTAGTTATAAAAATGATAACTCATAGAGCATTTATTCCTCATAGCAAACAAGTAGGCTAAGTTCCTTGATTTTCCTCTACTTTGCATATGAAGAGACTGAAGTACAACCCTCTAGGTGGCAGAGTTGGGATTTGAACCCAAGGCCATGCTTAGCCTCCACATCATACCCTTGTAGACAAGACCATGAAAGCAACACATTGTTGTTGGGTTTTTTTTAAGATTTTATTTATTTATTTGAAATAAATAGAGATCACAAGTAGGCAGAGAAGCAGGTAGAGCGTGGGGGTGGGGGAGAGCAGGCTCCCCGCTGAGCAGAAAGCCTGATGCCAGGCCCTATCCCAGGACCCTGGGATCATGACCTGAGCCGAAGGCAGAGGCTTTAACCCACCGAGCCACCCAGGCACCCTGAAAGTAACACGTTTTATAGGACAATATGAGAACCCTGAAGATGGAAGAATGGAAAGATGAAAGGGACCTCAGTCCTCAATGACTTTACACAGTCACTGAATCAACCTTGCCTGCATTCACTCTACCTTGGGACTTTTCAATATGTAGATCATTAATCTACATATTGTTTGAGCCGCTTTAGAATGGAATTTTTGTTTCTTTGTTACTGAAAACATAATAAATAGATAACAGGTGAGGAAAGGAACAATGGGTGTTACAAGATTGTGGACAGGATCCCAAACCCCTTTGAGGCCTGGACTCAGGACATGTTTATGATGGGGCAGTGCGTGGAAAGGGAGAGTGTGTGAACTTCAGGAAGTTCTAGCACTTCTGGTCCAGAAAAAGCAGCTCAACAAATCACCCAAAAGAAAAAGGATCTGAAGAGGAATGGTTGAAAACATGGAAAGAAGTTCCATTGATGAATATTCAATATCTTACCTCTTATTAAATATCTTACCTTTTTATTATTCTCCTTGACCACATTGAGTGACCATCTAATAGTTGCTAAATGATGCTAATAAGAACTAGTTGCAACACCCCTCTGCCTGGGGCAGACCAGCCATGAGCTGCACTTGTCAGGGGGCAAGACAATCTATAAAATAATTGTTCCTGCTACCTTTTCCCACATAGCTTAAACTCGCTGTAGAATTTAGCTATCAGAGAGATAACTTATGTTGGAAGTTGAAGATAGAGGTAGAAAGGCAGTGTTTGGGAGGGGTTTGTTTTAGTTTTTGTTTTTGCTTTGTTTTGTTTTTACCATTTATCAACTGCAGCTGCCAAGTCTTAAGAAAACATTTAAAAAAAAAAAAGTACAGCCTTCCCACTAACTCCAAGTAATTACAACACTTTAAAATAGCACAGTGAAGAGCTAGGAAGGGTTTATCCAAAACCAATGACACAATTCTTAGATCACCAAGTGCAAATTAATTTCCTTATATTGAGAAGCAAAGAGGGTATATAAGAGGAGCATTGTGTTTCTCGGCACTGCCTTGAGGTCACACAAGAGACAACAGTTTATAATTAATTTCACAGGAGAGAAGGGGAGTGCACCTACCTAACCAACTGAGTGTAGTAAAATCAGAAAACACCTATATTAAATTCACTTTGTTTCAAACAACAGTCACAAGGGGCACCTGGGTGGCTCAACTGGTTAAGTATCTGACTTGATTTCAGCTCAGGTCATGATCTCAGGCTCCTGGGATGAAGCCCAGTGTTGGACTCCATGCAAGGAGTCTTCTTGAGGGTTCTCTCCCCTTATCTCTTCTCCCTCTGCCCAAACAAACAAATCTTAAAAAAAAAAAAAAAAAAAAAAAAAAAAAAAAAAAGACAAGACTCACAAAAACAATTAAAAAAATAAAAAAATTCGCTTTGACAATGTGGAAAGAGCACTAGACTAGGACTTGATTCTAAATGACTCAGGACATGAAATGGATAAGCTGTAACCCCTTCCCTGAGGAACCCAGTCTGTTGCCTCTAACCTGAGCAACAAGGAGACTAATTCTAGCTCCAGCTCAATGTGGTACCTCAACTCTCTTTCCCAGGGGCACAGTTTGACCATTTCTCCCCAAACAAGCAATGACTTAGGGAAAAGCACCTAATCTCCATGTCTTCGGCATAAAGTGAGGGATTTGGAGGAAATGAATTCTGTTGCATCAATCAGTGTAGAAAATAAGGGTTTCCTATCTCTATAAACCAAGATTCTATGATGATTAACTTCCTCTGGGGCTCTACATGAGAATTATTAGTTTTCTGTGCTCCTCTCCTATGGACCACAAAAGAGAGGTACATGGTTAGAAATGGAACTAGTTTTCTATATTATCCATTCATTCTGTCAGTGAGTCAGTTGTTGA
Source organism: Lontra canadensis (assembly GCF_010015895.1). Classification (NCBI taxonomy): domain Eukaryota; kingdom Metazoa; phylum Chordata; class Mammalia; order Carnivora; family Mustelidae; genus Lontra; species Lontra canadensis. The sequence goes on from NW_022631171.1 coordinate 830,230, forward strand.
CATGAACAGATACATGCATTTCATTGAATGACCACCATGAAACAGAGCCATACTGAGCCTTAAGGATACAAAACACTGAAACAAGACATTTCTGCCCTGGGGCTTTACATTCAGATGCCTTTGAACCCAGAGTCTAGCTAGTGAACCCAACATCTACCACAAAAAGATGACTTTACTAAAAACATTGACCACTGGCTTTATGTCACAGAATCAAAATCAGATTACAACTTCACCTAAAGCAGAGTTGTTGGGAGTGACCTCGCCCACTTGCTTTGTGTCAAGTATGGCCCATCGCTGCTTTAAATCAGAAGAAACTTAGGGTTTCAGATCCTACTGAAATCACGGGTGAATGTGAGAGGACATTAGCACCAGGAGACCCTGGAAATCGATGCACTTTATTTGATTGTGAGGATAGCAAAATATGCCCTCAACTGCACACACCACTATCTAAAAGCAAACTCAGCCCCTGATGGTAAAATTCAGTAACAGAACAATTGTTCTGATTTCCTGAGGGACATGTGATAACTGATTCACAAATATAAATAGGCACAGGCTTCCTACAAAAGACTGTTTTTCATAGCATTTGAGTAGATTTTTATTAGAACTGTATTTCATCTTTTATCAATGACTTCTTTATTTTAAAAAACTAGGATTTTAAATGTGCATGAAAATGTTTTTTCTTGGTTAGGAACCACTTAACTGGTGCCTGAAAGGCTCTCATGAATTCAAAATGTAGTTTACAGCTTCACCCCTCCCCCAACCTCTGTCAGCCCAGCAGGAGCCATTAGAGCTCACAGCTTTTGGATTTTGTCCATCTACCTCTGCAGTCCACAGATGGCAGAAGAAGACTCAGGAACATGGCATTTCCATTCAAGTGTGTGGTCCTCCATCATTGTGCACTTAAGTGGTTCTCCTTCCTTCTTTCCTTCCTTCTTAGTCCTTCCTTCCTTCCTTTCCTGCCTTTCCTTTTTTCTTTCTTGCTGTGGTGGTTGTTGATGTAATTTTTTTCCAGTCAAGGATGTTGACTTAACCTAGTTAGGACGATCCTATAGTGTACTAACTCTAGTACTAACCGTGTACTACTACTTTACAAAAAGTAAATGTGAGACTGACTGCATTCATATAGTCAAGAGTCTGGATATTTTGACTGACAGGAATAATTGAAACTGACTAAGACCTCAGGACCTGCAACCTGACTGTGAGAATGTGAATCTTAGCTCCAACACTTGCTGGGAATGTGATAGTGAGCAAGTTATAAACTTGTGCCTCACCTTCTTCATCTATGAAATGGGGTCAGTAAAGTACAGCTCACTAGTGGTGAAGATGCAATGATTTAAGGCTCATAAAGTACTTAGAACAGCTTATGGTACACAAAGATAATAACTTTTATATAGAGCTTGCTAGTAAGAACTTAATAAATATTTGTTTATTCTAAGCCAAACCACCATTTTTTCTTGGACATAGCTTCTCCATTGATTTTTCTACTCTCCTTAAATTTCTTCTCCACATAGCAGAGAGCTATTTTCAACACAGAAATTGTCCATGAATTAAAAACTAGTTTGTAAACCTTAAGGCAGAAGAAATCATCCATTTTCTCCATATTCTAGTTGATGAAGTTGTATTCCATGGGAACATAGGTTGACAAATCTGATCCTGCTTTACATGTCCAATGGAATAGACCAGTTGAGTCATAGATGGCAGATGTTATGAACCAGGTTTTTCACTGTTGGAGTGGGAACTTACAGATAAGCATAGGAAGATGCTAGAATGATCCATGTGGTAATGAATGAGAGGAGGAATCATCAGTACTGTCTTAACCCACTCTGGCTACTATAACAAAATACCATAAACTGAGTGGCTTATAAACACAAAGATTTATTTCTCACTGTCTTGGAGGCTAAGGAGTCCAAGATCAAGGCCCTGGCAGATTCAGTCTGATGAGAGCCTACTAACTGATTCCTAGATGGCAGTCTTCTTGCTGTGTTTTCACATGACAGAAAGGGCAAGAGAGCTCTCTAGGTCTCTTTTACAAGTTCTAAAATCTTATCCATGAGGACCCCACCTTCATGATCAGATCACCTCTGAAAGGCCCCACCTCCACATACCATCACATTAAGGATTAAATTTCAAAATATGAATTTTGTGGAGACACAATCATTCATCTATAGCAAGTATAAACTCATGTTTAGCTTAATATAGATACAGGTGGGTATATACAAAAATATTAGTAAATATGTGTATGTATACAAAGTAATATACATACATACATTTCTTTGCTGTCAGTTGAGAGAGCCCAGCAGCAATGACACCAAAATCTGAAAAATCCATGGACTTTCATCAGTTAATAACAATGTACTGTTTCATTAGGATAAGACAAACGTACCATTGTAATGTAAGATACTAGTAATAGAAGAAACTAAATATAGCCTATATGGATATTCCCTGTACTATTTTTGCAATTTTTCTATAAATCTACTCTTAAAAAATTGAGTTTACTTTAAAAAAAAAAAGATATTTGTGCATGCCATTCCCTCACTTGAAACTCACTGGTGACCCCTGTTTAATATTTCTACTTCTCCAAATGCCCATCAGGCCCTAACCCACAGGGTCCCACCCACTTCTAGGTTCCCCTTTCTAGCAGGGACCCTTCTGTGTCTTCATGCCGGCCTTCTGGAGGTCCACAAAAGAGTCATCTTCTCCTACAGCCTTCACACATTCATCACTGCCTGCCATACTCTCACCCTCATTTCTGATGAAGGGGCTAAACCAGATCAGATGTCAGGCTTTCAACAAATGACTGTCATGGTGGACTCATAAATAACTAGCCCTTGCTACACAGCTCAGTGACAGAGCAGGGCCTTTGGGTCCTATCTTTCCTTCCAAGGCCTGTACCACCATTATGGCCCTCACTGTCAAGTTTGCAGATGTTCTGAATAACATTTCTTCTCATTTCAACACAGCCTTTATGATGCTAGATATGTAGTTACTGGTTGTTAAGAACTGCTTCAGGAGAGTCTGTCTTTTCCACAGTAATCAAATAAACATAGGCTCCAAAGGTATCACTCTCCTCCTCTTGGAGAAAGTCAGCCAGATGATCCCATCTGTACCATGGCAGCAGAAGAGGCTTCCATGAATTAATTCCTCTAACACCAGCTGCCTGGGCAGCTCTCCCTGCTGCTGACAGAGCTCATTTCCTCGGTGCTCTGTCTGCTCAAACACAGCACTGGCTTTGCAGAGGTTCCTTATAGCATAGGCTCTCGGCTTACCTATCTTCCTTTCTAATAGCAAAACCCGCATGATTTCCAATTACTGCCTGGAGAAGAAACTCCACAGTGAAAAATGAAGCAAATTGTTCAAGGTGATATTTTGAATTAGGGTGCTCCAGATTTCACTGTCAATACTTCCATAAAAGTATAAATGATATATTCTTTCTCCCATTTTCCCTCCCCCCACCAAAAAGACTAGGAAACATCATAAACTTCCCAGTAGACCTGCCCAGAATTCCTAACAAAAATTTGAAAACTTTTTCTTCTTCAGGCACCCCATTGAATCTTTGAAGTAACCCGTAATGATCTTAATTGGCTGTGAATCTCTGAATTATTTCTACACTACAGTGTTCCTCATCATATTTCTCTTGTTGCTCTTAATAGAAGCTGTTTTCCTCAGTGGGTTTCAATGCATCTAGTCCAACTCAAAAAAAAGTCAGCAAAAATTGATCTCGTAAAAACCATTCCTTATATGGCAGTAAATAAGACATTACAACAATGTTAAGCTCACTTTTTTTTTTAGTTTACAGTGTTTATAAGCAAATGGTTTGAAGTCCGTTTGCAGAACAAACCATTTTTTAAATGGCTCCCAAATTAGTAAAAATGTCTGTCTTCAGCTCCTTGCTTTCCCACATTTACTAACACTCTGAAATAAGATTTGTATAGTTTATTTATGAAGAAAGCCAAGTACATGTGCAAATATCACCCTAGAATTACAGAAAATGGTTTCAAAAGGTTAAGCAATTCACCATCAGTATCAGTAAATACAGCTGCTAGATGAGAAATGAATATCTGGACAAAAGAAGTATTGAATTATGTGGCCTCAGGAAGCACTTAACAATAAAAGATTTGAAATCACAATTTACAATAAACCTCAATTAACCATAATCTGAAAACTTTATTTTTTTAAAGATTTTATTTATTTATTTGACAGACAGAGATCACAAGAAGGCAGAGAGGCAGGCAGAGAGAAGTGGGGGGAGAGTAGGCTCCCTGCTGAGCAGAGAGCCCGATGCGGGGCTCCATCCCAGGACCCTGGAATCATGACCTGAGCCGAAGGCAGAGGCTTTAATCCATTGAGCCACCCAGGCGCCCCAATCTGAAACCTTTAAATAACTGCAGACCTATGACATGTCTGCCATTCTTAGAGGGAAAATGTTTTTCAACAGCAACTGTTAAAATAAAAATTGTTTTTTAACTGATCTTAAGAAAGTCATAAATTTCAATTAACCAGAAATACTATTCCAGTTAATTACCATTTCCATTAATAGCAATGATGAAGTCCTTTCAAATGAGTAACTACAATCAAAAAAGTGTCTTTAATGATGACGGCCTTTCTAGAAGAATCTAGAAGACAGTTTTATCAGTTAGGTGCAAGGGACAGAAACTCCCAATTCATACTAGTTTAACAATACAGATAATTTATTGGTTCATATACTTTAAAAGTCTGGAAACAAATGTGTTGCTTAAGGTTACACATCACCCAGCAGCTGAAATGTTATCACCAATGGCCCAGAACTTCTCCATCTCTCTGGCATACCTTCCCACGTTGGGTTTGTCCTCAAGCAGCTCTGCAACTCTCCCGCTCGTTGTGAATGGCTACAGCAGCTTTGAGCCTTACTCCCTCACGCCACACTCATGGAGAACAAGACTCCACCAGTGGCTGCCCTGAAAAATGAGAAATTTCCCCTTTCCTGGAGAACAATGCTACATTATATCTTTGATTCTGGTTGGATTATGCGTTCATCTGTGGCCAGTGAGACTGGATGGCCATAGACTTCCACCATTCACAGCCAAGTCTTGGAATTGTTGCTGGGCTGAATATTGAATATTGAACATTGAACACTGAAAATTATCAGGATAAAGGGAAACAAGAATTGAAGCTGGGGGAAAAAAAAAAAGCAAACCAGCTGTCTACTACAACAGCTACAAGGAAATTTCAAACTGCCAAAAACATAGAAAGCCCACTGAGGTCAGCAGATGGAAATGAGAGCAGAGTTAATGTGAGGCAGTGGCTACCTCCAGTTATTCAACTGGTTAAACCAAGCTCATACTTTTTTGCCATATGCATTAAAACACCGTAGAGGAGTTAAAAGTACATAGGAGCTTGAGGATTGTGTAGTAGAAAGGTCACATGGAAATAGCCAGAACTAAAATAAAAACAAAGAAACACTGATCTTCAAAGCCCCAGGAAGATAACCATGTTCACTGAAGATATCAGTTCAGGCTTTGGAGGCAGACAGATCTGGGTTTGGCTCAAAACTCCACTAGTTATTAACTATGTATTTATTTTCCCTCCTCAAGGCTCAGTTTTCTCACCTGAATAGTAGAAATAATAAGGTTTTCAATAATACTTAATTCATATAGTTACTGAGAATTAAAAAATAAGCTCTTATAGGCAAAACATCTGAATGCCTGGCACAGAGTAGGGATCCACTACATGCTGCTGTTGGGTCTAGGATTCTCGCCATCACCATGGAGGTTCTAGTGAGTTATCGCATCACTTGGCTCTTTCCAACAACCACAAAAACACAGTCGTGCCTCCAGGTTTGTTAGACAAAACCAGAATCCTACCAAAAGGTCACTGTTTTTGTTTTCTTGTTACTTTTTCTGATTCTTGCTTGATGTATTCTTGAATGGCAAGTTTCTCATATACGGGAACATGTCTGTGATGATTCCTAAATCCATATATCTATCTAAAATAGATATCTTTGGGGCGCCTGGATGGTTCAGTGGGTTAAGCCTCTGCCTTCAGCTCAGGTCATGAACCCAGGGTCCTGGGATCAAGCCCCACATCGGTCTCTCTGCTCCCCGCCCCCCTCTCTGCCTGCCTTTCTGACTAATTGCGATCTCTCTCTCTATGGCAAATAAGTAAATAAAATATTTAAAATAAAAAAAATAAAATAGATATCTTTATACAAGGAATGATTTCCATGATGATAAAAAGGAAGTGAAGAATAAGACAGAGAAGAGGGTAAAAAGAAGGTGGAGGAAGGAACCCCACTGCCCACTTCGACAAAATAATCATAGCACTTTCAAGCAGTTAGTTCATCTATCCATTTTCTCCATCATTTGTAGTAAAAAACTCATTTTATGCATTTTCTTTTCAGAGAAAATAACTGTTCTCTTTCTTCCCAGGCCTTTATTTAACTATCATCACTTAGCAATTAAGATCAAAGCGGAGCAGCAATTTGCAAAGCACTTTGAAATTTTGATGGGAAATATTGTGCATAGACTAGGTACAAGGAACAATGAGAGGAAACATGAAAATGAGCAAGGAAAAATATGGTGGTGGCCTTTCTATAACAAAACTATTCACACTGAGTGCCTCTTATACATGGTGAGTGTATCTGACACAACATTATCTCAGTTGTCTCCTGCTACCGGCTTCTTCTAAATAAAAACTCCCATCAGTTGAGTAATGAAATGTATATTCTTCTTTCACTTAAACTCTTCAATGCTTTGCAAAGTGACAAAAGAGGCAACCGTATAATCCATTGAACTAATCAGTGCAACACACTAAAAGAGGGAAAGGACTTCATCCTGCATTCTCTTCCCCAACCAAGATGGTCCTGCCTTTTTCTAGATGACAAATGGCCCTATTTGATTATGACCTTTTTGGACTTCAGTTATAATTCTGAGAGGAAATGATTCAAGCCAGTTGGAAGAAGAACATCATTAGACAGCATTTATAAATGCCCTGCAAACTATGCTATAATATAGTCAACTTCCTATTCTGACTATATGCTGAACAGGTCTCAATAATTCATTAATAGTAGGAAGATGTGTAGGTACATGAACTCAATACTCTACTGCTAGATGATTTTTGAATGTATTCCTTTCTATATATTACTAACATATTCAAATATAATATCTAGGGGGAAAAATATGTCTTATATACTGTTTCTATTCCCTTCTACAATGCTGAAACTTTTATTTCAAAGGCATAAACTCAACTGAACAGTATTTCATGATAGAATTTCCAAAGTAGATTCATTAGGCTTAACCTAAAAATTAGGACTCTGAATTACCAGTGCACACTGGCCTGTAGCTTCCTTCAAGACCAGAGTTTATTGTGTTCTGATTACCTGTGCTTCCATTTCTGTTTTATGTAAATACGAAAACACATAACTTTCAGAAGATAACTGAGCTACAGTTGTGCTTTTTCCTCTTACCTAAGCTATGTGCTCACTTTAAATGGGTAAGCCTATGTGATATCTTCTGTTCCACATGTTAAACATAATCTAAGTGAGATAATAATTGAGTATGTTGAAGGATCAACTTTGAAATATTTTTGTGAGCCCAGAGTATCTTTTTCATGAGAATGTCTTTCAAGGAATTAATCTTAAGGGTAACAAAAGAATAAGCTGACAAATTTGGTTCTATTCTCAGTATTTCATGGTAAAGATGCTTATTTGCACCAACCTTAAAAGGTATTCATCAAAAAAGTACAAAATTTAAATATTTTGACACTATATGTGCCCTGGAAATATTCAGGCAGGGATGCATTATTCAAATTACTAAAATTACTTTAAAAATGTCAATAACCAGGCATTTTACTTGTCAGAAATGTGTTCCTCATATTAAAAACAAAACCACTAAAATGTAGATAAAGATAGAAGTTAGATCAGGAATGTTTATCTTTCATCTAACAAAAATCTTATAAAATTATTAGAATATTTTAAATTTTGTTCAGACGTGCACAGCACTAATGGAAAACAAGAAAAATTATCATCAGTGAGCGAGAAATTATGAGGAATGCCTGAAAGGTAACAAATAAGAATAAATATAAGCATGAAGAAAAATGGATACAGTCAAAAATATGCACAGATCAAAACTACTATAAAGATATAACAACTAAGTAAAACTGACAGTTAAGGAAAACCAAGAGCATCACAGCTCAAATTAACAAGTGAAAAAAAACAACCATGGAAGAAGAGAAAATAACTTGAATATATATGAAGTTAAACATATTCTAATTAGCATATTTTCAGAGATTTAAGAGGATACTGTATCATAAAAAAATATATATTCTTCTGTTAAAACAAAGGAAAATGCAAGAGCAAGAGAATGTTCTTAATCCTTTAATTGTGATCACCAAAATAAAAATTTCAGTAGAAAAGTTGAATAATAGAATGAACATAGATGAATTACTAGTAAAGAACAAGAAATCTGAAACATAGACCAAAAAGACCAAGAGATCAAAGAAAAAAGGGAGAATAACGTTAAAACACAGAGGACCAATATGTGTGGTTCTACATAAATCTGATGGAGAGGAAAGAGAGAGACTGAGGGTGGAAGAAAGTGAAAGAGAATGAGAGGAAGGGAATAGAAGAGAATAATAATGGGGAAAATAATAAAAGTCCATTTTATCAATGTAAAAAGCTATTGGGTGGCAAGGAAATGAAAAAAAAAATTTAAGCACACACATATACCAAGAACACTCATTTAGGTGCATCCTGGAAAATAATTGAGAATTTTGGTTGAAAAGTAAATTCTCAATACTTGGCAACAATCAGATTGGCAGCAAATTTCTAGTTCTTATTCTACTGAATTCCCTCAGACCAAAGAGCTAATGGAATGTAAGTTTTCACCATCAGCTCTAGATAGGCAGTGATTAAGGTCTGTTTTGTTCACAGCTGTAATTCCAGCACCTAGAAAAGATCCTGGCACTTAATGAGTCCTTAGTATTTATTGAATGAATACAAGTTAGAAAAAAACTATTTTGAAAACAGAATTATTTTGAAAATTATTTTGAAAAATATTTTGAAAATAGAACCAAATTTTAGAAGACATAAAACCAAGGTTGGATGAGAAAGAAGCAGTATTAGTATTCACCAAGAGGAAGGCATGGAATACAAGAATGACAAGCAAACACAGCAGTAAAATGTACTCCAAGGAGTACATTTTTCACATAATAAAGAATATATTCCATCAAGAAGACAAGAGAATTAGGAAGCTTAATATAAAGGCAGGAAAAATCGACATAAACTCAGAAAGACATCGACAATTTCACCATAATCACTAGTGATAAAGAGAATTTAGTTATTTTACCAACAATTCATTAAGGATTCATTTGAAGTTGATTGACATTGTTCTCTCAATGTCTAGCAGTTACAAGAATGAGGTTCAGCTGCTGGTGCTGTTAGTAAAACCTATACAAAACCCTGCAGTGTTAGTGAAGAAATCCATACAGTGTAAGGAAATCCAATTTATTCTTTAAATGCACTTGTATAATTTAAATAAAATCACAGAAAGTTTTGGAACGATATGCATTAATCTGTTAATTTTTAGAGCAAGAGGGGGCACTGCCACGGGCAAAAGAAGGGTAGGATGAAAAGAAATCTTGCTTCTCGTGTGCTCTGTATTTCTGTGCTGGTTGATAACATAAATAAATAAAACATAACTGTTTTATTCTATTACCTGTGTAGAACATAAGGAACAGATGTTCTTAAACATTACACATACACACAAAAGACAGAAAAAGAATTAAACTCAAATACTACATTTTAAGATGGTAGCAGGGTATAGGGTAGAGTAAAATGAAAAGCTTATATTTTCAATACTATTTTTTCTCCCACTATTTTAAAATATGAATCAGGTAAATAAATATGTGTATGGTTTTTTTAAAGATTTTTTTTTTATTTATTTGACAGAAAAAGAGAGCACAAGCAGGGGAGTGGCAGGCAGAGGGAGAGGGAGAAATTCTCTGCAAAGCAGAGAGCCTGCTGTTGGGTTCCATCCCAGGACCCTGGGATCATGACCTGAGCCAAAGGTAGATGCCGAACCAACTGAGCTACCCAGGTGCCCTTGTTTTTATTTCTTTTTACTTTTAATATAAAGGTAATTGCAGAGATTTGGGAAATGAGAAGAAAACTACTTATTGTGTTATCATGATAGAGTAATCACTATTAGCAATCTGAAGCTGTCTCTCCTATAGTACTTTCCCAGTAATATTTAATATACTGTACGTAAAACAGTAACAAAAGTTTATGCCATTTTTTTCACTTTACATAGGCAGGTTTATAATCATTATGCTTAATAATCAGCTTATATTCCATCATAATAATATAACATATTTACTTAATTATTTTACTTCTGTTGACTATTTTGATAATTTCTTTTTTTGCTTTTGGAAGATTAGAAACCTTTCAGCGTATAACATCTTCTACATTTTGTATTATTGCCTCTGGGCAAATTTCCAGATATAAAATTAGTATAATAAATGAGCATGAATATTTTAATGACTCTCAATATAAACTGCAACACTGTTTCTTAAAAGAGTTGTATTACTTTACAATGACTTTATCCTGTACTGCTCCTTCTCTAAAGGCCCCCTGGAATAAAAACCCTGCCCAGAGCAACAGCCAAGGAATCTAATTGCTGCTCTGAACATTGGGGTACCTATTGTTCTTATTTTCAGTACATCTGTATTTTGGGGGTAAATACTCAATAGTGCAATTGTCGTTGACCCTAATTTTAATGGTCTTTACAGACTCAGCTTTGCATTTATCTGGACTTTGGTTAAGAAGTAATTCTTTCTGTTTTCTTTTCAGGATGGATGTTAAGTTTTTTCAGTTAATATCTCAAACATTATTAACATGATTCTATGTTTTGTTTATATTGAATCAACATTATAGTCTTGTGTTTACCACTTTTATGAGGCTTTGCTTTTGAATTTTAATATGCACTGGAGTCACAATTGCTAATGACTTATGTTGGCATTTCTTGTGTTTATTTGTGAATTAACATTGTGTATTTTTGTAGACTAAAAGAACCACTTCTTATCTTTGTCTATATTATGAAAGTTGTTAAAGAATGGTAATTATTTCTCCCCTATATCCTTGAAATAATTTACCAAGAAAATTTTCTGTACCTTTAAATAAAACTAATGATGTACTATATACAGTGGCTAAAAGAACATAATAAAAAGCCTAAAAAAAAGATAAATGCAATTAAAAAATAGTAATTCCTTACTAATATGGATTCATCCATCATTAATGGTATATTCAGGGAGCTAAATGAAAAACAAAATAAAAGAAAAATAAACAAAAACAATAAACAAACCAAATGGTCATTTCTTTGAAAATGCCAATAAAACTGACAAACCTTAAGTTAGACAAAAAATATAAGGCACAAAATGAAAATAATTCAAATCAGAAATTAAAGTGGAGACATTACTACCAACCCTATAGAAACATAAAGGATTATGAGATTACAATGAAAAATCATAGCCAATAAATTAGATAATCTAGATGATGTGGACAAGCATTTTATTTATTTAATTTATTTATTTGTCAGAAAGAGAGATTGAGCACACAAGCAGGCAGAGTGGCAGGCAGAGGCAGAGAGAGAAGTAGGCTCCCCACCAAGCAAGGAGCTCAATGCAGAACTCGATCCCAAGACTCTGGGATCATGACCTAAGCCAAAGGCAGCAGCTTAACCAAATGAACCATTCAGGTGTCCCTGGACAAACTATTTTTTAAAAGTACACAAATTACTTAAGCTGCCATAAAAAGAAACAGAAATTCTGAAAAATTTATAACAAGAGATTAATTCAGTCATCAAAAACCTGACAGCAAAGAAAAATCTAGGACTAGATGGCTGACTTGGGAACTCCACATATAAAGAACAAATTCCAGTGCTTCTCAAAAACCACTTAAAAATGGAAGAGGAAATAACACTTCCTAACTGATTCTATGAGGCCAGGATAACCCTAATACCAAAGCCAGACAAAGGCATCATAAGAAAATCAAATTACCAACCAATGCCTCTTATGAATCTGAAGAAAATACTTCTCACAGAATACTAGCAAACTGAAATAAACAGTATATTAAAAGGGTTATACACAGTGACCAAATGGGCTTTATTCTGGAAATGCAAAGGTGTTTCAACATGAGATAATCAATCAATATAATACACCAAATTAATAGGACAAAAGAAAATTAATGACATGATCATCTCAACTGATGTAGAAAAACATTTGACAAAATTGTTTACAATTTCACGATAAAAATCACTCAGAGGGCCACCTGGGTGGCTCAGTGGGTTAAAGCCTCTGCTTTCAGCTCAGATCATGATCCCAGGGCCCTGGGATCAAGCCCCACATTGGGCTCTCTGCTCAGCAGAGAGCCTGCTTCCTCCTCTCTCTCTCTCTCTCTCTCTCTCTCTCTCTGCCTGCCTCTCAGCCTACTTGTGATCTCTATCTGTCAAATAAATGAATAAAATCTTTTTAAAAAATCACTCAGAAAACTAGGAATTGGAGGAAAATTCCTCAACATGATTATGGGCATTTATGAAAACCCACCAGCTAACATTGTATTCAATGATGACAAATTGACAGCTTCCCCCGACAAGACAAGAATGCCAGCTTTCACCCTGAATATGTTATTTTACCAGAAGTACTAACCAGAGTAATTAGGCAATAAAAAAAGAGGCATTGATTAGAAAGGATAAAAAAAGTCTCTTTGGCAAGACCTTCTATACAGAAAATCCCAAAGAGTACACATACACACACACAACCATAGAGCTAATAAATAAATTCAACAAAGATGTATTGAAAAGAAGGGCCATCTCTACCCCAATGTTTGTATCAGCAATGGCTGCAATCACTGAACTGTGGAAAGGGCCAAGATGGCCTTCAACAGATGAATGGATAAAGAAGATATGATCCATATATACAATGGAATATTACACAGTCTTCAGAAAGAATAAATACCCAACTTTTGTATCAATATGAATGGGACTGGAGGAGATTATGCTGAGTGAAATAAGTGAAGCAGAGAGTCAATTATATGGTTTCACTTACTTGTGGAGCATAAGGAATAACATGGAGGACATTAGGAGAAGGAAAGGAAAAGGTAACTGGGGAAAATCAGAGGGGGAGATGAAGCATGAGAGACTATGGACTCTGAGAAACAAACAAGGTTTTAGAGGGGAGGGGAATGGGGGGTTAGGTGGAGCCTGGCAGTGGGTATGAAGGAGGCACATATTGCATGGAGCACTGGGTGTGGTGCACAAACAATGAATCTTGGAACATTGAAAAAATAAAATAATTTTTTTAAAGAAGTGGGATAAAAGATCAACATTAAAAAATCAGTTGAGTTTATATATGCTCATATAGCATATATAAACTCAACTTATGTAAATATGTGTGTGTATATATATATATATATACACACACTTATATATATAAAATGAATAATCTAAAAGGAAATAGGAAATTATTTCATTTATAACAGCATCCAAAAGAATAAAATATCTGAAGTATATCTGAAAAGATATCTGAAAATATCTGAAAAAAATTAGCCAAGGAACTAAAAGGTTTATGCAAACAAACAAACAAAAAGTCATGAAATAAGTAAAGATGAACTCAAAAAATGGAAGGACATCCCATGTTCAAGGATTGGAAGACAATATTGATAAGAAGCCAATATTCCCCCAAGTGATCTGCAGATTCAATTCAATCCCTATCAAAATTCCAATAGCCTTTTTTTGCAGAAATGGAAAAGTTGATCCTCAAATGCATATAGAACTACAAATAGCCCCAAATAGCCAAAATAATATTGAAAAAGAAGAACTAAATGAAAGGGCTCATGCTTTCCAATTTAAGAATATATTTCTAAAATATAGTAATTACAGAACAATATAGTTTGTGCATAAGTATAGACATATAGGCAAATGGAATAGATTTAAGAGCCCAGAAATAAGCCCATACATCTATTATCAATTGATTTTAGATAAGAGTACCCAGACCAAAGGGAGGAGTCAAGATGGCAGAGAAATAACAGGCTGAGATGACATCAGGTAGCAGGAGATCAGCTAGATAGCTTATCAAAACATTCCAAACACCTACAAATCCAACAGGAGATCAAAGGAAGAAGAGCAGCAATTCTAGAAACAGAAAATCGACAACTTTCTGAAAGGTAGGACCTACAAAGAAGTGAATCCAAAGTGATGGAAAGATAGACTGTGGGGGGAGGGGCCAGCTCCTGGCAAGCGGCGGAGCAATGGAGCACAAAATCAGAACTTTTAAAAGTCTGCTTCACTGAGGACATCATTCCAGAGGCTAAGCTGGGGTGAAGCCCACATGGAGACAGTGTGGTCTCAGGTCCCACGGGGTCACAGAAGGATCAGGAGTGTCTGAGTGTCACAGAGCTCACAGGTATTAGAGCAGGGAAACCTGCTATAGAGATGAAGCCGAGGAGTGAGCTCTCAACTTGGGGTTACCTTAAGTTGTGATCCATGGAACAGGCCACTACTCTGTGAGCAGGGACCCCACAAGACACCCCTGGAAGAATGGAGGGATCTGTGGGGTTTGGAGACTCCAGGTGGGGATGTATGCCAGAGACAGAGACACTGGTCACAGGTTGGGTGAGCTTGGGGTGTGGTTGGAAGCCAGGGAGATGGGAGTGATAGAGCACTTTTCTCTGAGGGTGCACTTAGAAGTGGGGCCCCAAGCTCTCGGCTCCTCCAGGCCAGAGATTGGGAGGCCACCATTTTCATCCCCATCCTCCAAAATTCTATGGAAAGAGTTCAGGGAACAAAAGCTCCCGAAAGTGAACCCAAGCGGATTACTTAGCCTGGCCCCTGGTAAGGACAATGCAATTCCGCCTTGGGCAAAGACACTTGAGAATCACTACAACAGGCCCCTCCCCCAGAAGATTAGCAAGAAATCCAGCCAAGACCAAGTTCACTTACCAAGGAGAACAGTAGAATTCCAGAGGAGAAGGCAAAGCATGGAACTCATGGCTTTCTCCCCATGATTATTTAGTCTTGCAGAGTTAATTTATTTTTTTTTCTTCTAAATTTTTTTAACTTTTACTCTTTCCTCTTTTAACATTTTTAAACTAGTTTATCTTACAATACCTTTCATTTAAAAAAATCTTTTTTGAACCTTCATTATTATAGACATATTTTATCCTTCATTGTATCTAACTTTATTTTTTGTATACACATAGGATTTTTTCTTCTAAAAAAGTCTGGGATACAACTTCTTCTAATAGATCAAAATATACCTGAAATCTAGCAAAGGGCTTTGTTCTAGTAGCCAGCCTGAGCAAATTCTCTCCACTTTCTTTTCCTTTATTCTCCCAACCAACTTATCTTATCAACTCCTTTTTTAGAAATTTTCTTTAAAAATTTTTTTCAACTTTATAGTCATATTCCATCCCTTCATTGTGTTTACCCTTATATAGGTGTTTCATTCTTTAAAATTTTGGGAGGTAGTTTCTTCCGAGAGATCAAAATACTCCCAAAATTAAGTGGGTGACATATATATATATATATATATATATATATATATATATATATATTTTTTATTTTTTTATTTTTTTTCTTTACTTCTTTTTCTTTTTTTAATTTTTTTTTTCTAAACTTCTTTTTACCCCCTTTCTTCCCCTCACAATTTGGGGTCTCTTCTGATTTGGTTAAAGCACATGTCCTGGTGTCTTTGCCACCGTTTTAGAATTTTATTTGCTCCTTCATATATTCATATCTGGATAAAATGACAAGGCAGAAAAACTCACCACAAAAAAAAGAACAAGAGGGAGTACCAAAGGCTAGGGACCTAATCAATACGGACATTGGTAATATGTCAGATCTAGAGTTCAGAATAACAATTTTCAATGTGCTACTGGGCTCAAAAAAGGCATGGAAGATATTAGAGAAACACTGTCTGGAGAAATAAAAGCCCTTTATGGAAAAATAAAAGAACTAAAATCTAACCAAGTTGAAATCAAAACAGCTATCAATGAGGTGCAATCAAAAATGAAGGCTCTTACTGCTAGGATAAATGAGGCAGAAGAGAGAATTAGTCACATAGAAGACCAAATGACAGAAAGTAAAGAAGCTGATCAAAAGAGAGACAAACATTTATTGGACCACGAGGGGAGAATTCAAGAGATAAGCGATACTATAAGATGAAACAACATTAGAATAATTGGGATTCCAGAAGAAGAAGAGAGAGGGGAGCAGAAGGTACATTGGAGAGAATTATTGTAGAGAATTTCCCTAATATGGCAAAAGGAACAAGCATCAAAATCCAGGAGGCAAAGAAAACCCACCTCAAAATCAATAAGAATAGGTCCACACCCCGTCACCTAATAGTAAAATTTACAAGTCTTAGTGACAAAGAGAAAATCCTGAAAGCAGCCCAGGAGAAGAAGTCTGTAACATACAATGGTAAAAATATTAGATTGGCAGCAGACTTATCCACAGAGACCTGGCAGGCCAGAAAGAGCTGGCATGATATATTCAGAGTACTAAACGAGAAAAACATGCAGCCAAGAATACTATATCCAGCTAGGCTATCATTGAAAATAGAAGGAGAGATTAAAAGCTTCCAGGACAAACAAAAACTGAAAGAATTTGCAAACACCAAACCAGCTCTACAGGAAATATTGAAAGGGTCCTCTAAGCAAAGAGAGAGCCTAAAAGTAGTAGATCAGAAAGGAACAGAAACAATATACAATAACAGTCACCTTACAGGCAATACAATGGCACTAAATTCATATCTCTCAATAGTTACCCTGAATGTTAATGGGCTAAATGCCCCAATCAAAAGACACAGGGTATCAGAATGAATAAAAAACAAAACCCATCATTATGCTTTCTGCAAGAAACTCATTTTAGACCCAAAGACACCTCCAGATTTAAAGTGAGGGGGTGGAAAACAATTTACCATGCTAATGGACATTTAAAAGAAACCTGGGGTGGCAATCCTTATATCTGATCAATTTGATTATAAGCCAAAGACTATAATAAGAGATGAGGAAGGACACTATAACATACTCAAAGGGTTTGTCAAACAAGAAGATGTAAAAATTTCAAATATCTATACCCCTAACATGGGAAGAGCCAACTATATATACCAATTAATAACAAAATCAAAGAAACACATCAACAATAATACAATAATAGTAGGGGACTTTAACACTCCCCTCACTGAAATGGACAGATTATCCAAACAAAAGATCAACAAGGAAATAAAGGTCTTAAATGACACATTGGACCAGATGGACATCACACATATATTCAGAACATTCCATCCCAAAGCAACAGAATACACATTCTTCTCTAGTGCACATGGAACATTCTCCAGAATAGATCACATCCTCAGACATAAATCAGGTCTCAAGCAGTATCAAAAGATTGGGATCATTCCCTGCATATTTTCAGAATACAATGCTCTGAAACTCGAACTCAATCACAAGAGGAAATTTGGAAAGAATCCAAATACATGGAGACTAAAGAGCATCCTTCTAAAGAATGAATGAGTCAATCAGGAAATTAAAGGAGAATTGAAAAAATTCATGGAAACAAATGATAATGAAAACATAACAGTTCAAAATCTGTGGGACACAGCAAAGGCAGTCCTGAGAGGAAAATATATAGTGATACAAGCCTTTCTCAAGAAACAAGAAAGGTCTCAAATACACAACCTAACCCTACACCTAAAGGAGCTGGAGAAAGAACAGTGAAGAAAGCCTAAACCCAGCAGGAGAAGAGAAACCATAAAGATCAGAGTAGAAATCAATGAAATAGAAACAAAAAGAACAGTAGAACACATCAATAAACTAGGAGCTTGTTCTCTGAAAGAATTAATAAAATTGAGAAACCCCTGGCTAGACTTATCAAAAAGAAAAGAGAAAGGACCCAAATTAATAAAATAAAGAAGAGAGATCACAACCAACACCAAAGAAATACAAACAATTATAAGAACATATTATGAGCAACTCTACACCAGCAAATTTGACAATCTGGAAGAAAAGGATACATTCCTAGAGACATATAAACTACCACAACTGAACCAGGAAGAAATAGAAAACCTGAACAGACCCATAACTAGTAAGGAGATTGAAGCAGTCATCAAAAACTCTCCCAAAAAACAAGAGCCCAGGGTCAGACGGCTTCCCAGGGGAATTCTACCAAACATTTAAAGAAGAATTAATGCCTATTCTCCTGAAACTGTTCCAAAAAAAAAACAGAAATGAAAGCAAAATTTCCAAACTCATTTTATGAGGCCAGCATTACCTTGACGGGATCCAGATAAGGATCCCGTCAAAAAAGAGAATTACAGACCAATATCGTTGATGAACACAGATGCGAAAATTCCCACCAAAATACTAGCCAATAGTATCCAAAAGTACATTAAAAGGATTATTCATCACAACCAAGTGGGATTTATCCCAGGGCTGCAAGGTTGGTTCAACATCTGTGAATCAATTAATGTGATAAAATACATTAATAAAAGATACAACAAGAATTATATGATACTCTCCATAGATGCTGAAAAAGCATTTGACAAAGTACAGCATCCTTTCCTGATCAAAACTCTTCAAAGTGTAGGGATAGAGGGTACGTAACTCAATATCATCAAAGCCATCTATGAAAAACCCACAGCAAATATCATTCTCAATGGAGAAAAACTGAGAGCTTTTCTGCTAAGGTCAGGAACAGGGCAGGGATGTCCATTATCACCACTGTTATTCAAGTACTAGAAGTCCTAGCCTCAGCAATCAGACAAAAAGAAATTAAAGGCATCCAAATTGGCAAAGAAGTCGTCAAACTATCATTCTTTGCAGATGATATGATACTATATGTGGAAAACTCAAAAGACTCCACTCCAAATCTGCTAGAACTTGTACAGGAACTCAGTAAAGTGTCAGGATATAAAATCAATGCACGGAAATCATTTGCATTTATATACACCAACAACAAGACAGAGGAAGTAGAAATTAAGGAGTCAATCCCATTTACAGTTACACCCAAAACCATAAGACACCTAGGAATAAACCTAATCAAAGAGGCAAAGAGTCTATACTCAGAAAACTCTCAAGTACTCATGAAAGAAATGGAGGAAGACACATGTTCCATGCTCATGGATTGCAAGAACAAATAACGTGAAAATGTCTATGCTACCTAGAGCAATCTAAACATTTAATGCAATCCTTATCAAAATCCCATCCTTTTTTTCAAAGAAATGAAACAAATAATCCTAAAATTGATATGGAACCAGAAAAGATCTCAAATAGCCAGAGGAATGTTAAAAAAGAAAGCCTAAGTTGGTGGCATCTCAATTCCAGACTTCAAGCTCTATTACAAAGCTGTCATCATCAAGACAGAACCGTACTGGCACAAAAACAGACAGACAGATCAATGGAACAGAATAGAGAGCCCAGAAATTGACCCTCAACTCTATGGTCAACTAATCTTCAACAAAGCAGTAAAGAATATCCAATGGAAAAAAGACAGTCTCTTCAACAAATGGTGTTGGGAAAATTAGACAGCCACATGCAGAAGAATGAAACTGGACCATTTCCTTACACCACACATGAAAATAGACTCAAAATGGATGAAAACCTCAATGTGAAAGGAGTCCATCAAAATCCTTGAGAAGAACACAGGCAGCAACCTCTTCGACCTCAGCCGCAGCAACTACTTCCTAGGAACATCGGCAAAGGCAAGGGAAACAAGGGCAAAAATGAACTATTGGGACTTCATCAATGTCAAAAGCTTTTGTACAGCAAAGGAAACAGTCAACAAAACCAAAAGACAACTAACAGAATGGGAGCAGATATTTGCAAATGACATATCAGATAAAGGGCTAGTACCCCAAATCTATAAAGAACTCATCAAACTCAACACCCAAAGAACAAATAATCCAATCAAGAAATGGGCAGAGGACATGAAAAGACATTTCTGCAAAGAAGACATCCAAATGGCAACAGACACATGAAAAAGTGCTCCACATCACTCAGCCTCAGGAAACTACAAATCAAAACCACAATGAGATATCACCTCACACCAGTCAGAATGGCTAAAATTAACAAGACTGGAAACAACAGATATTGGTGAGGTTGTGGAGAAAGAGGAAACCTCCTTCAATGTTGGTGGGAATGCAAGCAAGCGCAACCCCTCTTAAAAACAGCGTGGAGCTTCCTCAAAAAGTTGAAAATAGAGCTACCCTATGACCCAGCAATTGCACTACTGGGTAGTTACCCTAAAGATACAAATGTAGTGATCCAAAGGGGCAAGTGCACCCGAATGTTTATAGGAGCAATGTCCACAATAGCCAAACTATGGAAAGAACCTAGATGTCAATCAACAGATGAATGGATAAAGAAGAGGTGATATATATATACAATGAAATACTATGCAGCCATCAAAAAAATGAAATCTTGCTATATGCAATGACGTGGATGGAACTAGAGGGTATTATGCTGAGCAAAATCAGAGAAAGATAACTATCATATCATCTCCCTGATATGAAGAAGTGGAGATGCAATGTGCAGGGTTTAGGGGGTAGGGAAAGAATAAATGAAACAAGGTGGGATTGGGAGGGAGACAAACCATAAGAGACTCTTAATCTCACAAAACTGAGAGTTAACAGGGTGGGGGGTGTGGGTAGGTAGAGGGTGGTGGGGTTACAGACATTGGGGAAGATATGTGCTATGGTGAATGTTGTGAAGTGTGTAAACCTGGCAATTCACAGACCTGTATCCCTGTGGCTAATAATATATTATATGTTAATTTTAAAAAAAAAGAAGAAAAGAAAAAAGAGTGCCCAGACCATCCAATGGGTAAAGAATAGTCACTTCAGTAAATGCTGTTGTCGCAACTGGATATCTACATACAGAATAATGAAGTCGTACCCCAAATCACACCATATATAAAAACTAACTCAAAATGGGTCAACAACCTAAATATAAGTGCTAAAACCATAAAACTCATAACAAGGCATAGCGGTAAATCTTCATGACCTTGGATTTGGCAATGGAGTCTTAGATAAAGCATGAAAAGCATGAGCAACAAAAAAACAATAAACTGGACTTCATCAAAATTAAAATCTCATGCTTTGAAGGACATTATTAAGAAAGTAAAAAGACAACCTATAGAAGAAAATATTTGCAAATCATATATGAGGTTAAGAGTCTAGTATCCAGAATATATAAGAATTCCTATAACTCAATAACACAAAAGGCAACCAATTTTTTAGAGTCAAATGATTTGATGGTATTTCTCCAAAAGAGATATACAGTGACCATTAAGTTCATGAAAAGATGCTTAACATCATTAGTCATTAGTGAGATGCATTAGTGAGATCAAAACCACAATGAGATACCACTTCACACCTAATAGGATGGCTACACTTTTTTTAAATAGAAAATAACAGGAGTTGGTGAAGATGTGAAGAAAACCACCAAATGTCTACCAACAGATGAATGGATAAATAAATCTTGGTATAGCCATACAATGGAATGTTATCAGCCATAAAATGAATGAATTGTTGACATATGCTGCAATGTGAATAAATCCTGAAAACATTAGGCTAATTGAAAGAACAGAGACACAGAAAGTTACATATCATAGGATTTCAAGTATATGAAATACCCAAAATAGATAAACCCAGAGAAGCAGAAAGCAAATTGATGATTATTAGGGGCTAGGGGACAGAGAATGGGGAGTAACTGCTTCATGAGCATGGAGGTTTTTTCTGGGAGAGGGAGTGCAGTAAATTATTTAGAACCAGATAGTGATTGTGATTGCTCAACACCATGAATATAGTAAATGCCATTTAATTGTTCACTTTAAAATGGTTATGCTTTATGTAAATATGTTATGTGAATTTCAGCTCAATTAAATTAGATGTCCTGAACAATGAAAGTTCTCAATATAGAAAATCTGTATGGAAAAACTCTGAAGGTAATACTTTGATTTTCTATGGCAAAGATTTTCTTTTCCTTTTTCCTCTTTCCCAAGATAGTCTTTAAAATATCTTGGATAGGGTTAACCGGGTGGCTCAGTCGGTTAAGCATCTGCCTTTGGCTCAGATCATGATCCCAGAGTCCCAGGATCGAGCCCCACATCAGGCTCCCTGCTCAGCGGGGAGTCTGGTTCTCCCTTTCCCTCTCCCCCTGCTCATGCGCTCTCTTTCTCACAAATAAATAAATAAAACCTTTTAAAAAACAATAAAATAAAATACCTTGGATAACATTTATAATCCTATTATTTTGACTAGATCCTATTCGCACCTTATGTAATCTAGAACTTCTCAAGTTCCCCCCTCCTTTCTGCATTATCATTTTTTTTCTACCTGATGCCTGCCATCAGCATTGCCACTAACTATAATATCTCACATCTGAAAATAAAATAAACAAGTAGGAATGGATTTCATGTTGAGTTCTTCTATAACCTGACATTAGAGGAAACTTTCCTAATCATGAGTCAAAATCCAAATATATGAAATAATGTATTACATTTGATTTGATTAAAAGATGAAAATCCATGGCAAAAATAAAACCACCATAAGCAAAGTGAAAACAAAAACTGGAAAAAAAAATATTTACAGCATCCATCAGAGATGGAGAATTAATGTCCTTGATATTTAAGGAGATTTTATTTACTTTTCTTAAGATTTTATTTATCTATTTGTCAGAGAGAGAGAAGACAAGCAGGGGGAGTGGCAGGCAGAGCAAACAGAGGGAGAAGAATGTTCCCTACTAAGCAAGGAGCCCAATGTGGGAATTGATCCCAGGATCCTGGGATCATGACCTGAGCCAGAGACAGATGCTTAAGTAACTGAGCCACCCCAGACGTCCCCAGAAGGAGCTTTTCAAAACAGATCTTTTTTAAAAATCAAAAGCCCTATTTAAAAAAAAAAAAAAAGTCTAATGGAAAAGATCCTATAGAAATTCGTCCTAAATATGTAAAATGTTGTTAAAATTTGCTATAGACTCTGAAAAACAATATGAAGGGTTTGAAGAGGTGGGGGAGTGGGAAGTTGGGGGAACCAGGTGGTGGGTATTAGAGAGGGCACGGACTGCATGGAGCACTGGGTGTGGTACAAAAACAATGAATACTGTTATGCTGAAAATAAAAAAAAATAATTTGCTCATGAGTTTTTTAAAAATGCAAATTAAAAACACACTAAGATTTCATATATTTCTGGATTGACAAACATCTAAGTTTGCAGCACATGCTATTATCAAGACTGGGGAAATAGTTCTTTCTAACCTTATGACTGGGAATGCAAAATGGTGCAAGATTCATAAAGGAGAATTTGACAATATCTCCTACAAATTCACATTTTGGCTCATCAATCACGTTTATAGAGGTCTACACCAATAAACCACGCAAAAATGCAATAAGATGCAAGTACAAGATATTTGTTGCTGTACTACTTTTCTAAAAAACATATTTTGTTTTATTTTATTTTATTTTATTTTTTATTTTATTTTATTTTTGAAGAGAGAGAGGGTGAGTGTGCAAGCAGCATGGGAGTAAGGAGGAAGGGGAGAGGGACAGAGGGAAAGGGAAAGGGAGAATACTAAACAGACCCCATGCCCAGCACAGAGGCCAATGTGAGGCAATCTCATGACCTAAGCCAAAATCAAGAGTCAGACACATCCAACTGAGCCACCCAGCTACCCCTTAAAAAATATTTTAAATTAGTTTTATTAAAGTATAATTTACAATAATAAATGCATCCATTTTAATTATACAAATGAATTTTGACAAATGTTCATATCCATGTAACCACCACACCAAAGAAAACATAAAATGTTTCTATTACCCAAAAAGTTCTCTCCTGATTCTTTATAATCGGCCCACTTCCACTTCTGGCCCAGAGCAACCACTGATTTTTCCGCCATTATAAATGTGTTCATATTTTCTAAGAGCTCAGGTAAATGAAACCACTCAGAATATATTTCCTTGTATCTGATTTCTTCCATGCAGCATAATATTTTTGAGATTCATACGCACTGTTGCATATGCCAAGAATTTATTCCTGTATATTCCAGAGTCATTTTCTGTTGTATAAATATGCCATATGTCCATGCATATCTGAGTTATTACTAGCTTGGAGATATTACAAATAAAGAAACCTGTTATGAATATCCATATGCAAATACATAGACATTCATCTTATTTCTCTGGTAAATAACTAGTAGTAGAATTTCTGGATGAAACAAGTGTATACTCGAATTTACACAAAATGCCCTTTTCTCCATGTCCTTGCCAAAACTTGGTATTGTCCATCTTTTAAAATTTTAGCTTTTGTTTTGTAGTAGTATTGTATTATGGTCTTCATTTTTATTTCCTAGTCTGGAAATTATGTTGAGCATCATTTTGTGTACTCATTTGTGATTCTTATCTTTGGTAAATTATTGGTCAAATAATTTTTAAATTAGGTTGTTTGTCTTCTTATGACTGAGTTTTAAGTGTTCTTCATATATCCTGGATAGCAGTTTTATATCAGATATTTGATTTGCAAATATTCTCCTCCCAGTTTTTGGCTTATGTTTTTGTTCCCTTAATTCTAATTTATTGTTTTATTTCTCTGTTTTTTCGGTGTAATCTCTAAGCAATACGAGTCAAACCCAAATCACTAAGGTTTTTCCAGTGTTTTAACCTAGAAGTTTTGTAGAGTTAGCTCTTACATTTAGGGATATGATCTATTTTAGTAAATTCTGCATATAGAATCAATGAGGAGACTTTTTTTTTAACATTTGTTGTCCAATGGTTATGGGACCATTTGTTAAAAAGATTTACCTAGGCAACTTCATTTGAAATCAATTGACTATAAATGCATGCTTTTATTTTTGAACTCTCTATTCTGTGTCACTGTTCTTTCTGTTTATCCTTATACCTACACCTGCATTGTCTTAATTCCTTAACTCTATAGAAAGTTTTGAAATCAGGTAATATAAGACCTCCACCTCTGCTCTTTTCAAAATTTTTTGGGTACTCTGAGTCTTTTACATTTAATTAATGTAAGTAGGATTCAAATTCTATAAATGCATTCTGAGATTTGCACTGACTCTTTAGATCATTTCAGAAATAAGTTATTATCATATAAATATTAAATCTTTCAACTCACAACATGGAATATCTCTTCATTTATTTAGATTTTTCTTACATTTTCTCAACAACATCTCATATTTTGGGTGTGTATAATTCTTACACATCCTTGTTTAATTTACTACTATTTTACTCTTTTTGATTCTATTGCAAATGGAATTCTTTCATTAATTTCATTTTCAGGTTACTTGCTCTTTGTATCTATCAATGCAATTGATTTTGCATGCCTATCATGTATCCCACAACCTGGATAAACTCATTATTATATAATAGATCTATTAAAGATTTTTGTTTCATAAATTGTTTACAATTTTCTACAGATAAGATCATGTGGTCTGCAAATAAACAATTTCACTTACTCTTTTTCAACCTAGAAGATCATTTCTGTTGCCTTATTACAAGAGCTAAAACCTCTAGCACAATGTTAATAAGTATGGTGTAAACAGACTTCCTTGTCTTATCCCCTGTTTTAGGGGAAAAGCATTTATCCTTCATCATTAAGTATCATATTAGCTGTAGGTTTTTTTGTAGGTACTTTATCAGGTTAAGGGAGGTCTCTGTTTCTAGTTCCTTGAGAGTTTTTGTCATGAATAATGTCAGACCATCTAAAGCTTTTCCTGCATCAGTTAAGAGGTTGTTAGACATTAATTTTTAATAAATAACTGACTTTTAATTTAATTTAATATTTAATTGATATTTAGTTTTAAATTATTGTTTTTAATTTATTTTTCAGATCTAAAGCCAGTTTTGCCTTTTTGAGAGAGATGCTATTTGACATGGTATATAACCCTTTTGTATTTTGTTGGGTTTGATTTACTGAAAAACAGAATCTGAAGTTGCCTTAATATATTGTGTAAAATGTCCAGTTTTTAGCCCAAAATTCTGAAGCCGGCAAAGAAATTGGAAGAAGATCATACTCAGGAAAAGTAGTAGCCAAAGAAAATTACTCTGAATTGGCCTGGAGGTTTGATTTGCTAAACAAAAATCTTCTAAACAGCTGGGGCAATTCACTGGTCAATTATGTGTCCTGATTTGACTTGACTTAGTAGCACTGTTTCATGCACATACTCACCTCTCTTTTAAATATTTTTTCACCCGACATCAAAGGCGTGACTATTTCTTGGTTCTCATCTTATTTCACCTTCCTTCACTAGATCGCTCTCATGTCCCATAGCCTGAGAGTTATTGTGCCCCAGGATCCTAAACTCCTCTCTGGTCTGTCCAATCCATTCATATGCTGACAATTCCCAATTTATTTCTTCAGTCCTGAGCACTCCTTTTAACAAAATTAAGACATTTCAAACATATGTATAATGCCAAATTCTTTATCCTCCTTCCAAAATTTTTTTGTTTTGTTTTGAAATTTTGTTCAGCCCACATATAATATCAGTATATGCATCCCCATTCCTACAATTACCCAAAGCAAAAAATATTAAGAGTCATCTTTGACTCCTGTTCTAGAAAATGTACCCAAATCTGATTATTAGCCATCACTTACTCAGCTACCACTCTAGTCAAGTCATAGTCACATCTTTCCTTCACTCTTACAGCCTCCTAAGTGACTTCTTGTATTTTAATACCTGTCCTTTTGTACACTCTAGTCTGTAGCAGCAAGACTGTTTTTTAAAAATGTAAATAATAATGCATCACTCCACTGCTTAAAGTTATTATTCAAATAAAAACCAAAGTCTTTTTTTTAAAGATTTTATTTATTTGACAGGCAGAGAGGCAGGCAGGCAGAGAGAGAGGGGGAAGCAGGCTCCCCACTGAGCAGGGAGCCTAATGTGTGGCTCAATCCCAGGACCCTGAGACTATGAGACCATGACCTGAGCTGAAGGCAAAGGCTTAACCCACTGAGCCACCCAGGTGCCCCAAAACCAAAGTCTTTAAAACAACCTAGGAGATTCTATATAATCTGTATCAATCCCCACTCACATCCTCTCTGACTTCATTTCTTTTTGTCTTTCTTGGTTTTTTTTTGTTTTTTTTGTTGTTGTTGTTTGTTTGTTTGTTTGTTTTTATTCGCGATACATTGGGCTCCTTCTTTCTCCCAGCCAAGCATGCTCCAGATACACTAGTGGTTCATTGGATTCAGATTGCTAACAAAATCTCAACTTATTTTGGAGGAGTCCTCTGTATTTCAAGAAGTATATTCTACTTTTATCACTCTCTACACCTCTAGGATTCCTTCATTTTGGTCCTTTCTTTTCAAAATAGCACAAACCATCTTCTAATAACTTTTTTATTTGTATATTTGCTGATTACGTAGGGCAACAAAACACACATACAAATACATACATACACACACACACACACACACACACACACAAAGCCTGACAGAACAGTTATTTTATTTACTGACTTATACCAAGAAACTAGATAAGGTATTTGTTGGATGATTGAATGAAGTATAATATCTCCTTTTATTTTTCTAATAATCCTAACAATTAAATACAATTATCCTTGTTTCATTGATAAGACTCTGAGAGATTAAGGATTTGCTTAAGGTTTCATGGTGTGTTAGTGATAGAGATGGAGTCCAGTCTTTTAGTTTTAAGTTTTTTTCTCTATTACACCAGTTCTAAATAATATTCAGTACATCAGGGGATCACAGAATGGAACCCATAGAGATAGGATTAAAAGCCAGGCACCAATGAGAATCATCCTGAATAGCTCTTAACATCCAGTTTTCTAATCTGTTGTCAAATTACAATAGCCAGTATTCAGATTAGAATTTTGATCTTCTCAGGAAATGTTCTTTTTTAACAGGTAGATCTGTGACAAAGCCACTTTCCAATAGAGGAACATTCTGACGAACAGTGTCCACACCTGGATTTGTCACATGGTCTTGTCACATTTATTGGAACACCATATTGGAAGAATGGCTTGAAGCAAAACTATTAGTGAAAAACATTTACATAGCCATAGATAGTCACATGATGAGTATCAATTGAGTATTTTCCAATTAAGAAAAAAATATCTTCATAATAAGTTCCAGATAAGACTTGGCTGATCCCTTTAGTTCTTAATTTGTCAGCTAGATTTTCAGAGTGAACCAAGAGAATATATTGCTCTAAGCCAAAATATTTTCTAATACTGCATATAAGTGGTTTTTTTTTTAAATTTTTTATTTCTTTTCATGTAACAGTATTCATTGTTTTGCACCCTTTCCAGTGCTCCATGCATTTGAAAAATACTGGTGGAATTTTTATCAGAATGGCATTAAAAGTATAGATTCCTCTAGGCAGTATAGTCATTTTAACAATGTTTATTCTTCCACTCAAAGAGCATGGAATGGTCTTCCATCTTTTTGTGTCTTCAATTTCTTTCATGAGTGTTCTGTAGTTCCTCGAGTACAGATCCCTTACCTCTTTGGTTAGGTTTATTCCCAGGTATTTTATGGTTCTTGGTGCTATAGTAAACGGAATCGATTCTCTAATTTCCCTTTCTGTATTTTCATTGTTAGTGTATAAGAAAGCCACTGATTTCTGTACATTGACTTTGTATCCTGCCATGTTACTGAATTGCTGTATGAGTTCTAGTAGTTTGGGGGTGGAGTCTTTTGGGTTTTCCATATAAAGAATCATGTCATCTGCGAAGAGAGAGAGTTTGACTTCTTCCTTGCCAATTTGGAAAAGAAGTCTGTAACATACAATGGTAAAAATATTAGATTGGCAGCAGACTTATCCACAGAGACCTGGCAGGCCAGAAAGAGCTGGCATGATATATTCAGAGCACTAAATGAGAAAAACATGCAGCCAAGAATACTATATCTAGCTAAGCTATCATTGAAAATAGAAGGAGAGATTAAAAGCTTCCAGGACAAACAAAAACTGAAAGAATTTGCAAACACCAAACCAGCTCTACAGGAAATATTGAAAGTGGTCCTCTAAGCAAAGAGAGACCCTAAAAGTAGTAGATCAGAAAGGAACAGAGAAAATATACAATAACAGTCACCTTACAGGCAATACAATGGCACTAAATTCATATCTCTCAATAGTTACCCTGAATGTTAAGGGCTAAATGCCCCAATCAAAAGACACAGGGTATCAGAATGGATAAAAAACCAAAACCCATCTATATGTTGCCTACAAGAAACTCATTTTAAACCCGAAGACACCTCCAGATTTAAAGTGAGGGGGTGGAAAACAATTTACCATGCTAATGGACATCAGAAGAAAGCAGGAGTGGCAATCCTTGTATCAGATCAATTAGATTTTAAGCCAAAGACTATAATAAGAGATGAGGAAGGACACTATATCATACTCAAAGGATCTGTCCAACAAGAAGATCTAACAATTTTAAAGATCTATGCCCCTAATGTGGGAGCAGCCAACTATATAAACCAATTAATAACAAAATCAAAGAAACACATCAACGATAATACAATAATAGTAGGGGACTTTAACACTCCCCTCACTGAAATGGACAGATCATCCAAGCAAAAGGTCAACAAGGAAATAAAGACCTTAAATGACACACTGGACCAGATGGACATCACAGATATATTCAGAACATTTCATCCCAAAGCAACAGAATACACATTCTTCTCTAGTGCACATGGAACATTCTCCAGAATAGATCACATCCTCGGTCCTAAATCAGGTCTCAACCGGTATCAAAAGATTGGGATCATTCCCTGCATATTTTCAGACCACAATGCTCTGAAGCTAGAACTCAATCACAAGAGGAAATTTGGAAAGAACCCAAATACATGGAGACTAAACAGCATCCTTCTAAAGAATGAATGGGTCAACCAGGAAATTAAAGAAGAATTGAAAAAATTCATGGAAACAAATGATAATGAAGTCACAACGGTTCAAAATCTGTGGGACACAACAAAGGCAGTCCTGAGAGGATAATATATAGCAGTACAAGCCTTTCTCAAGAAACAAGAAAGGTCTCAGGTACACAACCTAACCCTACACCTAAAGGAGCTGGAGAAAGAACAAGAAAGAAACCCTAAACCCAGCAGGAGAAGAGAAATCATAAAGATCAGAGCAGAAATCAATGAAATAGAAACCAAAAAAAAAAAAAAAAAAAGAACAAATCAACGAAACTAGGAGCTGGTTCTTTGAAAGAATTAATAAGATTGACAAAACCCTGGCCAGACTTATCAAAAATAAAAGAGAAAGGACCCAAATCAATAAAATCATGAATGAAAGAGGAGAGATCACAACTAACACCAAAGAAATACAGACAATTATAAGAACATACTATGAACAACTCTATGCCAACAAATTTGACAATCTGGAAGAAATGGATGCATTCCTAGAGACATATAAACTACCACAACTGAACCAGGAAGAAATAGAAAGCCTGAACAGACCCATAACCAGTAAGGAGATTGAAACAGTCATCAAAAATCTCCAAACAAACAAAAGCCCAGGGCCAGACGGCTTCCCGGGGGAATTCTACCAAACATTTAAGGAAGAACTAATTCCTATTCTCCTCAAACTGTTCCAAAAAATAGAAATGGAAGGAAAACTTCCAAACTCATTTTATGAGGCCAGCATCACCTTGATCCCAAAACCAGACAAGGATCCCATCAAAAAAGAGAACTACAGACCAATATCCTTGATGAACACAGATGCAAAAATTCTCACCAAAATACTAGCCAATAGGATCCAACAGTACATTAAAAGGATTATTCACCACGACCAAGTGGGATTTATTCCAGGGCTGCAAGGTTGGTTCAACATCCGCAAATCAATCAATGTGATACAACACATTAATAAAAGAAAGAACAAGAACCATTTGATACTCTCCATAGATGCTGAAAAAGCATTTGACAAAGTATAGCATCCCTTCCTGATCAAAACTCTTCAAAGTGTAGGGGTAGAGGGCACATACCTCAATATTATCAAAGCCACCTATGAAAAACCCATCGCAAATATCATTCTCAATGGAGAAAAACTGAAAGCTTTTCCGCTAAGGTCAGGAACACGGCAGGGATGTCCGTTAACACCACTGCTATTCAACATAGTACTAGAAGTCCTAGCCTCAGCAATCAGACAACAAAAAGAAATTAAAGGCATCCAAATTGGCAAAGAAGAAGTCAAACCATCACTCTTCGCAGATGATATGATACTATATGTGGAAAACCCAAAAGACTCCACTCCAAAACTGCTAGAACTGGTACAGGAATTCAGTAAAGTGTCAGGATATAAAATCAATGCACAGAAATCAGTTGCATTTCTCTACACCAACAACAAGACAGAAGAAAGAGAAATTAAGGAGTCAATCCCATTTACAATTGCACCCAAAACTATAAGATACCTAGGAATAAACCTAACCAAAGAGGCTAAGAATCCATACACAGAAAACTATAAAGTACTCATGAAAGAAATTGAGGAAGACACAAAGAAATGGAAAAATGTTCCATGCTCCTGGATTGGAAGAATAAATATTGTGAAAATGTCTATGCTACCTAAAGCAATCTACACAATTAATGCAATTCCTATCAAAGTACCACCCTTTTTTTTTTTTCAAAGAAGTGGAACAAATAACCCTAAAATTTATATGGAACCAGAAAAGACCTCGAATAGCCAAAGGAATATTGAAAAAGAAAGCCAAAGTTGGTGGCATCACAATTCCGGACTTCAAGCTCTATTAAAAATCTCTCATCATCAAGACAGCATGGTACTGGCACAAAAACAGACACATAGATCAATGGAACAGAATAGAGAGCCCAGAAATAGACCCTCAACTCTATGGTCAACTAATCTTCAACAAAGCAGGAAAGAATGTCCAATGGAAAAGAGACAGCCTCTTCAATAAATGGTGTTGGGAAAATTGGATAGCCACATGCAGAAAAATGAAATTGGATCATTTCCTTACACCACACACGAAAATAGACTCAAAATGGATGAAGGACCTCAACGTGAGAAAGGAATCCATCAAAATCCTTGAGGAGAACACAGGCAGCAACCTCTTCGACCTCAGCTGCAGCAACATCTTCCTAGGAACATCACCAAAGGCAAGGGAAGCAAGGGCAAAAATGAAATATTGGGATTTTATCAAGATCAAAAGCTTTTGCACAGCAAAGGAAACAGTTAACAAAACCAAAAGACCACTGACAGAATGGGAGAAGATATTTGCAAATGACATATCAGATAAAGGGCTAGTGTCCAAAATCTATAAAGAACTTAGCAAACTCAACACCCAAAGAACAAATAATCCAATCAAGAAATGGGCAGAAGACATGAACAGACATTTCTGCAAAGAAGACAGCCAGATGGCAAACAGACTCATGAAAAAGTGCTCCATATCACTCGGCATCAGGGAAATACAAATCAAAACCACAATGAGATATCACCTCACACCAGTCAGAATGGCTAAAATTAACAAGTCAGGAAATGACAGATGCTGGCGAAGATGCAGAGAAAGGGGAACCCTCCTACACTGTTGGTGGGAATGCAAGCTGCTGCAACCACTCTGGAAAACAGCATGGAGGTTCCTCAAAATGTTGAAAATAGAACTACCCTATGACCCAGCGATTGTACTACTGGGTATTTACCCTAAAGATACAAACGTAGTGATTCGAAGGTGCACGTGCACCCAAATGTTTATAGCAGCAATGTCTACAATAGCCAAACTATGGAAAGAACCTAGATGTCCATCAACAGATGAATGGATAAAGAAGAAGTGGTATATATACACAATGGAATACTATGCAGCCATCAAAAGAAATGAAATCTTGCCAGTTGTGATGACATGGGTGGAACTAGAGTGTATCATGCTTAGTGAAATAAGTCAATTGGAGAAAGACAACTATCATATGATCTCCCTGATATGAAGGAAAGGAGATGCAACATGGAGGGTTAAGGGGGTAGGAGAAGAGTAATTGAAACAAGATGGGATTGGGAGGGAGACAAACCATAAGTGACTCTTAATCTCACAAAACAAACTGAGGGTTGATGGGGGGAGGGGGATTGGGAGAAGGGGGGTGGGGTTATGGACATTGGGGAGGGTATGTGCTATGGTGAGTGCTGTGAAGTGTGTAAACCTGGCGATTCACAGACCTGTACCCCTGGGGATAAAAATATATTATATGTTTATAAAAAATAAAATTTAAAAAAAAATCCACTATGATTCTCTAGTTGTCTCATAGCTATCATCAGCATGGACTGTGCCTCTTAAAATAGGCGCCACAGAAGAAGAACTAATACTACTCTACTCCAGTGGACTGCACCTGGTCTATCCTCTCCCCCTCACTGTAGCAGAAGTGACCCTCCTCCTTCAAAATCCCTCCACTTGGATCTAGATACCACCCCTCCCCATGATACTATTTTTCTCCACAGTTACAATAACTTCAAGTGGTCTATCAAGTTCTCCTGGTTTTTTTTTTTTTCAAATTAGTGTTGGAATATACCCAAGTGTTTCCCATGTTAAAATGAGAAAAAGAAAATTCTCCTTTTAATTTTTTTATTAGATATGATTCATATAACATAAAAGTCACTATTTTAAAATGATTCATTAGTTTAGAATATATTTACTACATTTCACAAGCATCACCTGATATTCCAGAAAATTTCTATCACTAAAACAGACACACATACTGATCAACAATCAGTCTCAATTTCCCACATTTCCAATGCCCTGGCAACCACAAAACTACTTTCTGATTCTACAGATTTGTCTATTCTGGACATCTCTGTTGCGGCTGGCATGACAAATCGACCAGGAAACGTGAGGGTATAGGATGGTGAAAAGAAATTAAGAAATAAAGAGATGGGGGCAGGAGGAGCACTGAGGATGATGTCCAATGGTACCGATTTTATTCCACATCTTACAAGCATTTATAAGGCAGACCACAATAGGAGGAGTAATACATCAGTATCTAGGCAGATGACCGCAAGTTCCTATAACAAGTTTACATTAACTACAAGCAAATCTCGTAATGCCAGGTAGTCACAGCTAATGCCATTAGCAAGATAATCAGCCAGGGAGTAGGTTATGGGAAGTACAGGAACAACAAGGACCAACTAAGAATTTAAGACCCTGACCACATTATTCCCTTCTGTAGGGAGAGTGTGTGGGGAGTCACGTAGGCGAGCGCATGACACATAGCACAGACTCTTTCTCAGTGTTACTCAACTTTCCTGTCCTTGACTCCTTATCAAGGTGTCCGGACTTTGAAGGAGACACAAGTCAGGGCCTGGTTTGATCCATGACTCCAACCATGCCGTAGCCTCCAACACATCTCATATAAATGGATTTACATAATACATGACTTTTTACATCTGGCTTTCACTTAGCACAATGTTTTCAAGGTCCACTCATATTACAGCATGGATCAGTGCTTAATTATTTTTTATGACTGAGTACTATTCCATTGTATGGATATGCCACCTTCATTAACCAATTCATCAGTTGATGAACATTTGGGTTGTTCCCACATTTAAGCTATTATAGGTAAAGCTACCATAAACATTGTGTACTAGTTATTGTGTAAACATATTTTCAATTCTCTTTTACATATCTAGAAATGCAATTACTGTTTCATAATTATAATTTAACATTTGAGAAACTGCCAAACTCTTTTCCAAAGTGGTGGTGGCTCCAGTTTATATTCCTATCAGCAATATATAAGGGTTTCAATTCTCAACATCCTCATTGACATTTGCAATTATCTGCAATTAACTTTTTTTTAAAGATATTTATTTATTTGACAGATCATAAGTAGGCAGAGAGGCAGGCAGAGAGAGAGAGAGGAGGAAGCAGGCTCCCCACTGAGCAGAGAGCCCAATGTGGGGCTCGATCCCAGGACCCTGGGATCAGACCTGAGCCTAAGGCAGAGGCTTTAACCCACTGAGCCACCCAGGTGCCCTCTGCAATTAACTTTTAATTCTAGCAATTCTAGTGGGTGAGAAATGGATGTCACTGTGGTTTTGATTTGCATTTCCTAATGTCTAATAACTTTGAGCATCTTTTCATGTGCATATTGATTTTCATGTAGAATCTATTTTTCCATTTATTTACTTAAATTCTGTTAGTTAACATACAATGCATATTGAATTCTAGGGTAGAATTCAGTGATTCATCACTTATGTGCAGAATCTATTTAAGTCTTTTGTCCATTTTTATTTTTTATTATTTTTATTAACATATAATGTATTATTTGCTTCAGGGGTACAGGTCTGTGAATCATCAGTCTTACACAATTTACAGCACTCACCATAGCACATTTTTCAACTGGGCTGTCTTTTTGTAGTTGAATTACAGGACTTTTTTATATATTCTAGGTACAGACCCTTAATTGTTTCTATGATTTGCAGGCATGTTTTCTCATTCTGTTTGTAGATTCTCAATTTTTTATAGTGTCCTTTATTACACTATTTTGATTAGACCCAAATTTAACTAATTTTTTTTGGTTGTTTGTGTGTTTGGTGTCATATTCTAATTCAAGTTCACATAGATTTATTTGTGTTTCCTTCCAAGGGTTTTATAATTTTAGCTCTTACATTTAGATCTTTGATCCATCTTGAGTTAATTTTTGCATATGACATATGTGGGTCATGAATGAGGGTCCAACCTCATTCTTTTGCATTGGATATCCAGTTGTTCCATCACCATTTATTGAAATAACACTTCCTCCCATTGAAATGTCTTTGCATCATTGTTAAAAACCTATTGACTATAGATGTATGGTTCTTTTTCTAGACCTTAATTTTTTTTCTTATTTTTCTATATGTCTTTTACTACACTGGCTTAATGACTGTAGCTTTGTAATAAGTTTTGAAATCTGGAATGTGAATTCTCCAATTCATCCCTTTTGAAAATGTTTTTACTTCAAGGGCCCTTAGATTTTCATATAAATTTTAGGACAGTTTTTCCATTTCTGAAAAAAAGGAAAATCAAAAATTTGATAGGGATTGCATTGAACCTTTAGGTCAATTTGGGGAGTATTATCATCTGAAGAATATTAACTCCTTCCTTTTCAAAGGATGGTTTCACCAGATGTATATAGTGAGTTCAAGGGATATCCAGGATAATAAAGGAAAATAACACAATGTAGCAGAGACATATGGCAAGCTTTATTTGGGTGACCTTTAACAAATTTGCATCAAGGGAAGTGTGTTGCAGCATAAGACCTTACAGAGGCTGCAGCATAAGGGCTACAGACCAGAATGGAGGAGGATAGAGGAAAGCCTGGGGGAGAGTGAAATCTGAGAGAGGGATTATTCAGGTGAGGTCACTCAGCAGCATGGCAGGGAGTCTATGGGTTCAAGAGCTTCTGAGGGCAGCAGCTGAGGGTAGCTCTGAGGTCTTGAGAGCTACCAGGTTTATCTTATCTATGGCTATCAGATGTTAGGCAAAGTTTGTGGGGAGGCAATGCAGACAGTCTTTAAATGTCTAAAAATCTGCTGTTCATTGAGAGCTATAGTTAAAACAATTAGATGCACAAAATTTGAGTTTTGGAGCTAATGGATCCCATTCTGCTGTGAAGTAAGCAACTTGGGCCAGCAATATAGAAATTTTGGTTGATAGTCTTTTTCCTTTCATCACTTTGAATAGGTCAACTCACTGATCTCTGATCTCCATGGTTTCTGATATAAATTAACTATGAATCTTGTTGAGAATCCCTGAATGCAATGAGTTCATTCTCGCTGCTTTTGACAAACTGATATTGGTGTGTCTAGGAATGTATCTCTTTGAGTTTATCCTACTTGGATTTGTAATACTTCTTGATGATTTACATTAATGTTTTTCCTCAAATTTGGGAAGTTCTCAATTATTTCCATAAAGTTTTTCTCCTTTATCTCTTTTGTTTCTATTCTGGGACTCCCATTTTGCATAAGTTGTTATGCTTGATGGTGTTCGAGGTCCCTGAGACTTCATTTTTCTTTATTCTTTTTCTCTGTTTCTTATACTCAATAATCTCAACTGAACTATCTTCAAGTTCACTGATTCCTTCCTCAGTTTGAAACTGTTGTCAAGATTTTCTACTGAATTTATTGGTCCCAGGAATTCAACAAGATACTTACCAAACCATTCTGAACACCTACAAACAGGAGATCGAAGAAAAGAATAGCAGCAATTCTAGGAACAGAAAAGTGACACTTTCTGGAAGGTAGGATATGTGGAGAAGTGAATCTAGGCAATATATAAGAAGAGAGACCATGGGGGGAGGGGCCATCTCCTGGCAAGTGGTAGAGAAGTGGAGCACAAAATCAGAACTTTTAGAAGTCTGATCCACTGAGTGACATTGCTCCAGAGGCTAAGCAGGGGGTGGAGCCTTTGCTGGGACAGTGTGGTCTCAGGACCCATGGGGTCACAGAAAAACTAGGGGTGCCTGAGTGTGGCAGAGCTCTCAGGTGTCAGAGCAGGGAAGCCAGCTGCAGAGACAGAGCCAAGGAGGGGGCTATCAACTTGGGATTACCTTAAAACATAATCCGAGGCAAATTCGGATGACTGCTCTTCAAGCAGGGACCCCACAACTGGCAGATCCAGGGAGACATCCCCCCTTCCTTCACTGGGAGGAGCAGCATGTGAGCACGCTTCAGAAATCTGCTGGGTTTGGAAACTCTAAACAGGGCCAAGTGCCAGAGATAGAAATGCTCAGTCTCAGGCTGGGTGAGCTCAAGAAACCAAGGAGACAAGAGTGCTTGACTACTTTTCTCTGAGGGCACACTGATGGGTGAGGCCCTGAGCTCCTTGCTCCTCCAGAATGGAGACTGGGAGGCTGCCATCTTCATTCTTTTCCTCCAAAACTGTAGGGAAAGTATTCAGGGAATAAAAGCTAGGGAGATCAAAACCAAGCAGTTTACTTAGCCTGCCCCCTGGCAAGGGCAGTGCAGTTCTACCTCAGGCAAAGACATTTGAGAATCACTGAAATAGGATCTTCCCCCAAAAGATCACCAAGAACATCTAGCCAAGACCAAATCTAACAATGACAACTGCAGAACTCCAGAGCTAGGGGAATACAGCACATAGAATTCATGGTTTTTTCCCCATGATTCTTTAGATGTTCAAAGTTAATTTTGTTTTAATTTTATATTTTTCTTATTCTATTTTTAAAATTTTTTCCTTTCCTATGTTAACGTTTTAACTCTTTTATCAATACCTTTCTAAAACTTTTTAAAAATTTTCATTGTTATTCTCAGTTTCTATCCCTTCATTGTATTTAATCTTATTTTTTGTATATGTAAGTTTTCTTTCTTTAAAATTTTGGGATACAGTTTCTTCAAAATATTCTATCCCTTCATTGTATTTTACATTGTTTTTTGTATACATATAAGTTTTTAGTTCTTTAAAATTTTGGGATACAGTTTCTCCTAACAGATCAAAATATACCCTAAATTTAGCGTATGGCTTTGTTCTAGTATCCAGCCTGATCACATTCTCTCCTTTTTTTTTTCTTCTTATTTTTTTCTTCTCAACCAACTTCTCATCAATTTCTTTTCTAAATCTTTTTTAATTTTCATCTTTACAGTCATAGTCCATCCCTTCATTGTGTTTACCCTTATTTTTCTATATACATATAAGTTTTTCTTTCTTTAAAATTTTGGGAGCCATTTTCTTCTAACAAACCAAAATACACCCAAAATCAAGTGTGTGGCTCTGTTCTATTCACCAGTCTAATCATATATATTTTTTATTTTCTTTCTTCTCCCCCCAGTTTCAAGTCTCTTCTGATTTGGTTAGTGTATATCTTTCTGGGGTCATTGATACCCTTTTAGTATTTTGTTTACTCATTCATATATTCTTATCTGGATAAAATGACAAGGCTGAAAAACTCAACTCAAAAAAAAAAAAAAAAAAAAAAAAAAAAAAAAAAAAAAAAAAAAAAACAAGAACTAGAGGCAGTACCTATGGCTAGGGACCTAACCAATACAGACATTAGTACAATGTCAGAAGTAGAGTTCAGAATGATGATTATAAAGATGCTAGCTGGGCTTGAAAAAAGCACAGAAGATACTAAAGAATCCCTTTCTGGGGAAATAAAAGAACTAAAATCTAACCAAGTTAAAATCAGAAAGGCTATTAATGAGGTACAATAAAAAATGGAGGCTCTTACTGCTAGGATAAATGAGGCAGAAGAGAGAATTCGTGATGTAGAAGACCAAATAATGGAAAATAAAGAAGCTGAGAAAAAGAAAGATAAGCAACTACTGAACCATGAGGAGAGAATTCAAGACATAAGTGACACCATAAGATGAAATAATATTAGAATAATTGGGATCCCAGAAGAAGAAGAAAGAAAGAGAGGGTGAAAAGGTATATTGGAGTAAATTATAGTAGAGAATGTCCCTAATTTGGGGAAGGGAACAAGCACCAAAATCCAGGATGCACAGAGAATCCCCTCAAAATCAACAAGAATAGGTCCACATCCTGTCATCTAATAATAAAACTTACTAGTCTTAGTGACAAAGAGAAAATCCTGAAAGCAGCCTAGGACAAGAGATCTGTAACATACAACAGTAGAAATATTAGATTGGCAGCAGACCTATCCACAGAGAACTGGCAGGCCAGAAATAACTGGCATGATATATTCAGAGCACTAAAAAAGAAAAATATGCCATCAAGAATACTATATCCAGCTATGCTGTCATTGAAAATAGAAGGAGAGATAAAAAGCTTCCAGGACAAACAAAAACTAAAAGAATTCACAAACACCCAACCAGCCCTACAGGAAATATTGAAAGTGGTCCTCTAAACAAAGAGAGCCTAAAGGTAACAGACCAGAAAGGAACAGAGACAATATAGAGTAATAGTCACCTTACAGGCATTATACAATACAGTTCCATTGTATTCAATGGAACTAAATTCATATCTTTCAATAGTTACCCTGAATGTAAGTGGGCCAAATGCCCAAATCAAAAGACACAGTGTATCAGAATCGATAAAAAAATAAATAAATAATATCCATCGATATGCTGTCTGCAAGAAACTCATTTTAGACCCAAAGACACCTCCAGATTTAAAGTGAGGGGATGGAAAACAATTTACTATGCAAATGGTCATCAAAAGAAAGCTGCGTGGCAATCCTTATATCAGACAATTTAAATTTAAAACGAAAAGCTATAATAAGAGATGAAGAAAGACATTATATCATACTTAAAGGGACTGTGCAACAAGAAGATATAACAATTTTAAATATCTATGTACGTAACATGGGATCAGCCAATTATATAAACCAATTAATAACAAAATCAAAGAAATAATACAATAATACAACAATATTAGGGGACTTTAATACTCCCCCTTACTGAAATGGACAGATCATCTAAGCAAAATTTCAACAAGGAAATAAAGATGTTAAATGACACACTGGACAGATGGACATTACAGGTATATTCAGAACATTCCATCCCAAAGCAACAGAATACACATTCTTCTCCAGTGCACATGGAACATTCTCCAGAATAGATCACATCCTGGGTCACAAATCATGTCTCAACCGGTACCAAAAATGGGGATCATTCCCTGCATATTTTTAGACCACAATGTTTTGAAACTAGAATTCAACCACCAGAGGAAGGTTGGGAAGAACTCAAATACATGGAGGTTAGAGAGCATCCTACTAAGGAATGGATGGATGGATCAACAAGGAAATTAAAGAATTGAAAAAATTCATGGAAACAAATAAAAATGAAAACACAACTCTTCAAAATCTTTGGGACTGGGGTGCCTGGGTGGCTCAGTGGGTTAAAGCCTCTGCTTTAGGCTCAGGTCATGTTGTCAGGGTCCTGGGATTAAGCCTCACATCAGGCTCTCTGCTCAGTGGAGAGCCTGTTTTCCCCTCTCTTTCTGCCTGCCTCTCTGCCTACTTCTGATATCTCTCTCTTTCTCTCTGTCAAATAAATAAATAAAATCAAAATCTTTGGAACACAGCAAAGGCGGCCCTAAGAGGAAAGTATATAGCAATACAAGCCTTTCTCAAGAAACAAGAAAGATCTCAAGTACACAACCTAACCCTACACCTAAAGGAGCCGGAAAAAGAACAGCAAAGAAAGACTAAGCCCAGCAGGAGAAGAGAAATAATAAAGATCAGAGCAGAAATCAATGAAATAGAGACCAAAAAAAAAAATAGAACAAATCGATGAAACTAGGAGCTGGTTCTTTGAAAGAATTAATAAGATTGATAAACCCCCAGCCAGAGTTACCAAAAAGAAAAGAGAAAGGACCCAAAATAGTAAAATCATGAATGAAAGAGAAGAGATCACAACCAACATCAAAGAAATACAGACAATTATAAGAACATATTATGGGGAACTATACACAAGCAAATTTGACAATCTGGAAGAAATGGATGCATTCCTAGAGACATATAAACTACCACAACTGAACCAGGAAGAAATAGAAAACTTGAACAGACCCATAACCAGTAAGGAGATTGAAGCAGTCCTCAAAATCTCCCAACAAACAAGAGCCCAGGGCCAGATGGGTTTCCAGAGGAATTCTACCCAACATTTAAAGAAGAATTAATACTCTTCTCCTGAAACTGTTCCAAAAATAGAAATGGAAGGGAAACTTCCAACTCAATTTATGAGGCCAGCCATATTACCTTGATCCCCAAACCAGACAAACACCCCATCAAAAAGGAGAATTACAGACCAATATCCTTGATGAACACGGATGCAAAAATTCTCACCAACATACTAGGCAATAGGATCCAACAGTACATTAAAAAGATTATTCACCACGACCAAGTGAGATTTATTCCTGGGCTGGAAGTTTGGCTCGCAAATTAATTAATGTAATGCAATACAAAAGAAAATAAAGAACAAGAACCATATGATACTCTCAATAGATGCTGAAAAAGCATTTAACAAATTACTGCATCCTTTCTTGATCAAATCTCTTCACAACGTAGGGATAGAGGATACATACCTCAATATCATCAAAGTCATCTATGAAAAACCCACAGCAAATATCATTCTCAATTGGTGAAAAACTGAGAGCTTTTCCCCTAAGATCAGGAACATAGCAGAACTGTCCATTTTCACCACTGCTATTCAACATAATACTAGAAGTCCTAGCCTGAGCAATCAGACAACAAAAAGAAATAAAAGGCATCTGAATTGGCAAAGAAGTCAAACTTTCACTCTTTGCAGATGATATGATACTTAATGTGGAAAACCCAAAAGACTCCACTACAAAACTGCTAGAACTTGTACAGGAATTCAGTGAAGTGTCAGGATATAAAATCAATGCACAGAAATCAGTTGCATTCTATACACCAACAGAAAGACAGAAGAAAAAGAAATTAAGGAGTCCATCCCATTTACAATGCACCCAAAACCATAAGATACCTGGGAATAAACCTAACCAAAAAGGCAAAAAATCTGTACTTGGAAAACTATAAAATACTCATGAAAGAGACTGAGTAAGACACAAAGAAATGGAAAAATGTTCCATGCTCATGGATTGCAAGAACAAATATTGTGAAAATGTCTATGCTACCTAGAACAATATACACATTTAAAGCAATCTCTATCAAAATACCATCAACTTTTTTCAAAGAAATAGAGCAAATAATCCTAAAATTTATATGGAACCAGGAAAGAACCTGAATAGCCAGAGGAATGTTGAAAAGAAAACCAAAGTTGGTGACATCACAATTCCAGACTTCAAGCTCTATTACAAAGCTGTCATCATCAAGGCAGTATGGTACCGGCACAAAAACAGACACATAGATCAATGGAACAGAACAGAGAGCCCAGAAATGGGCCCTCAACTCTATGGTCAACTAATCTTCAACAAAGCAAGAAAGAATGTCCCATGGAAAAAAAAAAAGAGTCTCTTCAACAGATGTGTTGGGAAAATTGCACAGCCACACGCAGAAGAATGAAACCGGCCAATTGCCTTACACCACACACAAAAATAACTCAAAATGGATGAAGGCTTTCAATGTGTGACAGAAATCCAACAAAATCCTTGAGGAGAACACAGGCAGCAACCTCTTTGACCTCAGCCGCAGCAATTTCATCATAGAATCATTGCCAAATCAAGGGGAAGAAGGGCAAAAATGAACTATTGGGACCTCATCAACATCAAAAACTTTTGCACAGCAAAGGAAACTCAAAAAAAGAAAGAAAAGAAAAGAAAACTGACAGAATGGGAGAAGATATTTGCAAATGACATACAGATAAAGGGCTAGTATCCAAAATCTATAAAGAACTTATCAAACTCAACACCCAAAGAACAAATAATCCAATCAAGAAATGGGCAGAGGCCATGAACAGACATTTCTGCAAAGAAGACATCCAGATGACCAAATGAAACATGAAAAAGTGCTCTACATCATTCAGCTTCAAGGAAATACAAATCAAACCACAGTGAGACACCACCTCACATGAGTCAGAAGGGCTAAAATTAACAAGTCGGGAAACATGTTGGTGAAAATGTGGAGAAAGGGGAACCCTCCCTCCTGTTGGTGGGAATGCAAGCTGGTGCAACCACTCTGGAAAACAGTAAGGAGATTCCTCAAAAAGTTGAAAATAGAGCTACCCTATAAGCCAGCAATTGCAGTACCAGGTATTTTCCCTAAATATACAATGTAGTGATCCGAAGGGGCACATGCCCCAGAATGTTTTTGGCAGCAATGTCCACAATAGCCAAACTATGGAAAGAACCTAGATGTCCATCAACAGATGAATGGATAAAGAAGATGTCTCTCTCTCTCTCTCTCTCTTTCTCTCTCTCACACACACACTCACACACACACACAATGGAATACTACGCAGCCATCAAAACCCCAAAATCTTGCCATTTGCAACAATGTGGATAGAACTAGAGGGTATTAAGCTAAGCAAAATAAGTCAAACAGAGAAAGACAATTATCATATGATCTCACTGATATAAGTAATTTGAGAGGCACAGCCTCTCCTCCATGGGGAGAAGGGAGGGGAAAATGAAACAAGATGAGACTGGGGAGGGAGACAAACCATAAGAGACTCTTAATCTCAGGAAACAAACTGAAGGTTGCTGGAGTGGAGGGGGATGGGAGGGAAAGGGCATCTGGGTGATGGACATTGGGGAGGTTTATGCTATGGTGAGTGCTGTGAATTGTGTAAAACAAATAATATATTATATGTTTATTTAAAAAAATATGTATGGGCTATTAATTGTTTCTTTCCATGTCTTGATTTTTTGTTTGGAAACTGAATGTTTATAATATTAGAATATGACTACTTTGGAGGTTATATTTTCATTCCTTCCCAGAGTTTTTGTCACTGCTTTTGTGATTATATTTTTTGTTTATTTAGTGACTTTTCTGATCTAATGTTGTAAAGTCTGTATTCTCTGTTTCATGTGAAGTCTTCTCAGCATGGTAGTTAGATAATGATTAGACAAGAGATATTTTTTCTTAAATTTCTGGAACCAAAAATTCTCTCAGTCTTTGCTGAGGGACTGTCCATGAACATTGGGGCATAACTTCAACACTTAATCAAACAGTTTACAACTCTGTTAACATTCACTTCCCCTACCAGAGAGCCTGAAACTCAGCCAGAATTGAAAGCATACAGTATTTTCAGTTCTTTTTTTTTTTTTTTTTCTGAGCATATGCACAGCCCTTGGGTATATGAAAGCCCTTCTGGATTTTCAGGAATGTTAGAACTTCCCAAAGTACTTTTAAAAACCTCATTCACCAGGCTTTTGTCCTCAGCTTTTTGCTTAGTCTGTTTTTTTGCCTCACCTGCTATCTCTCACTTCAGGCAGCAGCAACTAAAATATTTTCTTAGAGACATTTTTGAGGAATATCCTGTGGTGGCATCTTTAGCAC
This sequence comes from Lontra canadensis, assembly GCF_010015895.1. NCBI lineage: Eukaryota > Metazoa > Chordata > Mammalia > Carnivora > Mustelidae > Lontra > Lontra canadensis. The sequence goes on from NW_022631171.1 coordinate 875,095, forward strand.
TGAGTGTGTTCTGAGTGTGGGGATAAAATGAAAAACCTTTCAACCAAGGTCTTTCCAGGAAGCCATGAAATAGTCTACAATAAATAACTGAAATTCTTTCTGAATCAAGTCCTCTCTACTTTTTCCAGTGCTAGAAATACAGGCTTTGTTTTCAAGGCTATTACTAAACTACAGAGCAGGCAATGGAGCATAAGCAAGTGAAAAATGCCACAAAGTTCTCTGTTATTAGTAAGATTCAATATTTTTCTTGGATAAGCATTCCCCAGATTTCCTTAAATTCCTGAGTCCCAAAAATATTAATTTTGATAGTTTTTCCAGTTTTTTGCTGGCAATTCCAGAGTTCCTTCACCATTCTGTCCTTTTCCAATCATAATCAAATTATTTGAAAGACTATTATCATTCATTGTCCAATTTTCTTATCTCCCATTCCATCTTCAAGCCACCATCTGGGTCCTACTCCCACCACTCCAGTGAAACTTCTCTTCTGAAAGTCACCAATGACTGCTAGGTCCAAAATGCATTTATTTGACCATTTTCTATTTTTTTATACACTGTCAAGTTTATATCTGGCACATATTAGGCACTCAATAATATGTGTTGAATAAGTGAATGAATTAAATATTTCATCTCTTTTTGCCATTCACTGTGATGTAGATGCCTCCTCCTTGAAGTAGTCTTTTCTTGCCTATAGATGCTCCTCAAGATTCAATGACAGTCAATCTTTTTTCTCATCCTACACTGCTTTCCTAAGTAATGTCATTGATTTGCAAGGCTTCATATATTCTCCATATGCAAACTCAACATATCAAAACATAATTCACCATTTTCTTCAGTAAACTTGCTTCACTTCATGTTCTCTTCACCAGTGGATATCACAAACACTCATCAGGTGCCTTAGCCAGAAACCTAGAAGACAAATTTTACTCACATCACTCACTGTTCCCACTATTGTTTCTACCAATAACTTTGGTAGAAATGTTATTAAAGAAATCATTTATATTGGTTGAGAAGATATATGCATGCATTGGCTATCTACTTAACTTTGTAAGGCACAGGCTATCTCCTTAGGAAACTCCATAAAGGCAAAACAAAGCTTATGAGAAACATATTCTGAAATAGCAAGTTCCAGTGGAGCTGACGAAAAACAGAAAAGTTAAGGTAGGTTCAGACTGGAGACCTTTCAGTCACCAACCAACTGGGCATAAATGTGTCCTCTAGGATAAGGACACATTCTTTCTTTAATAAAGAAGAGGCATTTTGACCTTCCTTACCAAAGAAAAACAGTTAGTTGCTCTCTGCAAGAGTTTCTTTAGCTAGAGGATAGTGAATCCTGCTAGATATGTTGTCTCTGAAAGATATTGAATAGAACCTGAACAAAGAATAGAGGCTGAAGACCAGTGAGACCTAACAATAACCTAGCAACTCAGCTTCCCGGTGAAAAGACTATCCCAGATAAGAAGTTTTCCAAAAAAAAAAAAAAAAAAAAAAATCCTATGAAAGAAATGTCACCTAGTAAACTTTTGTGTGTAACTTTCACTAAAACATAGCATATTGATATTACATCTCTTGAAGCTTTATTTCTCTATCAATTTTTACATTCTACATAATCTATGTAACCAAATTGTGTTATTTAAAATGGTAAAACAATCATATGTTCTGTCTTGTTGACTGTCAGCCTGTTATATAAGACATTGATTTTTTTTTTTTTCAAAGAAAATTCAAAGGTGCTCTAGCAGTAGCCCAGGAGGCAAGAAAATACAGGATGTGTTTTGGACATATTTATGAATCTAACTCCAAAAATTCTAACATTTCATACCAAAATGATTAGATAAGATATACTGCTACTCTTTCCTTAAGTGTATTTCACATTTAAGGACCAGGTTTTTATTAATATTTTATAAGTTCATCTTACTTGGACCATTTAAAAAACAACAATGACTAAGGAGTACACTTGTGATGAGCAGTGGATGTTGTGTGGAAGTGTGGAGTCATTATATTATACACCTGAACTAACACTACACTGTATGTTAATTCAGTGGAATTTAAATAAAATATTAAAAACAACAACAGTGACAACAAGCATCCATGGTTTCTTAATAAATTAATTGACCAAATAAAGCAGGATAATACCATACAAAATAAAATGTTAATATCTTCTCTGAGATTGCACAAGGCTTTATTCAAAATCCACTTTATCCACATTCCCTTCAAAGATCATCCACTAGATTCAACAAGTTTTCTTGAATCATCTTTTCCAGCATAACACAGTACGTATTAAATATAATAGTCATGTAATGATCAAAAATGAATTTCAAAGAATTTCTTCCCTATTATTTAAATGACAGATCGGCAGGTATTAGAATGGAGTAATAATGATAGGAATTCAAGTATGCTAAATTTGTGGGAGGTCCAAGTCTGCTTACATATATTTGTCCTTTTCCATGACTTACCAAACTTATTTACATGAGGAAAGAAAATGAAGCCAAGTAAACATGATTCTCTCAGAATTAAAACAAAATTTCTTGGAAAGTCTATAGGCCACCAAATCTAATTGCTGTCATCTGACCACTCCACAGTAAAAGCGTGCAGTTTCTGCTTTAAGAAGTCTCTAGAGATAAACACCTAACAGTTTCCCTCAGTCTGTTCATTTCCTGAGTCTGCTGTAACAAATTATGATAAATTTAGGGACTTAAAACAACAGAAATCTATCCTATCACAGTATTTGCGGCCAGAATCTGAAGTAAAGGTGTCAGCAGAATGATGCTCCCTCTGAAGTCTCTAGGGGAAAATCTATCTTTGCCTCATCCAGCTTCCTTGGTGTTCTGTGGTTTAGCCACATCACTCCCACCCCCGCCCCCTTGGTCACATTGCCTCCCTCTCTTCTGTGATGTCGTCTCTCTCTGCCTCTCTTTTATAGACACTTGCAATTGGATTTAGGACCCAAGTGGCAGGATAATCTCCCCCTCAAGATTCTTAATTTAATCATAGCTGCAATGCAAAAGCACATGTCTTTTGTCATATAAGGTAACATTCACAGGTCAGGGATTTGAACAAGGATACCTTTTGGGGGGACCATTATTCAGTCTACCACAGAAACCCACAGAGCTCTGTGTACCCATTCCATATAAACTTTTGGATGGATTTGAGACAACTTGATTTAATAGTTGAACAATTTGCTCATGTATTTGTTCAGTTAATATGTAGTTAGTACCAACTCTGTGTGAAACATTACACTGACCTAGGGAACACGGCTGTGGAACAGACAAACATGGACCCAGCCTGAAGGAAGTGAAGTTGAAACCAAACTCTTTTAAAGTTGCGGCAGTCACAAGTAGCAGAGCAATGGTGAGGATTTTATTCATAATTGGGAAATAAGGTAAAGTGACATATTCTCTGAAATACCAGGGTTTTAAACTGCAGTTATTGGAAATGTCCAGATAAAGGACTAGCAATGCCCAAGCAAGACAAGTAAGCAAAAAGAGCCTGAGCAATGTCCAAAGCACACCCATATACCCCCAACTAGATTTCCTTTCTCATTCCACCACACATCCTACTAGCGTATCATTCAGGGACAAACCCCAGAGCTAAAAGATAGAAAAAACTGTGCCAGGATGTTATAGATAATTCTGTACCTTATAAGGATTGGCTCCTCAGCTTCTTTTCAACTACTTACCCTATATTTTAATAGGTTTTATTATTATCTAGGTGTGATAAGGCCAACAGATCAGAAGGCAATTGTCATCAAAAAAATAGTCAATTATATTCACAGATTCCAAGATAGGGAATACATATCATGCCGTGGGAGTTGCGCAGGGAACCCCCAGTATCCACAAGCAGAGGGAGAAACTATGTGCAAGACACTTTATTGAAGTTTCCAGAGGAAGGAAGAGGCAAGATAGGTTTAGAGTTGGCTAGTTTGAATACTTTCATTGGCCTTTGGAACATATGCGCTGTCCTAGTTGTCTGATACCCAGCCCTGGGGTGAGAGCAGAAGTGCAGTGGCAGGGAGTATGAGAGCCCAACAAGAGAGGTTGTTGGGATTATAGACTCTGGATTCATTTGGTTTGTATTTGAAAAATGTATCCCCTGGTGTGGAACTCCTCCCAAGGTGTGGGAGGGTCGATGAGGGAAGCAAGAGGCCAAGGTAAAGTGACTCTGGCATATTATCGGGTTATCCAGAATGATGTGTGTTCAGTGTTTGTGTAGATGTTAAAGCATCAAGTTTACAGAAGCTAGAACCATGATCAATATACCTGTCTGCCAATTCAGGAAACTATGATATATATTCCTGAAAGGGCTTCAAAAATTTTAATTGTTAAACACAATTGTTTGGTTTTAAGAAGGACATTCAACTAGCTCTCCTGAGGAAGTTGGTCATGCACCCACATTGCCTTCCAAAATGCACAGCTTTGAAATCTGAAGGATATCAGCTTGGGTCCCCTCTATCACATTATCTTCTTCTATTCAATGAGTTTCTTTCTTTTGAAAAAAGAAAGATAGTCTAACATTTAATCATCAAAAATGTGAATCCTCAAAGTAATGACATATTAATTGATTGATTACTTGGCTTCTGCTTTTAATTATTATTTGGGATCTATTGTAAACAATACCTGAACCTCTCCATTTATTCCAGAGTTTTTTGGATATTTATTGGCTGTGTTTTAATCAAGTTGACACAGTGACAATGTTGGCAACTCTTCTTTTAATTTGCCCTTTGAGTAAAAGTGCTGCTCTTTAAGATGGTGACATAATTCAAAATAGGAGCCTCTCCCTGGTCTGAGGAGATAAAATAAGAAAGTGTTCTGTAGCCCCAGATAATGTCAATGAGGGTGGTTTTCTTAACATCATTTAAAGTCTTGCTGATATGAAATGTCTCATAAATAGCATGATGTGAAAATTAACATCTGTTAACCCTTGTGAAGCTGACCTTGTAGAGCTCTGCATTCACAACTCAGCTTGTGGGTGTTTGGAAAGGGTGAATATCACATGAGGACATCCTCCTCTTTAACAGATACAGAAAGTTGTTTCTCATTCCAATTTAAGAAAAAAAAAATGTACTTTCTGAAGTGAAACAGCAACAGCATGGCTCTAGACAGTTCAATAATGTACTTAACAAGTTACAAAGTGTTAATCCCCCAACCCCAACTAATTATCACCCCATTTGTATGCATTCTTCCATAACGAAACAGAATATTGGTGCTAGAGAGGTCTTTGGTACCATTCAGCATAGACTTAGCTCTTTGTCTTAAATGTGAATGCCAAAATCTAGAAAATAGGAATTGACTGAGACAATGTTACATGTCTAATTAAAGTTCAAGACCAGGAAACATTTACAAATGGCAGTCGCATCCTTCCCCTATAGTCTCGAACTTATCCCTGACATACATAGAAAATTTTACTTTCTACTTTTGCTCTGATCTACAGCTTTTAATTCAACATCCATATGTAAATCATTTATTTATGATAAAAGGTGCTCTATTTTAGACTATATATCTGTAAGAAGCAAGGAAATTTTCAATATAACCCAATTTGCACAGCACCTAATATTCCTTCCATTAACTCATGTTTTTAATGTAATTTTACTCCATCAATTATATCATGCTGGCATTTGAGTGCAAGTCCACTTCAACAGAAACAACAAATTGAGAAAATTTAGGAAGAAACAGGAAGCTGTACTTGATTTCCAATTCCAGACTGTATCTTGGTAAGAGTTCAGTTTAATATTAAGAGCCAGTGTTAGTCCTTTAACTGAAATGATAGTCATCTATGAACTCAGTGTGATGCAAGATCATAAGACAGCTTTCAGTAAAGCACCAGCACATGGCACAGAGCTACCCCAGGATGCAAAAATCTGCCCAGCTCTTCTGTGTTGTGATCAAAGGGCCACACTTGCAGTTTGGTTTTGACCAATGGGCAGGAGTGGAACAGCCTGGACAGAGGGGAGAAGCCTGAGATCACAGCACAGGAAGGCCTAGAAGAGAGTCTGAAGACCTGAACTCCTATGCTATTTACTGTGAACTTGGGCAAGCCAGCCACTTCTCTGAGCCCGTTTCCTCATAGGTTAAGTTGGGATGTTATAATTGGATGGAAATAATACCTACTGTTTTATGCAGCAGTGATGCTTCAGGAATAGATTCTTGATTTTGTGCTTATTATTTTTCCCCTGAGTGAACAAATATTTGTTAGAGTCTCCACTACAACAAGAGGAAATATGAGCCAGGAGGTATGGACCTCCTGGAGACATCCATGAGAATCTGATGGAGCACCGCATGCACCTGAACAACTCCTTGGTTGCCCACTGGGGGGCTCCAGGGAACTGAGAGCCATGCCTGCATCTGGAGCATTCTGTGCTACTTGCTCCTTTATCCAGCCATTTCTCTGAGTTTCCTTCACTATTTAAGTACGTCTACATCTTCTGCCTACCCTTGGCCTTTTTTTTTTTCCTGACACATTACCATTCTGTGGTAATAACCACAAAGTACCTTCTTTCTATAGCAATTAGGAATCTGGGTCCTTGGGGGAAGAAGAAAACCTGGCAGAGGTGCTGGAAAGGAGGAAGAAGCGTTGGATGGTGGAGAAGGGGTAGGAGAGGAAAGACAGAAGACACTTAGAGAGATCTTCCAAATTTTGAGTATTGGGATCTATGGATAGGAGAAGGAAAGAAAGGAGAGGGGAAGAGAGGGAAGGAAAGGAAATAGAAGGAAGTAGGAAGGAAAGAAGCAAGAAAGAATTAACCATAAAAAAAAAAAAATGAGCCAACAGCCACCAAGGAGAAAGAAAAATTTCCCAAAAGAGCCCACTGAATAGTGTGTACATATTTGCTTGTCATTATCTTTTGGAAACAAGGGTGGCAACACGTAATTCTGGTAGCAAGTTGGAACCACCAAGGAAGCCCCCACCAAAAGAAATGAGGGTAGTCCTTCACTTGATGGTCAGCAGCCTCTTACATCTTTGCCAATCAAATTATCAAGGTCAGAACTCAGCAATTTTCCCATTAAAAAGAAAAATTAGTGTGCCATGTTTCTGGTCAAGCCAACATCTGTTTCCATGGAAACCTGAAAGACTAAAGTTAGTAGCAGAAAATCCTGAGTCTGGATCTACTTCTCCTTTGGTGTCAACTGAAGGCAAACATCACAGGACCAGTGGGCCAGAGTTGTTGTCAGAGAAGAACAACTCATGACTTTTTTATACTGGAACCTGAAAAAAATCTTCAAAATCTTCAGGTTAAATGATCCACATGCATCATTCTAACATACTTCATTGTTGACATAAGCAGCAACATGCATGGGAAGAGGGGGAAAGGCAGCAAGGACAGCCCACAGTGGAACAGGAATGGAATCAGGTCCTCACAGCCACACAGAAGCTTGGGTTGTTGTCCTTTTTCACCAACCACAGCACTGGGAAGCAGTAAAGCGGAGTGTTCGGAGGGGAGCTCTGGCTTCATTCATTCTGCAAACAGCCCCAGTGCATGTCAGGGGCTCTGCTGTGCCAGGAGATCACAGGGGTGAACAAAACATGCTCAGCTTCTTCCAAGTAAGTGGGAGGCGGCATTTACAAGAAGTTGCAGAAATGTACTTGGAGTTGCAAGCTATGGGGAGTGTAACAAAAGTCTTTTGCAGGTGCTATGAGACAGAAGCAGAGGAGTAACTGATGTGGATGGACTTGAAGCAGGTGGGTGCCGTGACCCTGAGAAAGTAAGGAAAAATGTCCAACGAGAGAGAATATCAGGTTGGGGCTCTTACATGACCACACACTATGTGACCTTGAGCAAACTGCCACCATCTCTGAAGCTTACTTTCTTGCGGGTGAATGGGAAGAAGAGCTGTATGTGCTTTGCCAGGTGCGTCAACAGCTTTACACATGGCTGGTCTTGATATGTTAACACTTGGGAACTGCCTTCCTAGAGCAGGAGGTTGGGTCTGAGGTTTTGAAGGGCCCTTCCAACTCTAAAATCTGACGCATCATTACCCAAAGCAGATTCTTCACTTTGCATACTTATTAGGCAGGACACTTTAAACTATTAGATGCCCTGACATTTTTTAAGGAAAACAAGACAAATGTCAAGAGTGAAAAAATCTGTTTGTTTCTTGATATCATTATGGTAAAGTCACAGAAGATGACATGAAGCTTGAGTGCTGGAACCTAAAAACAGCCCAGGATAGTTTGAAGAGTGCCTTGGGTCTGGGCTTCATTTGCCTGCTTGCTCGGGCCCCTGGCTGTAACTTTGGCAATTCCCTGCACCGGGTTGGGCCTCAGTCTCCTCCCTGGAAAATATTCTCATGGGGTTCCTTCAGGCCCTGAAGCCCTTCAACTTCATTCTCTGACTTCTCTTTCTGAGCCTCTGTTTCTCATCAATCAAATGGAGCAAGTCCCAGTGCCTCACTCCGGAGAGTGCTGTGAGTATTAAGTCAGGAGATGCTGTCGGAGTACTGAGCAGGGCGCATGCGCACAGGGTTCCCCAACAGTACAACCAGTGATCAGTGCTGGTGAGAGTGAATTGCAGGCGGCTAAAGCCATGAGGTGCCTCCATTCTGCAGGCACTCACAAGAAGGAAGGAGTGTGAGATGCAAAGCAATGGACTTCTAGTGGGAGGGCCACACTGTCACTTGTAAGCCAGCCCCACTCAGAGGTCTCGTCCTCGAACCCGTTTCCAACTTCATAGTTGGGAAAAAAATCAGCCCCATGTACTGCAAGGCAAATCAAATCTAGGTGTTCTTAAGGATAAAAATGCAGATATATATAAGTGACAGTTTTTTAACAGTAACAACAAAATATGCTGTTAAAAATTAATAGAAAACAATGCACACAAATACTAGGTATCTTCTCTGATACTCAAGTCTAAACCCCAGTCTCTGGGTAAAATGTGCCCACACAGCCCTCCAGGCTCTAGTGCTTCCCTTGGGCTCCACAGAAGGTCTTGCTCTCCACTCACAGGCCCTGCTGCTCCTGGCCCTTGCACCTGATTTCCTCATTTAGAAATGTACTCCATTCACCAGATGAATTCTCACTCCTGGAGGCTCTCCCTAACTGCCCCAAGCAGAGGGTACACTCCCTTCTTTATGCAGGGTACCTACCTCTTGTCTCTCTTATATTATTTGCTACATTTGCTATGATTCTGTGTATTTCTGTCTCCCCAAATAACCTGGGATCATTTTCAGCTACTGTGACCTCTTCTATGACCCCAGTTCCAGCACACTAAAGATGGTAGCATCTGTGGCTCTGGGTGATATCCAGGGAAAGACTTTCCACAAGGCACACTCAATCAGTGCTATTTGTTATGGACTGAATTGTCTCTCCCCAAAATGCATATACTGTGGTCCTAACCCCCAGTGCAGCAGAATGTGACTTTATTTGGAAATAAGGCTGTTGCAGGTATAATTAACTAAGATGAGATCATCAAGATTGGCCTGATCCAATCACTGATGTCCTTATAAAAAGGAAAAATTTGAACACAGACACACACATAGGGAGAATACCACAGGAACATGAAGGCAGAGATGGGGGCAGGGCATCTACAAAACAAGGAACATGAAGAATGACCAGAAACCACTAGAAACTAGGAGAGAGTCAGGGAACAGATTTTCCCTCACAATCCTAGTAGGAACCAACTCTGCTGACACTTTGATCTCAGACTTCAGGCCTCCAGAAAAGTGAGACAATAGATGTCTGCTGTCTAAGCCCCTAATCTGTGCACTTTTCTACAGCTGCCTTGGCTGACTAATATATTACTCATAAACAATCTGAAATGTCATAGGGATCTGAAGGGCTCTTTTGTTTCTCAAATCACCACTGTGGGGGGTGGGGGGCAGGGGGTAGAAAATCCTAATGGATATTTTATTTTTACTCTTTTAGAGTCTATCCATGGGATAATTTTTATTCTGAATATTTAGGAAAATATTTGTGCATAACAAGTATGCTCTGTGCATTTTGTAGGAATGTGCACCTGCTTATAATAGCATCTTTGCACCCTTGCAACATGGATGAAGCAGCTCAGAGCAGAAGCAGATCCATGGACTCAGATCCCATGCTCACAGCTGGCAGTGACATTGGCTCTGGCCCAAGAGCTCACTGGGCCATCACAGGACCATCCCTGTGTGAATCTCCATGTGATTTCTCCACATGATGTAGGCTCCATTCAGAGAGGGAACATTCCTGGAGACTTGGGCAGGTGCTGTATGGCCTCTTATGACCTGGTTTCCAGAGCCTTCCAATATCTCCGCCACACACACCACATTCTGATAATCAGGTGCCTCATATGAGTCCCACTCAAAGGAGAAGAACCAGATCCTGCCCTTCCTGTGCAAAGCAGCATCAGCTTCCAAGGTGTTCATGGCAGTCATCCCAGAGACCATCCACCTCACCTTCTGATCCTGTTTCCTCTCCATCAGCTGGGGACATTCCTGCTTGACAGGGAAAATGCAAGAAAGAAATAAGGGAGGGGGTGGGGGGATGGATGAGCCCAGTAGTGGGTATTAAGGAAGGTACATATTGCATGGAGCACTGGGTGTGATGCATAAACAATCAATCTTGGAATACTGAAAAAATAAAATTAAATATAAAAAAAAGAAATAAGATAATGTAGAGGAAGCTCACTACAGAGTGTCACCTATGACAATATGTCTTTTCTCCTTCTGTTTCTGCTGCCATCAGCATTGTTTGTCGGTTCCTTCTTTTCTCCAGGTTAATCACCCCTCCTCTTCCCTAGTCTCAACTCTCTTCCAGGGAGAGCCTACCCCCATCACTAGATTATGTGCCTGCTCCACATAGTGACTTCCTCAGACTTAACTCTATCCCCAACCTCTTCTCAAGTCCAAATTCATGCTTCCAATGACAAGATATTTCTGGGGCACTCCTCACACAGATCCACACTTCCCACCATAGCTCTTCCCTCCAGGCATCTACTGCTCTCTCCTTACTCATAACTCTTGACTCAACCTCTATTCTGCACCCACCCACCCCCAACACTACCTGACTCCAGACTCTCGCCGCCTCTCCCCTGGTCTGTCATGCTCTTCCCTACTGGTCTTCCTACCCCCAGTTCCTCCTAGTCCATCTTCCACACTACTTCCAGAAGGACTTTTCAAATGTAAAATTTGATGACTTACACATCTGCTTGAAATCTTTCAATAGCTAACCATTGTTTCAGAAGATAAAAGCCAAATCCAAGCATTTTGTGGAAGGAATTTCTCATCTCATCTCAACCCATCTACTTAATGTCTCTGGGCTCACTCTTGGTCTGCCCTTTCCAAAGTTTCAGCTTCAAGGAATTACCATTATCTCAGAACCCCCTAGGCTTCACGTCCATGCAAGGTGCCCCTATACTAACCATATAGTATTAATTACACATATGTCTCCACCACCAAATTCTTCACTTCTTATTGACAGGAGGCACTATGTTATCCACACTGGTACCTCAAGGCCTATATTAGTGTCTACTGAAGAGCAATCACTCAACAAATATGAGTTAACATGAATGGGGGGGTAATCAATTATTTGTTACTGGGCTCTGAAGGAGGAGGAAAGTACTATCTTGGAAAGGAGTCTGGAGTGATATATGTACTATCAGCGTCTCAGCAAGCTTGTTAAGTTTCCATTAAAATGCCAGCACAATAACACTCTATCATTCCTATGCAAGGCAGGTACTCATTTTACCATATGTAGCCTAAAAATGTTCAAAATGACACTGTCCCTGCCAAATTTAATATCTTCTTTCCTCTGACTCACATAAAATAAATAAACTTCTCCTAATGTTCCAGGTAGTTCCAGAGGATTACTGAGGCTCTTTAAAAACAGTATCTGCTTTTTCAGTCTGCTTAGATACTATTTAGCAGTTTAATATTCCTTGGTATTTCTTAGCACCTGAGAAAATCATACTGCTTCCAAAACACTGATATTCTCCATGATGAGCCTGTGAACTGGGATAGCCTGGTGATTTACAATCAACCAAAAACAGCTTGGTCTTTAAAATTTTCATCACTAGCTGAATGTGCTCTGCGAGACTTGACCTCAAGTTTACTTTAATTTAGATTGTACAGAACCAATGTATTGACCAACTGGGCATTCCATTAAGCATGACTCACCCAGGTGACATCATTCAAATTTGGAACTGTCTGTAAGATATTATGATTAATTGAACAGAGCTTGTTAATAGGAAGAAGAACTAGAATGCAAAATCAAATCAAAGGTGCTTCTCGGGAAGACAGGAACACAAAACTTACAAATGAATATTTCAGCACAGCGTGTTTAGTCATTTAATTCTAAGAGTCTAGTCTGCCAAAAAAGTCAGCAAGGGGAACTCGTGGCTCATCAATCTTAGCATGACTCTAATAGCTAAATGGATCCTAAGGGTTATTACATTGAGGCCAAAGAAACAGGCACAATCACAGAACGGTTCTCAAAAGACCTGCCTAACCCTCCAATTGGAGAAAAGGAAAAGGAAAAAGAAAACCAAGTTGGAAGAACTGAACTAAAACTTAGGTTTGGAGAATGTGTTTTTTAAATGAAAAGGACCCATTCTCTTACAAACCTTGATGATTTAAACTACTTTAGAAAAGCGTGGAAGCAGTAACTGGGTGATAAGACAGCTCCGCATGGCAGGACACGGAGTCGCCGTGGTGGTGCTGAGGCGAAGGGCTGTGTAAGACACAAAGCTCCGTCGGGCTCCCAGACACAGCAAGGCAAGGGCTCAGAAGCCAAAGACCCAAGCGTTCAAAGCCAAAACCCTGTTCAGGCAGGTATAGGGGGTTAAGCAAAGGATTCAGATACAGGGAGAGATGGCTGATGTTGGAGGCCAGCACAGTGGCAGATAGATAAGGAAGCTGGTTTCGGGGATTTCTTCTTTCCTAACTGGGTGCCAACAATGCTAAGGGGAAGGGGTCAGGCTAGTCAACCCTTAAGAGGAAGCAGCCAGAGTTGGGCGGAGCTCAGGAGAGTATTGGGAGGAGACTGGGAATTTGGGAATTGATACACACACCCGCAGGAGTACTAATAGTCCCTCAGATACCAAACCAGTTTGGTGATTTCAATCAAAGAGCACCTTTCTGTCGATGGCTCCCCAAAATTATGTCCTCCACCCTGACTACTTCCCCGAGTTTCAGACTCACATACCCACTGCCAAGTTGACATACCCACTGAGACTTTCTCGTCCTCATTGTGAACCACGATGACATAGCTGAAAAAGAACTCAGTCCTCCTCCCCACCTGCAAATTGCTCCTACCCCAGTCTTCTGGGTGCATAAGTAGCTCGTCACTGTCACCATGGCAACTACTGAGCTGGGTATCATGCTGGGCACCTCCCTTCCTCCCTGCCCCACCCTGCACATCAGCTGCACCCACATGCTATAGTCCATATCCACCCCTCTCTTAAGCTTCCCCAGTGGTCACCATGGCCCAGGCCACTGCCATGTCTTAAGGCACCTCTGCTGCCCCCCAAATCCATTCTGCCAAGAACACCCAAGGGATCTTTTACAAATGCAAATCAGACCATGTCCCTCCCCTGCCACAGCTCACCAATAACTTTCCTTTGCCCAAAGAATTAAATCCCTGAGGCTGGTCTCACACCCCAAGGCCCAGTCTTAACAAATGCAGTCCTCTTTCTGGAATGTTCTCTCTAGACCAAAGGTTTTCAAAATGGGTCCCCCACCAGCAGCAACAGTACCTGCTAGGAGGTTGGCAATGCAGCATGCTGGGTCAGGGCCCTACGCCAGACTTCCTGAGTCAGAAACCCTGCTGCTGGCCTAGTGACCTTGGGCAATATCTCCCAGATGAGTTGGCCCCTCCTGGTGAACACAGGCTGGCTCTGCCCTCAAGTTTCATCAAAGCTGCCTCCTCAGAGAGGCCTGGCCTGGTCATCCTGCCTTCTCATTGCCCTTTCCCGTTCTGTCTCCCTCATGCTGGATTATTTTAGGCTGAGCACTGGCATTACTCTAAACCTATTTCATCTAGGTTTTGTGTTTGTTTCATTTTATTTTATTTTATTTTATTTTATTTTATTTTATTTTATTGTCAGTTTCTGCACCTCTCTATTCCCCTCCCAGGAGGCTAACCCAGGAGGTTAAAATACAGATCTCTGGGTCCACCCCAGAGTTTCAGATCCATAAGCTGCTGGTGGGGCCCCAGCATCTGGCACCACTAACAGGCCCCTAAGCCAAGTCAATATTGCTGGCCCTAGGACCACAGATTGTCAAGGCTCCAGCCCAGGCCATCCCAGAGGAGGTGAGAGAGCCCAAATCTCACCAGGCTGGAGAGTTGACATCCTTACCATCTCTCAGGCCCAGCCCTGACTGAGCAAAGAGAAAAAACAGCACACCTTGGTGCAGCGGTGGGACCCCAAGAGCCTACAGACTGTGAGGAGGGGTGGCTCATGATGAGGGGTGACAGCCACATGGTGGGCATGTACATGTGCACACCAGGGATCAGCCCAGTGTGGATATCCAATGGTACCTCACTGGAATTCCACTGAAGAGCCAAGCGCCACTCTATTGGAAGGAGGTTTCCTACCAAGCTGAGATACTCGGTTAGTAAGTAGAGGGGAGACTTGGAAGGACAATAAGCCTCAGAGTTAAATCTAGGTTTTGAAAGATCACTTCAAGGAGCAATACAGGCCACAGACTATAAGGAGTAAACAAATGCAAACTTCCAGATGAATCTTCGTAAAAGAAATAGTCGATTCTGACACATCTGTTTGGCAAGCCTCGATTTTTATTCTAGTTTGTTTAAAGCTGTATGGGCATGCATTACATTCTAATCTGATGTAAAATAAAAGAAAGGAGTTCAACTCAATATGCTAGAAAACGTCATTATGAAAATAATAGTGTCTGTCAGAGTCCATTGGCAAATCACAGATATGGGTCTCATCTCAAAAGATTGATTTTGTTTACTTAAGGTTTTCAACGCTAGCAAGTGTTCACTGAAAGCAGGCAGCAGGAAACAGGAGACTGCAAATTCCCAGGGCTCACAGTGTTTTGATTCTTGGTAAAATGTAGAAAATTCATTTTAGAGTGAAATTAAAATTATACATTAAATGTCATCCAAACTCAAATGCTTGAACTATGCAAAAACACAGGGAAAGAGAGGGAGAGAGAGAGAGATAAGGATTGTGTATTCTCTGGATGACACTTCTTTCCTGATTTAAAAAAAGGGAAAGACACTTAGCATTTTTAATTTTTTATTAATTTATTTTATTAACTCTCCAAATATTTTCTTTTTTTACTAGCATGATTAGAACTCTGTATGTTGCATCAGTCCATTTTCTTCCTGAGTAAGCCCAGGACCAGCATGAAAGGCCAAGTCTCTTCTGCTCTGGGGCGCCCCCTCTCTCCCTAGGAGAACTGGCTCTCATCAAACAGGCATGGAGTGTAATCTTGACCTCACAGTATGGTTTCGACATTTTCATAGGCTATGTATTTACATATCACTTTGTAAAGTGTGTAAACAAATTGAACTCCAGATGATGTTTTTTTTTAAGATTTTATTTATTTATTTCTTAGAGAGAGAGAGGTCACAAGCAAGCAGAAAGCCATGCAGAGAGAGAGAGGGAAGCAGGCTTCCCGCCAAGCAGAGAGCGGGACGCAGGCCCTGATCCCAGGACCCCGAGATCACAACCCGAGCAGAGGGGAGAGGTTTAACCCACTGAGCCATCAAGGCACCCTCCAGATGACTTTTTGATGATAGCGTAGCGCTTAACAAGTTTTGCATTATTTGCTGAGCTTACCAAGGGTAGGGATGGTAACTTTAGTTTCTGTATCCCCAACACCCCGCAGCCCCTCGCAATCCCTGGCAGGCACATAGTAGGGCTTCAGAAAATACTTAAGGACTGGATAAAGGAATTTTTCTGACAGAGCCTCAGATTTATCACTGCAAACATAACTTAGAAATCACTGTACACACCTGTCAGTGGCTACTCAGAGGACTCTACAGGAATGATTATCAATTAATACATTTCAATGTTTATAAATGTTTCACAAAATGTCCAGGTTTATATTGACAAATATGCAGGCAGACACTAAAGTATAGCCTTGTAAAAGGCATTACTCTTTTCTAGTCTGCAATAAAATAAATGTTCAACTTTAAGGATTATTAGTCTTATTCCTGGGGTCCTGGGGAAGCTATACTTTACACATTTTATCAAGGTCAGAATGATTTAACCAAACTTCAGAGCATGGGTTCTATTTCTGCCCCAAGCATACCTTGTACATCTGCTTTGTTAGCAAATAACCTAAACGAAACATTTCAAATATAAAGATAAGAGTAAAACCTCCCTATATTCCCATAAGATTGGACCCATACAGCATTGCACATACTAAATGCATAAGATAATGTCTGCTACTTTCTGGAATGTCTTTCATTGTAATGATATGTAACTTTATGTAAAAAATAAAATATATGTAACCCTGCACTAAATATTCCTTCCCCAGAACATTCTCTTCTTTATGAATGAAGATTGTGTATCCTGGGCAGCTGTCCTAACTTGGGCTCAAATAAAGCTCTTTTCCTTTTTCTTTAAAATTTCAAAGAGATTTGTTCATTTTGCATCGACAGTTGACATCAATCATAAAGGCTTTTAAAGAGTACCTGGATGGCTCAGTCGGTCAAGTGTCTGCCTTGGACTCAGGTCATAATCTCAGGGTCCCGAAATGAAGTCCCACGTCTGGCTTCCTGCTCTGCAGGGAGCCTGCTTCTCCCTCTCACTCTGCCCCTCACCCCTGTCTGTGCTCTCTCTCTCACTCTCTCTCAAATAAATAAAATATTTTTTTTAAAGTTGTAGTTTTTTTAAGGTTTTATTTATTTATTTGACAGAAAGAAAGATCACAAGTAGGCAGAGAGGCAAGCAGAGAGAGAGGGAGAAGAAGGCTCCCTGCTGAGAGGAGAGCCCGATGCAGGGCTGGATCCCAGGATCCCTGAGATCATGACCTGAGCTGAAAGCAGAGGCTTAACCCACTGAGCCACCCAGGCACCCCTTAAAAAAAGGTTTTTAAAGTGATCATTGTTATTATGCCGAAGTCTCTTTTGAATACTTTTTTTGTAACTGTCTCAATTATGTGTCAGCTGATTCAACCTCTTTTTGATATTTTCATAAAAATCAATTTTGATTCTCCCTTTCTTTTTCTGCAGACAGAATATACACTTAAAACTTAAAGCAATATCATCATTAAGCTAGATGTATTTTGAATCTATGAGACCTGACCAATCTACCTCTCTTCAACGCACAGTAAGTACAGATCAAATATAACATTTTCTAACCATACACTGAAGATTTGGGAGAAAATATATATATATATATATATATATATATGTCTATCAGATCTGCCTTTCTCAATTCACTGCCATTCATTGTGACTCATTACAAGTCTAGGTTTTTGTGCAAATTAAAACAAATTCCTTCGAAACCTTCGAAATTCCGAAGGTTAGCTGTTCTCCAATCAGATAAACAGAAAGGACAAAATTCTAGGCTGGAGACATACTTTAAAGCCCTTTCTAATAAGCCAGACGCTCTCATAACAAAAACCTAACTCTTAGAGGCTCTTGGTGATTAAAAAAAAAAAAAAAGCACATAAATAGACAAAGCACTATGGAAATGTACATCACAGAAAAGTTTAACTCTCCTGGGCTGTTCTCAGGAATGCTTTTCTTGCTGGTTTACTGGCTGCCTTCTTGGTCTTTTAACATCAGCTTAAATATGACAACCGGACTGTTCTCTCCTGACCCCCAGCCCAAGAAGGACACCCCCTCCATTAATTCTCTGCATTGTAGGGCCACTCCTTAGACTTTCCTTGTTCAACAGTTACTAGCTGCTGCCAAGCTTCCCCTCTAGAAACTCAGAGGCAACCCTCAGTTCTCAGATCCTGAAAGAACATGTACAACTCTGGAAAGGCTTCACATCAGTATTTGTCAGATGATTGAATACACCTACCAAAGAGCTGATGTTGAAGAAGAGGCTTCTTTATCTCAAAATTATTCAATAAATAATTCAATAATCACTGATTATTCAATAAATATTTACAGAATGCCTAATCCCCAAGAAAGATTCTAGGCCCTAATGATGCATTAGTAAACAAAATAAGAAACCAAAATCCCATCTGTCATAGAGCTTGTATTTTGGTGCAGAGAGACATACAATGAACCCACACAATGAGTAAATAAAATATGTTAGAAGGTAAATGCCCTGAAAGAATAAGAGAGTGAGGTAAGGGAGGCAGAGTGCCGAGATGAAGAATGGATATCCACTGTAGATGCTGGAAGCTTATTTTACGTCCTGCTTTTGACTAACCAAAGAATCTTCAAAATTATCTCCTTTGCATCTCATAGCAATCCTATATTTATACTCACAAAGTTTAGAAGAATAGTAGTGAGTATCAGAGGCTCTCCAGTATGTTCTTCTCTTTGCCTTTAACCAGGACATGAATTTGGTGAAAAAGTCTTTCTGGGCCTCAGTTTTTTCATTAGTAAAATGACAAGGTTAAACTAGACCCTAAAATTCTTTTCAACCCTAGAAGTATTTTAGTAACAATGTTGAACTTTACTTAAGCCTGTGATGCTGGAGATGGGACAGTCAAAAAACAATCCCCTCCCGCATTGTGTTAAGGAAATGTCAACTTCAAAGAACCTCCACCCCAAATGATTTAGATAAGATTCACGGATGCCTCTCTTGTTTACCTATGACAAGGCCAGACAGGCTTTCCAGATTCCCACCTTTGCTTCCTAAGTAATGAGTTGTATATTTGTCCTCCATGATCAATTGGAACAGAAGGTTTGTTATTCAAACTTATCTAAGATCTTCTCCTTCCCCCACATCCCTGATCTGTGGCTCATCCTCAACCTGAGCCAGCAGACAGACCTCCAGGAGAAAAGGCTGATGCCTAGAGAAGACCTTCTCTGATTTATTGTCCAATCAAGCCATCCTTTGATCCTGCTTCGTTATAACTGGTTCTTTCTAGCCTTGTTTAATTCACTCTATGAAAGAAAGGCCCTTTTGCCTAACCCTTGAGACCCTTGTTGACCTCCTATTAAGAGCGCATCCCACCTTTGCAAGAGTTCCCCTCCCCCACTTTGCAGTAATGCTTTCAAACAAAGTCTCTCCTAAGTTCTGATTTGTTTTTTATTTGACAATAATTTGACAAAACTGAGCTAACTTGTAATTACTCACAATAATTCATGTTCAAATGAAACAACAAGCTGCTTTTAAAAAGACCTGAGAAAAAATTTAACATCCTCTGAAATCTCTTAAAGAAGCATTGTATCATCTTGTTCAGATCAAGTTACATAGCAGTAACAAATAGCCCCTAAACCTCAGTATGTACAACAAATGTTCAGTGCTGTTGGCCTTAGCTACATGCCTCTCCTAGGCTGATTTTGCTCTGCTACATGTCATCTTTACTCCAAAGCCCAAAATGAGGGGCCTGGCCCTATAGGGTCAGAAAAGACCATGCCCAAGTGTGGGCAGCCTCCTACAACTCCTCCTAGAGGTGAACCATGGTCCTTCTGCTCATAGTTCATTGTCTTGAATAGGCACTGGATGTCAACAAGACAGAAAGGTACAAGTGCTCCCACCATCAGGGTACTACAGGAAGGGGACCAAACGTTGGGGCAACAAGTGTCCCATCTGCTGACATCAAAGGCATGTTAACATTGCAAGACACAGAAAGGTATCTTAAAAATCATCTTCCCAAGGTCTCTCCCCAAATCTCTTATTCCACGTCTTTCATCTCCCCCACCCCCCACTGCCCAGTACATTCAGCTTTCTGTTATTTTCTTAGGAAAACAGCCACCCACCATTCATAAAGTCAGTCATTTGTACTACCTGGGCATCTCCACCTTTACTCCATTAACTGAATTTAGACTCAGTTCTGAAAAGTGTCCTAGGAGCCAAGCAAGAAAACTTTGAAGCTTCCAAGCAAGTGGAAAAGCATGGGGAGAGCAGTGAGTGCTGTGCTGTGTGCAAACTCAGCTCATACAAATTCAACCACAGGAACTTTGGAGAAGGGGGAAATTTAAACAGTGGAGAGAAGAGGCTGCCTGTTTCACCCAATGGGCACATAGCCCCCCTCCATGGCCAGGAGAGCCTCAAGTGCAGGAGGGGAGAAGTCAGCTCACAGTTGGGGCCTTTTAGGGAGTCTCATTTCTAAGAGCTTCTCAGAGCCTAAGCTTCCTGACTGTGATTCTGCTGTCTGAAGACCCTTAATTTCTGTCAACAACCTTTCTGTAAACATCAGATGCTCAACTGCAAAAAGGATAGAAAAATACACAGCGTTGGACCACTGAGAGATCCTTTGGTTCCTAACAAAGCCTTCCTAAGGGACTTTCAAGGGCAATCTTGTCCACATGAGATTTTGGTTGACTTTATGTGTGGATTTTAGAACCTAACCCTCAAGTGAGACTATATGACACTTCTGCAAATAAACAGAAATTTCACCCATTTGTCTTTCACTACAATACCCAAAAACAGCCAGATGGGATTTTTGGATTTTGGGAGGGGGTCGTTACTGAATTTGGAAAGTTCCTTTGCATCAAGGTCGGCATAGAAGCAGCAGAAGCCAGCACAATTGGAGGCATGTGTCTGCCAATTAGGAGGAACATGACGTACGTATTGAGAAGCTAGAGCTCAAGACAAGCTGTGGTGGCTTTAAATACAAAGCTCAAATCAAAAGTCACCAAAGCTAATGATCTGAATTGCAGGTGTTAGTTTGCTGTCAGGCAGCTTTCACTATAGCGACCACATGGAGATGGCCCCTCGGTGTGAAGCAGTGGCATCTGTGTGTACACAGACAAGACAGCTCATGATTCTCCCAGCAACCCAGAGAGGACAGCCCCCAGGGGTGGGTCAAGCCAGGACCACACAGGTATTGCTGAAGGCCTGCAGATGAGCATTTGCATTGCATTTTCCAGTTCCTAAATTATCATATGCTCCATTAAACTCCAGGAAGGCAGGAATTTTTGTCTATTTTTTTTTTAATATTGAATCCCCAGTGCCTAGGATAGAAACTAACATAAGAGCAGAGGCTTCATAAATATCTGTTGAACAAATTTCACCATAATCCTTTGAGATAGGGTCCCTATTTTAAAGTTTGGAACTTTAGTTTGAAGTTTAAAGTTTTTATTTTAAAGTTTGAAACTTTGAAGAGTTTCAACTTGATACAGCTTGTCCAAGGTGGTTGTAACAGAGAGAGAACAAGTTTGAAGAGACGTTTAGTGTGTCATTTTGAGTCTCGTGGAATTTGAGGTATCCAATTCGCATTCAGTGGAAGATACTAGCCTCCACTGAGTCCAAAAGGGATTTTCCTCCCCTGTAATTCCTAAAGTACATTTTTATACTATCTCCCTATTTCAAACAATTAATACATACTGCCTTCTTAAATTTACAATGATCTTTGTATGAGTCTTTTATTCTTATAACTAGTTTGTAAATTTGGTGATATGAGTAATAGTATGAAATTCCTTTTGTAATTCTTATACCCAACATAAAGACTCTCATAGGTAGATGCTTAATCCGGGCAATACCTGCAAAATTCCTCTAGCAAAACCTGTCAATATGCTCTCCAACCATTTCCTTTTCTTCCTGAGTACACAGCAAATATATTTCCTAATCTCCTTTGAAGTTAGTTGTGACCCTGTGACTGAGTTCTGGATAGAATATGGGCAAAAGAGACACTTATATTCTCCATGCTGACCCATAAAACTCCTGCTTAGTCCCCTACATTCTCTTTTTCCTTGTCTTCCCAAACCATATTCCAGGAGTTCAGGGATGAACTTGAAGGCTGTAGAGAATGGCAGAGCCTGCAGGAGCACAATCTCACCAAAAATACACCTGCCCCTCCCTGAACTCTGACGTGAACAAAAAATGTCTTTCATTATTAAGCCAGTGAGATTTGGGGATTGTTTGTTACAGCAGCTATCCTGTCCTGACTAATACATTTACTGAAATATTAAGTACCAAATCTGGATGCTTATTCTGTGATTCCTAGGCAATTGGCTTTTCCTATCATATATCATGATAGCTTTGAATTTAAATGAAGACACCCTTAATTGAACATGCAGTTGAAACAAGAAACACTTGACATTAAGCACTAAAATCTGTAGATGCCCATGCAGCTTGTCTTACAATAACCTTTTTAATCACATTGGATGGTAAATATTTCAGTGCAGGGTTTATTTCTTATTCTCCTTGTATCCTAGCTCTAGCAGAATGGAGTCAATAGACGTGTGTTGAACAATTGACATATACACATATGTATTGTATCCCAGTTCCAAACAATTTGGAATAATTCAGTTATTATCTGCATTCCACGGTACAAACCCAAGAATAGTTTTGTCCCCAGTGAAGCTGAACAATTAAGACTGAAGGATAAATTGATTAGTGTCCGTATCCATGAGTTTCACTATCAGTAAAAACAAGGGACGTGGGTGAAGAAGAAAAGATCTCTATCACTGAGATCAGAAAAGAATTCTCATTTTCCCTTTGATAGCTCTATCAAGAAATGAGGCACTGAGAGCACAGATGGGAAGGTCAATGTCATCTGAGGGTCTGGCTTTTCACACTTCAACTACAGTTGAGACTGCCATTAAAGCAAAGCAACAGGAGTGTCACTTCTTGTCTCTTAGCTACCATGTTTAGTATATGTCCTGCTGAAACAAGCACTGAAGCTACCATGTTTTTACTCTGAAAGAAGTCAAGATAAGGCTGGTTGGATTAGAAAAGTTAGATCACCCCCATAAAGCAAAAGAAACTTCCAGAGTCACCCAGTACATTCCCCACAGCCCACAGCCTAGTGCTCCATATTCCCAGCTGAGAGTACCTCCTTCCAGAGACAGTCATCAACTTGGAGCATCTCAGAGGAGTGGTTCTCTACTTTTGATGTAAACTTCTTTGCATATTTGTCACACTTCTGTCTATTGGAACGGAAGATCCATGAGACTGGGGTCTTTATCTCCTTCTTTCCAACATGTAGAACAGTACCTACTATGTGTTCTATATATACATTTTGATTGAATCAATTTATACATGAAGGAGATTGCTCCATCAGTCTTCAAAACTCTGGCTCTGTTCTGAAATGGCTCAACTATAACAACTTCTGCACTCTTGATTTTACTTCACAATGTTGTTATTTTGTAACAAATTAAACAACTATCTGACCACATTCATGACTTCAGTAGACAATTGGAATCTACTTCTCCATTTCAACACACTTCCAAGCTTTGAAATTGTCATCGCCAAAAATGTTGGCAATATCAGGGAGTAAGAAAACAGAAGTCAATCAATCTTTACTGTCTATACAATATGGGATTCTTTGAAACTCTATATACTATAAAATGATCTCTGAGGAGCCCAACTCACCTTGATGAAGCCACAAGGGAGATTGCTACCTTAAACTCCCAACACCAATGTTTGATCAGGACAGGAACACACACGCTGGGTTAACCTGATGTTTTCATGGCTTTCAGGTTGCTATTTTAATTCTGCCCACACCCAGAAGAGGCTTCCTATGAATGACAAAGGATTCTCTATCATAGATTTTAAAATAAAATTCTAATGTGACATTCTAAGACTGCTATCTGAAACTAAAGTAGCAAATAGTTTTAGGGGAAGCAGAAGTTCCATTAAGCTCATTGTTCTTTTGTTCCTGATTTTAACAGTACATTGAGCCTAAATGTGTTATGAGAAGCCATTCAATGCTGTCCAGATCCCCAAGTCCATACAGAAACACATGCACCTCTCAGGAGGGCCTGTCTGTGCTCCGGGAGCTCCCCAGGAAGGGACTGAATATACAGATCATGTTCCCAGTTCAGTGAATGAATTTGACCTTGATGTTCTCTTCCATCAGCCCCCATGTGTGTTGAAAGAAGCAGAGAGGAGGGGGTTGGGAGAAAGAAACGTTCCCACCGAGGTTGTGAAGTGCTCCAAAGTGCCTCATAAATTCTGCTGATTTGTGTCAGTACCACCAAGGTCCACCAAGATGCCTACACTTTTGTCTCAACAATTCCTCATCTAAGATTCTAGACTTACATAAGCATGTGTGTGTGGAAGATGTACTTTAAGAATTAATTTTAAAGGAAGATAAATGCAGACAACCTGAACATTAGTTGTCATGGGGATGGTTAAATAAATGATGGCATGCCCACATTGTGCCATATCATGCATCCATTAATGTCCTCAATATTGAGTTTCTCATTTTTTTGAAATCACATTGAATGTCTTGTGGGAGAAGAACTCTGGTGCATGTGTCTGGAAAGACAGTGTTTCATTGTGATTTCCTCCAGGGAGTGAAAGGATAAGGATGAAATTAAAGGCAAGATCTTTTACTTTTTATTTTAAATACTTTGTCTGAATGTTTTACATATGTGTTTATCATTTATCATTAGGTTAAAATAAAAATTTCAAACTACATAGGTGGTAAAAGCAAAAATCCCTATATATCTCATGTAAATACATAGATAGATGATTGATAGATGATAGATAGATAGATATAGATATAAATTATTTCATAGACATTTCTAAGATAAACCTACTGAAAGCTGGCAGTACAGGACATGGTTGTCATGATGAGCACACAAAGAAAACTGTCCTTTTAGGATTAAAAGGAAAAATCAACCAGTTCCAACTCGTCTGGGGTAAAAATGAGTTAATATGTTCTGATGGAAGCCTGCTCCAATGTCAAATTGGCCTGTAGTTTATCTCCCCTCTCTTCTGTGCTAATTTGTTAAAAATGTACAAGTCATTTGATGCCTTTTATCAGCAGAGAAGTTTCGCCTACCCTGGATCTTAAGAACTGCCTCAAACAAAGTTTCAGCATCAATGGATTCAGCACTGCCCTCCAAGCTTGAGGCTGGAACATCTGAGGTTTCTGAACATACTAACTATGAAAGAAGAGAAACAGTCTCCAGCCATGAAACTCTGCCTTCCATTCAAAATCAAGGCTGAGCTGGCAACCATTAAGTTTGGAGCCTTCAGATAAGCTCTCAACACAGCAGAAGTTGGCTCTTAACAAGGCTGGCCTCCTTCCTCAGCAACTGGATTCCACACACCCCTCTGAAGGCCAGGAAAACAGCTCCTCATTCTGGAGGCTCTTCTCCTTTTGGAAATGAAAATAGCACAGAATCTTAACAAAACTTCAGAAAATGATGAAGATATAAAGAGAGAAGCACTTGCAAAACTCCAGACACAAATAAGAGCTGTTATTATTTGATACCTATCTTATTGCACATTTCCTACTACATGTACAATACACAAATGAGAATGTAAATATATAATATGTGTCCATAACAGACTTTCTAAAACTAGTATGTCATTTGTTATCCTGTCTTCTTTTAAATAAAGCTATGTCCCAGACATCTTTCATTTTTATTGGTCTGTAAATATAATTCACACCATCATTTTTAGTAACCACATAATATTTACCTAATAGATAAATTATAATTTATTCAACCAATCCCCTATTGATTTACATTTAGAACATTTCCTGTTCATCTCTGTGATCTACTTCCCTGTAGTAGACATCCTTATACCTGTAGGGTTTTTTACATTTCCCTGCCAATAATTTATTTCTACATTCATAGAAATGGAAAATACACTTGAATATATTTTGAATTTTAGTACATACCAAATTGCCCTTCAGGAAAGATGTACCTGTTTATACTCCCACCATTTTTAAAATGTATTTATTCATTCATTAATTCATTCATTCAGCATTACCAGGAGCAGCCCAAAGAAGCAGGGGGGTGCAAAGGTGTAGAAGCTAGATGCTCTCGGCCAGTGAGGCCCCTGCAGCCAATCTCCACACGAACCATCCCATGTTTAAGTGATAGGAAGGATTTTATGTGATGGAAGCACTGCCCTAGAGAGGAATGGAGGGAGCTGAGGTGACTGAAATTGGCCGGCCCAAGGGTAAAGTGTCTTGCATGTCACACCAAAGGTTGTGCATTTCACCCATCGTCGGGGTGTGGTAGAAAACTCGATTCTGTGTGCAAATTCATTTTAGAAACCCAGATAACTTTAAAAACAAAAACAATCTGAGCCCAGATAACCTAAATTCTTTAAAAAGGGCTACATTAATTCAACAGACAAATTTATCTTCATTTCTGGAACACAACTTAGAAGATTTCCTTCTAGGAGTTTCATAATGCATGGAGCATATTAAAGGCTTGGAACAATCTTACCATAAAGAAACCTGTTTCACTTTGTTCAACTCAGTATTTTCCAAGCCTCCCTAACAAGACAACTCATGGTACTAGGATCCCCTAGAGTCTACTTTGGCAATACTGTCCTGTAGACCACATGACCCCAGCTAGTTTCCTGATCAAGAGCACAACTGAAGCTCAGCCTCTATGGGGCAAGTCTGGAGGTAGAAATGACTGCAATGTCCCAGCACTAAAGAGGGCCTGAAGTATGTGAGGAGGTGCGTGTATCAGTTCACTAGGGCTGCGGTAACAAAGTGTCACAAACTGGGTGGCCTAGAACGACAGAAATTTATTTCCTACAGTTCTGGGGGATAAAAGTCTGAGCAGGTGTCAGTGGGGTTTGTTCTTTCTAAGAGCTCTGAGTGAAGGACTGTTCTAGGTCTCTCTTCTTGGCTTATGGATGGCTGTCTTCTCCCTGTGTCCCCACATGATCTTCTCTCTATCTGTGCCCTAACCTCCCCTTCTGGTAAGGACTCCAGGAAGATTGGATTGAACTCATCTGAACAGCCTCATTTTCCCTTAATTAACTCTAAAGACAGGCACAGGCTATTAGTTAAGTTTTGGGGGAGTCAAAATTATACACAGTTTTTTGACTGCAGGCAGTTGGAGTCTAAAACAATGCATTGTTCAAGGGTCAACAGTATTAAGAGTTAGGATTTCCACATATAAATATAAATTTTGGAAGGACACAATCCAGCCCATAACAATTATAGCTCAGGAACATCTGGTTCTGCTTTCTCCTGGACCCATCAATAATTACACTGCATGGCATCCCTGTAATTTAGAACATGTGATTTATTCTGACCACTAGGCTGTAAGGGGAAGTGTCATGTGTCATATCCAGCCTGGGCACTGAAACGCCTTGCTCAAACCCTTCTAATGGAAAATCCTCCAGCCCTGTGCTGAGGAGGTGACCTTACAGGATGAGGGGGACCTCTCTGCCAGAGTCCCTCAGTTACAATGGGAAGTAAAGGCCAGAAGCGAGACATAGATCTTGTATGCATTGAGTGGATGAAAGTTTGGAATTAACTTTAGACCTCTACATAACCTAGACTATCCTTAAGAAACAGTGGGGATAAAGAAAAGTTCACTGAGGAAGGTGGCTAAGGAGATGATTTTGTGAGCAATTTAATTGAATGGTTGGGAGAGAAAGGACATGAAACCTGTGATATTTCTAAATACGTTAACTGAGTGAATGGTGATATTATTACAGAGAATTAAGGAAATGACATGGCTCTGGAAGGGAATTCTACTCTGGCTTCATTGTGTGTGGGCATACTGGGTGGTGATGCTTCATCCACAAGTAAATCTTCAGGTCTGGATTCCAAAAGCCAGGTCTCAACTGGAAGAAGTAGCATTGGTTTCTATCCACCTACAGGAGGTAAGTTGATGGGAGCTGACTGGACTACCTGGAAGAGGTTGTGGAGTAAGGAGGAGAAAGCCAGTGGCAGCTGGGAAGTGGGCAACTCCAGCTCTGCATGGGTGTCAGGAAAAGAACACAGGTGACTGAGGAACATCAGAGGCAGCTGTAGTTTCTTTGCATGATCCTTGCCTTCCCAGGAGAATCTGAATAGCTGGTAAAAATGAGATTTTTCATCACTGTATTCCTAGTGCCATGTAGCTTGCACATAGTAGGACCTCTAAAATATGTATTCATTTGTTCAAGGTATGAGCCAAGAAAAGGTAGAATTTTGGAAGGCATGTCAGGAGAAGTTTGGGAAGAATGGGACAGTCATATGTGTCAGGCACTGCACACAATCAGGTAGGACGAGGCTAGGAATAAGCCTTTACCACTGACAGGTAAGACCTTTCAAGACAAAGACCATGCTTAACATGTTGAAGGTGGCAACAAAAAAGGTTCAGAAGTGCAGGTTGCTTTTGTTGACTATTCTTTCAAGAAGTTTTGCTATAGGGGCGCCTGGGTGGCTCAGTCATTAAGTATCTGCCTTCTACTCAGGTCATGATCCCAGGGTCCTGAGTTTGAGTCCCAAATCTGGCTCCCTGCTCAGCAGGAATCCTGCTTCTCCCTCTCCCACTCCCCCTGCTTGTGTTCCCTCTCTCGCTCTCTGTCAAATAAATAAATAAAAATCTTAAAAAAAAAAAAAGAAGTTTTGCTGTATAAAGAAAGGAGACAAATCAAATTTAAGAATGCATGTTTTTGGATGGAGGGCCCTAAAGCATAGCTATTGAAACAGAAAAGGAACCTATATAGAAGGACCAAATACAGAGCAGAATGGGGAAATGATTCATGTAGTGAACAAGGTAATCTGATAAACTTAAAAGAAACAGGTAAATCTTCAAGAGAACTACAGAGAAATACATATGCCTGAAGGTCAAAGGCACCAAAGGAAGGGAGCTCATGCCTGGTGATTTTTGTTTTGTAAGAAAATAGGAGGTAACATTAAGTGAAGAAAGGGGATGGGAAATATGACTTAGTTGCCATGAAGAATAAAATCAGAGGCTAACTTAGAACCAAAAATATTTATTTCACAATAGTATTTAGAATGCTGCCAAGTTTTTAGGAAATTTTGCTGCATGTTCTGAGGGATTTGTTATAATCCTTTGAAACTGATTCAGATTTTCTTTAATGCTTTCATTTATAGAATCACACTTAAATAAATGTACCATATACATTCTTCACAAACCATATTTTTTGGTCAATCAACATAAAAACCTGCAAAAGGATCAACCAAAGGATTTAGGAGGCATTACCTCATCCCCGAAATTCTTTACCACAGAGTTTTCCTCCAAAAAGTGTAAAAATTCCAAGCAGAAATCAGTCTTCTTATTCTTCTCTCTATTTGGTTTAAACTCTTTGCCTTCCATTGAGTTCTCATTGAGTAACCTCATTCAATACTATGACCCTAGACACATCTCTGCATCTTTCTCCACCTGTTTACTTCTGAGCCACCACCCTGCAGTAAGAGGCAGAGATGAAGGAAGAGCAGACTTCTCCCTCCCATTCACTCTCTCAACATGCTGATACCTGTTGATCCATCAAAACATGTATCAAGTGCCACCCGCCCAATGATGCCTCCCCTGGGTACCAACTTAGAAAGGACTGGACTTCCCTTTGCCTTGGATGGTTTTAATATCTTCCTCTTACCCCAGATGGTAAGTTCTTTGAGAATGTAGAACACATCTGATTCTGTCTCTTAAACTCCAAGTGCCTAGCAAAGGACTGTGCATTCATCACAGGCTCAACAAATATTAAAACAAATAAATGCACTGATTAATTAATTAGTGATAATTAAACACATTAATTACACCATAACTTTGGCTTTTGATCTACTACTGTAAACAATGCAGATAACAAATGAAAATATCAACGAGTAAGATGAAAGCTAAACTGCTGATCTCACACTTCTGTTCTTTCTTCTGTATAAAGACTGACCCCAAAAGTTGATCATTCCTGTGTGTTCGTGGGCATCACATGCATAGTTGAGTCTTCAGATCCATACAACTTTACTTGGTTTCTCAGTATCCCCCAGGCCTTCACTGTGCTGTGGGTCCACCAGCACTTGAATCTGGAGGTTACCAAACAAGACTCACTTCCCACCTCTATGTAACTTCTTCTTTCTTAATTTCATCACTATGCCAGTAGCACTACCCATCCATTTCCTTGCTACGCACTGGCCCCACTGTGACTGTTATATTAGTCTACTCGGTCTCTGGTCAGTGTCGGCAATGTTCTAATCATTAGTAGGTTACCACAGAAGCCCTTAATGTTTCAAGCAGAGAAGCAGAGGGATAAAGGATGGAAAACAGATATGCATTAAATTATTTTGAAAGTGAAATCTGGTGTCATACAGCAGAATGCTGCTTCCTGAAGACGGGAAAAGAATGAGTCACAAACAAGTCAGCTGCAAGAGAAAGGGAGCAGGGGGAAACAGTAGAAGACTGTTGCTCTGAACAACTCCTCAGTCCTGCTTCTATTAGATATAGACAGTAATCAACAGAAGAGCTGAAGAAGGCCAAACATTAATCATATGCCTTGTAGATAAACAAGGAGGAAGGCAAAATATGTCTGATCAAGCAGTATAAAGTTTATAGTTGAGCAATCACATTCAAAGGACTTATCTAATTAGCCACAGGTGCGGAGGGGAAAGAGGAGATAAGGGAAAACCGAAGCAGGCGGCCTTCCGCCCTGAGCTAACCGGGCATCCCCAGCTGCTTGGCTGTGTCCTCTCCCTCAGAGGCCTGTTGCCATTATGTGTTTTTCTTAAGGCTATATCTAAACATGCTTGGTAACTAGTAAAATTTCCCATGGGTTATATTTTAAGTAATACATTGTTCTGAGGGACAGTTACAGCAGAAAGAGTCCCAGGCAGACTGTTGGGTCACCTCTATCTTAATCAACTGTGTGACCACTACCAGCTGTTGGGGGTTGAACTATGTCTCCCAAAGAGATACATTCAAGTCCTAACCCCAGTGTCTGTGAATGTGACATTATTTGGTTACAGGGTCTTTGCAAGTGTAATCAAGTTAAGATGAAGTAACCCCAGAGTAGGGTAGACCCTGATCCAATATGGCTGGTGTCTTTATAAGAAGATATCAGCACACAGAGACACACAGAGAAAACAGCCATGTGATGACAGAGGCAGAGAATGGAGGGGTACAGCTGTAAGCCAAGGTATGACAAGGATTGCCAAGCAACCACAGGAAGCTGGGGAAAGAGGATGACCCTGCCTGATACCTTGATTTTACTTCTAGCCTCCAAGACCGTGAGAAAATTAATTTCTCTGGTCTGAAGTCACCCAGCTGGTAGTAAGTTTGTTATAGCAGGCTGAGAAAACTAATATACCATCCTGTTTATTATAAAGCCTGGAATTTATGGAGAGTTCACAGCCTGCTTTCATATAGCCTCATCTGATCTTGTGGATATCTAGACAGGTAGGCATCACTATTCCAATTCTAAAGAAGAGGATAATAGGAGTCATGAAGGTTAAAAGTCTCCTCTAGGATCACATGATTGCGAAGAGGAGTAGGTGCATAAGAACCTAAGTGTTGCATTTCCCAAACTGACCATTCTGTCTCTGTGAAGCTCTCTGGGTCTATTTCCCCATCTGAAGTGAGTTGGACTCAGCAAAGTTCTCAGACGCCACTCCAGAATCAGAAATGTTAGTGTGAAGCCCAACAGTCCCTGTTTTATTGAGCCCAATAAGAGACACTGAATGATGTTTGAGTTTGAGAATCACTGTTCTAAGGCAATTCAGAGGAACAAGCCTCACCTGCAGGACAGGGAAGCATCCATGAGAGAACAAACTCAGATGAGATTCTTAAAACACAAGTGAAGGCTGAAAGTCAAAGAAATGGATGAAGGACATTTAAATAGAAGAAACCTCATATGCAAATGTGGAGAAAGCATGGTGCATTCTGGGAATTGCAACAGCTCAGTAGAACTGCAGAGCAAGAACAAATCATGAGCAAAATCTTATGGGCAGGGTTAAGAACTATGTGGAAATGGGGTCTTGTAGCTCTGTTTTGTTCATTATTTTTAAATGTGTCCTTCAAAATATTCGTAGGTACTTTGTGATAAAAGGTTCATAAGAAACATATTTGGGAGGGCACCTGGGTGGCTCAGTGGGTTAAGCTTCTGCCTTCAGCTCAGGTCATGATCTCAGGGTCCTGGGATCGAGCCCCACATTGGGCTCTCTGCTTGACAGGAGGCCTGCTTCCCTCCTCTCTCTGCCTGCCTCTCTGCCTACTTGTGATCTCTGTCTGTCAAATAAATAAATAAAAGAAATATATTTAAAAAAAAAAGAAACGTATTTGGAAAACTTATTTGGAAAACCTTAGGCCTACAGAGCACAATAACACTCAAAAGACTGAGAGTTCCTATAATTTTAAAAAAATGTTCAATTTTGTTTAGACCAACATTTTTCAGACTGACTTGCAAACAGAACTCATTTTTCATGAGGAATCTGTTAACATCTTGATATATACTATCTATTTATATCGGAGATCATGGAGAAATTTTAGAAATTTTAATTAGAAAATAAGTTTCTAGTTTAGAAATATTCCTGTCATGAAGACATCGTGGGATGATGGACACATGAGAAAAAGTTGCTAGGAAAGTTATTTGCCATGTTAGACTGGGAATTACAGTGGATTAATTCACTATTTAATAGTTATGTTATTCTTTACTCAGACTGTGAAATAATGGGAAAATGTACATATGGGTCTCTGCTCCCAGTTCCTGTATAAATTATGGAATTTACAAGTTCCATTAAACCCTTGTAATATCCTAAGTGATAAGAGCACTGGGAACATCTTTTGTTCTAATATTTGATCTTTGACCTTTGTTCCTGACACAGAGTTCCTAAATACCTTGGAATTTCCTGGGTAATAGGAGTGTTTGTTGTTCTAATGAGGTGATCTCTGTGGGCCCTGACTGGGGGCTGGTCACCAGAAAGACCAAACCTTGATTAGATGCTTGGAACTTTCAGCCCAAGACCCCATTCTCCAGAGAGGGTATAGGGCCTGGAAATGGAATTAATAATCTACCAGATTTATGCCCATAAAAATCAAGAGTGGGGTTCAAGAATCTCTGGGTTTGTGAACATGTGGGAATACTGGGAGAGTGGCGCCCTGGAGGGCATTGAAGCTCTGCATCCCTTCCTGCATTCTTTGCCAACACAGTTCTTATAATCTGGTGTTCATTTGTATCCTTTACCATAGCCTTTAATAAACTGATAAACAGAAGTATTTCCCTGAGTTCCGTAGGCTTTTCTAGAAAATAATCGAATCCAAAGAGTAGCAGGTCATTGGAGGTCACCTCCAATTTATAGCCAGGTCAGACAGAAATTGTGGGTAACCTGGGGACCTTCTATTTGCAAATGGCATCTGAAGGAAGGATAGTCTTGTGGGATGGAGCTTTTTATCTGTGGGATCTGCCACTATCTACAGACATATAGTGTCAGAATAAAGTTAAATTATAGGACACTCAGCTAGTGTTGCCAGGAGCTGCTTGTTGTAGGGAAAGCCCCACACATCTGGTGTCAGAGGTGTGAGGATTATAGTGCGAGAGTAAAAGAGACACACAGGAAGAAGACTGACATTTTTCCTATACCAGATGCAATACACCTATGTACTGAATGCAAAGAACTATGGAAAAAAATGAATTAAATATCCCATTAAAGGTTTGCTTTGAGATCAGCATTAATTTCTGCCTAATATACTACTCTGAGGAGTAAACTAATTGCACAAGCTGCAGGTTTTGAAAGGCACAGTTTTATTCATTGATAATCTGAAATCTTGAAAATAACCAATGATACTATGAGTTTTTACTTCTTTTTCCAGGATGAAGGAAAAGGCATATCTCTAAAAAACCAGCTTTCCAACTCTGCTTTGGGCTGAATGTTTGTGTCCCCCAAACTTCATATGTTGAAGCCCTAATTCCCCAATGTGATGGTACTTGGAGTGGAGTCATTAGAAGGTAAGTAAGTTTAGATGAGGTTATGAGAGTTGAACCCTAATGGGTGAAATTAGTGCCCTTAAAGGAGGAGAGATAAAAAAGATGATCTCTCTCTCTGCCTCCTGTGAGGCCAAGAGATGCTCTCCTGTGAGGATAAAACCATCCTGCGAAACAGGATGGTGGGTCCTCACCAGCCACCAGTTTGACCTGTACCTTAATCTTAGGCTTCCCAGCTCCAGACAGTGTGAAATATTTACTGTTGAAGCTACCCAATGTATCGCATTTTGGTTAGCAGTTAAAGCTAGCTATCACAAACTCATTCTCTTTAAAAATTTATTGTATGAATTTGTTTACTACTTTTTAATATTACTTGGATTTTTTTTCTCAAGCTTGCTGACAATAAAGTATTGCATTTCCTAAAATTCTAAAATCACACCAAACACTGTCACCATCTGCATGATCCCCAGATTAGAGAAAAGGGCATCATGATCAGCATCCTTTAGGCCATGATGGATCTGCTGGAGAGAGAACTAGAAAGTGAACAAGCTAATGGGATTTTAGAAATTCTGACTATTTATCAAAAGACTTGAATGAAGAAGTCCAGGAGTTACCAAAATAGAGTACAAACGATTTTAAATGCAAGGAGTTTTGCATATGTATTGTTATATTATAGCACCATGATATTCTAGACTACAATTCATTAAAAGGACTAAATTTGTCCAGCACTTCAAACTGGGATGTACCCATCTATGTCATTTTCTTTGCTTCTCTCAAAAATGATGTTTCAGGTCTTTACCTATCTGAATGTTGCTATTTCCTAAAGAGTAGCTGACATTACTCATTACTCCGTGTCATTCTCAAGCAAAATATTTCAGATGGATCTGCAAGTGTAATCAATCTTCACATCTACTCTTCAGCATTGGTGAGTGCCATACATGCTATTGAAATATCACCTGCTACCTATTTAATTAAAACTATAAGCAGCCTAGCAGAATTATTTTAATATTTTGTTTAGCTTACAAGTCCTTTTGGGGGTTGGGTGTTGAAACGGTTTCTTAGGACTGCCATAACAAAGTACCTTAGACAGGGTGGTTTAAACAGAAATTTCTTTTCTCACAATTCCTGAGGGCTAGAAGTCAGAGATCAAGATGTGGGGAGAGTTGATTTCTTCTGAGGACTCTCTCCCTGGCTTGAAGATGGCCTCCTTCTCCCTCTGCCTTTGCCTGGTCTTCATCTGTACATGTCTGTCTCCTCATTCCCCGTCTTATAAGGACGCTGGTCATATTGGATTAGGGCTCATCCTAATGACCTATTTTAACTTAATTGCTTCTTTAAAGACTCTATCTTCAAGTACAATCACATTCTGAGGTACTGGGGCTTAGGACTACAACATGAATTTGGGGATGGGAGGCTACAGTTCAGTGATCATAACACATGTGATGCAGTGAACGAGCAAAGGGATTAAAACACAAAAGCTGAGGGTTCTGATTTCAGTTCAGACACTTACTGATGATAATAGCTTGGACAGATCTCTTACCCTCCCAGGGTTTGGGTTTTCTTGTATGCCTTATATTGTGCTCCAATATGTAGAGGGAGTCATGCCCTCCTAAGGTTACCACTACTTGCTCCAGAGGAGCCACAAGAGAACAAACCATTTCACAAGGCATGTTCCAGGGCTTCCCCCTAGCATTCTGGCCTTGAGAATCTGGCTGGTTAGCACTGTCAGGAGCAGCTGTGTTAACTGGGCTCCAAGAAACTAAGAGGTGCCCTGGGGCACTAGAGGTACAGTCCTTACTAGGCACATTCCCCTTATGGTCAAGCTCCATTCAGAGTCAAAATGGCCATGAGCAGGACATCTAGATTGTTGAAGTCAGAACAAAGGAATATTTACAGAATCCTGCCAGAATGTTCCTCAGCTTTGATTGTTTGATGCACTCTGATTCATTACATGGATACCTCTGCTAAGGAAAAAAGATTAAGTCCTGTAGCTAGAACAGCTCCAGGGAACACTGCCAGGACATGTGGCCAAATTCTGTATCGGGCCCCCTTTACTATTTTACAGGAAATTTAAGTTAATTCATGTTAAATAAAATGTCACACTAGCCACATTTCAAGTGTTCAATGACCACATATGGCTACTGCCTATCATATTGGACAGTGCAGATATAAAACATTTCCACCCATTGCAGAAGGTTCTATTGGTTCTATATTATATTTCTTCAAGACACATATTTTTCACTCATGTATTAAATTATTGCACAGATAATAGTAACATTAATCATAATAGTCTGTATTTCTGTAGCACTTGGAAAATTTCATATATGTAATTATTACAATGACCCTGTGACATTAGTATTATTACTGCCCCAATTCTACAGATAAGCAAATTGATGCACAGAGAAGTTAAATCTCTCTCCATCAAAGATCACACACCTGGGGCGCCTGGGTGGCTCAGTGGTTAAAGCCTCTGCCTTCGGCTCAGGTCATGGTCCCGGGATCCTAGGTTCGAGCCTCACATCGGGCTCTCTGCTCAGCAGGGAGCCTGCCTCCTCTTCCTCTCTCTCTCTCTCTGCCTGACTCTCTGCCTACTTGTGATCTGTCTGTCAAATAAATAAAAATCTTTAAAAAAAAAATCACACACCTACCAAGAAAAAGAGCTGTGATTGGGAATCCAGAATGCTTGGCTGTGAAGACTCTACTCTCACTATGCACGATGACTTAAATTGACCAACAGCTGGTCTACTTCACCAGGTCTTGGTTTGTCTAGTTAATTATCACCTTTGGAGTCCTTCGCTGTCTCCTACAAATACATATTTATGTGAGCTGAAAATGTGTCAGAACTTTGTTAGACTCACACATAATCAAGGGTTTACAAGGAGCCAGCCACATAGTTCTAACCAGATTTCAATTGCTTTGGACTACATGTATGTAAAAAATTTACTGCATGAAATCTGGACTCACATCATTGAATATTAGAAAGTACAATTGGTTTTCATTATTTGTGGATTTTGGATCTGCAAATTCGCCTACTTGTTAATATTTCTGTGTAAGTCCAAAAATCAATACTCAGAGCTTTCACGGTCATGCGTAGACATGCCCAGACAGGTTAAAAACTGTGAGTTGACCAAGTGTACATTCCCAGCTGTGGCTTCTTGTTTCTTGTTACCTTCTTGTTTCAGGTCTCATAATGTAAACAAGTGCCCTTTCCAAATTCTATTTAGTGCCACACTTTTTGCAGTTTTGTGTTTCTCCTTGGTGATTTCACTCTTTAAAATAGTCCCCAAGAGTAGTGCTAGAGTGCTATCTCATGTTCCTAGATAACTGTGATATGCCTTAACAGTATATAATAAGGTGTCTTTAAACTGTTGCCTATTAAATGTGAGACACCCAGGTAGAAAGTCAACCTCTATCCAGATGTGATTTATTCCCCCAGTAATATTTTACACTCTGTTAGCGTGTTACCAAATGTTATATATATATAACAGTTACCAAATGAATTATATATGAAAATATGTGTGTCTTATTTTTACTGCTATATTGCAAACTGCAATATATGAAAATATGTGTGTCTTATTTTTACTGCAATATTGCAAACTGCTGACAGGAGGTATGGTGTATATTTTATAAACTCCATAGTGCCTACCTAACACAAAGCCTTGAGTATACTTGGTGCTTAATTCACATACTGTGTTAGGGGATGGTTGGATGGATGGATGGAAGGATGGACAGAAGGCTTTAAGCAGTCTCAGAAAGGTGAGGTAAAAGATAGAAATATGAAAAATGGGAGCCAAGTAATAAAATTCCAATCTCATATTTGTTGCTAGGAAACACAAATTTGGTTGTTTTATGTTTCTTTAATTGTATAAGATAAGTGTCTTTTAAAGAATTTACATGAACAGATACTTCTCCAAAGAAGACATACAAATGGCTAACAAACACATGAAAAAATGTTCATCATCATTAGCCATCAGGGAATTTCAGATCAAAACCTCATTGAGATACCATCTTACACCAGTTAGAATGGCCAAAATTAACAGGACAGGAAACAAGTGTTGGAGAGGATGTGGAGAAAGGTGAACCCTCTTACACTGTTGGTGGGAATGCAAGTTGGTGCAGCCACTCTGGGAAACAGTGTGGAGATTCCTTAAAAACCTAAAAATAGAGCTACCCTATGACCCTGCAATTGCACTGCTGGGTATCTACCCCAAAGATACAGATGTAGTGAAAAGAAGGGCCATATGTACCCTAATGTTCATAGAAGCAGTGGCCACAATCACCAAACTGTGGAAAGAGCCAAGATGCCCTTCAACAGACGAATGATTAAAGAAGA
Organism: Lontra canadensis; assembly: GCF_010015895.1. Taxonomy (NCBI): domain Eukaryota; kingdom Metazoa; phylum Chordata; class Mammalia; order Carnivora; family Mustelidae; genus Lontra; species Lontra canadensis. The sequence continues at coordinate 913,011 of NW_022631171.1, forward strand.
TGTGGTTCATATATCCAATGGAATATTATGCCTCTGTCAGAAAGGATGAATACCCAACTTTTGTATTAACATTGATGGGACTGGAGGAGGTTATGCTGAGTGAAATAAGAAAAGCAGAGAAAGTCAATTATCATATGGTTTCACTTACTTGTGGAGCATAAGGAATAACATAGAGAACATTAGGAGAAGGAAAGGAAAAGTGAATTGGGTAAATCAGAGGGGGAGACGAAGTATGAGAGACTGTGGAAACAAACTGGGAAACAAACTGAGGATTTTGGAAGGGGGGGTAGGAGGATGTGTTACCCTGGTGGTGGGTATTAAGGAGGGCATGTATTGCATGGAGCACTGGGTGTACTGCATAAACAATGAATCTTGGAACACTGAAAAAATAAAAAATAAAAGAAATAGAAAGAAAGAATTTACTTTATCAAAAACACATGGCAAAGTGAAAAATAGTCTTAGATCTTAGATTATGAAGTAACACAGATTTATGTAGCAGCAAAGAAACATTTGTACTTATGAAACACATTAAGAGTGATGCAACCTAATTAGCAGTGTTAATAGCACTGAAGGTGATTTCTATGGTAACCAAGTACATCAAGTCTGTGCACATTATTAATTCAAGAGATCATTTTTCAAGCTACAAGCTCATAGCTTGTAAAAATTAAAATATCTATTAAATCATGCAATTACCTCTGCGCTTTAATTGGTAGCTAGGCTTCCATGAAAGACTGATGTTCAGTTTATTCTTTTTGATGACTTCTCTGTTGACCCTCTCAGCAGCATCAGATCACACTCATGACGAGCCCCTTTTCCAGTATGAATATACATTTCATTATAATAATTATTACAGATATTATGTTTTATCTGACCAGTGTGCAATAAATGAACTGCTCACCTTTTGGAATCAATAGCCATTTAATACATCAGAAAAGCAATTAGCGAAATAGCAGCCTAATATCCTACAACCTACTCATCTACCTCTAAAAGGTGGATAATTTATTCCCTATTGACTGGTGAGATGAGCCCTAAGGTTATTATTAAGTATTATTTATAGGAGAAATTCTCAGATTTTCCAGTAATTAAATACAACTCTTGCCCTGTAGTATCAAAGATAATATTTCAAATTAAAGTATGCCCCACCCCCCCAAAACTGCCTCATCTCCTTCCCAAAACAACCACTTTTAGAACAACTTGAGTTTGAATTTTTCAGTTTTTGACCCTGAACAAGTTATCTAACTTCTCTGAGCCTCCATTCTTATCAATAAAATAATCTTACAAGGTTATTGTGTGTTAATTAAATAATATTAGCCAAGGCCAACATATAGAGGTTACTAATAAATACGAGCTTCACTAACAAATTCTGCCATTAAATGTGAGAATATAGACAGGTGTTGCCATTCTACTGTCAAACTTAGCTGATGTAGCTTTCTGGGTTCTAATTTCTACACAATGTACAAAAATGAAGTCTTCTAGCACCACCTGGTTCTAAAAGTATCAACTAAAGCTCCTCGTTTAGTATGGAGTCTACTTCCATCCACAGTGTTCTCATCCAGGTGCACGTAAGTACTGTCAGTTGAGGAAAGTAGACACAAAACAGGTCAGGAAAGGACAGAATGTAGTCCACTCTGCTCCACCTTCCATGACACAATGTTATTTTTTTCTCACTCTCTCTCTCTGCCTGAAGCTATTCTATTTAGGTATTCTTTAATATCCAATCCAGACACTCTGATTTTATCACATTTGGTAATGAACAATGTTGTAAGTATCTTTATCCATTCTGAAAATATTTACCAAGCAACTACTTGGAGCCAGGCTATGAGTAGATATGGATCCTGCCCTCCAGAAGCTGCTAATCAGAGGGAAGAACATTATGGGTAAACAGATAAACAATACGATACAGAATGTGCCAGTACCACCTCTAGCCAAGGGCTTACTCCAACCACAAATGGAATTAAGCTGGATAAAGCTGATCACTGACCACCTTCATAATTAATCCTGCCTGCTCTCAGCCAGCTGTGGTACTTAGTTCTGCACTCCTTCACACTCTCCCCTTTTCACCCAGAGCCTATTGCACAGGCTTCTCAGAGGTCCCCCTGAGCTTTAATCATCTGCTGGGGACCATATCACCCGCTTGTGCCTTTGGAGCCTGTATCAAGTTCTATCAGAGTTCAGAGCCCTATTCTTCACCTTTCCCACAGTTCCTTACCCCCACCCCCTTCCTCTAGGACAGAGGTTCTCAAAGGGTGGTCCACAAATGCTCAGGCATCCTGGAGACCCTCCTAGGAGTGTGCAAGATCAAAACTAGTTTTGTAATAATACTTAGACATTTTCCACTGGGTGGACGTTTGTATTAATGGTGCAAAAACACTGGTGGGTAAAATTGCTGGTGCTTATCATGAATCAAGGCACCAAACTGTGCCAGTACTCACTGAATTCATCACCACAGTTTTTCTCTAAAAAAAAGCCAGGTCCATGTAAGCCCTTCGCTTCATTGTTGAAGCAGTAACAATACTGACCTTATTAAATATCAACCCTTGAGTGCACAACTTTTTAATATTCTGTGTGATAAAAATAAAGTTTGTTTTAAAACACTTCTGTTGCATACCAGAGTGTGATGATTGTCTCAAGGAAAAATACTTGTGTGATCATTTGAGCTGTAAGCTAAACTAATCAGTTTTTTTCATGGAACATCATTTTTTTTTAATTTCTTATTTCTTTTCAACATAAAAGTATTCATTATTTTTGCACCACACCCAGAGCTCCATGCAATCCGTGCCCTCTCTAATACCCACCACCTGGTTCCCCCAACCTCCCACCCCCCGCCCCTTCAAAACCCTCAGATTGTTTTTCAGAGTCCATAGTCTCTCATGGGAACATCATTTTTACTAACAAAAATATTGCAAACCAACTATGGTTATTCAGGTTGGGTATTTAAGAGCCTCTTTTTCTTTTACCAAAATAAGCTCAATTGAACCTGTCATCTCAAGGAAAACAACTGACAGTACTTATTGCCAATGTAAAGTTGCACTTTAAGTGAAAAACAACATTTTAGAACTTCCCAATATTTAAAGATTTTTATTATGAGGTCAGTAGTAATATTAACAAACACAGTTTTTGATATTGTATATGAAATGGAAGATCTGTGGAACAAAAAGAACCAATATTTCCAAATTACCAATTCGTGATGGTACAAGAGCATGCATGGGTTAAGCTCCATCCAAAGTGAGAGCTAGCCCCATGGATTTGAACGCTGCAGAGTACCCAAAGTTTGCTGTTGGGGTTTTAGCCTTCCTTCTGCAACCAACCTTTAAGAAATGGTACTAATTAGCTTGATTGTGGTAATCATTTTGCAATATATACATATACCAAATCATCATGTCATGCATTTTAAATATATACCATTTTAATGTGTCAACTATACCTCAATAAAACTGTGGGTATTGGGACTGTCACTTGCTGAATTTGGTATGGAATCAAAGGAGAATATCCACAATTATCAGAAAAGGCTACTAATGTATTCTTCCCTTGTCCAACTACCTACCTGTGCGAGATAGGTTTTTTTTTCACATACTTCAACCAAAACAGGATATTGTAGCAGATTAAAGGCAGAAGCAGATATGAGAATTCAACTGCCTTTCTATTATATCAGACATTAAAGAAATTAGCAAAAGGGTAACACAATGCCACCCTTTTCACTGAATTCTCTTCGTTTGGGAAATTGGAGTTGTTTCATATAATTATTGCCATTTGTAAGTGGATTTAATAAATATGCATTTTAAACTTTCTCAGGCTTAATTCTTGATATGGAAAATACAAGTTGATATAACTCACATAAATAAAAGCACTTTGGGTCTCAACAATTTTTAAGAGTATGAATGGTCTTGGGGTGCCTGGGTGGCTCAGTTGGTTGAGTGTCCAATGCTTGATCTCAGCTTAGGCCTTAATCTTAGGGTTGTGCGTTCAAGCCCAGCATTAAGCTACACACTGGGTGTGCAATCTACCTTAAATAATAATAATAATAATGGGCTCTGAGACCAGAAATTTTGAGGACGTTGTGCTATGTGTTGTAAGCTTATCCCACCCATGAGAAATGGACACAAGCTTTGGGAGGACCTAAAAGACACTGAAGTCTCACAGGGAACAAGGAAGGCTTCATAAAGAAGGCCTTTTATGTGCTGTCATTTGAAGGATACACAGGAAAAATTTTGTTTGTGTCCTCCTTAGAGTGAAAGCTCTCTAAAAGGGTATAATGCATGTTGTGTAGATAGTAGAATTCTAAACTAGAAAACAGGATATTACTAATTTGTAATATAGAGCTATTAATTTATCATTTGTCACGGCTTCAGCCTTCTGACTTATAAAATGCAGATGTTGTAATAGGACCACCTCTAAGATCCCTTTACCTACATGTTATACTAGTCTACATCTAACGATGAAGCATTATTTTCAATCTACAAAAACTCACAAAGAAGTCCCAAAAATATTTGAAAGAAATAATCCATTATATTGAGAGTCACTAAAAATCCTATTTTGGGATTTTTTTTTAAATGATACAAACAATATATATAATATAATGTTAATAGAGGGACACCTGGGTGGATCAGTGGGTTAAGCCTCTGGTCATGATCTCGGGGTCATGATCTTCGGCTCAGGTCATGATCTCCGGCTCAGGTCATGATCTCGGGGTCCTGGGATCGAGCCCCACCTCAAGCTTTCTGCTCAGCGAAGAGCCTGCTCCCCTGCCCCCATCTACTTGTGATCTCTCTCTCTCTGTTTCAAATAAATAAATAAAATTGAAAAAAAATTAAAAAATATTTTTTAAATAATGTTAATGGAAAATTATATACAAAGTTGTATGCATACTATGATCCTAAATTTACCAAAAGAAACATGTGTATACATATTTTTACAAGTAGTTATCCCTGGGTGATAGGATTACTGAATATCAATATTTTCTTCTTTCTAATTTTCTATTTTCTGAGCATAATCAGAAAGCTTTTGTCTTTTATATCTTAGAATTCTTTGTTTCTTATAATAGCTCTGTAAAAAAGGTATCCTTTTCCCATCTACAAGTAAGCATAGTATGAAGCAAACCCCCCCCCCCGCAAAATACCCAGGGGCATCTAGGTGGCTGTGTAGGTTAAGCTTCTGACTTTTGATCTCAAGCTCAGGTCTTGATCTCAGGTTAGTGAGTTCAAGCCCCACGTTTGACTCCACATTGGACATAGAAACTACTTTTAAAAATTACTCATTTTTCTAGAAGTTAGAAATAGAAAGTCCAGCTTTCTTATCATTAAAACCACTAAGGTACCTCACCTTATATCAAAATTTACACATATTCACATGTATATCAAGATTCACACATCTTTGCTTGATCAAGCTCTGAAAACATGACTCAGCTTGTTGCAAAGCTTGGTTAACAGTTCCTCAGTATCCATTCTCCCTTTCTGGGCATGAAGATGTCAAAACAGAGACTACATTTCCCAGCTTTACTTTTAGGTGAGTGTGGCCATGTGACTCATGCTTAGCAAATGGAAGCCATGTGCTGCTCCTGCCTCATATCAGGAAGCTGTTTATCCTCTTAGATCTATGCCACTTAATTTGCCCAGTGCAGTCTGGCTAGGTCAGGACTGTTATGTGAGAGAGAAATAAACTTCTATATTATCAAAGCAACTCCCCTAAGTTTCTTTCTGTGCCAAAATTAATGCATAGTTGAAGAGTATTTCTTGATAGCTACTTATTGCTTCTGCTGTATTCACAAGTTCGACCCAGAATTTCAAGAGCTAATTAATCATCAAGAAGTAAAATCAATGGCTATTACAGCCTATCTCAAAGCACTGAGAGGCTGTTGTTCACAGTTCATTTCCAAGTTTGGAGTGCTGTCCAGGAACTGAGTCCACTACTCTACCATAAGTACACATTTTTCCAATAGATATTTCTTCATTTCTCCATGACATCTTTCAGCTATATAGTTTTCCAAATGCTTTAGGGAATGTAAAATGTGAGTAAGAAATTATTAGTAAGTCCTTAGAGTGTATTATGCTGAAGAAACCCACAATTTTTTATCCATTTCTAAAACTTCAAATCTGGAGGTTTAACTGAAAGAAGTGCTTAATTTTTTTTTACATCTTTTATTTTATTTTATTTATTTATTTGACAGGCAGAGATCACAAGTAAGCAGAGAGGCAGGCAGAGAGAGAGAAGGAAGCAGGCTCCCTGCTAAGCAGAGAGCCCAATGTGGGGCTCGATCCCAGGACCCTGGGATCATATCCTAGGGCGAAGGCAGAGGCTTTAACCCACTGAGCCACCCAGGCACCCCAGAAGTACTTAATTTTTAAAATAGAAACAGTGTTATACAGGAACAAGACATTACTTTGATATTTTTGACAAAGAAAAGCACAAACATATAAAAATCTGTCAATCAAACTATGGTTAAACAAACTATGGTGCAACCACTCTATGGTGTTTTATAGATATGTCAGGAATTAAATCATTAAGAACGTAGAAACATAAAACGATATACTTAATACAAAGGTAAGTCAGATAAACAGAATAGAAATTTTATTTTTACTATGATGTTATCTATGAAAAATAATACTTACCCAATAGGACTATAAATAGTAAAGAAACAGAAAACCAGAAGATAATGGATTATATGGTTGATACTCTAGGTGATTCTGTTTTCTCTTTTAAATTTTGTTACTATTGCTTTGATACTGCTTGAGAAATACATGATTTTCCTTTTTAATTTTTTTTAAATTTCTCTTCAAATTTTTTGAGAGCATATGCTTACTGAAGAATAGATCTTTTAGTGGCACACCACCTGCCTTCCCAATCCCCCTTGCTGGAGAAGCCAATATACATGCAGATAAGAACCCTTCCATGGTTTTCCCCAGGTTCAAACAATGCATACCTGGAGTTGGTTGTAGGGAAGCTATGTTGCTGAGAGTTATTTTTACAAAAAAGAAAAGGGAATGATATGAAATGGATTACCTGCCATGTGTTTGTCTTATTTAATGGCACATCCTCGATATCTCTTTAAATCTCTTTAAGTTTTTTCTTTTTTTTTCCCATGATTAAAATTCTTTTTTTTAATTTTTTATTTATTTTCAGCATAACAGTATTCATTGTTTTTGCACCACACCCAGTGCTCCATGCAATCCGTGCCCTCTCTAATACCCACCACCTGGTTCCCCCACCTCCAACCCCCCACCCCTTCAAAACCCTCAGATTGTTTTTCAGAGTCCATAGTCTCTCGTGGTTCACCTCCCCTTCCGATTTCCCTCAACTCCCTTCTCCTCTCCATCTCCCCTTGTCTCCATGTTATTTGTTATGCTCCACAAATAAGTGAAACCATATGATAATTGACTCTCTCTGCTTGACTTATTTCACTCAGCATAATCTCTTCCAGTCCCGTCCATGTTGCTACAAAAGTTGGGTATTCATCCTTTCTGATGAAGGCATAATACTCCATAGTGTATATGGACCACATCTTCCTTATCCATTCGTCCATTGAAGGGCATCTTGTTCTTTCCACAGTTTGGTGACCGTGGCCATTGCTGCTATAAACATTGGGGTACAGATGGCCCTTCTTTTCACTACATCTGTATCTTTGGGGTAAATACCCAGTAGTGCAATTGCAGGGTCATAGGGAAGTTCTATTTTTAATTTCTTGAGGAATCTCCACACTGTTTTCCAAAGTGGCTGCACCAACTTGCATTCCCACCAACAGTATAAGAGGATTCCCCTTTCTCCACATCCTCTCCAACACATGTTGTTTCCTGTCTTGCTAATTTTGGCCATTCTAACTGGTGTGAGGTGGTATCTCAATGTGGTTTTAATTTGAATCTCCCTGATGGCTAGTGATGAAGAACAATTTTTCATGTGTCTCTTAGCCATTTGTATGTCTTCATTGGAGAAGTGTCTGTTCATACTGCCTAGAGCAATCTATACTTTTAATGCCATTCCAATCAAAATCCCAATGGTATTTTTCAAAGAGCTGGAGCAAATAATCCTAAAATTTGTATGGAATCAGAAGAGACCCTGAATTGCTAAGGAAATGTTGCAAAACAGAAATAAAACTGGGGGCATCACATTACCTGATTTCAAGCTTTACTACAAAGCTGTGATCACCAAGACAGCATAGTACTGGCATAAAAACAGACATATAGACCAGTGGAACAGAGTAGAGAGCCCAGATATGGACCCTCAACTCTAATGGTCAAATAATCTTTGACAAAACAGGAAAGAATATACAGTGGAAAAAAAGTCTCTTCAATAAATGGTGCTGGGAAAACTGGACAGCTATATGTAGAAGAATGAAACTCAACCATTCTCTTACACCATACACAAAGATAAACTCAAAATGGATAAAAGACCTCAACGTGAGACAGGAATCCATCAGAATCCTAGAGGAGAACATAGGCAGTAACCTCTTCAATATCAGCCACAGCAAATTCTTTCAAGATATGTCTCCAAAGGCAAAGGAAACAAAAACGAAGATGAACTTTGGGGACTTCATCAAGATCAAAAGCTTCTGCACAGCAAAGGAAACAGTCAACAAAACAAAGAGGCAACCCACAGACTGGAAGAAGATATTTGCAAATGACAGTACAGACAGAAGGTTGATATCTAGGATCTATAAAGAACTCCTCAAACTCAACACACACAAAACAGACAGTCACATAAAAAAAATGGGCAGAAGATATGAAGTTTTTTTTCTTTTAATAGCTGTATAGTAAAATATTCAGTATTTTAAAACAAAAATAAAATAAAAGGCATTGCCCTCCAATTACTCTTTGTGCCCCTCATCCCACCACCAGCATTTTGAGTGAAGTATCACAGAGTGTACATAGCTCTCTTGACCTGCTCATGACCTTTGCAGAAATCACATCAACAGCCCCAATGCACTTTGAGGATCTCTGTAACCAAGGAGAAATATTCAGCCCAGATATTGCAGAACCAAGACCAGCTTTTTCCTCCACTGACCCAGGAGAGACATCAACAAGAGTGTCCTCCTGTATTAACAGTCTGCTCTGTGCTGTGACAAGTCTGCAAAGATGCAGGATCTTTGCTCTTGTTTCCATATCTAGAATATCTACAGCACTTGACAGAGCTGGGGAGAACTTTCAGGGCATCAGTAATTTATTTTTCTTTCCTTCTTCTGGTTTAAAATAGAGGTCTTTGGGACACCTGGGTGGCTCAGTCAGTTAAACGTCTGCCTTCAGCTCAGGTCATGATCCCAGGGTCTAGAAATTCAACCTTACAAGCAGGTGATAGACAATTTTTTTAAAAATTGCAAGATTCAATTTATCTTTTTACAATTGAATTAAATGTGGCCATCTCAAATTTTGAATTTGTTTTATGAAATGATTCAGAAAATCTCTCAGATATTTCATTTACTGTTTTGTCTTTCTGCATCACCTCATCCAACAGAATTTATCGAGTCTTCAAATATCCCTTGCATGAACATACAAATATCCTTTTTAGGATTATTTCCTTTGTCAGTAAAATATCTCATTTGATTATAAACCATTTCTTTTTTCTCAGCATCATTTATTATCTGGAATTAATAGAATCTGAGTTAATCAAATGAATGGATGTGAAGATGAAAGCCCAGAAAATTGAAAAGTAGAATAACCATTTTCTTATAGTCACATAGTTCATGAACTCAAAGGCTTTGGGTATTGTACCATATAAAGTCACTCCCCCGAGACCAATATGAATAGAGAAAAGGCAAGAGAAATAAGACAGAAGTACCCATATGCTGTCCATTTCTACCACTCAGAGGAGCAGAAAAGGTTTTGACTAAAGGCTTTAAACTATCTGGGCATGAAAGACAATACTTTGTAGAATCATTGATTCAGAAGAAAATTGGCAGAGACCACAAAAGATTATAGCATGTCCACACAGTGCAAAATCATGTAGAGAACTACCTGGTTCATTTGATTCAAAGAGAATTCCACATGAGAAAAACCTAAGGTTTTCTTTAAACCAGTTGTAGTCTTCCTCATCAATTGTTTTGATATTAGAGGCACCCATTATATCTTGCTCACAAGTCTCACATCTAATTAATGAACTTCTCTATATCCATGAAGATCAACTAACGTGTTTCACTCAAGTGGATGATGAAATGGAGAAAAACTGACCAACCCTGCAAGATTGTGTTAGAGCTCATTCAGTTGTGCAATGTTGTATTGGTGTTGGATGGGATGGGGGAGACAAGGCTGGTCCCCACTCTGTGCACCAATTATGCCCTAAACTGCTCTTACAAGGCCTTGCTCTCCAGCTGGGGACATGTTTCCCCACTCATGTCATGATGCCTGGTGACTTCCCCCACAGCAGCAATCTTTACTCACTTGAGAATTTGGTGAACCTTTGAAGACCTTTGAAAACTCATGCACCCTAAGTACTCACATACATTTTTCATACAATTTCAGGGATTTAACAGACCCTCTGAAATCCATTCCTAAATCTTAGGTAAGAATCACTGCCAACCTTAAGAATCATTGGGGTGGAAGGCAAACCATTGTCCTTCATTTATAAAATTATCCAGCTTGGGAAGCCCCCATGTAACACAATGTTCAGCTAAGGTAAGTACACAAGGAGGGACCTGGATAAGAAGCAAAGGCAGAAAGCAAACGTTGTCAGAGATCATTTCAGACAAACTTATCCACTCTCCAGATAGGAACTGAGAGCCAGGACATCCAGTGAACTGCTAAGGTCACAAGCAAGAAGGAATGGGTAAATAAACATGGAGACCCAGGCCTCTGAACCTCTTTCTAAAGACTTTTCATCCTGCCACATGCACAGGAATTCCACATGGGTTGATGATGGCATGTAGGAAACCAATAAAGAGCACTTCTTTTTTCCTCCTTTGCAGGTCATCAACTGAGAAATGAGGCAGTGAGGCAACCACTAGGTTACAATGTTGTTTTTATTTTTGATAAGTCATTTTCAAAATATGGTTCTACATATGTGTCAAAGGGGCCTGCTCACACCCCACCCCACCAGTGAGGCTACAAAGCATGCATGCTCAGCCAGGATTTCAGGAAGAGAGAAGAAAAAGAATCCCTGGTGCCTTCTTGTTTTTCATGGATTAGCTCCACTCAGTCAGGGTGGATGGTTAGCTGCCAACCAGAAAACTCAATAATTTGGGCACCTGGGTGACTCAATAGGTTAAAGCCTCTGCCTTTGGCTCAGGTCATGATCTCAGGGTCCTGGGATCGAGCCCCACATTGGGCTCTCTGCTCAGCAAGGAGCCTGCTTCCTTCTCTCTCTCTGCCTGCCTCTCTGCCTACTTGTGATCTCTGGCTGTCAAATAAATAAATAAATAAAATCTTAAAAAAAAAAAAAAAGAAAAGAAAACTCAATAATTCACTGAGGAAGAGAGGGAAAGGAATGGGACAGCAGACCAAGAGTTCCTTGAGTAGAGCACCCTTCCCCTGGAAACACACACAGTTGGATATAGAGTGCATGTGTCTTAGTTACATCTCTAATTCATGGGGCTGGCACATGCCCTACCATGCCAGTACATGTCAGCCACTTCCCAGTGAGAACTACCTCATCCCACCTGGATCCACATGCTGGGCTGTCTAACACATATACGTGAAACCTGCCGTCACTTAGATGTAAGCAGGGACAGCATGTGCATGAACCACACATGGGATCAATAGAGTAGGGTTCACTCCATATAGGAAACCCTGAGCTTCCATACCTCAGCAGCTATACTCCCCTGCATGTTCTAGGGCTCTCCTCATGCCAGTGATCCATTCTTTGCTAGAGGCCCATCCCTCACTCAGGCAAGTATTCCTGCCAGGACCCATGGTGCAGTGGTAGTATCTGCTGCCTCGAGGAGAGAGTCTCCACTCCCAGGGCCGCTCATGGTCCATCAGCAGATAGACACTACCTACAGTTAAGGTCTTAGTTACTATGTGTCTGCCATAAAAGTATGTGTGTTGCAGGGGTGGGATGTTATCAGTAGGAAGGTCTAGTTGAGATAAATTAGATAGTTTTATATTAGATAATCTTTTGTTTTCAAGTAATTGTATTATAAATATAAATAATTTGAAAAGGCTACAGTTGGTTTCTACACCGTTACATCTAAGCCACTATAGTGAATACACAAATGATTAGCATTGAATTTTGTATTAACCACACTTTCTTATTTTCTGTATTCATGATGCTCTAACATCTGGGGCCTTGCTGACACTAGATGGGCTGCCCTTCCCAGGGTTAACCAGTTTCTAGAGACAACAAATTCTTTCCTGGGACACCACATGGGATGCACAAATGAATCAACCCACAGCTCACACTCCCAACTACCTCCTTAATCTCACTCTGGGCCACCCTCCCTCTGCCCTAACCATCCCAGGGCCAAGTACTAGACACCTAGGGACATCCTTATGCCCAGAGCCCACTGAAATCATTCAAACTGGCCAGTCCTAAGCCAACTTAGTTTGCTTAGCTTGCTTCCTTCCCACAAAAACCACAATGAAGACTCCTGCTCACTAATAGTTCTCTCTGTGTGTATGTTTTTCCCATGTTCATGCTTTCCCACAAGGCCCCATGAGGAACACCATGCTTCCCCAAGTCTAGGGGACTGCAAATAAAATAAAAACATCTTCCTTCCGGGAATCATTTCCATGTCTGCATGTCTTACTATACCTGATTTTTAAAAATCCCGGGTACCATGAAACAGGTTATGACCCCCTTGCACCCCCTTGCAACCCTGCTATAGCTTTAACAAAAGGGAAAGGATCCTTCCTCTGCAAAGCAGTCCAGCTGAAGAAATAGAGAGAAAAACAGTTAGTAAAGAGGTAAGAACCAGCATCAGGCATCAGAAGGCCTCTGCAAAGCTGGAGGGACTCCAGATGACAGAGAACCATACCAGGAATTAGAAGAGGCACTGTATTAATGAGAAACTGAGTTGTTTGGCCATTATGTTCTTTTAAAGTAGAAGAACATCAAGACAGTGCATTTCAAAGATACCCTCTAAAAGCAAAGCCTGTCATTAGAAAGTCCTGTCAACAGAGAAAGAGAGAGAGAGAACAGGATTGGGGAATAATACTTTACCCATATCTCCTTGTTTGGTTACAACCAACTTTACAATTTAGATAAATTTTTATAGGTTCATGGGTAAATTTTTACAATATCTCCAACTTACCTAAATACCTGATTTGCTTTTCTCATATAGCACTGGTGGCAGAGATGGCAAGCTATCCACTTTTAACAAGGTAGAGATGCTTCTGGACAGAAACTATGTTTCCATGCATCCCAGCATCCAGATGTCAGATGTCAAGGGCTGAGTTCAGGCCTATGGAATATGGTGAAAGTCAAGTGTGCTCCAAATAAGCCTCCCACACGGTTCTTTTAGGCTCTCTCTTTTCTCTCCTTGCCCAGTTGAACATCAACACCAGACTATCTACAGGCACCATGCATGCAAGATGTTGAGCCCTCCATCAGCCTTAACACTTGGACCATGGCTGCATGGAACATCCTTCCTCATCCCCACTGGGCTCCATGTGGAAAAATTGTGAACGGCTAAGAGTGCGGTAGCACTATCGTGGTGGCTAGTGCTCTCTTAATTCATTGAAAAGCACATCAAAGGATTTTGAAGGTTAATACATATTTAAGAACACCGTTCAAGTTATTCTATTGATAGGCAGCTTCATTTGTGCAAGGATAAAATAAAGGACAAAGTCTTCATTTCTAAATTGACTCATTCATATGTAAGGATGAAATCATCACAGTGATTGCTTTGCTTTCAACTTGATCAGTAACTTCAGGGGTCACAGATTTATAAAAGGAAAAGAATGACAGGACCAGTTCTGCCATGTTTGCATTGCTAGAGTAACCTTGTAGAATCAATAAAAAGAGCATTTATTATCAGGCATCTTTGTGCAAGCAAAACTGGGATAGGGAGAAAAACCTATTTAAATCTAATGGACCCTTTTCAGATAACAATCATTTACCAATCGTAAAATAATGTATCATTGTCTTACTTCCTCTCCTCCGAATCATTCATCACCAGCAATCACTGGAGACTTACATAGTCCCAGCCAGATGCAGTCCCAGCTAGAAGGCAGTAACTTTGCATCCTTAGTTCACTTAGAGCAGCAATGACATTTGTAGCATTCTTAAAAATAGTTTGAATCAGGAGCACCTGGGTGGCTCAGTCATTTAAGCCTCCAGCTCTTGCTTTGGCTCAGGTCATGATCTCATGTGTCGTGATCTCATTGGTTGTGAGATCAAGTCCTATAACAAGTCCCATGTCCAGCTCCACACTCGGGGGGGAAGTCTGCTTGAAGATTCTCCGCCTCTACCTCTCCCCCCCCCACTCTTTCTCTTTCTTTCCCTCTTTCCCTCAAATAAATAAATAAATCTTTTTTTTAAATGGTCTAAATCAAAAGACTTTGCAACCTCTTATGTGTTATTATGCTACTGGTCACTGTCACCATTTGTATTTCTGGAACCAGATGTCCTACAGCCCAAAGGACCCACATCATATTTGTGAGGGCAATCTCATGATCTGCCTTAAATTCCTTCTCAAAAATCCAGAAGACACACCCTTATAGCACATCTTATTTACAAAAACCATTTAATTATATTTTTGAATTTTGTGATTTTTTAAAATTTAATAACCACATTTTATATCAATTATAGTACAGGGTCTCATAAGCATCACCACCTGCCGCCTCATTCTCTCAAATCCCAAAGACCACTTAGAGTCCCAACCACTAAGATAGAAGCTGGTCTCTATTCAACAGACAAATTTGGCCTTAAAGTTTATGTCCTGCCCTTGATTTCAATATAACTAGTAGAATCATTCATCCAAAATGTCCAACTCCTGACCCAAGATTTCTGGAACTGAGTCCTCTTAACTTCAAAAGAGAACAATGATTTTTTTAAGCAAAAATAAAAATTTTAATTTTAAAAGTTTATTTCTCCAAAAAACCCACATAAACCTGTGAGATGTTATCACACCCCCCTCCCTTTCTAGACAAAATATGTGGCAATTACCTATGATAACATGCACTATCCTGAATATATGATTAGGTAGTTGCCTAAAAAATAACTCTAATAATAAAAATCTTGCACAAAAATCACAAATCACTTACAATCACTATGATATCACTGTTTTTTAAGTTTCTCCAAAAAAATATGTTTTTAGAAATAATCTATTATAATTCACTAAATTTCTCTTTCTAATCAGGTGCCATCACAGAGTTGCAGTTTTGCAAGATGAAAAGAAGTCTGGAAATGCATGCTGGTGAAGGTTGCACAACAATATGAATTTACTTAACACCACTGAACTGTATGCTTAAAACAGTAAGATTATGTACATATTTTTTCACAACAAAAAAAGCACAAAATCAGGTGTCATGAAATTTCCCAATGTGGACCCAAATTAGAGCATCATAAAGGCTCAATTAAAAAATATATATACATTGTCAAAACTTTGCCTACAACCACACTTGATGCACTATTGCCACTTTCAACTTGTGAGTGCTAATGAAGTATTTTCCCTTTCCCAAAAACCTTTAGTTTTCCCTCTCTGTTGGTGAATGAGGAATGATCCACCACCCACTCAAGCCAGAGGCCTAGATGTCAGACTCATTTCCTCTCTTTCTTCTATATCCTTTTCATTTAAAGGACTAAACATTTTTTGTTTATGCTATCTCCTTAGTATCTTCTTACTCAATATCCTTATCTCCATTTGCACTATAAGTCATCAGTAAATACCAAATATTTATTGAGCATGTAGTAATATGGTGGGTAGATCCACTATCTAAAAATAAAGTAGATGTAATGTCTAACTTTAGGGAGATTACAGTCTACTAAAGGAGAAAAACATACAAACAAAAATAAGCTCAAATGTAATCATTATCATCACCATCATCATCATCATCTTCACATTTACTATTTATAATATATCAGAACCCTTACATTAAATCCTTCAAATTACCCTAACAGGTACGGGCTGTCTTTGCCATTATATATATACAATCACTGGGACTTAGAGAAGAAAGTTTAGTGAGATTACAGAATACAAGAGCAATATACAAAAATAAATTGTATGTCAGACTATTTCCAGACAACTGGAAATTAATTTTTTAACTTTTTTGTTCTTTTTCAGGAAGCCCAACACACAGTGTGGAGCACAACTTGGAGCTTGAACTCATGACCCTAAGACGATGACCTGAGCTGAGATCAAGAGTCAGATGCTTGGGGTGCCTGGGTGGCTCAGTGGGTTAAATCCTCTGCCTTCGGCTCAGGTCATGATCTCAGGGTCCTGGGATCGAGCCCCACATCTCTGCTGAGCAGAGAGCCTGTTTCCCCCCTCTCTCTCTTCCTGAATCTCTGCCTATTTGTGATCTTCCTCTCTGATAAATAAATGAATAAAATCTTTTTAAAAAGTCAGATGCTTAATGTATTTATAATTAATTTTTTTAAAGATTTTATTTATTTATTTATTTGACAGAAAAAGAGGAAGAGAATAAGCACAAGCAAGGAAGAATGGCAGAGGAAGAGGGAGAAGTAGGCTCCCCACCGATCAGGGAGCCTGACGTGGGGTTTGAACCAAAGACCTGATCATGACCTGCAACGAAGGCAGACACTTAACTGACTGAGCCACTCAGAAGCCCCTCAGAAATTAATTTTTTAAATGCCATTTACAATAGCATGTTCAAGATAAATATGTGAAAGACCTGTTATGATAGGTAGAATTCTAAAATGACCCCCAATGAGCCAAGTCCTTATGTTATTCCTTCCCCCTTGAGTGTGGGTAGGACCTTTAATTTACTTCTAACAAATAAGTACAGTAAAGGTGAAGGGACTTCACAGATATATTTAAAATCATTAATCAGTTGACTAAGTTAACCAAAAAGGAAATTATTTCAGGTGGGCCTGAGCTAATCAGGTGAAGAAGAGCTGATAGATGGGGTGACAAATATATTCACTATCTTGATTGTGCATCGTGGTGATGGCATAATAAGTGGTACACATCTGTATATCAACTGTAAGCTATCATACGTGCAGCTTATTGCATGACAATTATACCTCAATAAAGTTGCTTTTAAAAAGTTCTACAGTGATACTCATCACAGTCCAAATAAAATTCAATCTCTTTTACTTGGCCCATAAAAGCACTAGGCTTATAAAATCAGGTCCTCAAAGCTCATCTCTCACCATTCTCCCCTTTGCTCATTCTTTTGCGTCATATTGTTCTTCTCCAGATTTTTCAATAGATCAAATTTATTCTCACTTGAAGGCTTTGCTTGGAACACTACTTCCCTGACTCTTCTCCTTCATTGTTCAAATCTCAGCTCTAACATCCTCCTCTCAGAAAATCCTTCTCTTTCTCCATCTAAAGTAGCTTCCTACCCACCCACCACTGTTTGTTCCCTTTGCAACACATGGCCATGCCTGTCCCAGTGTCTATAACATTGCCTATAAGAGTTCTAGGAAAGATCCACAACTCAGCTGAGTCTGGAGAGATTATTAGGTTAAGAGTTGACAGTGAAGTGAAAGGGAGTTAAGTACACATTTTAGCTTAAAAAAAAAAAAAAGCATAAGCAGAGATAGGGAGATGAAAACCAGCATGGCAGCTTCCTGGGACTGAAAGCATTATGTGCTTTTGTGAAGCAATAAATGTCAACACAGGGTGACAGACATGAAGCAAGCACTAGGTTATACAGAGCCTTATGGACAATGCTTGAGAGAAAAAACATGCCCCTGAAGCGTTTTAAGTAAGATGTTTTAAGTAGGAAAATAAACTTTTTTGTTATGCATTCTGATGGCAAATGAGTAAGAAACCCTAGCAACCAGGTTAGAGAAAAGGGAACTATTTTAAGATATACTTAAGATTTGAAGTAGACGCATTCAGTGATTAATGTTAAGTTTTGAGAAAACATCACCTCTATTCCCCATGCTGTTAGTTGGTTATTTTACCTTAATATTGGGTATCTGGAATAAGAAATATCCTATTTTTTTAACTTATGTATATGTATTTGTTTTTAGAGCTTATTATTTGACATTAAATGAAGAATTGCTAATTATATGGGTAAGGATTGTGTTTTTCCTCTCAAATATATCACTTTATGAACTTAATTAAGAACGTTATGGAGGTCTGCTTCTTAGGAGGACATGTACAAATTACTCTGAGATTTAACAAATTAAGAATTTGTTCCATGAAGTCAAATTATTACAGAAACATCAAATTAAATTTTGGATGGGCTTGTAGTTTAATCATTCAGTGTGAGTTCATGATGTTTAATTTCTCTTGGGTTTGTTTAATTATGAATTTCTAAAGCATTTATAATTACCATGAATCTCAACCTGGCAATTGTACATATACTGATTTCTTAAAACATATCACCATAAGATCAGAGCAGACATTTTCAAAAATATCCATGTTTTCTGAATGGATTTTGGTTTTGTTTACATATCATCTGCTCTCTGCAAAACTATACTCTTATTGGTTGGACTTTACATTCACTATCTCAGTCACTCTGCAATACCATTTACAGGATTGTGTCATGGTCTACACTTTGTAGGGGGAAAATTAAAAAGTTTAGTGCAATTAGGGAACTTTTTCACATTCAGACACCAGAAGTGGTAGAACCAAGATTTGCACTCATGCCTTCTGATTCCAGAAAACATGATTCACAAGTTTTAGTCACTGCTATGCTGAAAGCATCTTTAGCTAGGTCAACCAACTACAGAACCTGCCTACTCCAACACTGTGCCCTTCACCACTCACAGGACTATATCTGGCAAATAGTGACTGGATAAATGAAAGAATAAGTAAATGCTTACAAAATAAATTTATATGGGAACACCCAATATAGAAATTCTCAGAACAAAGCTGGGATATATATGGAATGATTATCATCCCAATTTTCAAGTGAAGAAACCAAGCCTCAAAAACTAACATGCCTAAGAACAAATTGTAACCAGGAGGTTTGAGAATCACACTTGGAATTTTATCCCCACAACCGTATCTGTCTACATGGCCTCTCACTGGCCCGTGCTCCAGACAGAGTAGGTCACAGAGCATGGTTCTGTGCACAGTGGAGATGAGTATGGATTTTGGTGTTAGCACAGACTCTGATCAAGATCCAAATCTCCATTTATGGGTTATGGGATCTGGGGCAGTAAGCCTTATATTTCTCATTTGTGAAATGAAAATTATAAAAGTACATGCATTATGGTATTATTTGGAGTATCATGAGATATTAATGCACTAGCATCCAAACACACAGTAAGGACTCAATGCACATGACCTAGTATTTTATATATTCTTTTTGCTACAGGACAGAGCCTCCCAGTGTAGGAAGCTCATTCCACCAGTAGCACACAAGTTGACTTTGGTTGAAGGAGGAACTTCTGGGCAGAGATCAGGAGATAGCTCCAAGTCTTATCTCTGTCCCTAACTAGGAATAGGACTGCCACCTCTCTGGGCACTGATTTTCATATTTGTAAAATGAAATGGGTTACTAGGTACTAATTTGTGTCTTCAGTCTACTGAGAGTGGAGAGCAGTATAAGGGCCATCCTGACTTTATGATCATAGTAAACACTGTTGACTACTCTCTAACATTCTCATACTTCACAACAGAACCCAGATTTTAAGTTCTCCACCTCTTTCCCAGTAGCTGTGCTCTTCATGAACAGCTAACTCTGTCCTCACTTACTATGGGTTAGTTTTGGTTATTAAGACTCAGGGAAACCCATCCCAGTGGTTGACATGGTAAGTGAACATGGGGTTCAATCTGAGCTAATGAGAAGCGGGAGACTCTGGTAAAGTCTCTTAAAGACAAGAGCTAGGGAAGACATTTCTTTTTTTTTTTTTTTTTTTTTTTTTCTGGAACTTGCCCTCATCTGGTTTTGATGCCTAGAATGTTGTGGCCAAACTGAGGAGGAAGCAGAGCCAAGAGAATCTCTAAAAAGCAAATCTAGAGGCCTGAGGAAGCACACCCTACCTTTGGACATCTTGTTATTTGAGTTAATTTTCCTTCTTAGGGAATTCGAGTTAGTTGAAACTAGTATCAGCATGAGGTCTCCTCTCTGGACTTGGTGAACAATGGTGTCTTGATTTGGCAATTCAGCTCAGTTCCCTATTTCATCATTGGAGAATGCTCCCTTAAAGCTAGGGTTTACGTTTCTCTCTGTGACATTCTAAGGTCAAGAGGAAAAAAGAGTAAATATTTATATATGAGGTTGAAACTAATTCATGGGCCAAGTTACACATGTTCTCCAAATCCACCTGGTAATGAAAGGTTTAATGAGTATAGTTTGGGGGAGAGTTTTAAAATTATTGTTCATATCTTGTTATACTAATCTTATAACCTGTAAACCTGGAAGCATTAGAGATGAAATCCTGGAAGCTAAAAGTAGTATGTATTGGATTCAAGTTTAGCTGTTTAAGGCTTTGAGCCTAAAAGAGCCTTCCTTAGTTTTCTTAATCCGTTTTTAATTAGATTTTTTGTTTAGTGAGCAAATTCCTTTGCATCATTTGTTTTTTCTAAAAGATTTTATTTATTTATTTGATGGAGAGAGAGGGAGCACTGGCAGGGGGAGCAACAGAGGGAAAGGGAGAAGCAGGCTCCCCACTGAGCAGGGAGCTCCACGTGGGCCTCAATTCCAGGACCCTGGGACCGTGACCTGAGCCCAAGGCCGATGCTTAATTGACTGAGCCACCCAGGCGTCCCTCCTATGTCATTTTAGACAGCAACTTGAGTCTTCTACAGAGATTTTGGAGACCATCAGAAGTTTGAAGGTATGTCATCTAAAATGTTTCTTAACATAATGTTTATGAAAAGGGATTTCAGTTGAATAACCTTACTGATTAATGGGCTATAACTTTCATTGTAAAACTTGAACTATTTTTGAAGTGTTATCTTTGTAAACCTGTCAAGAATATGATTCCTTTTTTGATGGGGTCTTTGCTGGTTTGGGAATCAGGGTAACGCTGACTTCATAGAAAGAGTCTGGGTGTTTCCCTTCTGTTTCTATTTTTTGAAACAGCTTAAGGAGAATAGGTATTATTTCTTGTTTCAATGTTTGGTAGAATTCCCCCACGGAATCCGTCAGGTCCTGGGCTCTTGGTTTTTGGGAGGTTTTTGATCACTGCTTCAATCTCATTACTAGATATTGGTCTATTCAGGTTGTCAGTTTCTTCCTGATTGAGTTTTGGAAGTTTATAGTTTTCCAGGAATGCATCCATTTCATCTAGGCTGCTAAACTTATTGGCATATAACTGTTGATAATAATTTCCAATGATTGTTTTTATTTCCTTGGTGTTAGTTATGATCTCTCCCCTTTCATTCATAATTTTATTAATTTGGGTCCTGTCTCTTTTCTTTTGGATTAGTTTGGCCAGTGGTTTATCAATCTTATTCATTCTTTCAAAGAACAAGCTTCTAGTTTCATTGATGTGTTCTACTGTATCTCTAGTTTCTACCTCATTGATCTCTGTTCTAATCTTGATTATTTCCCTTCTTGTGCATGGGGTTGGCTTAATTTGTTGTTGATTTTCCAGTTCTTTAAGGTGTAAAGAGAGCTGGTGTATTCTGGATTTTTCAGAAAACATGAACAGAACTTGAAAGACTGATGGAACTATAACAAAAATCTAACATTTTGTTAAATGTAGAGAACAAACTCATGGTTATTTTACCAGAGGGGTAGAGGGTGGGTGATGGGTGAAAAATGTGATGAGGATCAAAGAGTACACTTATCATGAAGAGTACTGAATAATGTACAGTATAAGTATAATGTGTAGTATAAGAGGATCAAAGAGTATACTTATGAAGAGTACTGAATAATGTACAGTATTGTTGAATCATTGTATTGTACACCTTAAACTAATGTAACACTGTATGTACATATAATATGTATATATACTATATATATTATATTATATATTATATATATTATATATATTTTATATATATAATATATTTAATATATATTATGTATATTATACATAATATATATAAATTAATTATATTATAAAAATATATAATATATATAATTATACTGGAATTAAAATAAAATAAAAAGGAAAAATCTCTATCATGAGAGTGTCAGAAGGTGAGGAAAAGGAAGTTAGGGCTGAAAAAATACTCAAAGAAATAATGGCTGAAATTTCCCAAATTGGCAAAAAATGTAACATTGAATAAGCTGATTGAAAGTGAAACAGGATAAATGCTTTCCCCATAAGGTCAGAAACAAGGCAAGGATGTCCACTGTAACTATTGTTACTCTATGTAGTGAAAGTTCTAATCAGAACAGGAAAGTAAGAAAGGGAAATAAAATATACACATGTTGAAAAAGAAGAAATAAATTGTCTTTTTTTGCAGAAAACATAATGGTCTACACAGACAATACCAAGGAATCAAAAGGATGGAGGGAAGGAAGGAAGAATGGAGGGAAGGAAGGATGGAAGGAAGGAAGAAGGGAAGAAGGAGAGAAGAAAAGAGGAGAAGAAAACCCACACAAAGAACCAAGTAAGTTCAGCAGTCATAGGACACAAGAGCAATATATAGAAAGCAACTGTATTTCTCTACACCAGCAATGAACACATGGAAACTGGAGTTAAAAGCACAATACCATTTACAGTAACTAAAAAAATGAAATCTAACAAAGCATGTATAGAACTTTTGTGCTGAAAACTAATGAAAGAGAATATCTAAATAAATGGAGAGGCATACCATGTTCATTAATTTAAAGACTCAACAAAGTAGAGATGTCAGTTTTCCCCAAATTGATATACTAGCTGAACACAATTTCTATCAAAATACCAGGAAGGTGTTTTGGAGACAAAATCATTCTAAAATACATATGGAAGGGCAACAGAACTATTTTAGTTCCAACAGTTCTAAAATTTGAAAATAAAGTGGGAGAAATCAATCTTGTCGATTTCAAGACCTGTAGATCCATAGCAATCAGTGTGGTATTGGCTGAGAGGTAGACATAAAGATAAATAGAACAGAATAAAAACCCCAGAAATAAAGCCACACAAGTACAATAAACTGATTTTTGAGAAAATTGTAGAAACAATTCAATGGAAGAAGCAACATCTTTTTAACAAGTGAAGCTAGAGCAGTCAGACATCCACAGGTCAAAACAATAACAACAAAATAACCCTCAAACTATACTTCACAACTTATACAAAAATTAACTCAAAATTGATCATATATTTAAATTTAAGACTATAAAAATTTTAGATAATAATACAGGAGAAAATCTTCAGGACCTAAGACTTTGTTAAGAATTTTTTGACATAACACCAAAAGCATGGTTCTTAAAATAAAAACATGATAAGTTGGACTTTAAATGGAGAACATTTGCTGTATGAAAGATTCTGTTAAGAGATGAAAGGGCAAGCTGGACACTGGGAGAAAATCTTTAAAAGCCATTTAGCTGAGAAAGGACTCATACTGAGACCCTCTGCAACACCTACCATAAAACTACAATCCAATTAGAAAATGGGCAAAAGCTTACTGTGGACATTGCTCCTATGAACATTGGGGTGCATGTGGCCCTTCTTTTCATTACTTCTTTATCTTTGAAGTAAATACCCTGTAGTGCAATTGCTGGGTCATATAGGGTAGCTCTATTTTTAACTTTTTGAGGAAGCTTGATACTGTTTTCCAATGTGACTATACCAACTTGCATTCTCACCAACAGTGTAAGAGGGTTCCCCATTCTCCACAACCTCTCCAGCATTTGTTGTTTCTTGCCTTGTTAATTTTTACCATTCTAACTGGTATCTCAATGTAGCTTTGATTTGAATTTCCCTCATGGCTAATGATGTTGAACATTTTTTCATGTGTCTATTAGCCATTTGTATGCCTTCTTTGAAGTGTCTGTTCATGTCTTCCTGCTTATGTTTCAACTTGATCATTTGTTTTTGGGGTGTTGATTTTGAGAAGTTCTTTATAGATCTTGTATATCATTTCCTTATCTAAAATGTCATTTGCAAATCTTCTCCCATTCTGTAGATTGCCTCTTAGTTTTTTTTTTTTTTTACTGTTTCCTTTGCTGTGCAGAAGCTTTTTATCTTGATGAAGTCCCAAAGTGTATTTTTGCTTTTGTTTCCCTTGCCTTTGGAGACGTGTCATGAAAAAAATTGCTATAACTTATGTCAAAGAAGTTACTCCCCATGTTCTGCTCTAGGATTTTTATGGGTTCCTGTCTTAACATTGAGATATTTCATCCATTTAGAGTTTATCTTCGGGTATGGTGTAAAAGAATGGTAGAGTTTCATTCTTCTTTATAAGCTGTCCAATTTTCCCAGCACCATTTTTTGAAGAGATTGTCTTTTTTCCATCAGATATTTTTATCCTGATTTGTCAAAGATTAGTTGACCATAGAGTTGAGAGTCCATTTCTGGAGACTCTATTATGTTCCATTGAACTATGTGTCTGTTTTTGTGCTAGTACTGCGCTGTCTTGGTGATCACAGCTTTGTAATATAGCATGAAATCAGACAACATGACGCCCCCAGCTTTGTTTTTCTTTTTCAACATTTCCTTGGTGATTCAGTGCCTTTTTTGGTTCTATACAAATTTTAGGATTGTTTGTTCCAGCTCTTTGAAAAATGCCAGTGGAATTTTGATAGGGATGATGTTGAAAGTATAGATTGCTCTGAGCAGCAAGACATTTTATGGTAGTAGCTGAAATGCCCTCCAACAGATGAATGGATAAAGAAGATGTGGCTCATAGGCAATGGAATATTACTCAGCCATCAAAAAGGATGAATACCCACCATTTGCATCGACGCAGATGCAACTGGAGGGGATTATGTTAAGTGAAATAAGTCAGGCAGAGAAAGACAATTATCATATGGTTTCACCCATATGTGAAACATAAGGAATAGAACAGAGTACATTAGGGAAAGGAAAGGAAAATTGAACGGGAAAATCAGAGGCAGAGACTAACCAGGGGAGACTACGGACTCTGCGAAATAATCTGAGGATGTCAGAGGGGAGGGGATGGGGGGATGAATTAGCCTAGTGATAGGTATTAAGGAGAGCACATGTTGTGATGAGTACTGGGTGTTCTATCATGGAATACTACCTCAAAAACTAACAATGATATACAGTGTGGTGAATAACATAACTTAATAAAAATTAATTAATTAATCAAAAAGAAAAAAATTAATGAAATTGATCATTCCCTGACACTTCCTCATTAAAAAAAGGAAAGAAAGAAAATGAGCATAAGGCATAATAAGATGCCTCACCAAAAATGGCATAGAAACATAACAGAACATAACAGGATGTTCAACATCACTAGCCATTAGGGAAATGAAAATTAAGACCATAATGAAATATCTACTGCACACTCAGAACAGTTGAATAAAAAGTGCTAGCAATACCAAATGCAGGTAAGATGCAGAGATACTGAATTTCTCACACATTACTGGGAAGAATGTAAAAAGGTACACAGCATCGGGAAAACAATTTCACAATTTCTTTAAAAACGAAACATACACTTACCACATAACATGCAATTGCATTCTTGGATATCAATCCCAGAGGTAAAACAAAAACTTTCATCCACACAAAACCTATATATAATTGTTTATAGCAGTTTTAAATTTAGTGGCTCAAAACTGAAAATAAACAAAATGACCCTCAGTAGATGAATGGTTAAACAAACTGGGATATCCATATTGTGGAATAGCACCCAGCAATAAGGCGAAACCAACTACTGATACACACAACTTGGATGTATTGCAAGAACGATATGCATTTAAAAAACAAACAAAAACAAAAGCCAATCCAAAAGGTCACATAAGGTATAATTCCATTTATATAACATTCCCAAAACAAAAATAGAGATGGAAAACAGATTAGTGGTTGTTAGGGACAAATACTGTGAGAGGAAGAGGTAAGTATAATTATAAAAGATTAGTACGAGGGAGATCATTGTGGATAGAATAGTTCTGTATCTTAATCATGGTGGTAGTTACACAAATCTGCTCATGTAATAAAATAACATAAAACTGCACACATACATTTACCAATGTCATGCTCCTGGTTTTGATATTGTGCTATGACTATGTAAAATGAACCACAAGATTATGAAATTGCTGTAGATAAGTCATAGTGTCATACTGATCTCCTGGTCACTGTTTAACCAGTGAAGCAATTTAGAGAAAGAGTAATTATCCCAGCCCTGATTTGTATTTCTATAGCAATCTTTCCTCCAAAGGACTTATCTCATTAATGCTCCCCAATTACCGCCAGGCAGGTAAATGATCTTATCTCCTTTCACAATGACATATAAGATTTCAGGTTCCACTGAGTCATTGCTTCAAAATGCAGCTGGTGACTGTGTGCTTCAAACTCCTCATGAATCTCCAGACCATGGAATCTGGTAACTGAGAAGAGCCGTGGGAGTCTCAGTCCATAAACTGAGGAAATGTGGTCAGCAGGACCCCTGTGTGGACATAAAAAAAAAAAAAAGCAAGTGCGAGCAACATCCCTTATTTTTGCATTGACTGACACCTTCCAGAGCTGTGGCCATGTCCCATGGTGTTGAGCTTAGCCTAACCTGCCAGCGATAACAAAGTCTTCCTAATCACATTTGTTACTTCCCAGCCCAACTTACTCTTCCCCTCTCGCATCACCTATTTTCAAACACACTGACACTACCTCCACCTTTGCCCATTGGCCACAGCGTTCCCAAAGATGCATCCACTTCCCCCTGAAGCTGAAGTTTTCTCCAGATGTTGGCAACCTTACTGAGGACCTAGTATTGAAGAAACTTGGATCCCAGTTTGGTAATACTCATATGTTGTAGACCTCGTACTCATGTGGAGCACTTCATAATTTTCTGCTATAACAGAACAGCATAGACTGGATGGCTTGAACAACACTTTGTTTATTAACCACAGTGCAGGAAACTGGGAAATCTAAGATCAAGGCACTAGCAGATCCAGTGTCTGGTGGGGGCCCGTTTCCTGGTTATTGTATGTGATCCCTTCTCTCTGTGTCCTCACATGTCCAAGACAGAGAGAGAGAGAGAGAGAAAGGGCTAGCTCTCTCCCTCTTCTTCTAAGGATGTGAACCCCATAATGGGGGTTCCACCTTCATGACCCCATCACCCCTTAAAGCCCCACCTCCAAATACCATCACACTGGATCTCCAACATATGACTTAAGGGGTGGGAAGGAGTGGATACAAATACTCAGTCCATAGCAAGTGGTCTCATTGAAAAAATTATAGCAAATACTGTTATTATCCTCATCATTATTATTGTATGCACACATATAAAGATGTGTATTAGTATTAGACATTATTTAATTCTTAAAAATGGAAATCAGACTTATTTCACTCAACATAATCTCTTCTAGTCCCGTCCATGTTGCTACAAAAGTTGGGTATTCATCCTTTCTGATGGAGGCATAATACTTCATAGAGTATATGGACCACATCTTCCTTATCCATTCGTAAAAAAAAAAAAAAAGAATAATGTTACAAATTAAACAGTAACAACATCAATAACAAAGATCCTATGACAACATTATAATAAGCCTTCAAGGTATTCTAGATTTCTATAAGAATTTGGTAAACACTTACTGAACATTCATTAAACAATTCTACCTGGTATTAAAAACTATATGTTTATTTTGGTAAAAAAAAAATGGAAACCAGAATCTTCCTGTCTTTTATACTATGTAAGATGTGGTCCATATACACTATGGAGGATAGTCTAAACCACCATCTTATATAGAGTCATTTATTTAATCATTGATTAAGCAGTTACTGTATGCAAGAGGAAACAGCAGTGCACAAGACCCGAAAAGTCCTGCTTTTCTATATAACATATTCAGAGATAATTATGTTAAACTCTATACTGGTAAAATTTGATTGTACAACCTAATGAGAATGAACCTTAGTTCATTAACTACAATGTGTGAGAAACATTACACAAATTTCTTTTTCAATAAATGCATTTAATTTCTGTTTTAAGTCCCCATCCCCACCAAGAAGGCAAAAGAAATTAACTTGAGTCATATGAGGAGTTTCTTCCCACCTATCTGCAGGCTCAAGTCAGGGTTCTGAGGGTTGGGTCAATGAGCTGCCAGCTCTCTGCAGAGGCCCAACCAATTCATCCAACCACATACAATCACCACTGGAACACCCACTCTCCTATTTCTGTGTATTGATTTTAGTTTTTTTCGTATTACATTAAAATGGGATTTATCTTGATGACAGCATTTTTTGGCACTCTCCTTAAGTTTTGCTCTCAAGTGTCTCACTCACCACACCCCAGGCCCTGAAAGCCAACATCTGAAGGTCCTCCAGATTTATGGTTGGCACTTTCTCAGGATCACCAAGGCTCTGGTTGGAGACCCTTGGCTTGGGTAAATTTCTGAGAGTTGCTATTTATTTCTCCAAGAGATTTCCTCTCCTTCTAAAGCATCAGTACATTATTTTATTTTTCTCAAATATATGACAGTAACTCACAAAATCATTGCTTCTAAGCAGATCTTTTCTAATTTCTGGTTTACCTGATTAAGATCTGGAGCCAGATTCTCAAGGAGTTCATCTGTATCCCATCCCCCTCCCTACTCCCTCAGCTGGCTGCTCTTTCTCCTGTGTCAAGGGCAATGTTCATGCTTTTTGGCCTATGGAACTGAGTCAAAGCTCAGAGCCAGAACCAGTTAGCTGTGGATA
Organism: Lontra canadensis; assembly: GCF_010015895.1. Taxonomy (NCBI): domain Eukaryota; kingdom Metazoa; phylum Chordata; class Mammalia; order Carnivora; family Mustelidae; genus Lontra; species Lontra canadensis. Next base: position 941,709 of record NW_022631171.1, read on the forward strand.
ACAATTTATTTTCATTCCTGAAAGACTGCTAATTGCCCAGCTAACTTCTTCATCCAGAAAATGCTCTTCCTCCAACTAAGCTAACTGCTTCCTGATGGCAGTAAAAAGGTTAGAGCCCATCAGTTACATTGGGTGATACTCAGGATGCGTGCTACTTGAAGTTTACATTTTAAAAAGGCTCATGGGGAAAAAAATCATTCTAAAACCACTTAGACCATCAAATGTGTTCACTGCTTTCTAATTACTCTAGCAACTGCTTTGTAAATAGAAACTTTTTTTTTAAGATTTTATTTATTTATTTGACAGGCAGAGATCACAAGTAGGCAGAGAGGCAGGCAGAGAGAGAGAGAGAGAGAGGAGGAAGCAGGCTCCCCACTGAGCAGAGAGCCCAATGCGGGGCTCGATCCCAGGACCCTGGGATCATGACCTGAGCCGAAGGCAGAGGCTTAACCCACTGAGCCACCCAGGCGCCCCGCAAATAGAAACTTTTAAAACTTACAAATAAAAAATAAACAAGGAAAGGAAATGTACAGCAGTTTCTGTACATTGATGAAAATGAAGAAATTTTATGTTTAGAGCAAGGTATTTTAAAATAATATATATTTCAAAGAGGAAATACTCTTAGTGAAACAAGTTTTTCCTGAAATGAAATATCTTTTTTTTTTCCTCCAAAAGATCAGAAAGAGCATTCATAAAACATACATCCTTGAGGGCTATAAATATCCACAACGGCAATAGCATGTGATTATCCAAATAAAATTAGTTTCAGAAACAGAAAGGAGAAGAGGATGTCCAAGTACAGAGAGATTAGGTGATCATTCAGCTGTGATCACTTTTATAGAATTTTTAAATTATTTCTTGCCTTGTTCCAGATAAGATTTAAGATGACCTAAAAGGAGGCATTAGATAATATAAATCAAAGGGGGAGGCAAAAAGAGAAAGAAAAACAACATTTCAGACATAAAATAGAGGCAGGAAAGAAGTTTAAAAAGGCTTGTAAAAGTAACTCATCATGAGTGCAAGCATATCTAATATGCTCTGGCTTCACTATTGGCAGAAATGTTTGACTCCTTGGGCTTCTGGGTGGCTCTGTTGGTTAAGCGTCTGCCTTCTGCTCAGGTTGTGATCTCAGGATGCTGGGATGGAGTCCCACATCAGGCTCTCTGTTCAGTGGGGAAACTTTTTCCCTCTCACTCTCCCTCTGTGCTCTCTTTCTCTCACTGTCTCTCAAATAAATAAATAAATAAATAAATAAATAAATAAATAAATAAAATATTTTTTAAAAAAAAGACTTTTGGAAGTGAAATTTGGAAAGGCCCTTAGGAGAGATACATTACTCAATGCTCATGGCATGGAAATTTGGAAGCGAGAGGAAGCAAATGGTGGAAGTTGACCCTCTTTTCCTCCAGCCTCACATCCTTTCTCTCCTTTTGCTGCTTCAGACTCAAACCTTGTCTCTTTTTGTCTAGATGAGTCCTCAATGGCTCACCAAAAAGGAGCAAGTCCATGGAGATTTAGAGGCAATGTAATATCACAAAAAGTACCGACAGAAGCTGGTTAACAGTCAACTAATCAACAAATACTTTAAACACTTATTGTTCACCATTCACTGCGCTGATCATCAGGTGTGATAAGGATGGTAATACAAAGGAATCCAAAAAGACGTATGAAAGTTAATAGAACTGCTACTTTACTGCTGGTTCCTATCTCACTGAACAAAATTTCACAATCCTTGTGGATCCATTATTGATTTTTTTTTAAAGATTTTTATTTATTCACTTTTTTGAGGGAAAGAGAGAGCACAAGCAGGGGCAGCAGCAGAGGAGAGGGAGAAGCAGGCTCCAACATGGGGCTGGACCCCGGGACTCTGGGATCATGACCTGAGCTGAAGGCAATTGCTTAACTAACTGAGCCACCTAAGCACCTCTCCATTAGTGATCTCTGAATGCTGTTAACTTTTTCTTCTATTATCTTAGAAAGAAAATTAAGTGTTCAATCTGATCATTAAATTTTTATAATTATAACTCTTATAGTCTTAGCACATTTAGTAAGACATGCTAGATGTGGAGAAGGAAAGCAGATGTTATCATATTTACTCAAGCAGACCACCTGCCTGCATGATGCAATCCCCACCTGAAAGGGGTGGTGATGAAAGCTTGTGTTTTTTAAAGCATCTTACTTTTTCCTTGTAATATGTATTCCAAAATTGTAGGAGACCATATATGATCTTGTCCATTTATAGAAGCAGCAATCACCCAGAAAAATAGAAAAATAGTCCTCTTGTTGCCATAGTGATCATGACTTACAGAGCCAGGCCACCAAAAATCTCATTCAATTGAAAACTGAAGTCCCCAAGTGGCAATAAGCTGAGAAAACTGTAATATCAGGTTCTAAGACACAGCAAGGCCCCTGGACAAGAAGTGAGTGCCTAAACTCCCTCCACCTCATGTCACAGGTAAGGTGGACACACTCACAGAAGTCCACCATCAGATAACTTCTACAGCTGAAAATTGTATCTGTTACATTTTTTAAAAGATAGGTTTCTAGGAAAGTGATGAAAAGACAAAAACATACTGGCATGGCAATGAAGTTGATCTTCTACAAAACTGACCTTACTTAATCAAATGGACATGATATAATTCATATGGTGAGTTAGGAGAAGGGAGTTGGGGGAAATTGGAAGGGGAGGTGAACAATGAGAGACTGTGGACTCTGAAAAACAATCTGAAGGGTTTGAAGAGGTGGGGGGTGGGAGGTTGGGGGAACCAGGTGGTAGGTATTAGAGAGGGCACAGATTGCATGGGGCACTGGGTGTGGTACAAAAACAATGAATACTATTATGTTGAAAATAAATTTTAAAAAATGAAAAAAAATTTTAAAAAGGAGTATAACATAGTAATTCAATATTTATATACATTATGAAGTATAAATGATAAATCTAGCTGCCATTGTGACATGCTAATTTTCATATCTTGTACAATCTTGAAAATGAGAACATAATATTTACCATTCCCCAAATTCTCTTATTTCTTCAGCCCTATATACAGAGAGTTAAAGAAATAAAATAATTACAAGTTGTTACTTATCCTCAACTCTACTGTTCCTAATTTGTACACCACTTTGAGAATGACTTGTCTAAACTCTTGGATGGGATTAATGAGCCACTAACGGCCAACCAAAGACTTCCAGTAGTCTTTGTTGCCCTCATTGTCTTCCATCACCTGTGTACCAGAAATTGAGGATTTTCCTCCAGAGCTGCAGTATTTTTCCAAATGTGCAATGCCAAGGGAGCTTCCCATCCCTGGAATTTTATTTGTGAGCTTGACCAAGAGGATTTCACCAGTTTCCAGACTTTCAAAGTCTAGCTTTCCCTCTCTCTCCCAGATCAACAAATGTGAGCAATTAAGAATAAATAATAAACAGAAAATCCAGAAATGCTAAAGAAGAGGGAAAAAACTGTTTAAAAAATTAACTCTAAATATATGAGAACAGAGATTGCCAAAACTCTACCACCTTCCACAGATTGTGTGGGTTTTACAGATAACCACGCATGGGATTTTCACTGGAAAGCCAAGGAGACACTTACAGATCATAGCCCACATTTCCATCACTCTCACCATGACAGAAAGTAAATATTGCACAGCAGGCAGCAGAAGGAAGCACCAAAATCTCCAGAAAATGGTGAGTAATCTCTGTCTGAGAGGCTGACAGCAACTGCTTTAAAAGGCTAATCTGAATTTATGAGCCTTCACCCTTTGCCTATTCTCTGAACAATGATTCCAAAAGATGTGCCCCAGAGAATATGTGTAGTTATTGAGCTTCCTAGATGTGTGTGGAAAGGTCAAAGTACTTATGGCAAGAAAAACGTTCTTGGGATAAAGCCGACTTAGAAATTACATGTTGGCATTCTTTCCGTTTAGCCAGATAAAAACTTCTAGAATTTGGAAAGAGATGTAGTTCCACCTAGTTTCTTTTTCTAAGCCCCAGTTAATACTTGTAGCCTGAAAAAGGTCATTGGGAGTTTGGAATGTATCAAGCAATTTCCCCTACTAAGTGAATGGGGAGATCATTCTGGAAGAACCACAGAAGGGAGTTTGCAAAAATTACAAGGAGGTTTAGGGGATAAAGTACTAAAAAACAGACCTGATAATTTTCTAATCATTTATAGGAGACAAGAACCTACAGGTAGCTACTGATTATGCAACTTCCCAGGTGAGAAATTGGTGTGTCTGTCTTTCTGCACTTACATAAACCAAGTTGACACACAGTCTTCTCATGTGTAGAAAGGACATGAACTAGTCATCCCTCCCACTATATTTTCCATCTCACTAACTTAATTCTCCCTCCAGGTTTTAAGATGAAAAACTTGCCCAGAGTCACCAAGTTAATTTCATTTTCTTAATTTTATTTCATGAATCCCAAAACCCCAAATAATTTTTTTAAATTTCTGATGAGAAATATATAATTAGGAATTATCACTGTGATTGTTTTAAGACTATCTGAAAGACCCAAAGACCCTAATTTACATAATGTCATTCTTTATCCTGATTTTACAGAAGAAAAAATAAAACATCAATTTTCAGGCATAAAGAAGTGACTTCAAATCAACTCTAAGTTGTCCAAATAGTGGGATATAGGTTAAGACTCGGAAGATCCAAAATAGCAGATAAGTTTTTTAAATCTATTTACCTTTGTATTTCATTAAGATTAACTATTTTAAATCAATGTGTATAACACATGTAATATGATTTTAAAAAATGCAAATTACATCATAAATCCCTTAGTATTTATGGATGAGTTAGTAGGACAACATGAATAAACAGAGAAGGGAAAAAAAGTCTCTCAACTTTGGAGAAAACTACACTGAAGTGTTTTTTCTGTATCCAAAACTGAGCATAAGCCGTGGAGAAACTGCTATTAAACAGCAACCCAAAAACTACTAGGAAATACTGTGTCACCACTTCAGAATTTTAGCCAAAAAAAAAGAAGAAGAAGAAGAAGAGGAAGAAGAAGAAGAAGAAAAATTCCTATTAGACATAGCAAAAGTAAAATGTTTTTGCTATTTAGGAAAACAATACTAATATGCTTGCCTGGATAGCATAAACCATCACAGACTGCAAAGCAATCCTGCGTGAAAGACAGATCCCATAACATCCTCAGAGTGTTTACTGTTTGGCAGGGAGCACAGAGCTCAAAGTGCCCAGGCCAGGATTCAACACCAAAGCCTAAAACTTTGAGTCTGGAGATGGTGTGTTTGCGTTCTCATGATGTCAAGAACATTATCCTTTTCAACAAAGACATTCTTATATAAGAATGTTAAAAGACTGTGGAGACGTTAAGGTATTCTGTTGCTTCCTGTTTCATTTCTTTGTCCTGATTATGTTTTCTTTACCTGTGGACCTCAAAAGTAAAACGACCAGTAGTTTTACCAAAAAAATGGGTTTATTTGGGAACAGTAGAGGAATAGCAATTTGGAACATGAAAGCTATGGCAAGCCTTAGGCAAGTCTGGAAATCAAAGGAAAAAAAGGTGTTTTTTTTTAAAGATTTATGTATTTATTTTAGAGAGAGAGAGCGCTCATGAGGAGCAGAGGGAGAGAATCTTCAAGCAGGCTCCTCACTGAGCCTAGAGCTCAAACTCACAACTCATGAGATCATGACCTCAGCTGAAACCAAGAGTCAGACTCTTAACTGAGCCACCCAGGCACCCTGGAAAGGAACATCATAAAGGAGAAAAAGAAGAATTTGGGAGGTGGTACTTTGAACGGAAGTGCATTGGAGGAAGGGAGTGTTTCAGGTGGTGAAGAATCCTCAATGGCTGAATTGTGGTATTTTCTTGGCTGAGCCTGTCACTGGGCAGGAAGAAATTCTTCTTTCCTCCTTCTGAAGTAATAAGTAGGTTTCTCCCTGCTGGTAATGCAAGGTACATCTGTTCCTGGTGGGGCCTGCAATAGACAGACTGAGCGCTCCCTCTTGAGGCTTCTGGATGCCATTTTAAATGGTTTTCTTTATTCAGTTTAACACATCCAAGTTCTAGGTTCCTGGCGTAAAAATAAATCAAGTGAATAGCTTTCACAGAAATTCCAGTGAGATATCCATGAGATATCCATGAGAGATAATATGTCTCCAAGCCATTAAATATTACCTTAAGTTTGAGTGCATTTCTGAAAGCTTTTGTGAGGTTGAAGGGAGGATTACAAAGTTCTTACCTCAGTTCCCCAAATCAAGACAAACTGTCAGCATAATTCTTCCCTGTAAAAGGTTATATGTGTGGAGTGAATTTGTTCTCACACCCATTTCACTCTGCTGGAACCATTAGTTTCAGATTTCTTTCAGTGTAGTTTCACCCTTGGAGGGCAAAAGACGAGCAAAAGACAAGGCAGATGACACAAATCCCCAAGATGCCCCAGCATCGTGTACATGTCTGGTGTTCCCTCTAGCGCTCCACCCCCGTCATGGGTGAAATGTGCAGTTGTCACTCACCACAGGCCACCAAGTAGATCTCTGTTGTCTGCCAAATTGGCCGACCCTGCCCAGACATGAAGGAAATACAATCAAGACCTTCAAGAAAGTGGGATGGGCAGTAACGGTCTCATGTACCCCCACAGGGAATTGCAACCACCACCACCATAGACAGACCTGGATGAGGTTTATCCAAAATCAACTAGAAAAGACAGTCAATGAGATTTTATTGATATTGGATTAAGCTAAATTTTAGTCCACTCTCAAATACCACTTAGCTTCTGAGTTGACACGAGCACTTCACTCACTACTATTACACAAAATCCCAAGCCCTCTAAAGCGGGAGGTAAGGGAGAAATAGTGAGAGATTGCTTATTATCTCTGTGGGAAAAACAAAGGCAGAAGATGGCTGATGGCCCTTTTCTCCAAGACGGATGGTGGAATCTGTGCTCTTCCTCCCCCTCAAGTTCAATCACTGCAGTAGATAGCATGTGTAATTTATCATTTTTGAAGAGCAGTTGTCAGAACACACACAAGAACACATCTCATAATGCAAATTTTCCTAGGTTCATGACCTCAGCCTCCACATGACCTATTGTTTCAGAAAAACATTTCTCAGCTCTAGAAAAGGGTGATGACTTCACATCTTGCATCCAGATATCTCTCTTTTGTCATTTTTCAGCTTCCTGATCCCAGGGTCAGCCCTGTCCTCAGTCATCACCTCTTCTATCCACAAAGCTGTCTTAACCAGTCAAGCTCTACTTTTGAGGATCTTGCAGAAAAACTCTACTACAGCTGCTTTAAAAGAGGGAAATGTCAGCAAATCATGACTTAGAGAAAATTTTTTAAAGCTTAGGATTGTAGACAGTTTTTTCACCCAGAGATATTAGGGAAGGAAGGGCAAGAGGGCCCAGAGAAAGAACTGCACGCAGGAAAGGATTTTTACTGGCTGATTCCTCCAAGCCCTTTGTTTATTAAACTGGCATTCAACCCAAGCTGTCACACAGACTTTCTCCTTCAGTGTCCATAGGTTCTTTTTTTTTTAATTTTTTAAATTTATTTTCAGCATAACAGTATTCATTGTTTTTGCACCACACCCAGTGCTCCATGCAATCCGTGCCCTCTCCAATACCCATCACCTGGTTCCCCCAACCTCCCACCCCTGCCCCTTCAAAACCCTCAGACTGTTTTTTTCAGAGTCCATAGTCTCTCATGGTTCACCTCCCCTTCCATTTTCCCTCAACTCCCTTCTCCTCTCCATCTCCCCTTGTCCTCCATGCTATTTGTTATGCTCCACAAATAAGTGAAACCATATGATAATTGACTCTCTCTGCTTGACTTATTTCACTCAGCATAATCTCTTCCAGTCTCGTCCATGTTGCTACAAAAGTTGGGTATTCATCCTTTCTGATGGAGGCATAATACTCCATAGTGTATATGGACCACATCTTCCTTATCCATTCGTCTGTTGAAGGGCATCTTGGTTCTGTCTACAGTTTGGTGACCGTGGCCATTGCTGCTCCATGGGTTCTTGATACTGCTTTCCTGTTACAGATGTTACTGCAGAAAGCGCAGAGCAATAGCTTCATAAAATCAAGCATTCTAAAGTGAGGAGGGAATTTCAAGATCATCTATTCAAATCCTTCATTGTAGGGCTAGGGAAACTGAGGCCACGAGGGACTCATCTAAAGTCACAGAATTCATTAGAACAGACTACCAATATGCCTTTCACCCTTATTAGAGGTGTTGGAAGAACCTCCCTGACCATCTAAACATTGCCAAATGAAATTGATTTCAATAAAGCTTTACCTCAGATAGAACTTCCAGCAGCAACATGGCAGCCCCTGGGAGAAACAGAGCAAAACCCAGACACTGTGGTCACACCCCTGCTTGTCAAGGTCAACCAGATTCTCAGAAAGCCAGACAAGAGCAGAGCCTGGAAGACTGCCCTTGTTTTTGTTTTTGACTTTTCATTTTTTTTAGATACCCACTGTTTGACCTGTTCTCCTGAAATAGGCTGCATTTTACCTCTATCCTTTTTACTTCTCCACAGTGAATTCATTGAGGTCTTTGACTGGATCTCTGTAGCTGTCCTTGAACATTTAACACTGAAGTGTGGTGGAAGGAGACAAATGTGCTGTCTGTGACTCTGGGACACCTCATGCATTGGGCAGTGTCCTGACTCAGGAATCCAAAAATGAGTGACACCTGAAGATTTGAAGCCACTCTAGGAGAGGGACAAATATGACTAGAAGGGAAAATTAGCCATCTGAGAACAACCCAAGAAAATAGTTCTCTGTTGAATCATGGGGCTAAGGAGACTAAAATAGATGTGTCCAAAATGTTTTATGGCTGGTGATGGGAAGCTATTTCTCATGCTACTGACAGAAAGAGATGTGAAAAGAAAAAAGAACTGAGATAAAGAAAGAACAAGGACTGGAGTGGGGGCTTTATGACTTTATCTAATATGGGGTTCTTAAAACTGACTACTATTCTGATTTTTAAAACCTTAGAGCTCTAAGGGTCCATGATCATGGTGTCTCAGAGATGCAAGAGGCCAAGTTCTCAGCCACACTGTTCCCACCCGCACCAGAGATCCTGCCCAGGCTCTGCAGATCAACCACAAAGGTTCTTCTAGAAGCCATATCAGTTTAACCAGTTCCCTTGTTCATCAGGTGAACTTAGGCTCTCTCTCTCTCAATCTCTCTCTCTCTCTCTCTCTCTCTCTCTCTCTCTGTCTCTCACCCACACTCACACACATACCCTATTCCCTGGTGAGAAAACTATTGCATAAGAACAGAATAAACTCTATTTTCCTTAATTACATTTTTTAGTGTACAGGGAAAAAAGATAAGATTGGAGCACTTTCACTTCCAATAAGTAGCTTTATAGTCAAAATAAAAATGACATGACTGAATGAATGAATTAGAAGTAAACTATCAAAATTTAACTAGAAAGATACCATCCCAAAAATCCAGGAGTCAAGATTATGAGTTTAGATAATTCCATTGGGCATTAATCCACATAGCCATAAGAAAGTATACAGGAATCAAAAACCCAAAGTCTCACCAGCCAACCTGGAATATTTTTGAAGAAATTTAAGCAGTGTTAAGAAGAAAATTTAGATCTGTTAAAGCCCAATCATCCCTGGTTACTTCCCTGAAGAGCTCAATTCATCAAGCTTGCACACCCTCAGGAGGAGCACTGACATCATGCCCAGAACCCAACCAGGGGAAATGCACCAAACAATGTTACTCTGGGCCATTCTCCAGCTTTGTCTGTGCTGAACTAAATTATACTCACTTGTCCAGTTCTAAAGAAAGTCTCACCTTTTCCAAAAGTGTTTCTGTGTCTGTTAAACCTTATTTCCTGAAGCCCCTATAAACATATGAACTCAGAATACTCTTTATGTTTTATGTAGTATTTGTTGTTGGAAATCTCATATCCTAAGAAGCAAGTTCTCTTGAAAGGCAGTAACCAAGTGTTATATGTCTTGTGTATCTCCTACCATACCTAGCATGGCATTGGGCCACAAAGTCTCAGTAAACACAGTAATCAATTGATTGGCCAAAAGGATGAGGAGGCCAAAACAGGAAAGCTTAAAAACAGAAGACAGGGACCATTACAACTAGGAATGGCACTTGGGGGTGCTTGGGAAAGAAATAGAAGGCGCCAGCAAGTAAATGTGGAAGGATTTTGAGAGGAAACATGGCCTACAGGCCAGATATGGAAATCTTAGTCTGTGCCCAGCACAAGCGCAAAGGCATCATATGTCATAACTCATCTAATCCTCACGCAACTCTATAAGGTGAGTGCACTGAGGCATAGGGAGCTCAATTAGCTTGCATGAGATGGAAAAGCTAAATGTTGTGAGAGCCACAATTCAAACCCAAGCATTCCTTCTCCAGGGCCCCTGCTTCTTATCAACGCGCTCCACCATCCAAGAATGAGGGAGCGAAGCTGTGGATATTCAAACCAGTTTTTGCTATAATGTGTGATCACTGACAGAGTTTATAGCAAATCTTAAAATATTTTTACTCAGCCAGAAAGATGTACAAGCACAGAGAATCAAATACGGTTTGTTTTTTTTTTCATTCTCCTCACAAATAGAGAATGGAATGAAAACATGCATGCATGCACAGAAGGGAGGCACAAGTGCTTCCTGAGCCCACGTCACACCCTCTCAACCTTCCTCGGATTTCAGTCACAGCTCCCATGGCACAGATCATATTCCATTTCCAGTCCGCGCCGCAGCGTCCCTCTGCTTTTCTGTCTGAGATCCTCCAAAGCCTTGGAAGCCAGCTCAGCAACAACAGCAACACACCCCCTGAAAAACTCCTAGTTCTGAGATAATTGCCTTCCCCTGCAGGCAAAAGAATCCCAGGGGGTTCCATTCTAGGTGCCTTCAGCAATAATCAGCTCAATAATAAACACTTTATTGAATGTATTTCTGTCCCTGCTCAATTTCCTTGTCTCTGACGCCTGCTTTCTAGGATGACTTCCTGAGCTGATAACTATAGCAGACCAAGAAAGCAGAAGCTCAGAATGGGCTTCAGGAACTGGACTGCTCACCAGTCAGTAGGTGACAAGGACCCTATCACTGGTGGTCAACAGCAATAACTCTTAACATTATGGAGCTTGACAATGGCCAAGACTCTCACCTGACAGGACTGGAAGGGGTCCAGGATAAGAGGAAATGCTGGCCTAGATGGGAACCCTCGCACAGGTACAGGAGTAGGTGTGTATATTATGGAACTGACTGGCTTTTGTTACCTGCTGGTAGGGCTGGGATTTGGATTAGGCAGGCTGAAAATTTAAGGGGGAATCAAAATACTCACTAACCAAGTTAAATAATAGTTTCATTCACTTTAATTCTATCATGAATTAACGTTTTTATACTTTATTTATTATGAATTTTTCGCATTGATTTTCATTTTTTATGCAGTTGACCCTTGAACAATGCCGGTATTAGAGGTGCCAACCACCCACAGAGTCAAAAATTCATGTATAACTTTTGACTCCCCAAAAACTTCACTACTAATAGCCTATTGTTGATGGGAAACCTTAATGATAACATAAAAGGTCAATTAACACATGTTTTATATATTATATGTATCATATACTGTATGATATATGATATGATGTATCATATACTGTATGAACCTGGGCTTTGGTTATCTGTTGCTATATACCAAACCTCTCAAAAGTAAGGAGCCCAAACTATGCTATTTGTCACAATTCCATGGGTCAGAGTAGTTGATATTTTTGTATGGAGGTTCAGGATTCCCAAGAGTACAAAGTAGAAGATGATAGGCTCTGATGATCCACATTGCCAGTAAACGCCCTCCCAAGGTATCTAAAAGTTTTAATCCAGACTCACTCTCCATGTCTGGAATCTCATCATCTAAACTGGGTCCAGGTGAAGAGGAGGCTCTTTAGGATCAGTTCCTCTTGATTGGAAGACCTGTGAACTCAAGAGACAAGGCACCCCAAATGCAAAGATGGGGCCAGGAGAGGAGAAAACAAGACATTCCCAAGGCAAAAGAAAGAAAACAGAAGACACGAAGAAGTCACTGCTCATCTATATCCATTGTGAAACACTTCTGGACACACAATCTTGGATTAGAGACCTAAGGATTGGCCCTTATGACTTCAGGACACAAGTACGTGGGTCTTTGTGTTCTCACATCAATGCCCACCAGACAGCATGTGCCTCAGAGGAAAAAGCAACAAGTGGACAGATAACTCACCCAGAGGTGCTAGTTTCCATCCCCAACACCTAGTACCTAGAAGGTGGCCCATTAATGGAGCAGACGTTGTGGCAGGAGGGGGACTGCTCATTGGCCCAATTGCATGATCTCTACTCACTATTGCTCTTCCAGACACCCAGTATGCCAGACCAGCCACTGGTAATTAACCTGCTCCTTGGTTAATATGCTGAATTTTTTCCATTTTGGAAGCAATAGCAATGCATTGATCATATCAATGCCATGTTTTCTCCTAAATAAAGTCTGATACTTTTCTTTCCCAGACTAAAATGCTTTGATAGTTTCCCAAAGATCCCAGGATATGGACCAAACCTCTCAGTATGTTACATAAGGCCTTTGATAACCCAGCACCAAATTCCTTCACAGCCTCATCTTCTGATGTGTCCACTGCCTTCATTCACCAAAAACCACATTGAACTTACCTTGTTTTCTGAAAGCATCTGCCCTCTTAAACCATAGCATTTGCATTTGCTACTCCTTCTCTGGCATATGCTTACTTTAGCTCTCCTTCTAGAACCACCACCACCACACCTCCCCTAAGATCTGTATGCTGCACCTGCGTACCATGGCCATGTAACAAATCATCACAAATTTAGCAGCTTGAAAGAGCATTTATAAACTCCCAGTTTCTGTGAATAGGAATGTAGGCACAATATACCTATGTACTCTGGCTCAGGGTCTCTCACAGGCTGCAATAAGGTGCCAGCTCTTGGCTCCCGAAAATTCTCCCTAGGAGCAGGAACTGCTCCATCTGGTAGGGTGCTGTGGTCTCAGGTAAACATGCTCAGAGCAGAAACCAGGGGAAACACAAGAAGCTGGAGAGCTGTCACTTAATCAAGAACTCATAAGTACCTAGAAGTTCCTCTAATATCCTAGCTGCCAAATCAATTCTCAAAAGAAAATTCATTTGATGGGATTCATTTAGTTGCCTCAAAGGTAGTCTCTTGGGTGGCTCAGTTGGTTAAGCGTCTGACTCTTGGTTTTGGCTCAGGTCTTGATTGCAGGGGTATAAGATCAAGTCCCTCATTTGGCTCAGCATTCAGCATGGAGTCTGAGTGAGATTTTCTCTCTCTCTCCCTCCCCTTCTGTCCCTCCCACTCATGTCCACACACACACACACACACACACACACACACACACTCACACATAAATAAATAAGGCTTCTTTTTTTTTTTTAAGGCAGTCTCTTGGGATGCCTGGGTGGCTCAGTCAGTTTAGCATCTGCTTTCAGCTCCCATCATGATCCCAGGGTCTTGGGATCGAGTCCCACATTGGGCTCCTTGCTCAGCAGGGAACCTGCTTCTCCCTCTGCCTATTCTGCCTGTTCTTTCCGTGCTTCTGCTCTCTCTCTCTGACAAATAAATAAAATCTTGAAAAAAAAAAAAAGCAGCCTCTTGCTACAGAAATGCCTAATTGCATGCAAAATTCTGGAACCCACTGACTTAATCTATTCAGCATATGGGGCATGGGATCACTGTAGGGAACAGAAGTAGGGAAGGCAGCCCACACTACTGTTGTGAGGTACATAGTGTTCTGCCTGTAAGTTTTATCCAGTAGAGGAATTCTACTGGAATGGTTTACCACCATTAGAGGAAAATCTTTGTCATGTAAAATGCCGTCAGGTGTCACTAGATCATTTGTTAAGATTCATTCCTTTCAAACACGTTTACTGAGCACCTGCTTGGTCCAAAGCGGGGGCTCCGTCCTGAACACAGAGTTGGTCTTCTTCAGGTCCCTCTTCATGAAGTAGCATGTGGTGTGAAGCACTAGAAAGTGCTGCTGAGCACCCACTATCAGATGGCAGGACCCTAATTGGCTTATTTAGTTCCAATAGATGATCCCAGGGTTTGTTTCCACTCCCGAGAGCAAGCAAATTGAATAGTCTTTTTAATCCTTTTTACTATTTTAAAATATGACTATTACTAACTTATAGCAGGTTAAGTCTCTCTAGGCAGGTACTTGAAAGACAAGCATAATAGCCACTCCAGGCTGGAAGAAACAAGCAAGTTTGCCCTTTCTTCAGAAATGTCATTTCACTGGAAATACCTGAAATTGCTCTCTCCCTCAAGAATTAATAAAATGGATTTGTATGAATTCAAAGAAAGTATCTGGATTGGCAGACTCTAAACCCTCGCCCTGTGGAGAGGGCAAGAGGCACCAGCACAGTACAGTGCTCACACCAGAGTGAACTTGAAGATAGGGTAGAAAGGACAATGCAGGGGACAGTGCCCAGCACAGTTGCCAGACTATGGTGGACACTCAGAAGTGTTCATTGCCCAAGAGACTCTGGCACCAGTGGCAGGCACACATCACTGACTTGCTCTTGAGGGAGAATCCCAGCATCACAGGAAGAACCATGGGGTCCACTTCCACTGAGCTGGAAGGGGGACCTTCACTCTGTACCTCCAAACCCCCACCCTGCTGCTCTGGAAACATCCATGTAAAAAAGATGAGTCTGCTGTGACTAAACCCCTCAATGTTCTGGGAACTTGGCAAGTGTCCATGTGTACACAGCGTATGACAAATGTCAGGCTAATCCTGACTCCCAGGGACCCTGAACTCATCTGCAGCCAAAGGCCCACCCACACCAGCTGAGGCATGAAGGGAGCCCACACAGTCAGGATAAATGAATCTGGGCACATGACGACTTCAGTTTATTGAGAGGGTCAGGAGAGATTCCCAATGTCAAAGCAAGATGCTCCTCAGGCCACTCACCCCAGAGATGACAAAACTTCCATGGCCCTGCTGTGGCTCAGAGGATACCTGGGAAGCCAGCCTTCTAAACTTTGTCACTTACTAGCTATAAACATTGGGAAAGTTACTTAGCACTGTGCCTCAACTTCCACATCTATGAAATGGGAATCTTAACTGTACCTATCTCGTTGAACTACTGTGAGAGTTAATAAGTTATTGCTTGGATGAGAGTCTGGAACATAACCACTGAGAAGTGACTAGTTTGGCTTATCTTCTGCTGGCTTGCCACTCTGTACCCTCCTGGAGTTTTGTAAGTTTGTACCTTCTGCACATTGGGTGTCACCCCCATACTTCCACTCCCCACTAATTTACAATCTCATTTCAGAGGACAAATGTGTTCAGAATTTTTAAACAGAGGTATATCTTTAAAAGAACTTAAAAACTAACTTAAGGGGTGCCTGGGTGGCTCAGATAATGATTTCAGGGTTGTGAAATGGAGATCCTCCTCAGACTCTGTGCTCAGCAGGGAGTCTGCTTCTCCCTCCTCCCTCTGTCCCTCCCTGGTACTCATGAGCTCTCTCTCTCTTTCTCAACTAAATAAATAAATCTTTAAAAAAAGATCTTACTTAGAAAGGACGGGTGGAGATTATACTGTGAGCCTTTATGTGTCTTCTCACACATAATCCCTGGTTATATATTGTATTTTAACTTTATTTTCCATTACAAATTATTTCTGTCTCCCCGAATTTTTTTTAAAGATTTTATTTATTTATTTGACAGACAGAGATCCCAAGTTGGCAGAGAGGCAGGCAGAGGTGGAGGTGGGGGGAAGCAGGCTTCCCGCTGAGCAGAGAGCCCAATGTGGGGCTCAATCCCAGGACCCGGAGATCATGACCTGAGCCGAAGGAAAAGGCCTAAACCACTGAGCCACCCAGGTGCCTCCCCCCAAATTTTATTCATTCCAAATACCTAGCAAAAACATCAAATACCCATTGGTTTCATTTATTTGAATAATAAATATTTGTTGACTTCACTGAAGTTGTTAAGGAAATAAATGGCTTATCCATTTTGCTCAGTAAATAGGATATCTGTATCAGGGGCTAGATACAAGAAGATAAGACTAAAAGTCAGACAACTTTGGACTACAGTTTCCCTGGGATCGAAGGTTGATTTTGGTGCTAAGCTTGCATGGATGTTGGTTCTGTTTCTTTATCTGGAACTCCAGAATTAATGGCTAAGAGGAATTTTAGCTTTCCCAGAGGAGTCTGGGGCATTTTCCGTATGGCTAACTCTTTTTTTCATGCGAACAGGATAAGATAAAATCACAGCAGCCCACAGATAAACTGTTTCCACCTCTGAGCAGTGCACAGAGATCCTTCTTCCTGAAGGTTCCTCTTGATAGTCCATGCAAGCATCAGCTAACCTGAATTGAACACTTTCTATGTTCCAGACTCTGGTCCAAGCAGTAAATCTGAATGAATTGCAGGTATATATTCTAGAGTGTTGTCCCCCATGGCTTTTCAATATTTTGCAACAAAACCCTCAAAGTTCAAAAAGCAAAAACACTCTTTAAATGAAAATAGAAAATGCACTGAAGATGGGGAGAGAAAGGAACCCTCATGCACTGTTGGTGGACATGAGGGTCCACCAACATGGACCAGCCATGGAGCTGCCACTGTGGAGAACAGTATGGAGGTTCCTCACAAATATTAAACACACAACTACTATATCACCCAACAACTCCATTTCTGAGTATTTACCCAAAAGAATTGGAAGCAGGGACCTGAACAGATGTTTGTACACCCACTTTCATAGCAGCAATATTCAGTTGCCAAAAGGTGGAAACAACTCGAATGTCCACCAACAGATGAATTGGTAAACAAAATATAAAATAGATAGGTAGATAGTTATGATAGAGTATTATTCACCTTAAAGAATTCTGACACAAGCTACAACATGGATGAACCTTGAGGATATTATATTAAGTGAAATACACCAGACACAAAGAGACACATACTGTATAATTCCAAATGTATGAGGTATCTAAAGCAGTCAAATCTACAGAGACAGAAAGTAGAATGGTGATTCTAGGGAATGGGGGAGGGGCTGGAACAAGGAATTAGGATTCAATGGGTCTAGAATTTCAGTTCGGAAAGACAGAAAAGTTCTGGACACGGATGCTGGTGATGGTTCCACAATCCTGTGAATATACTTAATGCCCTCTGAACTGCATGTTTAAATATAGTTAAAATGGTAAATTTTATGTTATATGTTTTACCACAATAATATAAAGAAAAAGAATTACACACCAAGGATCATTAGATACAGCTCAAAGGTCTTCTAAATGGTATGTACTAAGCCAGCTCCCTCACCTGTCTCAAACCTCATGTTATGTCAGCATCAGTAAAAAGTTGGCTGTTTCAGTAAAAGTCAAAGAAAGCCATCTTGAAAAAACTTTCTGCTATCATGTAGAATCTTAAAAGTTCTAACAGGGAGAATTATAAAACCCAATATGATGTTAAATATTTGTATAGAGTTTGATTATAGATACTATGTATATGTTTATACTCTATTTTCTGTACATATTATAAAATAAAAATGAAAGTATATTTTTGAGGAGAAAAAAATAAAGAGATGTTAGATATTATACTGGCATTATTTACTGAAGTTGAACTTATCTATACCTAAGAGCCTACAAATTCATTCATAAATTTGACATTTTTTAAAAATTCTAGCCAGAGTTATTGCTGTTCACTGAGAAGAACCATCTAAAAGCAACACTGAGTGCCACTCTGGACCATACACCTGGGATCTAGGACTCCCCCTTCTTCCAAACAGAGGGTGTTGCAGTCAAGTTTAGCTTCCCATATTCTATGGGCTGAATGTTTGTGTTCCCCCAAAATTCATATGTTGAAACCGAAGTTCCAATGTGATAGTATTTGAAGGTCCTTTGGAAGGTGATTAGGTCATGAGGGTAGAGACCTCATGATGAAATTAATGCCCTTATAAGGAGAAAGGAACATGAGCTGCTCTCACCCAGACGCTCACGTTCTCTCTCCCTTTCTCTCTCTCTCTCTCACCCCCAAGTGAGAACACAGCCAGAAGGTAGCTTTCTGTGAACCAAGATGGCCTTCCCAAAAACTTGATCATGCAGGCACCATGATCTCAGAGTTCCCAGCCTCCAGAACTACACAAAATAAATGCTATTTAAGCCATCCAGTCTATAGTATTTTGTTAGAGCAGCCTGAACTAAGTCACCATAGAACCAGTGGCTTCTTCCCACCAGCAGGAGGGATTGCATGCCCTCATCGACTCAGAGGATCCTGACAGCCCCTGTTAATAGCTTGAGCCCAGTGGGGGAAGTACATATGCTTCAAGGTTGCCCTATAAAAAAGAATAAAATGGACAATCCCTTCTTTTCACTACATCTGTATCTTTGGGTTAAATACCCAGTAGTGCAATTGCAGGGTCATAAGGAAGTTCTATTTTTAATTTCTTGAGGAATCTCCACACTGTTCTCCAAAGAGGCTGCACCAACTTGCATTCCCACCAACAGTATAAGAGGGTTCCCCTTTCTCAACATCCCCTCCAACACATGTTGTTTCCTGTCTTGCTAATTTTGGCCATTCTAACTGGTGTAAGGTGGTATCTCAATGTGGTTTTAATTTGAATCTCCCTGATGGCTAGTGATGATGAACATTTTTTCATGTGTCTGATAGCCATTTGTATGTCTTCATTGGAGAAGTGTCTGTTCATATCTTCTGCCCATTTTTTGATATGATTATCTGTTTTGTGTGTGTTGAGTTTGAGGAGTTCTTTATAGATCCTGGATATCAATCTTTTGTCTGAACTGTCATTTGCAAATATCTTCTCCCATTCCATGGGTTGCCTCTTTGTTTTGTTGACTGTTTCCTTTGCTGTGCAGAAGCTTTTGATTTTGATGCAGCAATGGCCACGGTTGCCAAACTGTGGAAAGAACCAAGATGCCCTTCAACGGACGAATGGATAAGGAAGATGTGGTCCATATACACTATGGAGTATTATGCCTCCATCAGAAAGGATGAATACCCAACTTTTGTAGCAACATGGAGGGGACTGGAAGAGATTATGCTGAGTGAAATAAGTCAAGCAGAGAGAGTCAATTATCATATGGTTTCACTTATTTGTGGAGCATAACAAATAGCATGGAGGACATGGGGAGTTAGGAGAAGGCATTTGGGGGAAATTGGAAGGGGAGGTGAACAATGAGAGACTATGGACTCAGAAAAACAATCTGAAGGGTTTGAAGAGGTGGAGGGGTGGGAGGTTGGGGGAACCAGGTGGTGGGTATTAGAGAGGGCATGGACTGCATGGAGCACTGGGTGTGGTACAAAAACAATGAATACTGTTATGCTGAAAATAAATTTAAAAAATGATTAAAAATAAAATAAAATAAATAAAATTTAAAAAAAGTAAAAAAAAGGGACAATCCCTCCACTGATATACAAACTCAGTTTGAGAGACCTACCAGGGCCTGCCTCACAGTGGGTTGAGGGGTAAGAACGACTTTCATTTTCTTGACTACGCTTGGTCTGCTTCACAGTCCCTTTCTTTAAGGAAACTGATTTCCTAATCTCTGCCATGAGACTGTGGAACTCTTCAGGCCCTGGCGCACAATACCAGGCTGTTTGGCCCTCGATTCTCTCCTCTTGTCAGTCGTGACAGCTGGAGAGAAGCACCACTTCCTGTGACAGGAAGTCCTGTGAGAAGGCCAAGTCCCTGCCTGCCGATTTCTGAATTCAACACGTACTCACCTAGCATCCCAATCAGTTCAGAACTGAAGAGAATATTAATACTCTCTAATTCTGGCATGATTACTGCATGCTCTTCTCCCACTCTCCCTTCATTCATCATCAGACTTTAAATGGAGAATATATTGAAATTAAACGTGCCAAGAAAGGGAAACACCAGACAAGATAATATTAATAATATTGACTGTTAACTATAAGCCAAAAAGTAAGACTACATTTTCCTGTTATTTTTTTTTCTTTTTGTCATTAAATATACATGCAGAAGAGCACATAGCAGAATTACAATTTAAAGAATAATTATAAAGCAAACCCTCTGTAATTACCACCCAAGTCAAGCGATTGTGTGCCAGAGCACCAAAAGTCACCCCTCCCTCCTGTGTCCTTCCCAGACCACTACTCTGTCCACCTTAGAGGTCACCTACCCTTTTGTGAAGTTTCCTTGCTGTCTTCCTAGTTTTATCACATCTGTATATATACCCCTATCTAACATACTCTGACTTTGACTGGTTTTGGAAGTCATGTAAATGGAATCAGTCTTACCATATGATTTTTGTGAGCACATGTCTCTTGCTAGTTTTGTGCAATATCACGTTTGTGAGATTTATCCATTTGCTCATTCTCATTAATGTATAAGATTTCACTGACTGTATTTATGAATGAATTTGATGAGCATTGGTATGGATATGTCCAATTTCAGTAAATAATGCCAAACTAGGGATGCCTAGGTGGCTCAGTCAGTTAAGCATCTGCCTTTGGCTCAGGTCATGATCCCAGGGTCCTGAGATCAAGTCCTACATCGGGTTCCTTGCTCAGCAGGAAGCCTCCTTCTCTGCTTGTGCTCTCTCTCTCTCTCTCTCTGTCTGACAAATAAATAAAATCTTTTTTAAAAAATGCCAAAATATTTCCCAAGGTGGTTGAATAAGTTCATCTGCCAGCCAGCAGTATCTGAGAGTTCCTGCTGCTTCATAGTTCATCAACACTTGGTATTATCAATCATTTGATTTTACCCATCTGTCCAATGAGTGTGTAATTGACTCTCATTTGAATTTGCATTTTCCTGATTACCATTGAGTTTGATTATTTTTTCATGTCCATTAGCTATTTACATATCCTCTTTTGTGAAATACCAGTTCAAGCTTTTTGCCCAATCCTCCTTTGGGTTTTCCATCTATTCATTTGCAGGAGCTCCTTATACATTCTTGACACTTTCTCTTTTTCAGATATGTATGTCAGTAGCATCTTCTCCTACTAGGTGTAATTGTCTCTTCACTCTCTTTAATGGAGTCTTTAGATGAAATTTGCACTGAAGTATAATGTATCCAATTTTATCAATATTTTTCCTTTTGGCTAGTGGATTTTGTACCTTTTTATAAAACTCTTCCCTATGCCCCAGGCTATAAAAATTCCATCTTAAGATTGTCTTCTAAGTTATGTGCTATGGTGAGTGCTGTGAAATGCATAAACCTGGCAATTCACAGACCTGTACCCCTGGGGCTAATAATACATTATATGTTTACTTAAAAATTTTTTAAATTAAAAAAAGACTATCTTCTAAATGTTTTTGTTTGCTTTTTACACTTAGGTCTTTAATCCACCCAGAACTGATTTTTGTGCATTATGTGATGTCCATTAGGTCCAATTGTCCCAGCATCATTTACTAAAAAGACTCTTCTTTCCCCCCAACTACTTTGTAGTACCAACTCTCTCATATATCAAGTGTCAACATGTGCCTTGGTCTCTAATTTTTAAGGCCCTCTATTATGAATTTTTAGTTCAACGCTCCTCTACATGAACATTTCTCTTATTACTTACCATACCTTTATAATGTCCTAATACCTGGTAGGACCAGTAAACCCACCTCCTCTGTTTCGCCAAAGTGTGTCTTGGCTGCTCTTGGTCATCTGCGTTTCCATATAAATCTTCAAATAAGCCTCTCAGAATTTTTTTAATGTTCTGCTAGATTTTTATTAGAATTATACAGGCTTGATATATCAATATTGAGTCTTCTAATCCATGACTACATTATATCTCTCCATGGATTTAAGTCAATTTAAATCATGTTGTATAGTTTTTTGCATAGAGGTCTCACACGTTTACTATTTGACTCTTAGATTCTTCACACTCTTCAGTGCTTTGAGAAATGGTACGCTTTTTTATTTTTCTAATTCTTTAATTTGGTAAAAAGAAAAACAATTGCTTTTTATATTTTTTTAATTTTATTTTTTCAGTGTTCCAAAATTCATTGTTTATACACAACACCCAGTGCTCCATGAAATATGTGCCCTCCTTAATACTCACCACCCAGCTAACCCAACTCCTCATCCCCCTCCCCTCCAAAACCCTCAGTTGTTTCTCAGAGTCCAAAGTCTCCCCCTCCGATTTCCCCCAATTCATCTCCCCCTCTTATTTCCCCCCAATTCACTTTTCCTTTCCTTCTCCTAATGTCCTCTATGTTATTCCTTGTGCTCCCCAAGTAAGTGAAACCATATGATAATTGACTTTTGCTGCTTGACTTATTTCCCCATTTCTTTATTGAATTATTTGTTTTGGGGGATGTTGAGTTTTATACATTCTTTATAGATCTTGGATAATAACCCTTTATCAGACATGTCATCGGCAAATATCTTCTTCCATTCTGTAGTCTGCCTTTTAGTTTAGTTGTTTCCTTTTCTGTGTGGAAGCTTTTTATTTTCATGAAGTCCCAGTAGTTTATGTTTGCTTTTGTTTCCCTTGCCTCCAGTGACATGTCTAGTCAGAAGCTGCTACATCCAATGTCAAAGAGGTTGCTGCCTGTTTTCTCCTCTAGGATTTTGATGGTTTCCCATCTCACATTTAGGCCTTTCATCCATTTTGAATTAATTTTTGTGTATGATATAAGAATCACCCAGTTCCATCTTTTACATCTTTTACACGTCACTGTCCAGTTTTCCCATCACCATTTGTGAAAAGACTATCTTTTATCCATTGAATATTCTTTCCTGCTTTGTCAAATATTAATTGACCATATCATTGTGGATCCATTTCTGAGCTCTCTATTCTGTTTCACTGATCTATGTGTCTGTTTTTGTGCCAGTACCATACTATCCTGATAACCACAGCTTTGTAATATAGTTTGAAGTCTGGATTTGTGATGCTGCCAGCTTTGGTTTTCTTTTTCAACATTCCTCTGTCTACTCAGGGTTTTTTCTGGTTCCACACACACTTTAGGAATTGTGCATTATAGCTCTGTGAAAAAATGCTGGTAGTATTTTGATAAGGATTGCATTAAATATGGAGACTGCTTTGGGTAGTACAGACATTTTAACATAAATATTTGTTCTTCCAACCCATGCACATGGGATGTTTTCGCATTTCTTTGGGTCCTCTTCAATTTCTTTCATAAGTGTTCTATAGTTTACAGAGTACAGATATCTTACCTCTTTGGATAGGTTTATTCCTAGGTCTCTAATGGTTTTTGGTGTAATTGTAAATGGGATTCATTCCTTGATATCTTTTTCCACTTCTTCATTTTTGGTATATAGAAATGCAAAGAGTTCTGTACATTGATTTTATATCCTATGACTTTACTGAACTCATGTATTAGTTCTACCAATTTTTTGGTGGTATTTGGGTTTTCTTAAATAGATTATCAAGTCCTCTGCAAAGAGTGAAATTTTGACCTCATCCTTGGTGATTTGGATGCCATTTATTTCTTTTTGGTATTTGATTGCTGAGGCTAATGCTTCCAGTACTATATTAAATAGTAGTGGTGAGAGTGGACATCCCTCTCTTGTTCCTGACTTTAGAGAAAAGTTCTCAGCTTTTCCCCATTAAGGAAGATATTAGCTGTAGGCCGTTGATATATGGCATTTATGATGCTGAGGTATGTTCCATCTATACCTACTTTGCTGAGGGTTTTTATCAAGAATAGATGCTGTATTTTGTCATTGTTAAAATGTCAAATGTTTTTCCTGCATCTAGTGAGAGAATCCTATGGTTCTTATCCTTTCTTTTATTAATGTGATGTATCACATTGATTGATTTGTGAATACTGAACCAACACTGCAACCCAGGAATAAATGCCACTTGATCATAGTGAATAATTCTTTTAATGTACTGTTCAATTCAATTTACTAGTATCTTGTTGAGAATTTCTGCATCCATGTTCACCAGTGATATTGGCCTGTAATTCTCCTTTTTAGTGGGGTCTCTGGTTTTGGAATCAAGGCAAGGCTGGCCTCATAGAAGGAGTTTGGAAATTTTCCTTCCATTTCTATTTTTTGGAACAGCTTGAGAATACCTATTAACTCTTCTTTAAATGTCTGGTAGAATTCCCCTGGGAAGCCATCTTGCCCTAGACTTTTGTTTGTTTGGAGATTTTTGATTATTGATTCTAATTCTTTGCTAGTTATGGGTCTATTCAAATTTTCTATTTCTTCCTGTTTCAGTTTTTGTACTTTGTAAATTTCTAGGAATTTGTCCATTTCTTCCCAATTACCTACTTTGTTGGCTATAGTTTTTCATAATATTCTTTTATAATTGTTTGTATTTCTGTGGTATTGGTTGTTATCTCTCCTCTTTCATTTGTGATTTTATTTATTTGGGCCTTTCTCTTTTCTTTTTGATAAGTCTGGGTAGGGGTTTATCAATATTATTAATTTTTTCAAAGAACCAGCTCTTAGTTTTGGTGATCTGTTCTACTATTGTTGGGACTTTGGGGAGTGGGGGAGTTCTGGATCATTTATTTCTGCTCTAATCCTTGTCATTTCCCTTCTTCTGCTGGCTTTAGACTTTATTTGCTATTCCTTGCTAGCTCCTTTAGGCATAAGTTTAGGTTGTATATTTGAGACTTTTCTTGCTTTTTGAGGTAGGCCTGTATTGCTATATACTTCCTTCTTAGGACTGCCTTTGCTGCATCCCAAAGGTTTTGGACTATGATGTTTTCATTTTCATTTGCTTCCATGTATTATTTTAATTCTTCTATAATTTTCTGGTTAACCCATTCATTCTTTAGTAGGATGTTCTTTAACCTCCGTATATTTGTGGACTTTCCAAATTTTTTCTTGTGGTTGACTTCCAAGTTTCATAATGTTGTGGTCTGAAAATATGCATGGTATAATCTCAATCTCTTGTACATTTTGAAGGCTTATTTGTGACCCAGTATATTATCTATCCTGAAGAGTGTTGTATATTCTGATGTTTTAGGATGAAATAGTCTGTATATACTTGTTAGGTCCATCTGGTCAAGTGGGTTATTGAAAGCTGTTGATTCTTTTTGGTTTCCTACTTAGATGATATGTCCATCGCTGTGAGTGGGGGGTTAAAGTCCTCTACTATTATTGTATTGTTATCGATGAGTTTCTTTATGTTTGTTATTAATTGATTTATATATTTGACTGCTCCCAAGTTGGGGGCATAAGTATTTACAACAGTTAGATCTTCTTGATGGATAAACGCCTTATTTGTGATATAGTGTCTTCTTTATCTTTTGGTACAATCTTTAGTTTAAAATCTAGTTTGTCTGATAGAAGTATGACTACTCCAGGTTTCTTTTGATGTCCTTTAGCATGACAAATTATTCTCCATCCTCTCTTTCAATTGGCAGCTGTCTTCAGGGCTAAAATGAGTCTCTCGTGGGCAGCATATAGAAGGGTCTTGTTTTTTTATCCATTCTGATACCTTATGTCTTTTGATTGCAGCAATTAGTCCTTTACACTCAGGGTGATTATTGTTATTTGTGAATTTAATGCCATTATGTCACCTATAAAGTTGGTATTTCTGGTGATGTTCTCTGTTCCTTGCTAGTCTTTGTTGCTTTTGGTCTTTTTCCCCATTCAAAGCATCCCCCTTAATATTTCTTGCAGGGCTGCTGGTTTAATGGCCACAAACTCCTTTTTGTTGTTGTTGTTGTTGTTGTTGTTGTTGTTGTTCTGGGAAACTTTTTATCTCTCCTTCTATTCTGAATGACAGCCTTGCTGGATAAGGTATTCTTGGCTGCATATTTTTTCCATTTACCACATTGAATATATCCTGCCATTGTCTTCTAGCCTGCTAAATTTCCATGGACAGATCTGTGAACTTGATCTGTCTTCCCTGATAGGGTAAGGACTTTTTTCCCTTGTTGCTTTCAGGATTCTTTCTTTGTCTTTGTGTTTTGGGAATTTGATTATGATAAACTTGACAATGGCAATGGTTGACTTTTGTTGAATTTAATGGGAGATCTCTGTACTTCTTGGATTTCAGTGTCTTTTCCTTCCCCAGTTTAGGGAAGTTTTCAACTATGATTTGCTAAAATAAACCTTCTGCCCCTTGTTCTCTCTCCTTCTTCTTCTGGGACTCCTATGATACAAATGGTATTATGCGTGAAGGAGTCAATGAGTTCCCTACATCTATATTTGTGATCTAATACCTTTCTTTCCCTCTTCTTTTAAGCTTCATTATTTTCCCACAATTTTATCTTTTATATCACTAATTCACTCTTTGTTTCATCCATCCTCCTTGCCATGGCATACAGTTGGGTTTGCATCTCAGTTACAGCATTTTTCATTTCAGCCTAATTTTTAGTTCTTTTATCTCTGCATTAAGGGATTCTCTAGTGTCTTTTATGCTTTTATTCAAGTCCAGCTAGTATCCTTATACTTGTTTCAAAATCTTGTGCAGACATCTTACTTATATCTGTATTGATTGAATCCCTAACCATTACTTCCTTCTTCTTTTTTGGGGGGTGAATTCTCCCATCTTGTCATTTCCTCTAGATCACTGTTTTTGTGTGTGATTGTTAGGAAAGCTTGTTATATTCCTGCTCCTGCAAAGAATGTCTATATTAAAAGGAGATTTTTTAAAAGTGGGGAGTCATATTTGAACTCTGCTGTCGTGTTTTGGTTGCTCCTACCCTCAGTTCAGTCCTATGCAGAGTTTCTTTTTGCCTGCCCTGTTGGGAGGGGGTGTTTGGACCTTGTCCACTGTGTGGCAAATGGTAAGCTTTAACTAGGTGTGTTTTGGTCTGCCTCTTAAAAGAAACTAGATCCAAAAAAAGAAGAAGAAGAAGCTAAGTCCTACTTCCCCTAAAGCTGAAGCTTTGGGGTACCTGGGTGGTTCAGTTGGCTAAGTGTCTGCCTTCACCTCAGTTTATGATCTCAGGGTCCTGGAATAAAGCTCCATATGAGGCTCCCTACTCAGCAAGGAATCTGATTTTCCCTCTCCCTGTGCTGATCCCCCTGCTTGTGTTCTCTCTCTTTCTCTCTCTGCCAAGTAAATAAAATCTTTTAAAAAGTAAATAAAGCTATGGACTCTGAAAAACAATCTGAAGGGTTTGAAGAGGTGGGGGGGTGGGAGGTTGGGGGAACAAGGTGGTGGGTATTAGAGAGGGCACGGATTGCATGGAGCACTGGGTGTGGTACAAAAACAATGAATACTGTTATGCTGAAAATAAATTTAAACAAATGATTAAAAATAAATAAATAAAGCTGAAGCTTTGAAGCACTCTATGATCAATAACTTGATGCATTCAAGGGGTTTATGCTGGTCTTCAGGGAAGGGGGCCTGTTGTGCTGATTCTTTGGTGGGCTTACATTAGTGGAGATGCACCTTGGTATAAGCAGCTCCAGTTTCCATTGGGTCAGTTGGGGACTGCAGTGTTGCTCACTGATGTCAGCCAGTGCTGATGGGTGGAGAGATGCCATTTGCCTAATGGTATCACCCTGCTATTCTCCCAGAGCAGGGAGTTCCTGCCTGCCAGTTTTCAGGAAGCCCTCACAGAAGAACAAAGAATCACCCCTCTTTTGCCCCTAGCTTCCACCAGATCCTTGTGTTCACCTTGTCTCAGAGCTGTCTCCCTGCCAGGTGGTACAGTGCTCTTGTGTTTTATCTCAGGTACATGGCTGGGTTTCAAAACTCCAAATTTTAGGGACCCACATGGTGCTGACCCATGCTGGTCCCCCAGGGGAGGATCCTGCCACACTTTTGTATTTTGCCTCTTTATCCCAGAAAAACAGTTGCATTACCAAGCAGTAGTTCAGGGTTTATGGTAAAGTGCAGCAAACAGCACCAACATGGTTGGAATTGGATGGTATTATGCTGAGTGAAGTAAGTCAATGAGAGAAAGACAATTATCCTATGGTTTCACTCATAAGAGGAATATAAGAAACAGCAAAGATCATAGGGGAAGGGAGGGAAAACTGAATGGGAAGAAATCAGAGATGGAGAAAAACCATGAGAGACTCTTAACTATAGGAAATAAACTGAGTGTTGCTGTGGGAGATTTCTTGGTCGGGGGGGTGAGGTAATTCAGTAATAGCCATTAAGGAGGACATGTGATATAATGAGCACTGGGTGTTATATGCAACTGATGAATTATTGAACTCTACATCTGAAATTAATGTTGTACTATATGTTGGCTAATTGAATTTAAAAAATTTTTTTAAAGCCAGCACCAAGGTTTGCTGCCCTCACCCAGTGTCTTTTTCCTATTCTAGGGAACAGAGCAGCACGTTGACACTGCCAGTTCTTCTGTCCCTGGAGAGGCCATGCCACCACTCTGAATGTACTCCAAGCGGAACTATTTCTCCCCCATGTGACCTAGGGGATCCTCAGACCATGCTGCCTGCTTATGAGTCTCTGCCCTCCTTCCCCATCAGAGCACCACCAAGCATGTCAGGTATAACCCTGGTGATGACACAGATCTCCAAAACCACACTTTGTGCTCCAATGCTTATAATAACTTGCAGTAGTCAACCCTTCCTTTCCAGTCACTGGTTTGGGGAAAGAGTTTTTCTTCTGTTATCCCCTGCCTGCTGCTTCTCTCTCTCTCTCCTTCTCTTACTTGCTCACTCCTCTCTTCATGATCAAGCCTCCCTCCCCTCTGCCAGCACCTACAGCTCTTCCCTTCCCCAAATCAACTCTCCACAGGTCCTACCTTTCACAAGGTAGTCATTTTTCTACCTGTAGATGTGGAGTTTTGTTCTCTCAGTCCTCAGATCAATTTCTTAGGTGTTCAGAATGATTTCATATTTATCTAGCTGTGTTTAAGGGATGGGACAAGATTAGGGCCCCCCTACTCCTCTGTCATCTTAACTCCTCTCCTTCCTTCTACACTCACTAGGAGCTTCTTGAATCATTCCTGCTAATGCTCCAATGTCCCATAAGCCTCGGGGGCGGGGACATGCTTGAGTCCTTCCTGACCCTATTTTTATCTCAGTCACACCTCCCTAACCTCATGTGAAAGCCTTCATTCCTTTTAGATTCTTGCCATCCATCTATACCACCTTCTGGTTCCACTCAGCCTGAGACACATGGCTCAGAACCTTATCTTCACCCCAACCCTATCCATCATCCTGGGTGTTTTGAGTATGCATGAGGCCAACCACCCAACAAGCTAGCTTCTCAGTACCTTAATATCCTATTTCCATGCCCTTTGCTCTTTCCTTTTCATGCCCATAAAAATGCCTAACAATTGCCATCACTTAGAACTGTGTCACCTTTGAGGCTGTAAATTGACTCATACCTCCCTCTAACCATATTGACTTCACCTATAGTGTTACTCCTCCATTATTTCCACTCTATCTGTTTTATTATTCATTACAACTTCAAGACTGCAAGCCTTTGACTTAACCTAGGCTATAAATTCCTCCCCAACTTTGCTTCCTTCTTTGTCCAGCTTTGTTCATATCCCAACCCTTCTGCTAGAATGCAACCCACTGACTCCTTCCTGGTCCTTTCCTTACCACTTCTCAATAAAACAATGGCTGCCTGCCTGCCTTCACCTGGAGAGATGAGGCCACCACAGTGACACTCTGTCACCTCACCTAGACCCAAAACACTGCCTGGTAGGGCTGTTATGTTGCCCCTGTTCACACAGTAACAGGTTTGAATGCTTTCTTCTGGCCCCATTACCATTTGTTGTGCTCACTTCAGCAGCATACATACTAAACTTGGCCTCATTACCATTTGCAAAGATTCCTTGTTGCCATACTCTTTTTAAATGTTACTTTTATTACTTTAAAAATGTTTGATTTATATGATCATCACTGTTTCTTGTTTGTTGAGACTTAGTGTGTCCAACAGACACAAGCTAAATTCTTCTTAAGTCAATATCAGTTCTGTGTGGGAAATGAAGAACATCTGCCAAGCTCAGGGTCAAGTTTTCATTTTAATGCATTATTATTTAATGTGCTACCATGTAGGATTCACTATCTCTGGTTGATGACTCAACAGGTGAAAAATAAAGTCTACTGCAGAAATTGGGAGAAAAAACAGGTAACATGTTTTTACAAAGTTATACGCAAATAAATACAAAACACTGAGCCATTGAAAGCATTACAGTTATTTTGCTGTTCTTCCTTCCCATTGTTCTCTTTGTGACATCTGAAGATGTGATAAACTCACAAAAGATGGAAAATTCCTAATACAGCAGGCCAACATGAGGATAAGTAGCTATAGGACTATTGTAACTAAAGTAATCAAATGAAAAAATATATCTGTAGGGAGAAAGAATTATCTTATTTGCCTGAATGACATTAAAAATAACCAGCTAACCTATTTTAAGAGAATTCTCTCCCACTTGATTTCCTGCCAAAAAATGGCATCTGTGTTGTGCAGAAGCCAATACCACATCAACTTCCACATGCTGGAATTTCCTTTCCACTCTTTCTATTGAAATGGGTGCAAAAGTTACTCTAGATGGGGTCTGTTATGAAAGGAACAAGACTGAGACAAAGTGAAAGTTATGCAAAGCTTTATTCTATGCCAAGCATTAGAAGTCAGACTGACCAGCCAGGGCCAACTCTGAAGAGAGCGACCCCATCCCGATCTCACAGGCTGGTTTTATAGAGTATAACAGCAGACCTCAAGTACGTGGCTTCTATTGTTAGGACGTTTACTCCTGGAATCGATACCTGGAACTGATACCAGGAACTACTGGGGCATTTATTCCTGGAATGAAGTCCGTGGATGTAAACAACAATATGGCTACCTAGGCAATATGGAGTCGCTCTGGCTAAGCAGGCCCTAATAGTTAAACAGGTTTTAACATTAAATCGGCCCTAACAACTCTCAATGAAGGAGGTAATCCGTCCTGAAAGAAAAGAATAACAAAAGGATACATAATTCTTATATATTAGGCTAAGCAAAGATTAGATTCCTGCCTTTACATTTCACTTATAAATCACTCCCAGTGGCCTGGGCTGTTTGCCCCATGACCTCATTCACCCTGTCTACCTGGCTCCCCCAGCTGCACTTCCATCAGGCCACTCTTCTGTATCCATGTCCAGGTTCTTCCCCCACCCCTGAAATGCCTCCCTTTTCCCATGCACCAGATTCCCAAAGAAAACAAGTTTAATACATCATGAATAATTTCCATGCTCACTTTTTTAGGACTTCCTGAATCAGTTGGAAATTATAGAAATGAACTTTGACTAAGCCAGAAGGAATTTAGTAAATAATATTGAGTTGTTCTAAGTATGTCTCAGAGGTTGACAAACCAGTGGCTAAAGTTACAGAGCCAAGCAAACAGCCCAAAATTTATGCCATGGACTGCCTGCAGAGACTCCCCCACTGCCACTGACTTCCCAGTTGCTATCCCCAACCCCAGGCTCTACTGGAATTCCCTACTCTGTCTTTCTTGAGAGTGGCATTGCCCTGCTACTGCCTTCACCAAGAAGAAATCCCAATGGCCCTTTTTTCTTTGGAACATCAGATCCCAAGCAAAAGTCTGACCCAAGTGCTTGTGACAGAGGCAGGAAGATCACTGTGATGTCTAATTTGAAATATCAGCTTGGCTAGGCTACAGTGCCCAGTTGTTCTATCAAACACCAATCTAGTTGTTGCTCTAAAGGTACTTTTTAAAACATGATTAACATTTAAATCAGTAGATGTTGAGTAAAGCAGATTATCTTCCATCTAATCAGTTGGAGGTTTTAAGAGAATAGATTGAGGTTCCCCAAGGAAAAAGAAATTCTATCTCCAGACTCAACATAGAAATTCCATCTAAGATTTTAGCCTTTGGACTCAAGACTGTAACATTGGCTGGTACCTGAATCTCTAGCCAGCCTCTAGGTTTTGAGCTTGCCAGCCCCCACAATCATACAAGCCAATTCATTAAAATAATAACTGTCTCTCTACCCACCCCATGTGTGTGTGTGTATACACATTTATATGTGTATGCACACACACACACACACACATACACATACATGTATATTTCTCCCACAAGGATTCTGAGAACATGCTAAGTGACCAGAGAAAATGGCAAATTATACTACTTTTACTCTCATATAAATTTTATACACCAAAAAAAAAACCCTAATGGTCTTTCACTTTACCAGATTTGCAGCTTTAACTACCAACAAAGTTTCTTGTGCCTCCAAAACAGAAATGTCATCTTTCTTGAAGCATGGATTTAAACTGCCATGAGGCTGTAGGATTCACTCAGCTAGTGAGGAACATGGACTTGACTGATAAGTACACCTCAATGTTGGCCTGTTGCTCTTTAAATCACAGACTGAGCAACTCTTGTGAAGAGAGATTTGGTTTCTTTAGAAATGGCCTCCAAAAGAAAGTCAACTTTTAGGTTGTTGATGAAAAAGATGAGGTTCTAGTAGTGAGATAATTCGTAGTTTAGAGCAAGAAAATGGAAGCTTTAGATAGACAAATAAAATAGGGTTGACACTGACCATGGCTTACATTTCTCCCCTAAACAAATTCACTACATGTCCTGTAAAGACAAGGAAATAGAATTATTGAAAGTGGCTCAAGAAGTCTTCAAGCCAAGGAAAAATCTGCTCATCAAATGAAAGATTAAAACTTCAAAACTTGGAAAGTTGTCCACTGGTGATATAAAGAAGCACATGACTGTCAAGTAGAATGTATTCCTGGAAGAAGTCAAGGACTAGGTGTTCTGAAATGTGGGGTTAACAAGTCTTCAGATGCATTATGATAGGAAGTACATACCTGGCACTGTGCTATGGGCTCTCCTAGGACAATCTCATTTAAGCCACCCAAGACCTGAGACAGTTTTTTTACTATCATCATCATCAACAGCATCATCATCACTTCTGATGAAGGATCTGAAGCTCAGAGAAATAGGTCATATTTCCAAAATTATTAAACTAATCATTGGTATAGCCAGGATTTCAACCCAGCCGTTCTATACTCTGACCGTCACACTGTACTACCTCTTTTCACATATCTTCAAGTATTTCTAATAAATGTCAACTGTAGCTAGCTTTTTAATTCATATCTAGTGTTTTTGCTATAATTGTTAAATCATTACTATCTTATACCTGAAACTAATATATTTTATGTTGCTTATACCTCAATAAAAGAAAAATCCAAAACATTAAGGAAAAAAAGCGATGGAGCCTGTTTCTCCACATTAACTCTGAGCTGACCTCATGACTTTAAGTCAATAGAAGTAGTGACATTGTACCAGGTCGGGGCCTAAGTCTTAAGAGCCCTTGCATATTTCTACCCACTCTCTCGGAAGCCTGCACCAGCTATCATGTGAACAAACCCAGCCTATCCTGCTAGATGATGGGATGCATCCCCCATCTTTCCAGCTTACAGCCTGACAATACCAGACATGTAAGAGGGGCCATCCCAAGTCATCCAAGGTTGGCCATCATCCTGACCCACTGGTGGATGCAGGCATATTGAGTGTGCCCAAACAAGACCCACCAGGTGTAACTTAGATTAGCAGAACTTTGAAGCTGACCCATTAAATCCATGAGCAATTATATGTGGTGTTGTTTTCAGACACTTAATTCCAAAGTGATTTGTCACCCAACAATGATATTGTGATATAGAAATATAATCAGAACTATTGTAACTGGCTCAAGAATAAAATTCCACTGGTGCCACCTCCACCCTCCTCCCTTTCCATTTTTGATTTCTCTTCCTGTGGCTCTGGGAATAGATTTTCAGACACCTTGCAACCATAAGACAATACACTAGGAATGTAGAAGCAGGCATTGGTGGGGCTCAAGTGTTGAGTTATGTCATCTGCTCTGGACTTCCCACCTCTGAACATTATGTGAGACAAATAAAACCTTTTGTTTATTCAAAAAATGAATGGATAAAGAAGATGTGATGTAACATATATACAATGGAATATTACTCAGCCATAAAAGAGAATGAGATCCTGCCATTTGTGACAACAGGAATAGACTGAAGGGCATTGTGCTCAGAGAAAGACAAACACCATATGATTTACTTATACGTGGAATCTAAAACCAACAAACAAAAGGAGAAAAACAGAAACAGACCCATAAACAGAGCAAAAAACTGTTGGCTGTCAGAGGGAAGGGGGTTGAGGGAATAGGAAAATGGGTAAAAGAAAGTGGGAGGTACAGGCTTCCAGCTATGGAATGAATAAGTCATAAAGATGAAAGGTACAGCACAGGGAATATAGTCAATGGTATTGTAATAGTGTTGTATGGTGACAGATGGTAGCTACACTTGTGGTGAGCACAGTATGACACATAGAGATGTTGAATCACTATGTTATACATCTGAAACTAATGTAACAGCGTGTGTCAATTACGCTTCAGTTAAAAAAATCAAATCAAATCAAAATCATTACAATTAATCATTAATATTTTGTGTCAATTATACCAATTTAATTTGTATTAACTATTTAAGCTTTGATAAATAGATAACCACACAAACTGTGCTGTTTTTAAGACTCTAGTCATTTAGATAGGGTGGCTGGGTTATGGACATTGGGGAGGGTATATGCTATGGTGAGTGCTGTGAATTGTGTAAGATTGATGATACACGGACCTGTACCACTGAAGCAAGTAATACCTTATATGTTAATTAAAAAATTAAAAAGTTTTAAAAAAAGATTCCAGTCATTTATGCATCCAGGTTAGTAGCTAAAATCTTTCTCTGGGGAGACTTTATCTTTACCCTGAGAGGGAATACTTCTATGATCAATTTTGCTCATATAGGTATAAGCAGATCCTAAAGTTTGGTGAAGTAATACAAATGCACAAGCTTCCAACTATGTTCATTTAATTATGCTTAAATATGGAAAAAGTTAACCTCTGTTGTGGTGTAATTCATCTCTATAGGGATAAATATGAGGTAAGAAGATTTGGGTTTCCCACTGACAGATGTATAATCAGGGAGTTGGCACCCAAGTGTTCTATGAGGAGGACAGGTATGATTAGGAGATATACCCAATCCCTGCTACCCAGCGGAGGCATTCAAAGGGAAAAGGGGCAGGTAGAGAAGGATTCTGAGGGTGCAGGCCATGACTATGAGGACAGAGAGGTGTGAACGATCTCCTGCTCTGGGTTATACTCCCACTGTGTCATCTCCTAGCCTCAACACCATCCCTGTGCTCATTTGCTCTGTCTTGTGGACTAAGGGGATGGGACCAGTTCAGCACCCGGGGTGGGGTTACGATGGATGGAGAGATTCACAGAGATAGTGACACCATGAGTGGCCAGAGATGGAAGGCAAACAACTAGAAGTCACCAGAAGCTATAGGGAAAAAAGTAACAACCAGGAAAAAAGCCACACCATAACTCGGACGTTCAGAGACCCTGTTTGGGATGGGACTGAACTTGCTGCAGTCATGTAAGATGAGGACTGAATTATTTTGTTTAGAAATTAACAGGGCACGTTTTGCATGGAGCACAGGGTGTGGTGCATAAACAATAAATCTTGGAACACTGAAAAAATAAGATAAAATTTAGATAAATACATAGATAGATAGATAGATAGATAAACAAATAAATAAAAAGGAACTTAACAGGGAAGAGGTGCCAAGGTAACTCAGTCGGTTAAGTGTCTGCCTTCTGCTCTGGTCATGATCCAGAGTCTCAAGATGGAACCCTTCTTCAGGCTTCTTGCTCAGTGGGGAGTCTGCTTCTCCCTCTTCCTCTATCACTCCCCCAGCTTGTGCTCTCTCTTTCTCAAATAAACAAAATCTTTATGAAAAAAAAAAAAAAAGAAATTAACAGGGATGTTGACTCCCAAGGGCTGGAGACACAGAGATACATATAAAGCACAAGTTTGGGGGGGAAAGGCTAATAATGATAATAATTAAAAGTTGATTACCAAATTTGAGATTAAAAGTAAAAAGTTTCAACATATTTTCAGATGTGTGACTGGGAAATAAGATTTTTAGAATTGAGTTTCCTCTAAAGCAATAATACTATGCCAAAATTCACTGCAATAACAAAATTCTCCTAAGTTATTGTTTTATTAAAGTATAATGTATATCCCTGAGGAACTCTACAATAGCATTATGGCTAACATCCCTGTTTAGCTCTCATTTTCATTTGGCATTAATGACTACTGCTATGGGATAGATCATTTGTAACTTGAAAATATTATGATTAGTCATTCTGGATTGTTTTATTAATGTGTCAAGACACTATGTGCAAATAAGAAATTGACTTTTTCTTATTTCGTCCCAAACTAGAAACACTCGAGGCACAGGGTTTTGCTGTTGGAAGGATGATTTAATAAACAGACAGGTCATCCGATGTCCTTTCATAGTGGGAGGGTGAGAGTATGAAAGCACATACACACACACACACACACACACACACACACACAGAGAGAGAGAGAGAGAGAGAGAGAGAAACAATTAGAAACAAAGCCATTTGTTTTTAGAAAACAACATGAAAGACTGAATAAATAAACAAATGTCCCCTTCACTGTTCCTGCATAATCACTTGGAACACTTCATATAGTTTTTGAAAAGTGACAAATCTTCATTTAGAAAGGTCTTTGAAATGAAGAAAGGACAAGTTAATGGAGGATGTGATCTCAGGCTTCAAATGTAAGAGCACAGCTACACAATTTTTCCTATTTGCTGTTGAGCACTTTTCCACATTGTCTCCAAGGCTCCTACTGCCCTTTCTCTGGTTCCATGTCTGCTCCCTTTAAAGCAAACATGGTCTGGACACCTCCTTGCTGAAAACAGCACTGCAAATTAGAATTTCCTACTAACCCTCTTCCTTGATATGGCAGCCAAGATTTGAGATGGGAGAGGAGGGCTTCCCAGACCATATCGTGTTTCAGGAGCATCTAGACAGTTTTCATTAGAGACCACCTGATCTGACCTTGGACACATGCTTTGACCAGGCCCATAGGTAATGATTTAACTTCTGCTCCTTCCATTTACTGAGAGCTCTCTGGGAGCCTGTCAGCACCAGCTTTCAATTACAAGTGGTGAAATAAAATAATAACTTAGGAGAATTTTAACTGCATCCCACCACCCCTTGGAATGGGCAGGTCTCATTCCCCTCCTGGCCTTTCTGCAAAGGATCTGTGAAGGCAATCATTGCACAGTAAGATAAAAGGGCAAAGAAGCCATTTGTATCTCTTCATTGGAGAAGTGTCTGTTCATATCTTCTGCCCATTTTTTTATATGATTGTCTGTTTTGTGTGTGTTGAGTTTGAGGAGTTATTTATAGATCCTGGATATCAGCCTTTTGTCTATGCTGTCATTTGCAAATATCTTCTCCCATTCTGTGGGTTGCCTCTTTGTTTCGTTGACTGTTTCCTTTGCTGTGCAAAAGCTTTTATCTTGATGAAGCCCCAAAAGTTTATTTTCACTTTTGTTTCCTTTGCCTTTGGAGACATATCTTGAAAGAAGTTGCTGTGGATGATATCGAAGAACTGCCTATGTTCTCCTCTAGGATTCTGATGGATTCCTGTCTCACGTTGAGGTCTTTTATCCATTTTGAGTTTATCTTTGTGTACAGTGTAAGAGAATGGTCAAGTTTCATTCTTCTACATATAGCTGTCCAGTTTTCCCAGCACCGTTTATTGAAGAGACTCTCTTTTTTCCACTGTATATTTTTTCCTGCTTTGTCGAGGATTATTTGACCATAGAGTTGAGGGTCCATATCTGGGCTCTCCACTCTGTTCCACTGGTCTATGTGTCTGATTTTATGCCAGTACCATGCTGTCTTGGTGATCACAGCTTTGTAGTAAAGCTTGAAATCAGGTAACGTGATGCCCCCAGGTTTATTTTTGTTTTTTAATATTTCCTTAGCAATTCGGGGTCTCTTCTGATTCCATACAAATTTTAGGATTATTTGCTCTAGCTCTTTGAAAAATACTGGTGGAATTTTTATCAGAATGGCATTAAAAGTATAGATTGCTCTAGGGAGTATAGACATTTTAACAATGTTTATTCTTCTGATCCAAGAGCATAGAATGGTCTTCCATCTTTTTGTGTCTTCCTCAATTTCTTTCATGAGGGTTCTGTAGTTCCTCAAGTACAGATCCTTTACCTCTTTGGTTAGGTTTATTCCCAGGTATCTTATGGTTCTTGGTGCTATAGTAAATGGAATTGATTCTCTAATTTCCCTTTCTGTATTTTCATTGTTAGTGTATAAGAAAGCCACTGATTTCTGTACATTGACTTTGTATCCTGCCACGTTACTGAATTGCTGTATAAGTTCTAGTAGTTTGGGGGTGGAGGCTTTTGGGTTTTCCAAATAAAGTATCATGTCATCTGTGAAGAGAGAGAGTTTGACTTCTTCCTTGCCAATTTGGATACCTTTTATTTCTCTTTGTTGTCTGATTGCTGTTGCTAGGACTTCTAATACTATGTTGAACAAGAGTGGTGAGAGTGGGCATCTTTGTCGTGTTCCTGATCTCAGCGGGAAGGCTGCAAGCTTTTTCCCATTGAGGATGATATTTGCTGTGGGTTTTTCATAGATAGATTTTATGAAGTTCAGGAATGTTCCCTCTATCCCTATACTTTGAAGCGTTTTAATCAGGAACAGATGCTGGATTTTGTCAAATGCTTTTTCTGCATCAATTGAGAGGACCATGTATGTGGTTCTTCTCTCTTCTCTTATTGATTTGTTCTATCACATTGATTGATATGCGAATGTTGAACCATCCTTGTAACCCAGGGATGAATCCCACCTGGTCATGGTGGATAATCTTTTTAATATGCTATTGGATCCTGTTTGCTAGGATCTTGTTGAGAATTTTAGCATCCATATTCATCAGTGATATTGGTCTGAAATTCTCCTTTTTGGTAGGGTCTTTGCCTGGTTTGGATCAGGGTAATGCTGGCTTCATAAAAAGAGTCTGGAAGTTTTCCTTCTGCTTGGATTTTTTTGAGACAGCTTCAGGAGAATAGGTGTTATTTCTTCTTTGAAAGTTTGATAGAATTCCCCAGGGAATCTGTCATGTCCTGGGCTCTTGTTTTTTGGGAGGTTTTTGATCACTGCTTCAATCTTGTTACTAGATATCAGTCTATTCAGGTTGTCAATTTCTTCCTGGTTCAATTTTGGGAGTTTATAGTTTTCCAGGAATGCATCCATTTCATCTAGATTGCTTAGCTTATTGGCATATAACTGTTGATAATAACTTCTGATGATTGTTTCTACTTCCTTGGTGTTAGTTGTAATCTCTCCCTTTTCATTCATGAAAAAATGTTCATTATCACTAGCCATCAGGGAGATTCAAATTAAAACCACATTGAGATACCACCTTACACCAGGTGGTAAGAATGGCCAGTTAGAATGGCCAACATTAGCAAGACAGGAAACAACATGTGTTGGAGAGGATGTGGAGAAAGGGGAACCCTCTTACATTTTGGTGGGAATGCAAGTTGGTGCAGCCACTTTGGAGAACAGTGTGGAGATTCCTCAAGAAATTAAAAATAGAGCTTCCTTATGACCCTGCAATTGCACTACTGGGTATTTACCCCAAAGATACAGATGTAGTGAAAAGAAGGGCCATCCATACTCCAATGTTTATAGCAGCAATGACCATGGTCGCCAAACTGTGGAAAGAACCAAGATGCCCTTCAACGGACGAATGGATAAGGAAGATGTGGTCCATATATACTATGGAGTATTACGCCTCCATCAGAAAGGATGAATACCCAACTTTTGTAGCAACATGGAGGGGACTGGAAGAGATTATGCTGAGTGAAATAAGTCAAGCAGAGAGAGTCAATTATCATATGGTTTCACTTATTTGTGGAGCATAACAAATAACATGGAGGACGTGGGGAGATGGAGAGGAGAAGGGAGTTCAGGAAATTGGAAGGGGAGGTGAACCATGAGAGACTATGGACTCTGAAAAACAACCTGAGGGTCTTGAAGGGGCGGGGGGGTGGGAGGTTGTGGGAACAAGGTGGTGGGTATTGTGGAGGGTACGTATTGCATGGAGCACTGGGTGTGGTGCAAAAACAATGAATACTGTTATGCTGAAAAGAAATTTTAAAAAGGGGGGAGGGGCAAAGAAGGCCACATTTTAAATGCCTATCTCATCCAGAGTGTGCCTTCCTTTCCAAGCTGGGAAGAGATTCATAGATTCAGCTGGCAATGTTTGTCATGCCTTCTGAGAGGCAGACAAAAATGATATCCTGATACCAGATTATATCAGCAAGAATCTTATGAGCAGCCTCTTCCGTTCTTTTATGGTTCCCAAATTTACTCACCACTTGGCAAGTTTTAAATTCTCTTTTTGCCTTCCTCAAGATAGGTCCCAGGCAAGGGGAAAAAAAAGACATTTGCCCACAAATCAAAGGAAGCCTAAATTAACCTCACTGGATACCTAACATACAGGCGCATAAAGTATAACTGACCATCTTTTTAGCTGGGGTTGAAGCCACAGAGCATGAAGAAGGTACACTAAAAGGAGAATTAGGTAAATCATTCTTACAAACAAACTTCACTAGAGGAAACATTTCCATTTTCTCTATTTCGAGCAAGGGCACAGTGGCGAAGTTAGAGAGAAGGCAAAAAAATTTAGATGAATGTGAAATAATTGAGAACACAGAGCCTTTAACCTTAAAGAGACCCTCATTAGCTTATAATCTGAAAATGCATAGCTGGTTTTTTTTTCTCAAACATTGTGTTTTATTTTATTGAGGTATAACTGGCTTATAATATTATATTAGTTTCCGGTGTACAACATAATGATTTGGTATTTGTATATACTGCAAAATAATCACCACAATAAGTCTAGTAACATCTGTCACTGTATGTACTTAAAAATTCTTTTTCCTATGATGAGAACTTAACTTTAAGATAAGCAAGTGAGCCTCCTGCAATAAAGTCTGGGCACCTCTCCCTCAGCTGTTTCTGTGCTGCACTCTGGAGCAGATGAGCCCTTTGGAAGTCATTTCTCAGCTCCCTATGGTCCTGTGGGTCTTGTGGACACAGGCCCCATAGGTTTTTTAAACCTGATGTTCTAGGAGTTTGTCTCTCAGATATAGGTCTTAGAAGTTAGTGTGCCCCCTGAGGTGTTCAAATCCTATTCTCCTTGGGGAGAAGCTCAGGTTTTGAGTTTTCTCCCCAATGTGGGTCACGGTGCCAGAGGTACAGTTTATGGTAAGATTGTCAGTTAGCCTCCCCTACCTACTTCGATATTGTACACTAATTCCATTAGTTTCAGGTGTACAATGTAGTGATTCCACAATTATATACATTATTAGTTAATTATTAATGGTCCTCATGATAAATGTGAATATGGATTTTTTTTTCATGTGCCAGATGTGTTGGAATCACTCAGCTAGCTTTAGGATACTTTTTCAGAGGAAATTTTTTTATCTGTATCTGTAGATTCAGTCTGTCCATGGAAGGAGGTGAGTTCAGGATTTTCCTATACCATCATTTGAACCAGATCTCTGTAACTGATTTTTTACATGAGAATGGCCATCCTTGAGCAAACAACTTCATTTGGACATCTCATTAACCCAGAAAAGACTGGGAAAATAAACAACAAAAGTTTTGGGGGGAGCCCGGGTGGTTCAGTCAGTTAAGCATCTGCCTTAGGCTCCCGTCATGATCCTGGAGTCTGGGGATCCAGCCCAGAGACTGAGGCTCCCTGCTTTTGCTCCTCCCCCTGCTTCCTCTCTCTGGGTCACCTTCCCTCTCAAATAATTAAATAAAATCTTTCTTTAAAAATAAATAAATAAATAAACAGCAAAAGTTCTTAATCCATT
This sequence comes from Lontra canadensis, assembly GCF_010015895.1. Lineage (NCBI taxonomy): Eukaryota > Metazoa > Chordata > Mammalia > Carnivora > Mustelidae > Lontra > Lontra canadensis. The sequence goes on from NW_022631171.1 coordinate 983,338, forward strand.
TTAATGGGTGTATTTCAAAATCTAATAGGCAATTAAGTGGTGATTTTTTTAGATTTTAAATTTTAAATTAAATTAATTTTAAATATTCTAGAACCCACATTAAAGTAGGAAAAATAAAACAGCTGAAACTATTTTTGATTATACAGTTTAATTAATTCAATATAATAAAAATATCATTTTAGTGTGTAATTAATATACAAATTATTAATAAGCTATTTTATGCTCTTTCCTCCAAAGTAAGTCTTAGAATTTAGTGCATATTTTACACTTAACAACACATCTCAGTTTGGTCCAGCGATAGCTGCAGTACTCAGTAGGCATATGTAGCCAGTGACTACCCTTTTAAACAGTGTAACCCAGATGACTAAAGCAATCCATAAAATAACAGAGACTCCACTAGGGCTCAATTCTTAGATGCAACTGTTAACTACATTAATTACACAGTTGTGTTGCTTTTGTTTAAAATGAACAGAAATAATGATTCCTGAAATTGTCATTTTGCAAACTGTAATGTACATTTGCTTTGAGAATATTCAATTCCATCAGATGAAGAAATTTATAGTTGGTCAAATAGGCACAACGTTTAAGATGGTTTAAATTAAGAAGCTGATCAGCAACAAGTTCATTGAACATAAACAGAAAGCACAATGTGTGTTACACATAAAACAAGTAGTTAGTAAATAGACCTTGTGTTTTAAACCTAAATAGATGAAATTTCCAAGATATATCTAATATCTGTGAGGCACTTGGGTACTAAATATTCATAATATAGTAAATATACAAGAGGAACAACCAAAACCCCCAGCTAGCAGGATATACTAAATACATATGAGTTCTTAATACTCATGAGGTCTCATTTGGTGGCCCACTGGGAACCTATCCTGGCCCCAGGAGATAAGCACTGAATGCCCCAGTATTCTAAGAGTGTGTCCTATCCTAAGTGTGTTAACTTGCCCTTCTCTTTTCCCTTGCTTCTCACTGTGATTTAAATTGATTGAATAAACCATGTGATGGAGACATTTTAATTTTGTTTATGGGCCCTTCTGTTCTGTGACCTCTGGACCAGCTTGTCTGGAAGGGCATTTGAGTGATTTTCCACATACCACAAACAACGCTTCTTCAGCCAATACAAGAAGTCGGTATGCAACACCACTTTTCCATGAAGTGCAGCTGACAAAATACTGTGAGCATTAAATTAGCAAGAAAGATTCATAAGAATTTGGAAGCCTATAAACAAATAAATTCTAGCCAACATTCACTTAGAAATTGGTGACAGCCTTATGTAAAAAAACAAAATTTTTTAAAGGTTATATTTGTGTATTTGACAGAGAGAAAGAGAGAGAGCACAAGTAGGGGGAACAACAGAGGGAGAAGCAGACTCCCCACTGAGCAGGGAGCCCAATGCTACGCTCGATCCCAGGACCTTGGGATCAATAATCTGAGCCGAAGGCAGATGCTTAACCAACTAAGCCACCCAAGCACCCCTGTAAAAACAAATTTTGTAGCTTCTTCTCCCCTTCTCTCTTTTTCCTAAACCCCCACCTACCAGCATCTAAATGGCATAGTGATTGAGTGCACGAGGATGGTACACAGTATGGACTTACTTTCCCAGCAAGCTTTGTAACAGGAAAAACTGCTTTTGTATTCACTCAACAATTCTGACACCAAATATATGGGTGTTTTTCCCCACACCAATCCGTTCTCTGACATCAGCCGGGTGTCCTACAATGCAATTCAATTCTGACACTATCTACATAGAGTTAATGTCAAATCCCATGGGCTAAGGACTCAGCTTCACCAGACTGACCCCAACTTCAGATGCCAATCACAGGGGATGAGTGGCCAGGATAACCACACTTCAGTACAAACTGGCTGCAAACCAGAGGTTCCCAATTCCCCCTTTTTAGTTTTAATAATTTGCTAGAATAATTCACAGAACTCAGGGAAAGCCTTACTTACATTCACTGGGACATTATAAAATAAAGGATACAATAAAGGACCCAAATGAACAACCAGATGAAGAGATAGAGAGGGCTCAGTTCAGAAGGGTTTTGAGCACAAGAGCTTCTGTTCTAATGGAGTTGGGGTGCATCACCCTCCCAGCGTATGGATGTGTCCACCAACCCAGAAGTTCTCTGAACCCTGTGCTATAGGGATTTTTAGAAAGGATCCAGCATGCATGTATAAATGGTTATTAATTCTCTCTAGCTCATCTCTCCTCCTTAGGATGGGGGCTGAGGCTGAAAGTTCAAAGCTTCTAATCATGGCTTGGTCTTTTAGTGGCCAGCCCCCAACAGGAGCCCACCAAGAATTGCCTCATTAGAACAAAGGATGTTTCCATCATTCAAGAAATTCCAACAGATTTAGGAACTCTGCGGAAGATGCTCCTATCACTTCCATCACTCAGGAGATTAAAGAGATTTTAGGGACTGGGGTCCACGACTAAATATTAGCAGGAACCAGGGACAGAGACATCGTATATATTTCTTATTTCACCCCGTGAGATCTTCAGCAAGTTTCTTAACTTCAGTTTGTGGGTATGAAATGAAAGCAAAGGTAGTAAGAACTTCACAAAATTGTTGGAAAGATTAAATAATGGAATTTGTATGAGCTTCTGGCACTTTAATAAGTGTATTCCTATACAAGAACACAAGTGAGCAACTAACATGTTATCTCTATTACTTGAAGTCTTCTTTAGTATATTTCAATAAAGTTTTAAAATTTTATCACTAAAGGGTAAATTGATCCTCAGTATACTCACTAGAACAGCACAAATTTAAGAATAGAAATATGATTGTATCAAGTTTAGAGAAGACTTAAACAAACCAGTATCGACACACTGCTGGTGGACATTGTGTACATTGTCACATCCATTCTGGAAAACAATTTGGGTATAGTTTTGAAATTGAACATAAACATGCTGTACAGTCCACCAATTCCTTGTGTGTGCTCTTGAGTCATGGTTCTCACTGTGTGCTTTGGCAGACACTGGGGTCACTAAAGACATGTTCAATTAGTCCTCCAAGTTAAACTTATTTCATAGTATTTTAAGACAAATTTGCCTTTCTCACTGCATTGACTTTTGCACTGCAGCGATGGTGGGGTAACGGCAGATGTTTAGCGCAAATCAAAGCAATGGCACAATCCACACTAGTAGTCGTGTTCATCATGGCCAAGTGCTTGCAGCTAACAAATAGAAAGCCAGGTGTACCTAAGCATTTTGCCTCATTGGTGAAGGGGTAAAAGTTGTTCATTTTACTAAATCTCAGCCCTTCGGTGCATGTCTTTTTAACAGCCTGTGTGACTAACTGGGAAGCATAAAGCACTTACGTTGCATGCAGTGGTTTCATTAAGGAAAATTCCTTTCAAAATTGAACTAGCTGTTTTCTCATGCAGCACTTATTTCACTTGAAAGCATGTTGGCATCTTTTCAAAACTCACCCAGTGAGCCCGCTCTTAAAAATAAAAGTAACTGACAATATTTGTTACAAATAATCAAATTGGGCCTTTCAAGCAAAAATTAGAAATGTAGAAATTTTGTTTCTGCCACCCTGAGACCTATAGCTCCCCAATATTTAAAGACTTTTCTAGTGAGATTAGGCATGATATAAATTAATATAATTGTTTGGTATTGTTAACAGAATGTGTCAACATTTGGAAGATTTGCATACCTCAATGAACTAATATTTTCCAAATGACCGATGTGTGAAAATAATGTTTGGGTATTAGATTGACTCAAAACACAATGTACTTTGATGTAATAAGATATAAAAGCTTTTTTTTTTTTTAAGAAATCTTATCTAGTTTTGGTGTCCTATCAAAAAATATCCACAATTCTCAAAAAAAGTTTTTTAAGATGTTTTTCCCTTTTCCATGGGAAGCTGGATTTTCTCCATATACGTCAACCAAAACAACAAATTGCAACTGACCAAATACAGAAGAAAATAGGAGAATCCAGCTTAGTTCTATTCAGACAGATATGCAAGAGAGTCATAAAAATGTAAAACAATGCCACTTCTTTCACTATTTTTTTTGTTTTGAAAAATAGTTATTTTCAGGGTGCGTGGGTGGCTCAGTTGGTTAGACATCTAATTTCGGCTCAGGTCATAATCTCAGGGTACTGGGAGTGAGCCCCACATTGGCTCAGTGGGAGGTCTGATCATCCCTCTCTCCCTTCCCCCATCATGTGTGCATGCACATGCATGCTGTCTCTCTCTCAAATAAATAAATTCTTTTTAAAAAATTATTTTTTACATGAATTCTGTGACTGTATTTAAATGACATGCATTTACATTTTCATACTAAAGACCTACTCTGAACCATGTTCAGTCAATTTTTTGAAGAAAATAGAACTGTCATTCATAATCAAGACATAGATGACAAATATTTTACAATTCAGAATGGCAAACATCATAATCATTAACCTTTGGTTTATCTCAGTCCATAATGTATCCTCATTGTGGATACCTGTCCTCACTTTAAGAAAATTCCATGTATAAAACAGAAGTTTCCTTTTTTTTATTAACATGACTATATTATTTGCTTCAGGGGTATAGGTCTGTGAATCATCTTACACAATTCACAGCTCATCACGCAACCACTCTATCCCTCCCTCCACCCAGCAACCCTCAGTTTGTTTCCTGAGATTAGGAGTCTCTTATGATTAATCTCCCTCCCAATTCCATCTTGTTTCATTTCTCCCCCCCACTCCCCATGACTCCCGCCTTGCCTCTCAAATTCCTCATATCAGAGAGATCATATGATAACAGTCTTTCTCTGATTGATTTATTTTGCTTAGCATAATACCCTATAGTTCCATCCACATCATTGCAAATGGCAAGATTTTGGTGGCTTTTTTGATGGCTGCATAGTTTAGCATTGTGTATATATACCACATCTTCTTTATCCATTCATCTGTTGATGGATGACATCTATGTTCTTTTCCATAGTTTGGCTATTGTGGACATTGCTATAAACATTTGGGTGCACATGCCCTTTCAGATCACTATATTTGTATCTTTAGGGTAAATACCCAGTAGTGCAATTTTTGGGTCATAGGGTAGTTCCATTTTCAACATTTTGAAGAACCTCCATGCTGTTTTCCAGAGTGGCTGCACCAGCTTGCATTCCCACCAACAGTGTAGGAGGGATCCTCTTTCTCTGCATCCTCACCAATATCTGTCATTTCCTGACTTGTTAATTTCAGCCATTCTGATTGGTGTGAGGTGGTATCTCATTGTGGTTTTGATTTGTATTTCCCTGATGCCAAGTGATATGGAGCACTTTTTCATGTGTCTGTTGGCCATCTGGATGTCTTCTTTGCAGAAATGTATATTCATGTCCTCTGTCCATTTCTTGATTGGATTATTTGTTCTTTGGGTGTTGAGTTTGATATTTTCTTTATAGATTTTGGATACTAGCCCTTTATCTGATATGTCATTTGCCAATATAGTTTCCCATTCTGTCGGTTGTCCTTTGGTTTTGACTGTTTCCTTCGCTGTGCAAAAGCTTTTGATCTTGCTGAAGTCCCAGTAGTTCATTTTTGCCCTCGTCTTTGGTGATGTTTCTAGGAAGAAGTTGCTAAGGCTGAAGTCAAAGAGGTTGCTGTCTGGTTCTCCTCAAGGATTTTGATGGATTCCTGCCTCACATTGAGGTTTGTCTTCCATTTTCAGTCCGTGTGTGTGTGTGTGTGTGTGTGTGTGTGTGTGTGGTGTAAGGAAATGTTCCAGTTTCATTCTTCTGCATGTGGCTGTCCAGTTTTCCCAACACCATTTGTTGAAAAGAATGTCTTTTTTCCACTGGACATTCTTTCCTGTTTTGTCAAAGATTAGTTGACCATAGAATTGGGGTTCCATTTCTGAGCTCTCTATTCTGTTCCATTGATCTATGTATCTGTTTCTGTGCCAGTACCTTACTGTCTTGATGATTACAGTTTTGTAATAGAGCTTGAAGTCTGGAATTGTGATGCCGCCAACTTTGGTTTTCTTTTTCAACATTCCTCTGGCTATTCAGGGTCTTTTCTGGTTCCATATAAATTTTAGGATTATTTGTTTCATTTCCTTGAAAAAAAAGTTGATGGTATTTTGATAAGGATTCATTAAATGTGTAGATTGCTCTAGGTAGTGCAGACATTTTCACAATATTTATTCTTGCAATCCATGAGCATGGAACATTTTTCCATTTCTTTGTGTTTTCCTCCATTTCTTTCATGAGTACTTTATAGTTTTCTGAGTACAAATTCATTGCCTCTTTAGTTAGCTTTATTCCTAGGTATCTTGTGGGTTTGGGTGCAACTGTAAATGGGTGTATCTTGTTCTGTTAGAAGAAACTATCTTCCAAAATTTTAAAGAAAGAAAAACTTCATACACACACACACACACACACACACACACACACAAATAAGAGTAAACATGATGAAGGGATGGAATATGACTATAAAGATGAAAATTTAAAAAGATTCTAAACAAGGAATTGATAAGATAAGAAGTTGGTTGAAAAAAGAGGGGGGAAAAAAGAGGAAAGAATGTGATCAGGCTGGAGACTAGAGCAAAGCCTTGTGCTAGATTTAGGGTATATTTTGATCTATTAGAAAACTTTAAAGAAAGAAAACCTATATGTATACAAATAGGAATAAGAGTATGACTATAACAATGAAAATTTGAAAAGGTTTTTAAAATGGTATTTATAAAATAAAATACTGTAAAACATTAAAATAAGAAAGAGGAAGTTTTTCAAAAATAGAATAAGAAAAAAATAAAATTTAAAAAATTTAACTTTGAAAGACTAAAGAATCATGGGGAAAAAGCTATGAATTCTGTGTTGCTTTCCCCTAGCTCTGGAGTTCTGCAGTTCTCATTGATCAGTGTATTTTGTCTTGGCTGGATATTCTTGCTAATCTTCTGGGGGAGGGACCTGTTGCCATGATTCTCAAATCTCTTTGCCAGAGGCAGAGTTGCACCGCCCTTGCCAGGGGCCAGGCTAAGTAATCTGCTTGGTTTTGATCTCAGGAGCTTTTGTTCCCTAAACATACAGCTTTGGAGGACTGGAATGAAAATGGTGGCCTCCCAGTCTCTGGCACCATAGCATCAAGAGCTCAGGGCCCCCTCAGTGCACCCTCCAAGAAAAGCAGTCAATCACTCCCATCTCCCTGGTCTCCAGCGGGTCTCCATGTTCACCTGCCCTGTGACCGAGCAATTCTAACTCTGGTGTGTGGCCCCATCTGGAGTCTCCAAACCCAGCAGATTCCTGCAGTGTGCTCCTGCACCACTCCTCCCAGAGGAGGAAGGAGGGGGTGTCCCTAAATCTGCCACTTTTGGGGTCCCTGCTCAAAGAAGAGTGGCTCTACTGTGCCTTGGATCTTGATTTAAGGTAATCCTGAGCTGAAAGCCCACTCCTTGGTTCCATCTCTGCAGCCAGCTTTCCCACTCTGAAACCTAGGAGCTCTGCCACATTCAGGCACCCCCAATCTTTCTGTGACCCTGCGGGTCCTGAGACCACACTCTCCCCATCAGGGCTCCACACCCCACTTCCCCGCTTAGCCTCTGGAGCTACATTCCTCAGTGGAACTGACTTCTAAAAGTTCTGATTTTGTGCTCCACTACTGCTCCACCACTTGCCGGGAGCCGGTTCCTTCCCCCCACAGTGTCTTTTCCCAAATGTTGCCTCAGATTCACTTTTCCACATGTCTTACCTCCAGAAAGTGATTGATTTTCTGTTTCCAGAATTGCTTCTCTTCTCTTCAATCTCCCGAGTGGTGAGGATAGATGCCAAATTCCTTCCTGTCCAGCTTCCACAGAACGAGGGCCAGCTGGAAGGAATTCCCTCAGGTGTGGAGCTGCTGGTCTCCCTCACAAAGTGGTGAAAAAAATTTTTTTCATTAAAGTGTTAATCATGGGCACCTGGGTGGCTCAGCGGGTTAAGCCGCTGCCTTCGGCTCAGGTCATGATCTCAGGGTTCTGGGATCGAGTCCCGTATGGGGCTCTCTGCTCAGCAGGGAGCCTGCTTCCCTCTCTTTCTCTTTCTGCCTGCCTCTGTCTACTGTGATCTCTCTCTGTAAAATAAATAAATAAAATCTTTAAAAAAAAAGTGTTAATCATGTTATCATGTAACAGACGTATGATAGTTATTTTAAATGACTTAATATTTCTCATTCACTGTTCATTTTGGTATGGTGAATACCAACAAATGCAGTATACATACAGAAGTCCTTTTAAGAGCATAGAATGGTCCTAGAACAAAACGTTAAAGAGCTACCACCCTGGAGAAATTGTCAACTTGTGCACAGGATTTGCAGAAATGTGTCCATGGCTTCCCTGGGTGTAGAAGCAAGAAAAGGAGCCAACCCCAATAGCCATCAACCAGAGAAAAGTAAGTACATTACTGTATACTTGTCCAGTGGGCCCAGTGGATTGTTATGTAGTAGAGGTTAAGAAAGAGGGAACTCAGCTAAAATCATCACTGCGAATCAATCTTTGGAAAATAATACTGATATCTGAAAAATATGTTGCAGACGAATACTTCCAATGTGATTCCATTTATATAAAATGTAAAAGCAGGCAAAATTGAATATACTGACTAGGGAAACTTCTGGAGTAAACCATAAAGAAAAGCAAGAACTGCTAAACACAAAATTCAAAGTGGCAGTTGCCTCGAAGACGAGGGAGGAGAAGTGGTTGCAGAGAAGCCCAGGGCTCCTTGAACGGCCTGGTAATCAGCTTTTCCTTAAGCTAATGTGTAGAGTGGGGAAGTGTCCAGGTGTTCTTCTTATTAAAATTATATTATTTATGTTTTAAAAATATATGTAAATATATGTTTATTGATACCCAATTTTGATAAACAAAAACATTATGGCTCAAAAACAGAGAGAGATCAGACCCCATGTAGGCAAAGGGGTTATGTTCATTCCCAGAGTGTTAGCTACAATATTAGGAAGGCAGAAAACGCTGGTGCCTTCTGCTCAGCTGCCCAGACAGCGGCCTTTTCAGGCCTCTTGTTGTACAGACAAGTGAAATAGGTCAGGTGATCCTCCAGGAACAAGGGTAGCCCTGGGCAACAGATGTAAACCCATCTGACTAGTCACGGAGAACATTTGGAGTAAGCACCCTTTGGTGGCTCCCGATATTGGCCTCTCCTGTGGTTTAGAGAAAATAAATAGTAGAACAATTGCAACTTCAAAGCAGCCTCTTTGCACAGAGAAAGCACTCCCATCAGTGTTCTGGAAGGAGGTGTGGTACCAGGGTGAGCCCCGCTCAGCTCTCCTGCAGGCTGGAGTCCTGTGGAGTGAGCAGACCCTCACCCACCACTCCCCGCCCGCTGGTAGCGCACTCAGAATTTGGACGGAACCAAAGACACTCATTGCCTGTAGCATTTGTTTGAGTTTAGGCCACAACAGTTAGTTACTGGGCTGAAAAGCTTTTCTATACTCACCAAATTCCGGAGACTTCTAGGCCAGGAGCCACACCAACAAGATGCCACCCTCCCCCTCCCTCCTACTCACTCTAAGGCCCGGGACAGGACAGTAGATGTGCAGAGATGGGGTGAGAGGCTAAAGCGGTTCTCAGCATTGCCAAGGAGACAGGACAGTGTGTCCCAGGCTGGGCCAGTGGATCGGAGCTTCTGCAAGTCTCCTGTCGATGGAAACAACCTGCCTTCCAGAAGGCAGTCCTCACTCGGCTGGCTCTCACCTGGACCCTCAGAAGCTCAGGGCTTCCAGGAGTATAGAGCTAGGCCCACTTTACCCGCCTCGCCACCCTTTCATGCTCTGTTATCACATGCCTTTGTGAACTGTGTCCTGACTGGTTGCAAAGGGGCTCCTTGTATTAAGCTGGATAGTCAGAAGAGCAAAAAAAGGACAAGAAAGTTCAGTAAGTGTTGCTTAGCAACAGAGAATCCAAACAAGCCAGTGTGATTAGAATAAATTATCACAGGAAGGATCATTCCCCGAGATCATGGAGACAAATTACTGATCTCAGATGAGCTAGAAGTAGACAGCCTTGAAAGCAGGAGATAGAATAAAATGGCTGATAGAAATTCTATATGGAAAAAAGGAACAAAACTTTATCTCCAGGTTAAACTCCTCCGATTTTCAGCTGGGGACTTTCTCAAATGTCATGCATGCTGGAAACCTCAGCTGTTATTGATGTTGTGCATTTGGTCACACTTCAAGGAATCCAAAAACTGGCAGGGCTTTCAAGCACCAGGGATGGGATTTAACACTTCTTCAAGCTCTATTTGAAGATCATATAAATATTATTGCACGTATTCCTAAAAACAGCACTGTGCAGTTGGTACTCTTATTATCACAGAAACTCCAGCACAGAGAGGTTAAGTAGTTTGCCGTAGGTCACAGAGTTAGGGAGCAACAGAGCCAGGACTGTGTCCAGGATAACCAGCTCTACAGCCCAGGCTCTTACCGCACCACTTTGGCAAAGGACGGAAAGAAAGTGCGATGATGCATGGTGAGAGTCAGGGTGGGAGGTGGGCGGACAAGCACTTCCTGGTGCAAATTCAGATGCCAGCCACCTGCAGGGCATGAGTCCCTGGATGTTAGGATGCCTGGTTTTGCCCACAAATGCTTCTAATTGTCTCCCCAGGTGGTTAACAGTGAGGAACTCCCTGCACAAGGCAAATGGAGCATATCTGACAAGCTTCACTCATTACTGAACACAAAGACCCTAATCATGAGCATACCAGCTGCTTGTGACCAGGGAAGGACACTGGACCTCCACCCTGGCCTTTTGAGCACAGTCGCAGCACTCACCCACCCCTTCTGGGAGTCCATAGCAAACTCCACAGGCAATGCTTGATCCTAGGTACCCTGTGTCTCCTTCCTGATTCTCAGTCTCTGGATTTCAAAAACTGAATTTTCTATACATGTTTCCCTGGTTCTTTGAAGATCCATTTAGACTGCATTGCCTGGCTTATGTGATCTGCCCCTGGTGTCCCTTCTTTCCCAACTTTTCCTAACCTCTTAATGACAGTGGCACCTGCAGAACACCTCCGCCCCTCCCCACTGCTGGCCTGGGGTCCCCAAAGCACGTTTAAGGGAGCAGAGGAGACAGCTCTGATGCTACTGAAGACACTCCAAGTGCCAAGTCTGGGCATGATGGGCTTATTTTATGTTTATGCTAGAAATCATTACTAGAAGGCAATGTGTACTTACTGACTCAGTTTATCTGTATTATTTGTCAGCATAAATAATTGGTCTTTATGAGTTGTTTGCTTATGTGTGAAGCTGACGAACAGGAGCTATTAGAGCATTTCCAAGAATCTCAAGCCAGAACTCCTTGGCTTCGGCCAAGAACCTGTTGTCTTCCCTCCACTTTTGTCTGCCTGTGGTTTTTTCAGCTCAACATTGGAAGAAGGCAGCATGACCCAGCCTCCCACACTTCTGTCTGTTTGCCCCACTTTTCCTTCTGGGCTGCTGCCAGCTTTTCTTCCTCTATTGTGAAGATTGACTTGACAATTCAGATGATGTCGATCTTCAGTGCACCTCTGAAAGTGTAAGAAAGTGTTGCCTTCCACTCTGTTTTCAATTTGTCTAGATGTGCACATAACAGCAAGCAGAAGAAAGCACAAAGTGTCATTTTCACGTTGTCTTCATCCTGAAAGCAAGAGCAGAGACTTTGCTGTGGGTCAAGTTTCTAGAAAGAAACGAACCTGCGACTGGAAATGACATTTCACAATGTCCACCCACAAATCAGTGACCCAAACAAGACCATGATATTCAACTCCAGACACCCATTTTCATTCATGGAAATTTTTTAAAGAATCCATCTGTCTTATTCATGTAATTAGCGAGCAAAGCAACATAATTTCTGAGTGGTATTGAAAAAGCGGATATTGGCAGGTAACTGGAAAACAACCCCTCAGCTTGAAAATTTAGATCATGAGAAAGTGTAGAATAGACAATTATAGACCAGTGAGTGCTTCAGGATAATGGCCCCAAATGTGATTCTAAACCGAATTGTGTGTGATAGTGGCAGAACACCGTGTAATACTGAAAGCCTCTCTCTTGTAAGGTGCCAACCCCACAAACTTGTTGCTGGTTACTAGCGTAAGCAATTGAGCACCAACCATGTCAGAACCTGTTATAAGCCCTTAACTCAAATTCATTATTTGTCTCCATAGCAATGCCATCAAATAGGCATTATCCACACCATCATCTTATATATGGAAATCTCAGCTGAAGAAAGTGTTTTGCCCCTGGAACCACAACGTAAATTTCCATCCTTTATAGGAGGCATGCTACTAACCCAGCTCACACCATCTGGACCAGCCGCCTGTGGAAGGAAGAAAGCAACTCATTCCCTACTTCTTGTCTGCTTAAAAAAAGAGGCCAATGGGTACATGGGGGTGCTCAGTCAGTTCAGCAGCAGACTCCTGATTTCAGCTCAGGTCATGATCTCAGGGTTGTGAGATGGAGCCCCTATCAGGCTCCACACTGGATGCGGAGTCCACTTGAGATTCTCTCCCTCTCTGTACCCCTGCCTGCGTGCATGCCTGCACATGTGCATGCTCTCTTTCTCTCAAATAAATAAATAAAATCTTTAAAAAAAAAAGGAGGCTGAATTTAATCTCAAGGTATCCCTTCTTTTTCTATGGCTCAACCTCTCTGCCTGTCATTGTGTAGGCCAGCACTGCCTATTCTGCTCAAGCCCGGGAGCCTTTGGGGCAACAGCAGCAGCCCCCCCCAGCACAGCCTGCCCCTTCCACACCTTATGGACACCCTGAAGCCCCCTCTTCAGTGACCACCCCTACCAAGATCTCCCTGAGCTCCTGCAAGGAATCCCTCCCCCCTCTACTAATGCCTCAGTGATGTGGCTTTCCTTTTTTTAAGGATTTTCTCTAAATACAAAAGTAATTAATTCTCATTACAGAAAAATTGGATAGATCATCAATGTTTAAATTGGAAATTAAAAATCATCCATAACCCAATCTGTCAGAGATAAATACTGCTGAACAACATGATCATCTCTTCCTTGATAGGCCTTTTTATGGTTCATTATTCCACTTCTTGTATACATCATTCACACACAAATTGAGCATCTAGTGTTTATACCAAGTGCTGTAAGTGGGGCCAGTGCAGGGCAGAGAGTCAGACATCCTGTGAGCTCTCAGCCTTGGGGAGAACCAAGCAAAATGTCCTCAAACAAAAATTACATAATTTTATAATTTATAATTTATTTATAATTATATAATTATATAATTTGTTTATAATTATAAATTGCCATCAAGTCACTGAGATTACTGTGAAAGTAGAGGGGAATGCACTAATTAAACTGGGGATCAGGGAGGCACCTTTGAGAAAATCAGCTGGCTCTGAGGAACCTAATACCAAGATCAAAATAATGAGTAGTTGTCAACAGGAGACCAGCGGGAGACACCTGGAAGGAAGCTCTGGCAGTGGGTTGGGATAGGAGGCCAGTCTCCTGTCAGGTCAGCATTGGGACTGGATGTTTGTGGAGCAGTGACTCAAGAGCCTAAGCCAGGAGTGACTGCCCAGACAGACCCACGCAAATGTAGCAGGGCAATGGAGTAGTAATGGAGATCAAGAGAAGCCACTGATCCAAAAAAGACTTTGTAAGTAAAATTGGAAGTAATGTAGAAGCATACAAAGAGGAGATTGTATGATACACTTCCTCAGGCTTCGTTAAAATCATCATTAAAACCTGTGAAATTGGTTAAACAATGAGGTCGTTAGAACAAGGTGCCTTAGCAGCATGTGGGAAGCAAACCACAATCTAAGCCTATAAATGCCTCCAGGTTACAAAATCAAAACCTAGGGACCTGAGCAACAGCCATCTAGGCTTTCTGCTGTAGCCAGCCAATAATTTCCTTTCTTTGCTTTGCTCCTTCTCTATAAAACTCTTTCCCCAGCAACTGCCGGTGGGGCCCTCCTGACCACTTCTGGCTTGGTGCCTGAGAGCAATGGACTTTTTGCTCAAATAAATTCTTAATATGTTTAGTATGCCTCGGTTTATCTTTTAACAAACCAAAGGCCACAAGTTCCAAAAGTAATTAAGGTGGATGTCTATAACCATGAGGGTGCATTGACCTGGCATGTCAGCCTGTTTTCAAGAGAAGGAGAAAGGAACAGCCAGATCCTTTGAACACACCAATAATCGTCAGATGTGCCAAGACCTGTGGTGCTTTGAAGTCGCATTTACTTTGTATTTTTCACCACAAAATGGAGTGACTTACAGTAAATACTCTTACAAGCTTATAGTCTAGTCAAAATCGTTACTTGTTATAAAAAATTTGGTCCTGAGACAATAACACTGGTTCTACTTCTGAGAAATTGTATTTATCATACAGGTGTCATCAATACTTACAGTTACTTATTAAACATGTGGTAGCTAATTCAATTTTGATTGGCCCAAATAACAAAATAGATCGTATAGATTTTCTTTGAATTATGAGAAATAATCTATAAGGCTTCTTTCTCCCTAACATTGTTTGTATAAGTAAAAATAAATTGTGATACTAGCAGTTCCAAATTTCAAATACAATGCAAAATCTGGACCTGTTTTTTCCTATAAATACATGCATATATACACATATAAATGAAGACACATATAGACACATAATTGGAATTACAATGTACAAGATGTATAATGTACAAGAATAAGTGTACAATTGTACAATGTACAAGAATAAAAATATATTATTTTTTTACCTAAAATATCATCAAAATTGCCTTATGTCATTAGGAATTCTTCAACAAATTTCTTCAACAAATTTCTTCAACAAATTTCTGTGTAGTATCCCAGCATATAGATGTCTCTTGAATGATGTATTAATTTTCCTACTAATTATTTGGATTTTTCTCAGTCTATTAGGATAGTTATTCCATGAACAGCAATGATGAATCTCTGTAAGCATCAATTAAAAATTTCCTTAAAATAGACTCCTATAAATGCAGTTATAAGCAAAGGGTGTAAGTATTTTTAAAGATCTGGAAACATATTGCTCAAATGTCTTCTAAGATGGGGTCACTAATCACCCCCCCACCCCAGCCGGCAGTCAGTCCCCTGCTCTCCTAACCTCTCTGCATTTCTCCCCTGGGTCTCTACTACTGGTCCATCTCTGAGAAGAATGAGGCATGCTCTTCATCTTGTGTCTTATAACAATTTTTTATAATCACCCTGAATCCTGAACGGCATCATCTCTCCCACATCATCAGTTACTCTCATACCAGCAGCAGACAGACTGGCCAGTCTCCCCTGGTCATCCCGTTTTAGGGGCCCCACTCCAGCTGCACTCAAACATGTGAAGTCTAGCTACCTTTCTTCACACCTACTCTAGCTTCTTTCCTGAGGTGACATCAACCATCTACCCTTCTCTGGAATAAATTACTCCGTGTCCTGAGGCAGGAGTTAGGGATGGTTTCTGAGGCTGCTGAAGCACGCCTCTCCAGCACTGCAGCAGTTTTGGGGGTGCTGGAGTCCCTCCACCCGAAACAGCAACCACACCTGGAGTTAGCACATGACACAGCCAACCCATGGAGACCAGGCCCAGTTCCACAGTGACCCTGAGCACAGGAGAAGCCAGGACCTTCCCAGGCACACCCCACCCCATTCCTGTTGTCATTTTCCCAACAGAACTGGACAGGAGAAATTTCTGATCCTGATTGGTCTGTGGGCCTTGACTTGTCCTCGGATGTTCCAGATATGCCAGCGCCAAAACCTTTCAGCACCCCACCACACCTCACATATTCCCAGTGGCAGATATAGGGAACTTTGCCAACCTCTGCAAATATATGCTTGTTCACCAGGAGCAGTGGCTGATCCTGGGGCCTAGAGGGACCCAGGCTTTTTCCACAGAGATGTTCCGATGTCTCTTGCCTACCTGTGAATACAAATGGCCAGGAAAAGCATCCCCAACCTGACAAGGACCCAGGTCTCATGGAGAGGAGCACCTGGGTCATATAACCAGGCATGCAACTGAGGCCAGCAGGGTGGCCCTTGAGTATAGGGATCATCTAGGACGGGTAATGGAGGAAGAAGGTGACCACTATCAATTGTGTTCCAAGGCCAACCACAGCGCCAGGGGCTCTCATCTGTCTTATGTACCTCTTTTGTTTCCCCTCAGCAAGAGAGACCCATGGGAATTCTGCTCCCTACACACACACACGGGAACATGGATCTAACTGTCCCAGGGTGGTCTGCAACAGACCCAGATGAACTGCCTGGTTTTTCTCCAGAGACAGCATGCAGCCTAGCTTCAGGAAGTGGGGAGCAGACAGCATCCAATTCTCTCTGTCAAGTCCCCGATCAGCCACAGACAGCCAGTGTCACAGTCCTCCGCAGGACCCACAGGGTGATGCAGAGGTGTAAGGGCCCAGGCATTTGGGGCTCTACTTCCTCCTGCTGTTCTGGTAGGCAAGCAGGCTGTGAGGGTCCTAGATCACCACCCAGTTTCCTCCACTGCCCTGGTGGCCCCGTCTCTTCCCTTCATAGCTGTAGCTCCATAATAAATATCTTTCACCCCAAAATCTGTCTCAGTAACTACTCCCAGAAAATCTGACCTACAATGGCGAGACATGACCCAAACAAGAATTACACTCCTCTTAGAACTGGACAAAGGAAAGAAAGAGAAAAGAAAAGCAAGAAAGCGAGAGACAGAAGCAGAGAAGCAAAGAAAGGGAGAAAGAAAAAGAAACAGAATGAGAGAAAGATATCAAGAAAACAAAAAAGCAAGCAAGAAAAAGAGAGAGAAAGAGTAGAGAAAGAAAGAAGAAGGAAGAAGGAGGAAGGAAGGAAGGAAGGAAGGAAGGAAGGAAGGAAGGAAGGAAGGAAGGAAGGAAGGGGTGGAGGAGAAGGAGGAAGGGAGGGAGGGAGGAAGGAAGCAGGAAAGAAAAAAAGAAAGAAAAGAGAAAAGAGAGACAGAGGGAGGAAGGAGGGTGGGAGAAAAGGAAATAGTTAGTTCCTTAGTTCGTTAGTTAGTTCTGGTCTTATTTCTCTGATTAGAGAGAGTAACCAATAACTTAAGCAAGTAACCAGTCCAAGTGAACTAGTTCCAAGCAGGCAAGCCCCATCCGTCTGGCAGGAGACCATACCACCCCTACCTAAAGACCGCTGTGCGGCCCAAACTGTACCATTAGCATGCAGGACTCATGACAGGAGCTGGAACACAGACAGCATCCTTCCCCTGGGGCAGACATCTCTTGCTCTGGGCTTCAGTTTCTTTATCATTGAAATGAAGGCATCTAGAAGTCTATCCTATTACTTTCTGTTCTAATGCTCTAGGAGTCTGATGTACTGCCATTTTTAATACATCCTATTTTAAAGGGTCTTTAGTGTTCAGGACATTTGGGTAATGAAATTTCTGCCTGATGCATTATCAAGCCCAGCGACTACCATCAAGGACATGGAAATGCTCAGTTTCAAAAGTCCATAAAAACCCCCCAAATAGTGGGTAAGATTGTGAGCATGCGATTCCTTTGTACTTTCTGCGGAAAAGATCCTGAAATTCATGAAATTCTTAAAGGGGTCTACATAACCACAAAACTCTGAGAACCCCTGACTTAGAGCCACACATTCTACATCTTTACTCAATGGGAGGAATTGCCTTCAATAATGTGTACATAAACAACAGATGTAGGCAGCGCAGATCAAGAGACAGATGTAAAGGCTTTGCAAAGTGGGAAAGAAGAATCAGAAGGGAATGGAACAGCTGAGGCCAGAGGGACCCCTATCCTCTCAGCTACAACCCCAGACTGACAGGAAAGCACCCAACCTTCTCACAAGCCCTCTCTGACCCTAGAGGGAAAGTTCATTTATTCAGCAAAAAATTTTTGAAGTGTGTTGTTTGTCAAGTAGTGAAGAAAAAAAATGAGCACAAAATGAGGCTCCACCACAAGGACTTAGTAAGGGCAGCTGCCAAGGTGGCCTCCTTATTTAGACAAAGAGGAAAAAGAGTGATGGTGTGAGGTACTGGGCAGAGACAGGAGGGTTTCAGGCTCATTTCAGCAGATGACAGCATGGATAGGAAAAGGCATCCAAGCAAAAGCAACTCCAGAAGAAAGAGAAGAGGAATCCCTGAACTGACCCAGAAAAGTATCAGTTAACTGATTTGACCCAAATTCAACTTTCTGTCATCAGTAGAAGGTCTCAAAACAGAACAGAGTCAAGTACTTTTAAAATGTAGAATTTGTGCCTTCAAGGGGCCTAATTGGTGCAAACCTTCACCCTGCTGCCTGTCCCATCTTTACAGAACTAAACTTTTAGCAACCTAAATCTAAATCAAAGATTCTCATTGCACAAGAGAAAGGTGAGTCCCAGGAATGTCAAATGATTTGCCCAAGGTACTTTTAATGATGTACAAAGAGACTTTCATTCAAAATGCATGAGAGGGGCACTTGGGTGTATCAGATGGTTAAGCATCTGCCTTCAGCTCAGATCATGATTCTGGGATCCTGGGATTGAGCCCCACATCAGGCTCCCTGTTCAGTGGGAAGTCTGCTTCTCCCTTTCCCTCTGCTGTTGCCTCATTCTCTCTGTCAAATAAATAAATGAAATCTTTACCAAAAAAATGCATGAGAAACTGTGGACTCCGGGAAACAAACTGAGGGTTTCAGAAGGGAGGGGAGTTAGGGAGAAAGGTTGAGCGCAGTGATGGTTATTAAAGAGGGCATGGATCACATGGAGCACTGGGTGTTATACACAAACAATAAATCATGGAACACTACATCAAAAACTAATGATGTACTACATATGGTGACTAACATAACATAGTAAAAAAAAATATATATATATATATATATATATATATATATATATATATATATAGTATTTGCAGGACAATTTATACCCTCCCCAGAGCAAACAAAACATAGCCTACCTCCTAATTCAGAGATGTGCCTCATACCATGCTTCTCTCCACACCATGAACAAGACCAAAACCTAACAATGACATTCACTTCTCAGATTGTGATCTAATGGTCTATCAAAGTCTGACATTAAGCAGACATTTAATAACTGTTAATGAATGAGTGAATGAATTTCATACAAAGTATCTGTTACTTTTCCTCTCTTCAACTTTTATTCCATACACAGCACTGATAACTGTCAGTCTACACTACAACTGACTAATTTCCAAATCAACTGATTTTTCTGCCTCACTCTACAATATGTCTGAATTCAGAGCAGCCCAATAGTGACCAAAGTACTGTTTCTTATGTCATCTTCACTCTTCAGGGAAATATATGTGAGACAAGAATGTCAAAAATCCTTACATGAGTTTATGGAACTTTGATGAGAAGAGCTTCACCAACACCAACATCTCAGATTGTTTCTGTGTTTCATGACATAGTTGAAAGGGGCAGTGAGGAAGAACGGTCATGACTTCCAAGGTGTAGTCCATGTGAAGGGAGCTGTGTACAGATGAAAGTGGATGGTTTGCTTCCTCCTTACTGCAAACTGATGATGATCTTTCATCTGTTGCTGTGCTGGTCTGGTCTGGATTCTCTTCTGTGGGTTCCGTGCCCTACCCAGACAGTCTGCTCTTCTCTGGAATGCCCATTTCTAAGTGATATATTTTTTTCAAGGCACCATTTTTTTAGTAGTTACATCTTTGCTAGATGATTCCAAGAGTGGTTGTGCAGGGTGACGATGCTAGCTAGCTCTTGCTCCCAAGTGGGTGGGCAAGGTCTCATCCTTCTGAGATCAGAGTTAAAGCTGAAAATGGATCTTCTTCAAAGAAAGCAAGGTAAGTAAGAATGAGAAGTGCTATGAATTCTGTTTAGGTAAGGATGGACAAGAACCTGTTCCATTTAGCAACAAGAGTGTCATTGGTAAAGTAACTACTGCAGTTATGTTGAGAGGAGTGCAGTAGGAAGCCAAGTAACAATGAGCTGAGAGCTTAGAAAAAATCTCATGGAAAAGCTACAGACCTCAAATCTCATCATTTTCTCTGTAATGCTTTTCCCAGTTTCTCCAAACCAAAGTAATACATCATTCCTGGAAACCACATAAAACATTTAAAAATTTTCTTGTAGTATTCATGACATTTGCCTTAGATTAAAGCATGATTCATCTCTCTTCCTATATCATAAACTCTCTGAAGAAAGAAAGTGGCATCTCTCACACATTCTCTTATTTGCCCACCACACACACACAAACACACACACCCCTATGCACAATAACTGCTTAGACCAGCCCTGCATAGTAGTTTTTAATAACTGTTAGTTGATTTGAATTAAACTAATGTACTACACCTCAAGAATCTTACTAACATTTTTTAAAATATTCTATTCCACTGATTTATTGTCAGATTATGTGGTGATAACGGAAACTCTGTTCTTAATCACCTGATTTATTTCCATCTCAGTGTTATGTTTCCACCTCAAAATAAAACTTAAATTGACTAAATCTGCTCCAGACATTAATCATATGCTTATTAAATATACCTCTGAGGCTTGGATATGCATGACATGTCTTTTAGAGCTCAATGCTTGGGTCAGTTTTCACTTGAAATGTCAAATTAACTTTACTATGCTTGGCAAATAGGGATTTGAGATATAATGTAAAAATTTATCACACATGTCTCAGCTTCAAGCAATGCTTATTAAGGCAGATGGGCCTCTCATAAGTACACCCCTCTTGGGTACCAATGTTCCGAGATCCATTCCTCAACTTTTTAGACCACAATTTTAGCAAAACACTGAAAGCCAATTAGACTTTTGGATGCTTGCACGTAAGCAAAATGTCAATTCACCAATTTAGAAAGCTAAGTGTCTAGGACACCCATGATACCGGACCAGCACACTTTCTTCTTTGACTCGATAGTTTTTCCATGACCTACACAAGAAGAATTTCTCTTCTTCCTGGCATGGGACTGGGAGTAAGGAAAACCTAGCAGCAACCTCTCCCTAAAATTGGAGTGTGCAGTATCCCTGCCAGCAGACTGAAAAGTTGGTCTAGTGTCTCGTCAGGTGGTGAAGCTACTCTCCCCTGGGCATTGCTGAGTAAGACATCCCTGTAAGGCATCCTGAAGTCTGTTCATTTATTCTCTCTGTAGATGCATTCAGACAAGTTCTATGCAGAGAACAACCCTAAGGTCAGCCAAGACTACATCTGAAAACTTTATTTTAGGACCAGTTATACATTATTTTCAAAATGTGGGGGTCTTTGTTTCTCTTTTTTGTTTCCAATATGATTTTTAATATTCATAAAATAATAATTATAAATTGTATGTTAATTAGCATACAATGTACAAAGATAGAATTTGTGATGACAACATAAAGGGGAGGTGGATGAAGCTGTAGAGGAGTAGTTTTGTTTTGTTTTTACTATCGAAAGTTAATTGGTATCAATGCAAACTACATTGCTATAAATTGAAGATATTAATTGTAATCCCCAGAATAACCACTGAAAAACAAAGGAAATGAGGAGGGTATCAAAATGATACACTACAAAAAAAATCAATCAAACCCAAAAGGCTATATGAAGAAGTTGAGGAACTAAAAGATATACAGATATATATATAAAGATATACATATATACAGATATATATATATATAAAAGATATACAGAAAATAAACCACAAAATATCAGAAATAAGTCCTTCCTTATCAACAATTCCTTTAAGTATAAACGATTTAGACTTTGCAGTTAGAAGAAAGAAATAAGCAGAATGGATGAAAACCATGATTCAAATATATGCCATCTACAAGAGATTCACCTTAAATCCAAAGAAGCAAACAGGTTGAAAGTCAAAAGTTAGAGAAAATTTTTACATGCAAACAGTACTATTTTTAAGGATTTTATTTATTTATTTATTTATTCATTTATTTAAGATTTTATTTATTTATTTGACAGAGAGAGAAAGAGAGTGAGAGATGAAGTACAAACAGGGGGAGTAGGAGAGGGAGAAGCAGGCTTCCTGCTGAGCAGGGAGCCTGAGGCAGGGCTCCGTTCCAGGACCCTGGGATCATGAGCTGAGCTGAAGGCATATGCTTAACAACTGAGCCACCCAGGTGCTCCAAGATTGTATTTATCTTTTTTAAGAGAGAGTGGAAGGGGTAGAAAGAGAGGGAGAAGAAGACCCCTTGCTGAGCACACAGCCCAATGTAGGGTTCCATCCCAGGACCCCAAGATTATGACCTGAGCTGAAGTAGACACTTAACTGACTGAGCCACCCACGTGCCCTAGTACTATTTCTTACCAGGCAAACAGAAACAAAAGAGAGCTGGGGGAGCAGTACTTTTATTAGACAAATTAGACTTTTAATAAAAAATGTGAAAAAATGCATTATATGTTGATAATTATAAATATATACATCAAATAGTATAGCCCCAAAATACATGAAGCAGATATTGATAGAATTGATGGGAAAAAATAGACAGTTCTAAAATAATAGTTGAAGACTTTGATACATCAATGTCAATATATGTAGAGAACATCTAAATAAAAGGTCAATAAGGATACTGAGTACTTGAAAAACATGATAAACCAATGAGATATATCAGACAGTTATAAGGAATTCCACGCAACAACAGCAGAATAAACATTCTTTTCCAGTGCACATGGAATGTTCTGCAGGATAAATCATGTTAATCTACAAAACAAGTCTCAATAAGTTTTTAAACACTACAGTCATGCAAAGTATGTTCTCCAATGATAATGGAATAAACCTAAAAAACAATAACCATAGGAAAACTGGAAAATTCACAAATATGTATAGAAATGTAACAACATACCCTAAATAATCAATGGGTCAAAGAAGAAATCAAAAAGGAAATTAGAAAATACTTACAAATTAATGAAAATAAAAGCACAACATAAACACTAAATTTATAGGATGCAGCAAAAGCAGTGTTCAGAGGGAAAATTATAGTTGTAAGCATAAACATTAAAAAAAAGAAAGATCTGAAAACATAACCTACCTCCGCAACTTAAGGCAACTACAAAAACAGAGGACACTAAAGGCAGAGCCAGAAAAAAGAAGAAAACAATGAAGATTAGAGTAGTAATAAATGAAATAGAGTATTGATGAAACCAAAAGTTGGTTCCTTGAGAGGACCAACAAAATTGACAAAACTTTAGTTAAACTGACTAAGAAAAAAGAGAGGATATGAATTACCAAAATCAGAAATTAAAGGCATTACTATCAGCATTACAGATATAAAAAAGATTAATAAAGAATACTATGAAAAATGTTACAACAACAAATGGGATAACCTAGATGAAAGGAAGAAATTCCTAGAAATACATAAATTACTGAAACTGACACAAGAAGAAATAAAAACTTTCAACAAACCTATAACAAGTAAAGAGGTTGATTAATTCAAAAACTTCCCAATAGGACCAGATGGCTTCACTTATAAATTCTGCAAAACCTTTAAAGATTCTCACTAATCCTCAAACTCTTCAAAAAAAAAAAAAAAAGAATAGGAAGGAATGTGTCTTAATCTACTCTATGAGGCCAGTACTACCTTTATATCAAAGGCAAAGATACCACAAGAAAAGGAAACTAAAGACCAATGCCCCTTATGAATATGGATGTAATTATCCACAACAAAATATTAGCAAACTAAATCCAACACTATATTAAAAGGATCATACATACACTATATTAGAAGGATCATTATAGTAAAAGGAACATGACTAAGTGAGATTTATCCCCCAGAATACAAGGGTGGTTCAGCGCTTGAAAATCAATAAATGTAATATATCACATTAATGGAATGAAAGAGAAGAAAACACATTATCCTCTCAATTGATACAGAAAAGACATTTGATTAGCCTTTCCTAATAAAAGCACTCAGAAAACTAAGAATAGAAAATAATATCTTTATCATGATAAGATCATTTAAGACAAACCCATAGCTAATATCACACTCAATGGTAAAGACTGAAAGCTTCCCTCCTAAGGTCAAGGACAAGACAAGGATGTTCCCTTTCACCACTTCTAGTCAAAATTGTAGTAGAAGTTCTAGCCAGAACAATGAGACAAGAAAAAGGAATATAAGGTATTCAGACTGGGTAGAAAGAAATGAAACCATCTCTTCACAGCTGACATGACCCTAGATATAAAAAAATCCTTGGGGCGCTTGGGTTGCTCAGTGGCTTAAAGCCTCTGCGTGCAGCTCAGATCATGATCCCAGGGTCCTAGGATTGAGCCCCGAATCAGGCTCTCTGCTCAGTGGGGTGCCTGCTTCCTCCTCTCTCTCTGCCTGCCTCTCTGCCTACTTGTGATCTCTGTCAAATAAATAAATAAAATCTTTTAAAAAATCCTTTAGGATTCACACAAAAAAATTATTAGAGCTAATAAATGAATTCAGCAAAGTTACAGACTACAAGAGCAACACATGAAAGTAAGTTGTGTTTCTACACATTTGCAGTGAACAATCCAAAAAGAAAATTAGGAAAGTAATTGCATTTATAGTAACGTCAAAAAGAAGAAGGGGGGTGGGAGGGATGGGGTGGCTGGGGGATGGACATTGAGGAGGGTATGTGCTATGGTGAGTGCTGTGAATTGTGTAAGACTGATGAATCACAGACCTGTACTCCTGAAACAAATAGAACATTATATGTTAATTAAAAAAGAAGATGAAGAAGAAAATAGCTAGGAATAAATTTCAACAAAACAATGCAAGACTTACACCCTGAAAACTACAACACATTGAGGAAATTAAAGAAAATCTAAATAAATAGAAAGACAGCCCATTTTCATGAACTAGAAGAATAGATATTGTTAAAATGGCAATATCCCCCAAAGCAGACCTACAAATCTAATGCAATCTCCATTAAAATCCCAATGACCTTTTTTGTGTAAATGGAAAAGCTGATCCTAAAATTCATACAAGATCATAAGGAGTCTATAATGTATTATTTGTTTCAGGGATACAGGTCTGTGATTGATCAGTCTTACAAAATTCACAGCACTCACCATAGCACAGATAAAAAAATAAAAACAAACCAATGAGCAGAAAAACAAGAAAGAAAAATATATGAATGTTAAAAAGCTCACACACACACACACACACACACACAAGATTATAAGGGACCCAAATAACCAAAAGAATCATGAGAAAAGAACGTTGGAGTTCTAACACTTCCCATTTTCAAAACTTAGTATAAAACAATAATAATCACAATGTGGAACTGACATTTGAATAAACATATAGATCAATGGAATAGAATTGAGAGCCTAAAAATAAAACTATACATGTATGATCAATTAATTGTCAACAGGAGTGCAAAGAGCATTCAGTGTAGAAAGAATAGTCTCGTCCACAAATGGCACTGAGAAAACTGGATATCCACACACCAAAGAATAAAGTGGGACTTTATGTCACATAATATATAAAAATTAACTCAAAATGGACATGTAAGAGATAAAATCATGGATTTGACAATGGTTTTTTAGATACAATAGCAAAAGTGTAAGCAAAAAACGACAAAATAGATAAATTGAACTTCACTAAAATTAAAAACTATTTTGTATCAAGTGATTCTTTAAAAATTTATCAAAGACAAGTTATACCAAAAAAACCCTACAATGCTTTATGAAGTGAGCAAACTCCTTTTGAATAACTGCAAAATGGGGCAGAAGGCCCCCATTGGCTTTTTATAGGATAAAGATTAAAGAATAAGGTGGACACCTGAGTGGCTCAGTCGGTTAAACATCCAACTCTTGATTTGGGCTCAGGTCATGATCTCAGGTGTCATGAGGTCAAGCCCCATGGCAGGCTGTGCCCTCAGCACAGAGTCTGCTTGAGATTCTCTCTCCCTCTCCTTCTGCCCCTCCCTCAACTTGCTTGCTCCTGCTCTCTCAGTCTCTCTCTTTCTCTCTCTCTCTCTCTCTCTCTCTCTAAAAATAAATAAATAAATCTTTTAGAAAAAACAGATCATAGAACAAGAAAGAAGAAAATAGGAAAGTTTAATTGGTTGGAGTCACAGAGTCAAACTTGCTTGGGATAAGAAAAAACAAGGAAATAAGTATAAAATCCAGAATTGGCTTGGTGTTTGGGGATTGACCGACTTGATGTATGGAGAATTGTGCTAAGTGGAAAAAGGCAAGCCCAGAGATTACATACTATATTATTCCATTTATACAATATTCCTGAAATGCAAAGTAATAGGAATGGAGAAGAGATTCATGATTGCCAGCAGTTAAGGAGGGAGTGAACAGAAATGAGTGTGGCTATTCAAAGGCAACATAGGAGACTCTTGTGATGAAAATGTTCTTGATCAATGTTGGTCTCCTGGTTTTGATATTGTACTCTTAGGAGAAATGAGCAAAAAGGACACAGCATCTCTCTATATTATTTCTCACAAATGTATATGAATTCCTAATTACCTAAAAATTAGAAGTTTAATTTAAAACAGCAGCCTTCCCTGCATGGGCCATTGGATTCTGACCAAAGCAGCTGCCTTTCAGCTTTCTCGTGCTTGAGCTCCACTGCACCACTTCTCACTCCCTGACCATAGGATCATTCAAAATCATCTCATCCCAAAGCCTTTCAAGCTCTGCTTCATTGAGTCCCAAGAAATTCTGAAGGTGCAGGAGGTTCAGCCAGCTTGGGTAGTCCAGGAAAGAAGGGGTACTGATATATTTCCACTTTAATACAGAGTTTAATCCACTTCTGCCTGTAATAAATACTGGGATTCCATTAATTTTAAATAGGGTTCCACTACATGGTAGTATTTTTAAGTTGTTCATCTTGTAAAATCTAAGAATTATTTTGACTTTAGAATACCTTTGAGATGTGGCTATCCTTGGTCTCAACCAAGTAGTTGTTAAAGATGAGTTCAAATCCCGTCAGTTTGGGTAAGTAACCTAACTGCTCTCAGTCCCGTTTCCTTATCTCTGAAAGGAAAGTAATAACCATTTCCTCACAATAGGGCTATTCTAAGCTTTAGATGAGATGAATGGAGCATTTAAAGTACTTAGCATGGTGCCTTCCACAATGTAGGACTGACTGCTTTATAGATAATTTTAGAATTTCTACATCTCGGCAATATTTTATTCTAACTCTAATAGAAAAATCCTTTGTTTATAAAGAACGAAAAATCTATCACTTGAAAACACAGGGTGGGTCCAACTTACCCCAGTTTCTCTGATGTCTTTTCCTATGACCTACTTTTAGGTGCTGTTCACACATCACTAGATGTTCTCTGCTTTTCCATTTTTTCTCACAAGCCTGAACACAATGCTCTCTATGTCGCTGTGCCAGTATCCAAGAGGCTGGCTACCTCACCTTTCTCTGAAGCATGACTGTAACTCAGAAGGCACAGTAGTTGACAGCCTTGTGTCCTATTGACTGACAGTGGGAATGTTTGTGAAAGTCCCCAAGCCTGTTTCACATATCTTACTGTCAACTGTCAATATTATCCGGTGAGTGAAGCCACTGGGACTTGGGGAACAATGAGTCTCAAATGGTAGCAATGGTTGCCTTGGAAAACAAACCCCATTCCACGTGTTTGCCTCTCTGACTTCATCTCACATACCTCCCTCTTCCACTTCATTCTCTAGAAATCTTGCATTGTTTGTTCCTCACACAAACAGTACTGCTTCTTGATTCCAGACCTCTACCTAATAATGCTCTCTCAGACAGTCTTCACACACTCTCCTCTCTAGCTGGCTGATGAACTCATCCTTCAACATTCCATTTCTGGGGCAGCTTTCCTTGAAATATCTTCCCTGGGCCCCCAGTCCAGGTTAAGGGCCTCATCTCAGTGCTCTCTTTCTTTCTGTTCTTACTGTGGATTATCTGTGAGGACTCTGATGAATGATACCTCTTTTTCCCTACCTGATCCCAAAATAAAATCCCTGAAAATAAGGCCAAGTAGTATCTTTATTACTAACAGCTGCTGTTGGAGGGTACAGCGAGCAAGTTTCACAATACCAAACCCCAAATCTTGACAGACTCACCCACCATTCATGGCAGTGATGGACACCAACAGAGGCAGACTTCCCAACAGGTAGCTTAAATGGGGAGGAAGGATCTGGGATCCACAGGCCAAGTTTCTCCTCCCAAATTCACCATTAGCTAAATCACTCCCTCTACTGGACAAAGTGAGTGAGGGTTTGGGCCAGATGGGTTATACTGCCAGAGCTCTCTTTACACACACGGAC
The DNA here is from genome assembly GCF_010015895.1 of Lontra canadensis. Classification (NCBI taxonomy): domain Eukaryota; kingdom Metazoa; phylum Chordata; class Mammalia; order Carnivora; family Mustelidae; genus Lontra; species Lontra canadensis. The sequence continues at coordinate 1,011,424 of NW_022631171.1, forward strand.
ACATCAAGAAACAGGAGGAATGTGGAAGGGTGGTCCTGCTTCACTCTCCTCTAGCACTTAGCAAAACGGGTAAGCTTCACCTAATGCTATTTCTCATCTCACTGAACTGTAAGCTACTTAAAGACAGTGTACCCATTGTCTAGAGTGGGACACACATAGGGAAGTTGCTCAGTAAAGATATCCTGAGCTTAACAAGCCTACATTCACCCCCTTGAGATTGGTCTCCATGCCACAACGCAATAGATACGGTCTGACTAGGGCTCTGGGTGAGACCACCCACAAGGAAAGAAGTTCATTAGCCTAATACATACCCTCTTGGAAGAGCCTTTGTCCTCTGTTTCTCTGAAAAATGTAACAAAATAAATAGATATTTATATATAATAGTAAAAGTAAAAATATCTGTCGACAAACAATATTAATTGCGATTGTAAGGTCAACAAATAATGTCAAGGTGGGATTCTATAAGCTTGAAATGTCACTGGCCATTGAGATGCTACTTACTTTCATTCATTGTGCTAAAAATAAAACACCATTTAATAAAAACTTTGTAAATGTAATTTTTAGCAAATTAGATTATGTTAAATTAGCACAGAATTTTAGAATGATGAGTTGACCTCAATATTTAATGATGACATTTAGGAATTTCTTTTGCAATGTTTTGCATTAAAGGATGAAAAAAACTACTGCTTTTGACACTATTTGGGGCCAAGAGCACACCCAGAGGCCATATACCTCATTGTACTTCTCAGCCATTTCTCCTTCCTGTGCCAAGATTCTGGATGTCAGGAGTCCTCCTTTTTCTCTTATTTACCACTTTCTAAGGTCCCAGGGGTAAGGTAGGAACAAATTCAGGGACATAAGCACTGAGTCTAACTCCCTCTGAATACTGTGAGAAGTAGCAAGGAACACAAGTGAAGAACCCACAGTATGGACTGTCAGAAAAAAGCAAATCAGATTTTAAACATTCAGTTAGAAATTTGTTGGTTTTAGGTTTTATTATGTTTTTTTTTTCAGTATGTTATGTTAATCACCATATGGTACATCATTAGTTTTTTTTATTTTATTTTATTTTATTTTTTCAGTGTCCAAGATGTTCAAGATTCATTGCTTATGCACCAATTGTTTCATTCATTGTGTATGCACCATTGTTTATGCACCAATGTTCAAGATTCATTGTTTATGCACCACACCCAGTGCTCCATACAATACATGCCCTCCTTAATACCCATCACCAGGCTCACACATCTCTCCACCCTCTTCCTTCTAAAACTCTCAGTTTGTTTCCCATAGGCCATAGTTTTTCATGGTTCCTCTCCCACTCTGACTTCTCCCCCTTCATTTTTCCCTTCCTTCTCCTAATGTCCTCCATGCTATTCTTTGTGTTCCTCAGATAAGTGAAACCATATGATAACTGACTTTCTCTGCTTGACTTATTTCACTTAGCATAATCTCCTGCAGTCCCATCCATGTTGATGCAAAAGTTGGGTATTCCCATTTCTGATGGATGAGTAATATTCCATTGTATAAATGGGCCACATCTTCTTCATCCATTCATCTGTTGAAGGCATTTCAGCTCTTTCCACAGTTTGGCTGTTGTGGACACTGCTGCTGTGAACATTGGGGTGCATATGGCCCTTCTTTTCACTACATTTGTATCTTTGGGGTAAAACCCAGTAGTGCAATTGCTGGGCCATCGGGTAGCTCTATTTTTAATTTTGTGAGGAACCTCCACACTGTTTTCCAAAGTGGCCCTACCAATCTTCATTCCCACCAACTGTGTAAGAGGGTTCCCCTCTCTCCACAATTTCTCCAACATTTGTTGTTTCTTGCCTTGTCAAGTTTTGCCATTCTAACTGGTGTAAGGTAGTATCTCAATGTGGTTTTGATTTGAATTTCCCTGATGGCTAATGATGATGAACATTTTTTCATGTGTCTGCTAGCCATTCATATGTCTTCTTTAGAGAAGTGTCTGCTCATGTCTTCCACCCATTTTTTGACTTGATCTGTTTTTTGGGTGTTGAATTTGAGGAGTTCTTTATAGATCTTGGATATCAGCCCTTTGTCTGTAGTGTCATTTGCAAACATCTTCTCCCATTCTGTGGGTTGCCTCTTTGTTTTGTTGACTATTTCCTTTGCAGTGCAGAAGCTTTTGATCTTGATGAAGTCCCAACAGTTCGTTTTCACTTTTGTTTCCTTTGCCTTTGGAGACATATCTTGAAAGAAGTTTCTGTGGCCAATGTCAAAGAGGTTATTGCTTACATTCTCCTCTAGGATTTTGATGGTTTCCTGTCACACAATGAGGTCTTTCATCCATTTAGAGTTTATTTTTGTGTATGATGTAAGAGAATAGTCCAGTTTCATTCTTCTGTATAGAGCTGTCCAATTTTCCCAGCACCATTTACTGAAGACACTGTCTTTTTTTCCCATTGGATATTTTTTCCTGCTTTGTCAAAAATTAGTTGACCACAGAGTTGAGAGTCCATATCTGGGCTCTCTATTCTGTTCCATTGATCTATGTGTCTGTTTTTGTGCCAGTACCATGCTGTCTTCATGATCACAGGTTTGTAATATACCTTGAAATCAGGCAATGTGATGTCCCCAGCTTTGTTTTCTTTTTCAACATTTCCTTGCCCGTTCGGGGTCTTTTCTAGTTCCACACAAATTTTAGGGTTGTTTGTTCCAGAACTTTGAAAAATGCCATTGGTATTTTGATCAGGATGGCGTTGAAAGTATAGATTGCTCTGGGCAGCATAGACATTTTAACAAATTACTAGAACTCATACGGCAATTCAGTAATGTGGCAGGATACAAAATCAGTGCACAGAAATCAGTTGCTTTCTTACACACTAACAATGTAACTGTAGAAAGAGAAATTATAGTATCTATTCCATTTACAGTAGCACCAAAAACCATAAGATACCTTGGATAAACCTAACCAAAGAGGTAAAGGATCTATACTCTAGGACCTACAAAACACTCGTGAAAGAAATTAAAGAAGACACAAAAAGATGGAAAAACATTCTATGCTCATGGATTGGAAGAATAAACATTTTTAAAATGACTATGCTGCCCAGGTTTTATTATTTAGGTATATGATCTAGTTTGGGTCCATCTTTTTATATGATACAAGGTATAGATGGAAGTTCATTTTTTTGCATATGGATATTTGATTGCTTCAGTAACATTTGTTGAAATCCTTTCTCCACTGGATCATCTTTGCACTTTGGCAAGCAATTGTTCTGTATATGAGGTATATGAGGTCTATTTCTGTACTAACTCTAAGAATAGCGATTTCTAATCCCATTGATTTCGATGTTTATTCTTATACCCAGACCACCCCTACATGGTTATTCTACAATAAGTCTTTAGTTCAGGGACAGTCCTTTTCCACATTTGTCTTCCTTTTCAAAATTATTTTGGCTGCTCTAAGGCCTTTACATTACCAAATATGCTTTAGAATCAGATAATCATGAATTTAGTCTATTTTAGTCTAATTTTTCCCTAACTCAATATATTCCATTTCTGAGCCCTGACTTTCATACGCAGTTTCATTAAGTGCTAAGATGTGGACATGAATGATATCAAGGAGCTGACAAACTCTGAGGCCATGTGCCACCATCCAAGATGCTATGCATACAGTATTTTCTTTTAGGTGTCCTGTATTCAAAATCCAGGTGTCTGTTCAATCCAGACATTTTGCTGCTTTCGTCTCCTCTGAAACTCAGAATAACCATGAGCAGCTAGCATCGAGGGCATTGCTTGCTCAAAGGTGATGCTGCAAACCTAGGTACACTACATCTGTGTTGGTGCAGAGCTGGCCCCAATGACTCCCTCTAGGGGACTTTATTTTTTTTTTTTTAAATAACATATAATGTATTATTAGCCCCAGGAGTACAGACCTGTGAATTGACAGGTTTGCACACTTCACAGCACTCACCATAGCACATATACTCCCCAATGTCCATAACCCAATCACCCACTCTCTATCCCCTCTCCCCCCAGCAGCCCTCAGTTTGTTTTTGAGATTAAGAGTCTCTTACACACACACACACAAACACAAGTTTGTCTACCTCCCAATCCCATCTTGTTTCATTTTTCCCTTCCTTACACCCCAAATCCCCAATGTTGCCTCTCAAATTCTTCATCTCAGGGAGATCATATGATAATTGTCTTTCTCTGATTGACTTATTTCGCTCAGCATTAATACCTTCTAGTTCCATCTACGTCATTGCAAAAGGCAAAATTTCATTTTTTTGATGGCTGCATTGTATTCCATTGCATATATATACCACAACTTCTTTATCCATTCATCTGTTGATGGACATCTAAGTTCTTTCCATAGTGTGGCTATTGCAGACAATGCTGCTATAAACATTCGGGTGCATGTGCCCCTTCGGATCACTACATTTGTATCTTTAGGGTAAATACCCAGTAGTGCAATTGTTCGGTCATAGGGTAGCTCTATTTTCAACTTTTTGAGGAAGCACCATACTGTTTTCCAGAGTGGCTGCACCAGCTTGCATTCCCACCAGCAGTGTAGGAGTGTACCACTTTCTCTGCATCCTTGCCAGTATCTATCATTTTCTGACTTGTTAATTTTAGCCATTCTGACTGGTGTGAGGTGGTATCTCATTGTGGTTTTGATTTGTAGTTCCCTGATGCTGAGTAATGTTGAGCACTTTTTCATGTGTCTGTTGGCCATCTGGATGTCTTCGTTGCAGAAATGTCTGTTCATGTCCTCTGCCCATTTCTTGATTGGATTATTTGTTCCTTGGGTGTTAAGTTTGATAAGTTCTTTATAGATTTTTAGATACTAACCCTTTATCTGATATGTCAAATGCAAATACCTTCTCCCATTCTGTCAGTTGTCTTTTGGTTTTGTTGACTGTTTCCTTTGCTGTACAAAAGCTTTTGATCTTGATGAAGTCCCAATAGTTCATTTTTTCCCTTGCTTCCCTTGCCTTGGCGATGTTTCTAGGAAGAAGTTGCTGTGGCTGAGGTCAAAGAGGTTGCTGCCTGTGTTTGCCTCAAGGATTTTGATGGATTTCTTTCTCACATTGAGGTCCTTCATCCATTTTGAGTCTATTTAGCATGGTAAATTGTTTTCCACCCCCTCATTTTAAATCTGGAGGTGTCTTTGGGTTTAAAATGAGTTTCATGTAGACAGCATATTGATGGGTTTTGGTTTTTTATCCATTCTAATACCCTGTCTTTTGATTGGGGCACTTAGCCCATTTACATTCAGGGTAACTATTGAGAGATATGAATTTAGTGCCATTGTATTGTCTGTAAGGTGACTGTTACTGTATATTGTCTCTGTTCTTTTCTGATCTACTACTTTTAGGCTCTCTCTTTGCTAGAGGACCCCTTTCAATATTTCCTGTAGAGCTGGTTTGGTGTTTACAAATTCTTTTAGTTTTTGTTTGTCCTGGAAGCTTTTTTTTAAGATTATTTATTTATTTATTTATTTGACAAACAGAGATCATGAGTAGGCAGAGAGGCAAGCGGCAGGGAGGTGGGGGGACCAGGCTCCCTCCTAAGCTGAGGCAAATGCAAGGCTCAATCCTGCAATTCTGAGACGATGACCCGAGCTGAAGGCAGAAGCCTAACCCACTGAGCCACCCAGGTGCCCCTCCTGGAAGCTTTTTATCTCTCCTTCTATTTTCAATGATAGCCAAGCTGAATATAGTATTCTTGGATGCATGTTTTTCTCATTTGGTGCTCCAAATATATCATGCCAGTCCTTTCTGGCCTGCCAGGTCTCTGGATAAGTGTGCTGCCAATCTAATATTTTTACCATTGTATGTTACAGACTTCTTGTCCCAGGCTTCTTTCAGGATTTTCTTTTTGTCACTAAGACTTGTAAGTGTTACTATTAGATGACGGGGTGTGGACATATTCTTAGTGATTTTGAGGGGGGTTCTCTGTGCCTACTGGATTTAGATGTTTGTTTCCTTTGCCATATTGGGGAAATTCTCTACAATAATTCACTCCAATATACCTTCTGCCCAATTATTCTAATATTGTTTCATCTTATGGTGTCACTTATCTCTTGAATTCTCCCCTCGTGGTTCAGTAGTAGTTTGTCTCTCTTTTGCTCAGCTTCCTTATTCTCCATCATTTGGTCTTCTATATCACTAATTCTCTCTTCTGCCTCATTTATCCTAGCAGTAAGAGCCTCCATTTTTTATTGCACCTCAATAATAGCTTTTTTTATTTCAGCTTGGTTAGATTTCAGTTCTTTCATTTCTCCAGAAAGGGGTTTTATTTCTCCAGACAGGTTTTCTCTAATATCTCCCATGTCTTTTTTGAGCCCAGCTAGCACCTTGAGAATTGTCATTCTGAACTCTAGATCTAACGTATTATCAACGTCCATATTGATTAGGTCCCTAGCCTTCAGTATTGTCTCTTGGTGTTTTGTTTTTTTTTTTGGGGGGGGGTGGTTTTCCACCTTGTCATTTTACCCAGATAAGAGTATATGAATGAGAGAATAAAATACTAAAAGGGTGGAAAAGACCCCAGAAAAATGTGCACTAACCAAATCAGAAGAGACCCCAAATTGTGGGGAGAAGAAAGGGGGTAAAAAAGAAGAAAAAAGAAAAAATATATATTAGACTGGTGAATAGAACAGAGCCAACCCACTTGATTTGGGGTGTGTTTTGGTCTCTTAGAAGAAACTATCTCCCAAAGCTTATACACATACACACACACACGCACACACACACACACACACACACACACACAATAAGGATAAACATGATGAAGGGGTGGAATATGACTGTAAAGATGAAAATTTTTTTAAAAAAAGGAGTTGATAAGATAAGTTGGTTGGAAAAAGAAAGAAAAAGAAAGTGAAAAGAATTTGCTCAGGTAGACACTAGAACAAAGCCCTGTGCTAGATTTAGGGTATATTTTGATCCATTAGAAGTTGTATCCCAAAATTTTTTAGAAGAAAAAACCCTATATGTATACAAAAAATAAAGTTAGATACAATGAAGGATAAAATATGACTATAATAATGAAGGTTCAAAAATAGATTTTAAGAAAGGTATTGTTAAGATAAACTAGTTAAAAAAATGTTAAAAGAGGAAAGAGTAAAAGTTAAAAAAATAGAATAAGAAAAAAATAAAATTTAAAAAATTTAATAAACTTTGTAAGACTAAAGAATTATGGGGAGAAAGCTATGAATTCCTTACTTTGCTTTTCTCTCTTCTGGAATTCCACTGTTCACTCAGTGAGCTTGGTCTTGGCTGGATGTTCTTGCTGATCTTCTGGGGGAGGGGCCTGTTGTAGTGAGTCTCAAGTGTCTTTGGCTGAGGCGGAATTGCACCACCCTTGCCAGGGGCTAGGCTGAGTAATCTACTCAAGTTCACAGTTTTTGTTCCTTGAACACTTTCTATAGAGCTCTGGAGGACAAGAATGAAAATGGCAGCCTCCCAATCTCCAGCCAGGAGGAGCTGAGAGCTAAGGGCCCCCCTGCTCAGTCCACCCTTGGAGAAAAGTGCTCAATCACTCCGTCTCCCTGGTCTCCGGCCATGCTCCAAGCTCACTTGGCCTGTGAATGAGTGTTTCTGTCTCTGGCACATAGCCCCATTTGGAGTCTCCAAACCTAGCAGATTCCTATTTCCAGAGAAGGAAGGTCAATCTCCCCAGATCTGCCACTTGTGGAGTCCCTTCTCAAAGAGCAGTGGACTGACTGTGCCACAGATCACAGTTTAAGGTAATCCTGAGTTAAGAGCTCTCTCCTCAGCTCTGTCTCTGTAGCTGGCTTCCCCGCTCTAAAACCTGCGAGCTCTGCTACACTCAGACACCCCTGATCCTTCTGTGACCCCATGGGACCTGAGACCACACTGTCCCTGTGAGGGCACCACCCCTGCTTAGCCTCTGGAGTAATGTTCCTCAGTGAAGCAGACTTTTAAAAGTTCTAATTTTGTGCTCCATTGCTCCGCTGCTTGCAGGGAGCCGGCCCCTCCCCCACAGTCTATCTTCTTGAGGCTTCGGATTCACTTCTCTGCACGTCCTACCTTTCAGAAAGTGGTCAATTTTCTGTTTCTAGAATTACTGTTCTCCTTTGATCCCCTGTTGGGTTCGTCGGTGTTCAAAATGGTTTGGTAACTATCTAGCTGAACTCCTGCGATCTGATGTCAACTCAGCCTGCTGCTCCTCCGCCATCTTGACTCATCTCCTCCCTCTAAGGGACTTTAAAGAATGGAATCAAATTTGTTCAGAGCTAGTGATTGGCTTTCAATAGTAGTCTTCATGCTCCACAGTGAGAGTCAGGCTTGCTGTCTGTGGCAATGCATATCACACTTTGTTTTCCAGAAACTGCTGTAAGGTTGTAATCACCCAGCAAGTCTAAATGACAACAACAAAACAAAAAACAGAAACCCAGCTTCCCAGGCCTGAGACCAAATCTATTAAATCTGAGTTTTGGAGGATAGTGTCTAAGACCCTATTTTTAAAGATCTTCAAGCCCTTTAGGAATTACTGTTCCAGTCACCAGAGGGAATAATTCACCAGAGGGAATAATATAAACTTGTTTTCTTGTATTCTAATCCCTTTTTATGCCAAGATAGCAAATTTTAGACAGAATTCTATGCCCTAAATCTTGATTAATCATGAATTTAATTTTTAAATTTAAAAAAAAATAGTCATTTGTTTCTCTCCATAGTTTGTTTTTTCTTTTTAATTAAACAAAATTGACATGCCAACAAAAAGCAATTCCTGACCCTAATCTAGATTTGGTACTGAAGGGGAAAAGTTGCAATATAGGGCATTAAGTCAACCAAAAATATTGGGATATGAACAGTAAATCACAGAAAAGGAAATGTACACTTACTTAATTGATAAATGTACTGTGGTTTTATAAGGAAAAAGTCCCTTTTAGGAAATACACATTTTAATATCTATGGACAAGGAGACATGTATGTAACTTACCATCAAATGGTTCAGAAAAGCAAATGTGTATGTTTGTGTGTGTATCCATTTGTGAAGAGAGACAGAAAGAGAAACAGCACAAGGAAATAATGAAAAAGCAAATGGGATAAAATATTAGCTAAAGGTGCATCCTTCTATAAAGTTCTTCACATTATTTTTGTTTCTGCAACATTTTGCAAACATGAAATTATTTCCAAACAAATATTAAAGAAAAAGGTTTAATTATCTGTTGATTTTTAACAACCTTTGCCTTAGTCAGACCCTTTACTTTGTAACTCAGACTCCCTGGGACTTCTCTGCATCCTAAAGGAACAGCACGGAACCTCAGACTCCTGGGCATGTGCTCTATAAATAGAATGGTGCGAGGTTACTAAGCAACTCAATGCACCTTTCACTGCCTCTATTTAAAGAAGATTCCTTTTTAAAGTCAGATTCCTTTTTAAAACTGATTTAAATAGAAATCCAACTGCTTCTGCACTTCATTTTTTTTCTTATTTTCAAATCCTCTAAAACCCTTAGAGAGGACTGATTGACAGATAAGCATAACCAGCAGTATTTATCAAGCCACTACTATGTGTAGAAGACACTGTTAGGTGTTGGGACTGGAACCTATCAATGGTTCTCCTGTGTGCTCTACGGGGAATGAATGCAGTTTGCTGTCTGCCAGATGCAACAGCTGTGCCTGGAGCGACAGGAATGTGCGTGCACACACACACAGAGAGACAGACACACACACCAGGCAGTAAATATTTGGCAAGGCTGTAGAATTAGCACTCTGCTTTCATCTACCAAAGAATCCTGGAAGGACCCTGGTGACTCAGAAAGCAGCCTTGGACCTGTGCAAAGAAAGCCACAGATAACACCAGGAAACTGGCCAGAGGGTCTGCATTTACTGGACACTGAGCATGAGGCAGGTTCTGACCTAAACCCCCCACCTCAGGTGATCTCACAGAACTTGCAACAGCCTATGAAATAAGCACCAATACACATGCAGATGCTAAGACACAACATGTATGCATGACAGAGGTTAGGTTTCAACTTACCTCCCTCTCATCTCTACATCATGGTTTGATTTTATTCTAAGAGTTACTCTTGGGGCACCTGAGTGGCTCTGTCAGTTCAGCATCTGCCTTCAGCTTGGGTCATGATCCCAGGGTCCTGGGATCGAGCCCCACATTAGGATCCCTGCCCATTGGGAACCTGCTTCTCCCTCTCCCTCTGCCTGTCACTGCCCTCAATTTGTGGTCCTCTCTCTCTCTCTTTCAAATAAATAAATAGAATCTTAAAAAAGAGAGAGAGAGAGGGTTACAATATATATTTCACCAGGAATACTTAAATTATAAAACTCAAAATTAAGCAGTATCTTTCCCCTCCTCCCAAGTAAAGCAAGGACCTTAGAACACAAACTCATATCATGATCCACACAAACCACACTCTGCCACACCTGATATTTTCGTTGTGTCTTGCTTTTATTTTAATCTCCCAAAGTAGGCATCATTTGTTTAGTTTTGTTAACCTTCACAATAAAACAGTCCACTATTTTATCAGCAAACATAATTTTTTCAGGAATAGCAGAGAATTGAAATTCAGGTTATGGAAGCCACAGCAAAACCATAGACAAGTCCAACAAATGAAGGAGAGGAACATTTTATGGAGAAGAAGGAGGAAGTTGGGAAGGGTTATTCTGAAAGAAAATCCCTTAGAGAAAAGCAAGAGTTCAGGGTGATGACAGTTTTTCATTGGCTGAGTTGCTGGGGTAGGAGAAGCAGTGTACACCTTTTCCTGTTGGGAGCTGTAAATGGTGATTCCTTTCTGTTGATTATTCTATAACTGGAGTCTATAACTGTCAATAGGTCCTAGCATGAACATTAGGTGATATGACTCCCCCCTCTGCCCTCCCAACTCCATTTTAGTGACATTGCCCTTCATTAATTCTCACAGTTGTATTCAGCCAAGCTCTATTTCTGGACTGTATTCTGTCTTCCTGGTTTGTCCAGTGATTTTCACACAAATACAACACTGATTTGGTTATTGTCTTTAAACCAAGTACTGGTGGGGCACATGGGTGGCTCAGTTGGTTAAGTCAGCCTTTGGCTTAGGTCATGATCCCAAGATCCTGTGATCAAGCCCCACGTCAGGATCCCTGCTCAGCAGGAAGCCTGCTTCTCCATCTTCCATTTCCTCTGCTTGTGTTCCCTCTCTCATGGTCTCTCTCTCTCTCTCTGTGTCAAATAAATAAATAAAACCCTTTTTAAAAAACCTTTTAATAAAAAATAAATAAATAAACCAAGTACTGTTAAGTCCTCCAACTTGGTTCATTCTCTCAAAATTGTTTCTGTTCTTCTAGGTCCTTTACATGTACATTTTTTAATTTAAATTGAATTATCCAACATAATAAATCATTAGTTTTTGATGTAATGTTCAATGATTCCTTGCTTATGTAATTCATTACTTATGTAACACCCAGTGCTCCTTTTAAAATCAGCTTGTCGGGACACTAGGGTAGCTCAGTCATTTAAGTGTTCAACTCTTCATTTCAGCTCCAGTCATGATTTCAGGGTCATGGAATTGAACCCCACATGGGGCATGGAGCCTGCTTAAGATTTTCTCTCTCCCTCTGCCCCTCCTCAACCCACCCAGATAGACAGATAGATAGGTAATTAAATAAATGAATAACAGCTTGTCAATTTCTACAACAAAGCTTGATGGCATTTCTACTGTGATCATATTGAATTTATGGATCAGTTGGGGAGAATTGGTATCTTAATCTCCCTATCCATGATCATGGTATATTTCTTCATTAATTTTGTCTTCTTTCATTTTTTTTCACAGCGTTTTTTGGTTTTGTGTACAGTCTTAAACATATTTTGTTGAGTTTTTAAAGTATTTTTATACTATTTTAAATTTCATTTTTCAATTGTTGATTACTAGCATAGAGAAATGTATTTTTATATTGACCTTGTATACTGAGATCTTATTAGTCTCATTGATTAATTCTAGGGGTTTTTATACATTTCTTCCAATTTTCTACATGGTGATGGTGATGTCATCTGTGAATAACTAAAATTTTACATTGTGTTTTCCAACCTATATACTTTCTTTTTTCTTGCCGTAGTGTGTGGACTGGAACTCTGTTACAATGTTGAATAGAACAGAAATCAGTGTTTTCTTCCTAATCTTATGGGGAAAGCAATCCATTTGGCATCATTTAATATAGTTTCAATGGAACGTTTTTAATAAGTATCCCTTACCAAATTGAGGAAGTTTCCATCTATGCCTAGTTTGCCAGGGATCTTTATGTGAGTAGGCACTGGGTTTTGTCAAGTTCTTTCTTTGCATATATTGAATGATGTTTTTTGCATATAATTAAAATATGTTTTTCATTCATCCTTTTTTAGTCTGTAAATTCGGTGAATTCCATTGATTGATTTTTGAATGTTAAATCCACTTAGAATTTCTGCAATAAACCACACTTGGATGTGTTATGTTATCCTTCTTATATATTGTTGGATTCAGTTTGCTAAAATTTTGTTAACAGGTTTACATCCATGTATGTGAAGGACATTGGGTGATAATTGTCTTTCTTTTTCTTTTCTCTTCGTAATACTTTTTCTGGTTGTGGTGTCATGGTAATTCTGGCCTCTGAAAATGAGTTGGAAGGAACAGGTATACCTTGATATTTTTTTGCCCTTAAATTTTGGTATATTTCACCACTAAAGCTTGTTGGATGGAGAGTTTCCTATTCTCCGTTGGAATGTTTTCATCTTTAAATTCAATTTCTTTCAGAGGTGAAAGGCTATTTGTGGCTTTTTTTTTTTTTCTGTCAAGGTTCACTGAGTTTCTTGGGTTCATGGTTTTATGGTTTTCATCAACTGTGGAAAATGTGTAGCCATTGTTTCTTATTTGGTAGTCCTTTTCCTCATATTTTAATTGCCCATATGCTAGTGCACTTGATATTATCCCACAAATTCCTGAGACTTTTTTCAGTTTTTTCTCTCTGTGTGCTTCATTTTGCATAGTTTCTATTGCTGTGTACTCAGGATTCCTGTTATTTTTCCTATTATTCCTTCTAAAGTATCTAGTGTGCTGTTAATCCAATCAAGTGTGTATTCCATTTCCAATATTATTATTTTTTAATCTCTATAAGTTCCATCTGGGTCTTTCTTAATATCTTTGATTTCTCTCCTCATCACATCCATGTTTTCATCTACATTCTGAGCATTAGAGCATATTATAATAGCTGCTTTAAGATCTTCATCTGCTAATACTCTCATTTTATCATTTCTGGTTTGTTTTCATTAAATGGATTTTTCCCTGGTCGTGGGTCATTTTTTTTTTTGTCTTTGCATGTTTTATGAGTTTTTTTTAATTGGATGCCAGATGTTGTGACTTTAATGTTGCCATTTACTGAATTTCACTGCATTCTTTCAAAGGAACTAGGCACCCAGTTTACCTAAGAAATTTTAAAGCTTGATTTAAGCCTTGTTAGGGCAATCTGGAGCAACCTTTAGTCTAGAGCCAAGTTTAGTGAACTAGCTTAGTTCAGTCAACAAAGGTGTGATACTGCTTAAGACTCTGTCTGATTTTCTATGTATTATGAATTCTTTCCCTCCTGCAAGAGGGAACACAGACTCTTCCCAGTCCTGTGAAAGCTCTGGGAATTGTTTGGCTAATTGCTTTTCAGCCCTTTGGACAGGTACACTGTGCCCACACAAGCCAGTATTCAGCCTAAGACTTGAAGGGATTCCTTTTTAGATCCTCAGAGTTTGCTCTGTGTAAGTCTCTCCTCTTTGGTACTTTGCCCACAAACCCTAGCATCTTTGGTCCCTACAAATGTTCATCTTTCTCTTCAACTGAGTAGAATGATTCATCTATCCACTGTTCTGGCAACTTGTCTAGGCAGTCAGCCAAGACGACCACAGGGTGTACCTTGTTTATTTGTCCCAGGGGATCATACTCTTGCACTAGCTGTTGTCCAATGTCTGAAAGAGCTGGTCCCTATATTTTGTCTGATTTTCTAGTTGTCTATGGTGGGAGAGTGTGGCAGCAGGACTCTCAGATGGCCTCCATGACTCCCACATCCTCCCATGACTCCCAGGGTGTTTGTGCCTTTGAAGTATAGATTGCTCCTGTGACTTCCTTCTAACTAGCAGAATGTAGCAAAGATGACAGGCTGTATGAAATTACATGTATATGTTACGTAAGATTGTAATACTCATGTCCCTAAGAAACCTTGATGGCTTTGCCAAAATAAGTTGCTATATTGTGATCTACCAGTTGGAGAGGACCTCATGTCAAGGAGCTGGGGATGGCCTCTGGCCAAAAGCCAACAAGAAATTGAAGGACTCAAGTCAGCAGCATGCAAGGAACTGGACTTTTCAAAAAATCATGTGAGTTTAAAAGTTCCCCGGTCAGACTTCAGATGAGACAACTGGTCTGGCCAACAGGCAATTGCAACTTTGTAAAACTCTAAAGCAGAAGGCCCAGCTAAGCCCTGCCCAGACACCTGACCCACCCACAGAAACTGAGATGTAATAAAGGTGTTTATGGTAATATTTCAGCCTGCTGAGTTTATGGTAATATTGTTGCTGAGTTTATGGTAATATTGTTGCACAGCAATAGGTAATTAATATAAAATTCAATTCCCATAGCAGTCAAGATTTCAGAGGCAGAAGTAGAACTCCTACCCTACTTTTAAGAGGAAAGGGAGTATATTTGATTTTTATTTCATCTAAAATAATCCAATAGTCTAAAAACTTAATTTTTCCAGAGAAAATGTAATGAATCTCATTAAAATACAAATGGTAAGAATGAGAAAATGATTGATGAATACTCCAGATATAAAGAGGGGATTAAGAGCCTAGGGACTTGAGTTTAAATCCTGAATTTGCCCTTATGACTTGCTACATCATTACCTCAATTAGCTCTATTTCTCTTATCTGTAAGGTAAGACTCACACCTGCCTCAGCATTCTTGTGGGATATAGTTGTGTCAGTTCTTATAAAGCACCTATCACAGTGCATTTTAGTTTCTATTTTTGTTGTTTCCAGTGAAGTTAGCAAAACTGTTTACCCATTTTCATAATTTGTATAATCAATAGTAGGGATAGGAAAGATCCAGAGGAGAATTTCGTAGCATTTATGTAGCAAATATGTATCAGGTTTCACCTAGTACCAGTACTGGCTGAGACTTAGATATACTTTAGTGAATAAAACAGATTGTCCTTTAATCTCAGGATGCTTACACTCTACTGCAGAGAATATTGAACAGATCGATGATAGTTAGATAAATGATAGATAGGTAGACAGATAATAGATAGATGGATAATAGATCGATAAAACAAGTAATTTGTTTGATTGGAGAATCCCATTGAAATACATAGGTAGCTGATATTTTTCCAGAAATTGTTCTTACATTAATTTGTTCCATCAAGTTCCCCCTTTCTCTCCAATTATTTCCCTTATTAGGGTTTCAGTATGATTCTGTTTCTAGTCACTTTTAACTATTAAAACAATCTGACCAACATGTCAGTCTCATAATCCATTAAAATGACCCTCTATTCTTCCCAGCACTGCCCTGCAGCACGCACAGCTCCTGTTGCTGGAGGGGCAGGCACGCAGAGTTTCTGGTACATCACCCCTTTCAACTGCTTGCCCCTCTGTAGTTGAAAAGAGGCGGAAGAGGTTGAAAAATGATATTTCCTTACCGGATTCTGCTCATGTTGACTGTGCTGTGTTAGTTATACCAGCTAATCCATTATATAAGCAAGAACATGGTGAGGGAGAGACACTTGCTGTGTTTTTATTGATTATAATTGTCTGAAATTAGTTCATTTTCTGTAGAATTGATGAGGATGGGTCCCCAACAAGACCCACTGACAGCTGAATCCTTGGCAGCTACCCTATGTATAAAGTGGTCCCTTGAAAGATATGATGTGCCCTTCAGCTGTCTCTGCCTGGTTACACCTCGCAAAAAATGCTCTACTTTTGGATCTACTGTCTTTCCCAAAACTGAGGTGATCACCAGCAAACCTACAATCTCATCTCACCTGCTTCCATGACTCCAGCTCCCTTACTCTGAGGAAGATCCTTGCTCCTCTTCCTACTAAGCCAAATTATCACTCCCATCTCTCATCAAGCCCTTTTCTCAGGTCCAATAGCAAAAGGGCAAATCAGTTAGTGCAACAGTTCAGGGAATATCCAAATGGAAAATAAAAATATTCCCTTCTCTAATACCCAGGTGGTGGGTATTAGAGAGGGCACAGATTGCATGGAGCACTGAGTGCGGTGCAAAAACAATGAATACTGTTATGCTGAAAAGAAATAAAAAATTTAAAAAATAAAAAATAATAAAAAATAAACAAAAATATTCCCTTCTTCCAGCATGCACATATTTTGGAGCTTTATCTAACTTGGCTTTAGGAAAGGGAACAAGTTGAGGGATCTTCTCAGTGGTCCTATGGGATAGCCTGTATTCATAAACATGGCAATCATCCTAAAGACCACCTTGTGTCCTGTGTCTTCCTGTCCTCTTGTGTCCTCTTCCAGACCCTGATTTTTATCTCTCATTTCTAAGAGCTATAATGTGGCCTTCTTGGTGCCAAGATAAGGGAAGTGAGACTAGAGAATCCACTATGGGCTTGTACATTCTCAGCCTGGGAAGTGAAATGCCTCACTTCCTCTCAGCCCATTTCCCTGAACTCTCTTAGGCGAGTCAGTCTTCCCTGTGCCCGGAATCAAAGAATAGTGTCCTCCTCTACCTCCCACTTGTTTTGGGGGGTTTTTTTTGTCTTTTTTTTTTTTAGGTTGTGTATAATTTCTTTTTTTTTTCAGTGTTCCAAGATTCATTGTTTATGCACCAGAAATGTAAGTAAGTCTTTCAAAGAGTATTTTTTATAAAAGAAAGCTAAGAAATTTGGTGGTTTTGGTGAAAAAATGGGTTCAAGGATACGTGGGTTCTTTATTTATTTGAAGATAAGACTTTATTGCCCAGCAATTAAAAGTATTCAAACATGTTTTTCTACATAACTTGTTGTAAGGTGATCAGTGTTAAATAAAATATTAATCATCAAAAAAAAAAAATAGTGTCCACCTCTAAAAGGAGAAGAAAGTGAGATTATGATGTTAAAGGCCCTGGATTGGTCAGTCTATAATTTAGGTAGCAATGACTGATATTCCTAAACTCTAATAATTGATTTCTGACATTGTGGACTATTTTTCCAGACTATTTGCTAGGATTTCAGAAATAGATATTTACGTACTTTCACAGAGTTCAATCATTTTCACAGAGACAGATTGCTTATTTTTCTTTGTGGGTAGTTAATTTCTCATAATATAAATGTTCACAACATTCTAACAGGTAAGAGTCATTGATCCCCCTTGTTGAGAAGGATGCCCAAGTGTCCACCAGAGTTGAGACCCAGCAAGGTAGGCAGGCTCTAGATACAAAAAATTCAAGAATGTGAGATCCAGAAAAATGGATGGATCAAAGAAAGTGTGGAGGTAGGGGACTTTCTCAGTGTTCACAGTCGATGAGGCACTTCTAGTAACTACCAAGAGTGGTAGCATCCAGAAAGTTGAGTCAGACATACAGGGGGAGGTCTCTAAATGTCTCATAAGAGAATGACCCAGATTTTTTTAAAGCCAATAACCTTTTATTTTCTTTAATCCATGGCTTTTCTTCTGGAAAACCATGGATCTGAGGTGCATGCACACTCTCATGTCGGTGCTTCCAGAACACCTAACAGCTTTGAAATAGGAGTTGGGCATAAGCTTTTTGGCAGTACCCTGGACTCTGGTCCAGCCGTCTGCATGTCACACCTGGACTACCTTCAATGTTTCTTCACCTGTCCATCTGTGTATATCACACCTAGACTCCTCAGGTGCCTCCTCACTGTCTCTCTAACAAAAAGGTGCTATCTAAAAAACTGTTATTCTTGACCACAGTCCCTGCTACAAGGCTGCATTTGAAATATGTTCCATTTCTCTGTGTTCACACTCCCCACCCACCCATCCTTGCACCACTGATTTTTCCCTGACTCCCAACCCTCCTCCAGCTGATTCTACACAATCTCATGTATAGCATGAGATTCCAGCAGCACCTGCAGCCCTAGTCAAGAGCCGCACGATCCACTACCATGATCCTGTGGAATATCCCAACAATTCTGCCCTGACGGGTCTTCTTGGTGGGTTCCAGCATATACAAAGCCCCTACAGAGATGCAGGTTTGCTTTCCCTTACATTGGAAACACGTTTACAAGTTGTCTATTGCTGTTCCTTTAAATGTCACTGAAACTCTAAATCCCCTGAAAATGTGCCCCATACTCTTTTTTTCCTTATTTTTACTGGTGCTTTTTTTATTTTTTTAATTAACGTAAGTGTATTATTTGTTTCAGGGGTACAGGTCTGTGGATCATCAGTCTTACACAATTCACAGCACTCACCCAACCACCTTATCCTTCCCCCCACCCCCTGGCAACCCTCAGTTTGTTTCCTGAGATTGAGTCTCTGATGATTTATCTCCCTCCCAATTCCATCTTGTGAACACAGTCCTGCATGGAGGAGTTTAGGTATAGTCAGGACACATACACAAGTGCATACAGATGCAAACAACCTCAACATCAACCCCCTGCCAACCTCTGAGCTTGAGTTCCTGAAACACTGTGACACAAACGTTAACTGGTAAGATGTATGTTTTAAAGAAAGGGAGAGGTTGGGGCACCTGGGTGGCTCAGTCGGTTGAACATCTGACTCTTGGTTTCCACTCAGATTGTGATCTTGGGATCATGAGACCAAGGCCCCCACCTCCATCACCTTGGCTCTGCACTCAGCAGGGAATCTGCTTGGGATTCTCCTCCTTCTGCCCCTCACACTGTAAGCACACTCTCTCTCTGAAAATAAATAAGTAAACCTTTAAAAAACGGGGTGAGGGGAAGTACGGACAAATTTTAGATTATATCACATATACACATACTTTACATATGGCAAATTAGATTTGCCAGTTCATGAATATTTGAACTGGTACTATCTGTAGAGCACAAGCTAGCAAATACACCAAGAGGCATTTCTGTCATCTATGAAACCCATTCTTGTAATGGTAATAGTAATTCTTGTCCTGCATTAAATCTGTCAAATCTCCCAGAACATGGGAGAAGGGATGACTCCCTCCCAGCTTCTCTCGATGTAGATCTTTTTGGAAAGTCTATCCACCAAATCTTTGTTTGAAATTTCATTTCTTTTGCCCTTTTGTTCTATTTTGTTTCTTTTCCCAAATATCTCCAGAATGACTGTCAAAATGGAGAGTCCAAATGACTCTCCAAAATGATGCCCTGGAGGAATGTCCTGGGCTGTGGGCAGCTTGGAAAATGTCCTCTTTTTTCACTGTCCTCAGACCTGCAATGTGTGGCAAGGAGGAGCCCTGACCCAGGAGGGCACTAATGTGACCTACACAAACAAAAATCTCTGAAGTTCACATTTTGGCATGCAAATCCTTCAAACCTGCAAAATTCAAGGACAGACAGGCACTGGGGGCTCAGAAGTGTTCTAGAGAGATGAGTCAACATGCACCAGACGTGTGTGTGTGTGTGTGTGTGTGTGTGTGTGTGTGGTTAGGGGACACAGAAGGCTCAACAAGGAACATGAAGTTCAACGGCCCCCACAGTCCACCCAAATATCAACACAAAGCAAAATCAACATTGACACTAGTGTATGTAGTATTTAATGGAAGAGAGCAATAATGTTATCATACACATGGGGGAGAAAACATGAGTTCATTTCTGAAGTAAGCTTAACATCTCCAGCTGAATGGGTGCCCCCCAACTCTGAAAAGTTGAGTCTGGTCTGTGACCTAGGGTACACTAGGGTAATTCATTGCCTTTTTCTCTTCTCTGCCTCCTGAGGGTAAGGTTGGGGGGAGTAGGAGTGAGGGGATGGAGAGGATGTGGTTATAGTTTTCTTACAGGAAATGGCTGTTTTCTCAATTTTTCTCTCTTTTCATTTATTATTATTTTTTATTGAAGTATAGCTGACATACAATGTTATATTTGTTTCAGGTGTACAACATAGCAGTTTGAAGATTCTATTCATTACTCAGTGCTCACCACAATAAGTGTAGTCACCAATCTGTCAACAAAGTTATTACAATATTAATGACTATATTCCTCATGCTGTACTTTTCAACCCCATGACTTCTTTACTTTATAATGGGAGTGTGTCCCTCTTACTCCCCTTCACTGATTTCACCCATCCCCCTCCACCCTATCTCCCTCTGGCAACCACCACTTTGTTCTCTAGTGTTTTGTCTGGGTGCCCATTTGCTTTCTGAATTTCTTTATATGCCATGTGGTTTTCGGCACAATGAGGTGGTGGGGGAGTTTCTGAAACTGGAGCCTCACTTTCAGAAAGCCACTGCTGACTATGGATGACTCAGCTTCAAAAGTCAAATTATAGGATGGGAAAATGGCCCAGTGGTCATCCTCTGTGGATGAGCCCATGCCCATTCTCTTCCCAAGCCCTCGGCACATATCAGGGCAACCCTAGGTTCACCCAGAACTTGTAGGCTTGGCAGCACCGCGCTCTCCCCTGGGAGCCAGTTTGAATACCTCTCCTGAACTCTAAGCAGGGTACTTCTGGCAAGGGAGCCTATATAGGTGCCAACTGATACTCATGAAAGTCATCTTTTATGGCCTTCCTCCTTCATCTCATCTTTAGGAAAAATGTCTGAACATGCCTGATACTTTGGGAGGCTAAACACAACCAATTATAGGTTCATCAGTATTGGAAAGAGTTCCCAGCCTCGTTGGGTGGTTTTCCTGTCCAGCCGCAGCGTCATGCCTAGCACATCATACATATTCATGTCTTGGTAGTCATTTATAATTAGCAGCAACTTAGTAGGAAAAAATAAGATAAGTGGGAGTTTAGGAGGCTTATTTCTTACAAATTTCGTTCTAAATTTAAATGCACCTAATAAAAACTTCACGGTAACTGGATAATTTGAATATGTAGAGTCACTCAGACACCTTCCCCTCAGAACAATTTTTATTAAAATGCCATTTTGTAAAATTGGATTTTTATACATAAATGTAGCTCTAGCATTTATATTCTAAGGGAGTGATTTTTGAAGGACTGTTTTTTTAATTCATATAGTCTTATTAGAAAGCCTGTAGCCCCTGTGGAGGGAGACCAAGCTCGCACACCTATCTGGTCCCTGGGCATCATACTGTGGCCCTGGGGGTGTCTGCTCACCGTGGCACAAGGTAAACATCTGAGAACAGTATCCGGGGCAGTAAGGAGGAGGGCTCCATTTAGAGGAAACCCATCAAAGTCAGACCTTCCAAGGTCATTATGTGCTCTCTTTGCAGCTACAGATACTAAGAGCCAACTCTGGTGAAACACCTTCATGTCCAAGGATTAAATTCCCCTAGCTTGAAATATACCTCTGAGATCTTCCCCAAAAGCCAGGGAATAGGTTTCCCTCAGTGGATATGCAGTATGTCAAAGACCAAAAGTTTAAACTAGTGTTTACAATGCAAAGTCTTTAGGCTCAGGAATGCACAGACACCCCTCAAAGACCAGACTCATGGACCGTCCTCTGGAGCTGCCTACTGTGGGATGATGCATTTGGCTGAGAAGAGCAGGGCCCATGGCATCCGTTTCTAGGGCTGTAGCATCAGGTTCTGACGCTGGTGAGGAGGGTACTCAGTATCCCCAGGCCAGGCTGGCTGCAATCTGCACTCACTTTCAGGATAAGCTTTCTCTATGGCCAGATCCACCTCCATTTGAGGCTCAAACTTCTCAGGGCACTTGGCTTATTCAATCACTGGTTCCCCATAACTCTTCCTAAGAGAAACTCATGATGGAAAGTAGCTGTCAGAAAGCGCAAGTCACCAGGTTGGTGGGTTGTTCCTTATACCAGTAGTGGTAAAAATTAAAATTCCAAGCCTATGAGCATAACCCCAACAAGGGTCCTGATTCCTCCCTATCCTCTGAGGATTCTGTGGGGATCACTATCCCTGGCCTTTCACAATCAGAAGTCCCGCTTTACCATTCATGGTACAGTGGACATGGGGGCTAGCTCACTCCACATCCATTCCCCCTACTCTCCTTTGCCTGTGGAAGCCCCATTGTGTTCAGGCTCCTCCTCCTCTTTAGGAGAAGATGGTGGTTATAAAGCAAGCAAGGTCATCCCAGTTGACCCTCCTGCCCAGCCCTTGGCTCTGCACTGCTTTTGACCATGAGAAGTGTGAGGATGTCTGCTAGAGACTTCTAACGTGTGGAGAGTGAGTCTGGTATGAGGCCTGGGGAGCCCAGCCTAAGGGTGAGCAGATACATAGCAAGGGACAGAACTGAGAGAGCCAGGGAACGGGATCTCCCTATGCTTCTCACATGGGACATGGACACTGATTTAAAGCTAGCATGAGGCAAGTTTTCTTTTACTTGCAGCCAGAAGCCAAAGGACATATCTGTGTAAGATTTCTGCATAATTAAGCCTCATCACTCAACACTGAACACTTTCTCAGGGCAAAGTCATTCAAACCAAAGTTCCCAGTCTATTCACTATGACCTTTCAGTTACGAAAGTGGACAACATGGAGTAATCAACCATAGAGCTGAGGTTTCTAATGGAATTTGGGGTTCCTTCAATCCATTTCCAGGATTTCAACCTGATCATGGTCTGAGCATCACTTTTATCAAACACTAGCATGAGGACATAACATTATAGTTATGAAATTCTTAGGTGACCAAAGCCAAGAGGAATTGCTAATAAACTAAATAACAGGTGAAGGATTTGAAAATATAAACGTCATTTACTTGTATATTAAAGAATAATTTGCCATGACCAATCCTGAACTATAAAGACATTTTAGCTTTGAGAAATCCATAGATTAATTTGGGGGTGACCTTAGAAGATCACATCCATAGATCAAACACAAACTTTCATGGGATGAGTCCAAGAGCTGACACGAAGGTATGGACAAAATTCAACATCTACCACTGACTGGGGAAATCTTGGAGCAGACCAGCAACATGTGTCTCTTCTGATTGATTGATTGATTGATTGATTGATTTGCAGGAGAGAGACTGAGAGAGAAGACAAGTAGGGAGAGTAGCAGGCAGAGGGAGAAGCAGGCTCCCCACAGAGCAAGGAGACTGATGCAGGACTGGATCCCAGGACCCTGGGATCATGACCTGAGCTGAAGGCAGCTGCTTAACTGACTGAGCCACCCAGG
Organism: Lontra canadensis; assembly: GCF_010015895.1. Classification (NCBI taxonomy): domain Eukaryota; kingdom Metazoa; phylum Chordata; class Mammalia; order Carnivora; family Mustelidae; genus Lontra; species Lontra canadensis. The sequence goes on from NW_022631171.1 coordinate 1,034,587, forward strand.
CATCCCAACACGTGTCTCTTCTGAACATGGCAATCCTCCCAGGCCAACAAATGAATGTCACATAAAATAGAAATACTGGAGGTATTACCTTAAAAATTAAGACGCGCCAAGAATACCCTATTAAGTAGTACTGTCCTGTGAGTTCAACCAACACAATAACTAAAAAGGAGCATTTTAAGTGCTTAGTATATACAGGCTCACACATTCTCTCCTTTAACCCTTGTGACTCCATCAAACAGATACTACCATTTTTCTATCTTACAGGAAACAAAACCAAAGCCTAAAGAAGTTTGATAGTATTTAATTAAGAATATGAAGCAGAGCTTATTTTTAACCTTGATCTCCCCTTTACAGATGTGGAATAGAAAGGGCCTGCACAGCTACTGGAAAGGATAAAATTGTCATTACATGTGATTATACCCAGAAAAACTATAGGACTGAAAGATTGTTAAAGTTCATAACAACATGGTGAAGCAACTAAACACAGGATAATGATATATGTAAGGGCCTGCTTAGCCAGAGCGAGCCATTTTGTTGTTTATGCAGTAAACTTGGATTGACCCTGCCCCCACCTCTAGAGGAACTTACTTAGAAACAAGTCTGGGAAACCAGAAAAAAATATGACTGACCAGCCCCTGATAACAGAGCCCATATACCAGGACATGTCAGGTCAGGGGGAGGTAATGGAGTCCAGATACAAGGATGTGTCCGGCCAGGTGGAGACATCCAATCAATTGAAAGCGCAGGTATTACCCGCCAAGGAGTGTGAGCCCCGCTTATCAGGCGCCAGACAAAGGCGCCGATTCCAGCCAATGTCATAGGCTGAATTAAATGACTATCATGGTATCGGTAGAGTGTAATCCGATTGGCTGCCCGTATGTAACCTAGCATGATTGTACGATGTTTTCTGTGCGCTACATTCTCATTGGCCAGGCTCAACTATATGGCTTTTACTCTATAAAAACTGGCCTACGAGACTAGAAGGTCATCGCTTTCCTTTGTGAAAGATGACCCCCAACGTCAGTTTCAGTTCTTGGTGCTGGCGCAAAATAAAGCCCTGCTTAACTTTCACCTTGTATCGGTCTCGTCCTTTTGTCTAGGGGACCCTTTCAGTGGGGGCTCGTCCCGGGATAAAACAGCGAGGACTGAGCCAGCATCAGAAAGCCTCCGGAGGTAAGATCTCAAGACCCCTTGAGATCCCATCTGTCTGTCTGTCTGTCTGTCTGCAGAGCTCCAGGGTAAAGCCCGCCAGGGAGAATCTGGACGCAGCATTGCTCCCCAGGGCTGGAGTGGATGCGGGGATGCCCCATCCCTCCAGGGGGGGGATTGCCAGGGGGTATGGGCCCTCCCAGGCAATCAGGGGACCGAGAAAATCCCCAACAGTGGGTGCATCTAGGGGACCAGGAAAATCCCCACCAGCGAGTACATCTAGGGGACCGGGAAAATCCCCACCAGCGAGCATGTCTAGGGGACTGAGAAAATCCCCAGCAACCGCTGGGTCTACAGATGCACGTAGGGAACCGAGAAAATTCCATACAGCGGCAGGTTAGTTTTTAAGCTGGGATTATATCTTGCACACCTTTGGGTTTGACATCTGGTCGAAGAAAGGCCGCTGGGTCTGTGGCTGTCTTTGTCTTGTCTTTTTGTTGTCTGTTGTGTTGTTTGTTGTGTTTAAAGAAATGGGGCAAGCAGAGAGTGAGGGGACTCTTTCATCTCTCCGTTCCTCCTCATAGATGTGGGGCTTCTCCCTCACTCATTTCCCGTGTCAATGGCTATAACAAAGCCAACTGGGGTTAGTCTAACTCGTGACAGAGATTTTAAGGAACATTCCCAAGCAGCTGCCGAAACTCTTTGTTTCGGGGAAGTTTCCCGGTCTTCTCTGGCCTGACTTGGACTGCTTAACCCCTCCCCCCTTGCGGGTGGGAAAGCATAACATCTGCTCCTTTCTTGGAGCTGATGAAGCTCTAAAACCGGGAATCCTTTCTCCGCCTCCTGGCAGCATTTTTTTTCCTCTGTTTTTTCACTGTCAAGGAGCAAGAAGAGCAGCCCCTGGACCTAACGCCCCCCACTCCAGATCTTCCCATCCGGGTCTCAGGTAAACATTCGAAGCCGAGTGGGCCCAGGTGGAACGTAAATCAGTATTGGAACTAAGTTAAATTTGTCGGGTTAATTAGGATGAACATGTCTTTTGAGTTAACAGCAGTAAATGTGAAACTTCAATCAGAGTTTACTTAAGATCAAATAAGCTCGTGTTATTTCTGTTAAAATCTGTGTTAAAATTTGTTAGCAAAGAAATTACTAAACTGATGGTTAATTGTCTGTCTCAAAGTTTTAATGGATAATTTGTTAAAGTAACTTTCAAAGTCTTTGGTAACCTGAAACTTTAAAGTTTTGGTTGGATGACAAATGGTTTTAAATTATGGACATCTAGGTCTTAAACAGGATAAAATGCTAAGTCATTAATTACTGGATGTAGGTTTGTGCTTTTGACTTCTTACTGCAAAGAAACTAAGAGTATTTAAATCTGTTGGTAAACATGTTTTGCGCTTAACTGATTCATAAATTTGCCATCTGAATAATTCTGTTATAACAGTTCACAATTGGTTAATACTTAATCTTCACTAGAGATTAAGGTATTTCTAAGAATATAAAATTCTGCTTAGTGTAACTAAGACTGATGAAAATAAATGAAGCAACTCTGTGGAAAAGTAAATGATATGTAAGAAAGATTTAAGGAATAGAAATGCATTTTATTAAAGATAAAAGGTAATTTTGTCCTAAATGAGATGGTGGTTTGGAAGGAAATGGCTTGGGACAAAACCTGAATACAAAGGAAAGTTGTAGAAGCTTTGTGAAGGGAAATCTTCAGAAAAGGAATTTTAGGTATGGTCAGGACAGACTAAGAGAGGAAAAAAAAAGGGGGAGAAAAAGACCAGATGCCTGATCCTATTTAAATAAGAAAGAAAGGAAAACAGCCTCCAAGGTGATTTAGGAATTTTAGGATTAGGACGTGCCTCCACATAGATTATACTTCCAAGTGAAAGGGCCATTTGGCCTTGAGAGATTAAGAAAGCAGCCCAACCTTGAGGGACTGCAAAACAGCCTGTTACCATCCCCCATTGCCTGTAACCATAGAAACTCAGTCTTATTTGTAAAGAGTGAAAGGGGAGACTGATCACCTCCAATTAGCCAGGGATACCCAGAGGTGGGGTGTCCAACCTGTTTGAATCTGAAGAGTGCCTGACTGTGTGAATGTGTCTGTATGGCTCCACCGCTTCGGCTACGGAGTCTGAGTGGGCTGCACCCTGAGTCTCGCGGGGCATCATATGGCATAACGGTCATCTACTCCATGGAGTAGCCTGGTCCGGGGCTTATACGGACAGACCTTAGCTAAGACGCTCCTAAGTTCCCGTGAGGGACGTGAGCAGGACAGCATCTGAAAGATCCCCCTCCCTTTGTTTGTGATGTCATTCACAATGGGAGGGAAACGCAGAAAACTCATATCTTAAGACTGCACACTTAAAAATAAAAAAGGGAAAGACACTGGTATAGAAAAGCTGGTTTTCTCTCTGTTTAAAAGAGCAAAGTTTTCTTCGGTTAATTGAAATATAAAGGGTTTTCTCTTTGCCTGCCCAGAAAACCCAGTTTCTATGTTTTGTTTTATCAGGTGTTTCACATCCCTAATTATATTTAGGCGTGTGTTTTTAAACTTTCTAAGGTTTTAGCAATTGTTGACAAGATTTAAACCAATAACCTTGGGTTACATTTGGGTAAATGCTGTACCTATTCTAGAGATTCTATGCAATTCCTAAAGTTTTAATATGTTGATGGATCATCACTTGATATTGTGATTATGGAAATGTTACCTGTCACAGAAGTAACCTGATTTCTTGCCAGTTAAATTGTAAATTCTCATCTCATCAGCTCTTTACCATATCTATTCTGAGTTTTTGTCATTTGTAATTGTTTTAATTCTCTTGTAAGATGAATTCTGCCCTAAAAGAACTTCATATGGGAGACTTTCAGGACAAATACAGGTCTTTGATATATTAAAATCCTGGAACTGAAATGGGTAAGAATTTACAGAAGTAAGAGCTGCATTCAGACTAAACCAGAATTAGTAACATGGGACTAAATGAACTGAAAGATTGTAGTGTTGTGTCTCTTAATGTTTCATCTTATTTTAAACATTACTGGTTCTGTAATGTTTGTTCCTCCTGACTAGGGAAACTTTTTCCTAAGTTATCTGTGACTTATAGAAATGTAAAAATATTGATTTGTAAACAAATCAAGGCATTCAACTTTTCTCTCTATTTGAACCCTCTGAAACCAAAAGGTCTCAGTAAGTATTCTTTCTTCCATGGCAATCAGTCATTTGCATAAGTTCAATAAGAATCTGTTCTCCTTATAACAGGACAGCATTGGAAACTAGTTATTTCACCAAGGCTTTGACTGGAATGTCATATTTGAAAAGACTCAGATTGACCATACAGTTTAAAGGAACTAAGGTTGACTTTATGAAACCTGGAGCCGTAAAGCCCTTTGGAACTGTTGGCTTGATACCTTGCTTACAGAGTTCCCAGAAGCCTCACCAGGTGAGTAAAGAATGTCACTTCCTGGCAGGCACAGGAACTTCAGGAAGAGGAATTCGCCCAAATCGACAGGTATTGCAGGCATGTCTGATGGCAAGTACATGGCTTGGCTTCTGGCCTTAGTTCTAGGTTGAACTAAAAGTTCAACCTAGAGATTCCTTATAAGAAGTTCCAGCAAAGCAGATTCTAAAAGGTCTATATGATCACACTCACTGTTCTTGCTGAGCTTATGTAAATAATTAGGCCAAGTTTGTTAAAACTGGACTTGTTTTTCAAATAAATTAGTCTTGATTTGGCTATCTCTGGAAAGGAGGGTTATTTTAGAGAGAAAAATTATGTTTTAATAACACGCCTTTATGGATGTTAAATTCTAGACTTGATTGTCTTTAAATGTTTGTTTACCTAAGCTAGACAACTTGAGGCAAACTTCAGATAAAGATTTAAAATATTTACAAAAATGGGTTAAACTAGACTATGAAGGGGACTGGGCTAAGACTAGGAAGAAATTAGTAAGCCAAATACATCAGAGAACTCATCTGGGGACACACAAGCTTAAGGAGCTTATGGGCAAGCGGTTTCAGGTTTCTAAATTATGGCGTATGATTCAGGATATGGTTAATAGATGCGCTCAATGTCAGGCGGTAAATGTGGGAAGAACTAGAATGGGAAGAGGGAAGAGAAAAAGAGGTAAGGATCCAGGAATTTATTGGGAAATGGATTTTACAGAGATGAAACTGGGAAAATATGGACATAAGTATATGTTAGTTTTTGTGGATACCTTTTCAGGCTGGGTAGAGGCTTTTTCTGCCAAACATGAGATAGCAGGCGTGGTAGCCAAAAGCTATTAGATGTTTGGGTTACCTCTCGCGATCGGGTCAGACAATGGCCGTGCATTTGTGAGTTTGGTCTCACAGGCATTGGCCAAGGCCATGGGCACTAACTGAAAACTACATTGTGCCTACCGGCCTCAGAGTTCCAGGCAAGTAGAGAGAATAAATTGGACTCTCAAAGAGACCTTGACACAGCTAATTCTGGAGGCTGGTGGTGGATGGGTGGCTCTCCTTCCTTTCACCCTCCTCACAGCGTGATGTACACCCTATTTAAACAAGGTGACCCCATTTGACATAATGTTTGGGAAACACCCCCACCCACTCTGCCCTCGGCTATAAGAGGCTGCCCTAGCAAAAATGATTGGTCAGCCTGTACTCCAGTCACTGCAGGCATTACAATCTGTCTAGCCCACGCAGGGATCCAAACTGCCCACACTGAGACAGAGACAGAGCTGGAACCACATCCTTACCAACCCGGGGACTTGGTTTGGATACATCACCACCAAGTGGGAAACTTGGAGCCTTACTGGAAGGGACCTTTACTGTCATCCTGACCACCCCCATGGCAGTGAAAGTAGAAGGCATCCGGGCCTGGATTCATGGGGGTCATGTCAAACGAGCCGAGGACGAGGACGCCCCCCAGAGATGGAAGCTGCTGCCAGTGGACCCTGCAGATCGTGGACTAAAGCTAAGACTCAAAAGACTATGAGTTCATTGTTGCTCCTATTGTTACCTCTTTTTATAAGAGCTTCTAAGTCACCTCATAAGACAGAAAAGTATAGGTGGAAATTAAACGAACGGAATTAGGAGAAGTGGAAAATGTTATACAAAGCGGTGAATGGCTAACTCATCAGTCGACTGTGCAATTTAATGTAACCTTATGCCAATTGGCACCCATTAACCCCTGTTTAGATGCCTTACAGTTTTACATGTGCCCTAACACTGGGCCTCCCCAATGCGGTGGGGGGGAAGGGCCTGGGGGCCCACCAGAGTACTATTGTGCACAATAGGGATGCTATAAAAGTTTGTTCAACTGGTCTCCGTGGACAACTTCCCTAAAATCAGCAATTGCAGGCCCCCTGGTTTTATAATTACTAATGTTACTTTTTGGCCCCTGCATTATAAACGCCCTAATGTCATTTGTACAAAAGAAAATTAGAGCGATAAACATGTTAATTGTACATGCTCAATATAACCCCTTACAACAAAAAAAACATAAAACTAGGCTAAAAAGTCAAGGATTTTACTAATCTCCAAAGAAAAGGGTGGAATGTAAGGGCCTACTTAGCCAGAGCGAGCTATTTTGTTGTTTATGCAGTAAACTTGGATTGACCCTGCTCCCTCCCAGAGGAACTTACATAGAAACAAGTCTGGGAAACCAGAAAAAAATATGACTGACCAGCCCCTGATAACAGAGCCCATATACCAGGACATGTCAGGTCAGGGGGAGGTAACAGAGTCCAGATACAAGGACGTGTCCAGCCAGGTGGAAATGTCCAATCAAGGGAAAGTGCACGTATTACCTCCCTACCTGCCAAGGATGTGTTTGGCCAGGTGGAGACATCCAATCAAGTGAAAGTGCACGTATTACCCGCCAAGGAGTGTGAGCCCCGCCTATCAGGCACCAGACAAAGGCGCCGATTCCAGCCAAGGTCATAGTCTGAATTAAATGACTATCATGGGGTAGAGTGTAATCCGATTGGCTGCCCGTATGTAACCTAGCATGATTGTATGACGTTTTCTGTGCGCTACATTCTCATTGGCCAAGCTCAACTATATGGCTTTTACTCTATAAAAACTGGCCTATGAGAATAGAAGGTCGTCGCTTTCATTTGTGAAAGGTGACCCCAAAGGTTCGGTTTCAGTTCTTGGTGCTGGCGCAAAATAAAGCCCTGCTTAACTTTCACCTTGTATCGGTCTCGTCCTTTTGTCCACGGACCCTTTCAATATACATTCATAAATAATGTCCCTATATGTTAGCAATAGTGGTTAGAAAAGATAATGGGAGGGGGGAGGAGTCAAGATGGCAGAGAAGTAGCAGGCTGAGACGACCTCCGGTAGCAGGAGATCAGCTAGATAGCTTATCTAAACATTGCGAACACCTACAACTCCAATGGGAAATCGAAGAAAAGATCAACAATTCTAGAAACAGAAAATCGACCACTTTCTGAAAGGTAGGACCTGCGGAGAAGTGAGTCTGAAGCGACAGGAAGATAGACTGGGGGGAGGGAGGGGCCGGCTCCCGGCAAGCAGCGGAGCAACGGAGCACAACATCAGGACTTTTAAAAGTCTGCTCCACTGAGGGACATCTCTCCAGAGGCTAAATTGGGGTGAAGCCCACACGGGGTCAGCGTAACCCCAGGTCCCACGGGATCACAGAAGGACCGGGGGTGTCTGAGTGTCACAGAGCTCACAGGTATTAGAGCAGGGAAGCCGGCTACAGCGACACAGCCAAGGAGTGAGCTCTCAGCTCAGGGTTACCTTGAACCGGTTGCAGGCTGGGTGAGCTCAGAGCGCAGCCAGAGGCCACGGAGACGGAAGCGACCGAGCACTTTTCTCCAAGCGCGAGCAACTGAGCGCTTTTCTCCAAACGTGACCAGAGGCCAGGGAGACGGGAACAATTGGGTGCTTTTCTCTGAGGGTGCACAGAGGAGAGGGACCCCAAGCTCTCAGCTCCTCCGGGCCAGAGATCAGGAGGCCGCCATTATCATTCCCGTCCTCCGGAACTCTACAGAAAGTGTTCAGGGAACAAAAGCTCCTGAAAGTGAACCTGAGCGGATTATTTAGCCCGGCTCCTGATAAGGGCGGGGCAATTCCACATCGGGAAAAGACACTTGAGAATCACTACAACAGGCCGCTCCCCCAGAAGATCAACAAGAAACCCAGCCAAGACCAACTTCACTTACCAAGGAGAACAGCAGAACTCCAGAGGAGGAGAAAGCAAAGCAAGGAATTCATGGCTTTCTCCTCATGTCTTGCAGTTAATTTTTTTTTCTTTTTTCTTCTGCTAAATTTTTTTTTAACTTTTACCCTTTCCTCTTTTAACTTTTTTTAACTAGTTTATCTTAACAATACCTTACCAGAAAATAATAATAATAATCTTTTTTGAAACTTCATTATTATAGTCATATTTTATCCTCCATTGTATCTAACTATATTTTTTGTATATAATAATTTTTTTTAATATTTTTTCCTTATTTCTTTTCTTTTCTTTTTTTCTTTTTTTTTTTTTCTTGTTTATCCCCTTTCTCCCTCCCACGGTTTGGGGTCTCTTCTGATTTGGTTAAAGCACATTGCCCTGGAGTCTTTGCCTCCCTTTTAACATTTTATTTGCTCCTTTATATATTCTTATCTGGACAAAATGACAAGGCGGAAAAACTCACCACAAAATGAAGAACAAGAGACAGTACCGAAGGCTAGGGAACTAATTAATACGGGCATTGGTAATATGACAGATCTAGAGTTCAGAATGACGATTCTCAAGGTTCTAGCCGGGCTTGAAAAAGGCATGGAAGATATTAGAGAAACCCACTCCAGAGAGATAAAAGGCCTTTCTGGAGAAATAAAGGAACTAAAATCTAACCAAATTGAAATCAAAAAAGCTATTAATGAGGTGCAATCAAAAATGGAAGCTCTTACTGCAAGGATAAATGAGGCAGAAGAAAGAATTAGTGACATAGAAGACCAAATGACAGAGAATAAAGAAGCTGAGCAAAAGAGAGACAAACAGCTACTGGACCACGAGGGGAGAATTTGAGAGATAAGTGACACCATAAGACGACACAACATTAGAATAATAGGGATTCCAGAAGAAGAAGAAAGAGAGAGGGGAGCAGAAGGTATATTGGAGAGAATTATTGTAGAGAATTTCCCTAATATGGCAAAGGGAACAAGCATCAAAATCCAGGATATGCAAAGAATGCCCCTCAAAATCAATAAAAATAGGTCCACACCCCAACACATGATAGTAAAACTTACAAGTCTTAGTGACAAAGAGAAAATCCTGAAAGCAGCCCAGAAAAAGAAGTCCATAACATACATGGATAAAAACATTAGATTGGCAGTAGACTTATCCACAGAGACTGGCAGGCCAGAAAGAGCTGGCATGATATATTCAGAGCACTAAATGAGAAAAACATGCAGCCAAGAATACTATATCCAGCTAGGCTATCATTGAAAATAGAAGGAGAGATAAAAAGCTTCCAGGACAAACAAAAACTGAAAGAATTTGCAAGCACCAAACCATCTCTACAGGAAATATTGAAAGGGGTCCTCTAAGCAAAGAGAGACTCTAAAAGTAGCAGATCAGAAAGGGACAGAGACAGTATACAGTAACAGTCACCTTACAGGCAATACAATGGCATGAAATTCATATCTGCTGCTGCCCCTCGGAACAATTTGTTACTTAAACTGTAACCCCTGGAGGATTTTACTAGTTGCCAAGCACATTTAGATATGGCCTTAAGAAATACATATACTGGCAACAAGTCTTTGGGGAGAAGGACGATATACAACTGTGAAGCTGGGCAGCTGGGTATGCCTGGCTCGCTCAGGGCAGAACACTGCCCCTTCACAGAAGCTGGGCTGCTGGGGATGCCCGGCTCGCTCAGGGCGGGAGGCCGCCCCTTCAGAGAAGCCGGGCAGCCAGGAACACCCAGTCCACCCAGGGCGGAACGCCGCCTGCTTCAAGGAAGCCAGCACCCAGGAACACCCGGTCAGCTCAGGGTGGAACGAAAACCGCCTACTTCCCTTTTCTGTTATCGCTCCTTTCTCTTCCCAGAAGCGCCCGTTGTTAGTTAGATGAGTCCTTTGAATGTGCTTGGTTAATTATAAACTTTATCCTCCTCCTTGCTTGTCCGCAAGACATGACTAACGTTTGACCTTCAACGGTCCTTCTGTTGGCTATTGTTTCTATCTAATAAAAGTGAGACTGTGGAGTTGCTCATGGCAGCAGTCCTTTTCAACTGTTGTCCCCTGCTCCCAATCTCTTGCAGCTGACTTGTTTGTGCCTAATTCTTCTCCCATCGCCAACTGGAAGCAGCAATATCTCTCAATAGTTACCCTGAATGTTAATGGGCTAAATGCCCCAATCAAAAGACACAGGGTATCAGATTGGATAAAAAACCAAAACCCATCAATATGCTGCCTACAAGAAACTCATTTTAAACCCGAAGACACCCCCAGATTTAAAGTGAGGGGGTGGAAAACAATGTACCATGCTAATGGACATCAGAAGAAAGCTGGGGTGGCAATCCTTATATGAGATCAGTTAGATTTTAAGCCAAAGACTATAATAAGAGATGAGGAAGGACACTATATCATACTCATAGGATCTGTCCAACAAGAAGACCTAACAATTTTAAATATCTATGCCCCTACCATGGGAGCAGCCAACTATATAAACCAATTAATAACAAAATCAAAGAAACACATCAACAATAATACAATAATAGTAGGGGACTTTAACACTCCCCTCACTGAAATGGACAGATCATCCAAACAAAAGATCAGCAAGGAAATAAAAGCTTTGAATGACACACTGGACCAGATGGACAACACAGATGTATTCAGATATTCCATCCCAAGCAACAGAATACACATTCTTCTCTAGTGCACATGGAACATTCTCCAGAATAGATCACAACCTCGGTCCTAAATCAGGTATCAACCGGTATCAAAAGATCGGGATCATTCCCTGCATATTTTCAGACCACAATGCTCTGAAGCTAGAACTCAATCACAAGAGGAAATTTGGAAAGAACCCAAATACATGGAGACTAAACAGCAACCTTCTAAAGAATGAATGCGTCAACCAGGAAATTAAAGAAGAATTGAAAAAATTCATGGAAACAAATGATAATGAAAACACAACGGTTCAAAATCTGTGGGACACAACAAAGGTAGTCCTGAGAAGAAAATATATAGCGGTACAAGCCTTTCTCAAGAAACAAGAAAGGTCTCAGGTACACAACCTAACCCTACACCTAAAGGAGCTGGAGAAAAAAACAACGAAGAAAGCCTAAACCCAGCAGGAGAAGAGAAATCATAAAGATCAGAGCAGAAATCAATGAAATAGAAACCAAAAAAAAAAAAAAACAATAGAACAAATCAACAAAACTAGGAGCTGGTTCTTTGAAAGAATTAATAAGATTGATAAACCCCTGGCCAGACTTATCAAAAAGAAAAAAGAAAGGACCCAAATCAATAAAATCATGAATGAAAGAGGAGAGATCACAACCAACACCAAAGAAATACAAACAATTATAAGAACATACTATGAGCAACTCTACGCCAACAAATCTGACAATCTGGAAGAAATGGATACATTTCTAGAAATATATAAACTACCACAACTAAACCAGGAAGAAATAGAAAACCTGAACAGACCCATAACCAGTAAGGAGATTGAAACAGTCATCAAAAATCTCCAAACAAACAAAAGCCCAGGGCCAGACGGCTTCCCGGGGGAATTCTACCAAACATTTAAGGAAGAACTAATTCCTATTCTCCTGAAACTGTTCCAAAAAATAGAAATGGAAGGAAAACTTCCAAACTCATTTTATGAGGCCAGCATCACCTTGATCCCAAAACCAGACAAGGATCCCATCAAAAAAGAGAACTACAGACCAATATCCTTGATGAACACAGATGCAAAAATTCTCACCAAAATACTAGCCAATAGGATCCAACAGTACATTAAAAGGATTATTCACCACGACCAAGTGGGATTTATTCCAGGGCTGCAAGGTTGGTTCAACATCTGCAAATCAATCAATGTGATACAACACATTAATAAAAGAAAGAACAAGAACCATTTGATACTCTCCATAGATGCTGAAAAAGCATTTGACAAAGTACAGCATCCCTTCCTGATCAAAACTCTTCAAAGTGTAGGGATAGAGGGCACATACCTCAATATTATCAAAGCCACCTATGAAAAACCCATCGCAAGTATCATTCTCAATGGAGAAAAACTGAAAGCTTTTCCGCTAAGGTCAGGAACATGGCAGGGATGTCCGTTAACACCACTGCTATTCAACATAGTACTAGAAGTCCTAGCCTCAGCAATCAGACAACAAAAAGAAATTAAAGGCATCCAAATCGGCAAAGAAGAAGTCAAACCGTCACTCTTCGCAGATGATATGATACTATATGTGGAAAACCCAAAAGACTCCACTCCAAAACTGCTAGAACTGGTACAGGAATTCAGTAAAGTGTCAGGATATAAAATCAATGCACAGAAATCAGTTGCATTTCTCTACACCAACAACAAGACAGAAGAAAGAGAAATTAAGGAGTCAATCCCATTTACAATTGCACCCAAAACTATAAGATACCTAGGAATAAACCTAACCAAAGAGACTAAGAATCTATACACAGAAAACTATAAAGTACTCATGAAAGAAATTGAGGAAGACACAAAGAAATGGAAAAATGTTCCATGCTCCTGGATTGGAAGAACAAATATTGTGAAAATGTCTATTCTACCTATAGCAATCTACACATTTAATGCAATCCCTACCAAAATCCCATCCATTTTTTTCAAAGAAATAGAACAAATAATCTTAAAATTTATATGGAACCAGAAAAGACCTCGAATAGCCAAAGGAATATTGAAAAAGAAAGCCAAAGTTGGTGGCATCACAATTCCGGACTTCAAGCTCTATTACCAAGCTGTCATCATCAAGACAGCATGGTACTGGCACAAAAACAGACACATAGATCATTGGAACAGAATAGAGAGCCCAGAAATGGAACCTCAATTCTGTGGTCAACTAATCTTCAACAAAGCAGGAAAGAATGTCCAATGGAAAAAAGACTGCCTCTTCAACAAATGGTGTTGGGAAAATTGGACAGCCACATGCAGAAAAATGAAATTGGGCCACTTCCTTACACCACACACGAAAATAGACTCCAAATCGATGAAAGACCTCAATGTGAGAAAGGAATCCATCAAAATCCTTGAGGAGAACACAGGCAGCAACCTCTTTGACCTCAGCCGCAGCAACTTCTTCCTAGGAAGATCGCCAAAGGCAAGGGAAGCAAGGGCAAAAATGAACTGTTGGGATTTCATCAAGATCAAAAGCTTTTGCACAGCAAAGGAAACAGTTAAGAAAACCAGAAGACAACTGACCGAATGGGAGAAGCTATTTGCAAACGACATATCAGATAAAGGGCTAGTATCCAAAATCTATAAAGAGCTTAGCAAACTCAACACACAAGGAACAAATAATCCAATCAAGAAATGGGCAGAGGACATGAACAGACATTTCTGCAAAGAAGACATCCAGATGGCCAACAGACACATGAAAAAATGCTCCACATCTCTCGGCATGAGGGAAATACAAATCAAAACCACAATGAGGTAGCACCTCACACCAGTCAGAATGGCTAAAATTAACAAGTCAGGAAATGACAGATGCTGGTGAGGATGCGGAGAAAGGGAAACCCTCCTACACTGCTGGTGGGAATGCAAGCAGGTGCAGCCACTCTGGAAAACAGTGTGGAGGGTCCTCAAAAAAAAAAAAAAAAATGAAAATAGAGCTACCCTATGACCCAGCAGTTGCACTGCTGAGTATATATCCTAAAGATACAAACGTGGTGCTCCTAAGGGGCACGTGCACCTAAATGTTTATGGCAGCAATGTCCACAATAGTCAAACTATGGAAAGAACCTAGATGGCCATCAACAGATGAATGGATAAAGAAGATGTGGTATAGATATATAATAGAATACTATGCAGCCATCAAAAGAAATGAAATCTTGCCACTTGCAACTACGTGGATGGAACTAGAGGGTATTATGCTTAGCAAAGTGAGTCAGTCAGAGAAAGACAACTATCAGATGATCTCCCTGATATGAGGAAGTGGAGATGCAACATGGGGGGTTTGAGGGGTAGGTAAAGAAAAAATGAAAGAAGATGGGATCGGGAGGGAGACAAACCATAGAAGACTCAATCTCAAAAAACAGACTGAGAGTTGCTGGGGGGAGTGGATACAGGAGAGGGTGGTGGGGATATGAACATTGGGGAGGGTATGTGCTATGATGAGTGCCATGAAATGTGTAAACCTGGCAAGTCACAGACCTGTACCCCTGGGGATAAAAACACATTATATATTTATTTAAAATTTTAAAAAGAAAAAAAAAGAAAAGAATGGGAGAAGAAACCCTTTTCACAAAAATTAAATTAAAAAGTAGGTGGAGGGGCGCCTGGGTGGCTCAGTGGGTTAAAGCCTCTGCCTTCGTCTCAGGTCATGATCCCAGGGTCCTGGGATTGAGCCCCGCATCAGGCTCTCTGCTCAGTAGGGAGCCTGCTTCCCTTCCTCTCTCTGCCTGCCTCTCTGCCCATTTGTGATCTGTCAAATAAATAAATAAATAAATAAATAGGTGGAAATAATTTAACAGAATTTGTAGGCTTTGTATGTTGAAGCTATCATCACTTTAAATGCCCTGACTAAATGGAGAGAGCATTTAATTTTTTTGGATGGGACAAGTTAGTGCTATAAGAGCCTTCCCAAATTTATGTAGATTAAAATAAATTACATAAAAATCTCAATGGTCTCTTTTGAATCTAAAGAAGTAATTTAAATCTCATCTAGAAAAATCTAGGGAAAATCTAGAGAAATCTAGGGGAAAAGGAAAAACCTACAAAGTGAGCGGAGGAAAGCATCACTCACCTGCCAGTACCAGATATTATAGTGTATTTTAAAACATCAATAATCAAGCCAGCATGAACTGGAGCTGAGACATAAGACAGCTCTTTGTACTATTCTTGCTACTTTTCTGTATGTGTGAAATTACATAAAAATGATGAATAGTATTATGTCAAAATAAGTCAGCACCTGAGCTTGTTATGCTGCCAAGACTAATTGGCTATGTCCGCATGCATTCCAACTCCATGGTCCTTGGGAGGGGATCCCATTGGAGCTAGGCTACCTCTGGGAGGGAACAGGAATGTGGAGTGCCCACTCGGAGGCCAGGGGTCCTTTGCTGGGTCAGGTGGGAGATTGTTCCTGGAGGGTGAAGCTGGAAGCCATTGCAATGGCGTATTTGATGAGGCAAGTAGACTGAACACTCACTGCCACAGAGCTCTGTATTCAGGAGTTTCAGCGTCTGCTGTGGAGAATGGAGGCCAACAAGTCCATCTTCATAATCACTGCCAAGTCTTGGAAGCACTTAGCTCTCAGTAGAAACAAACCTCAGTAAGATGATTCAAGTGATGGATGGGTAGATGGACAAATATGCAAAGAGAAAGATGGATGGACATGGGAATAAACCTCCCTCGATGGCAAGGAAGAGTTCTGAACTTTCTACCATGCCCCTAAAAAGTTCCCTTTCCTTCAAAATCATCCTGACTCTGCAAGTGACAGAAACTTGTTTGCCCAGGTAAGTTCATCCCATCATGCAAACCTGACTGCACCAGCCTCTTGTCCACCTAATGTGGATTGAGACCACACACAAGACACTCCTAGGGCATCCTCCAGTGCGTGCTTCAGCCTCCTTCAGAAGGAATGCTCAGGTTAACCAGCCAATGAGAACAGGTAAATACACTCTGGGAAGCAAGGGAGGCAGAAGCTCCACCAGCACACAGGAAGGACCCTGTGCCAGCAGTGCCCCAGGTCCCCAGGGCTGCCAGCTTTCAGCCAGGTGAAGAAAGGGCCACCTCTCTGCCTCCCTGCTGCTCCCACCTAGCTGTCATCCAACTCACCTGTCCACTCTTCACCCCCTCTATCTTCCTCTCTAACTCTTCTGTCTGTATCATCTCACTGCCTGTTACTTCTATCCATCCTACATGCCATTGGCTTAAAAGAGAGGTCTGAGTCAGCCGTGATGGTCCTGCTGGGCCCCACACCTGGACTGGGATGCCCCAGTCCCTACCACCATCTCCCTATTTGCTGCTTGTAGGTTTAGTCAGCGGTGCTGATGTACAGGGCGCCTGAGCGCCACCAAGGCAACACCCCTGCACAAAGCCCCTGTCCAGACCACTCCTTTTGTGGTGACCAAGGGCACAGCCCAGCTGCTCTCTCTAGAGGGCTACCTCTAACACTTGCAAATGCCTTCCTTTAATGTGGTTTTGGGATAACCAACCAACCAACTCAAAACTTCACTTCTGCAATGGTTTCTCCAGACAGTTCCTGATGTCTAGGCTGCTGGGAGGAGGGCCACGTGACACCTGTTTTCTTCAACTTTCTACATCAGAATGTGATCCAGAATGTTTAGCATTCAAATAGAAATATTTTACATGACAAGGAGTTATTATTTTAGAATGAATGCTTTTAAAATAAAGTTGAACCTGAAAGATCAGACTTGTTCTATTATTCCAAATACTTGGCTCAAATGTTGAGAATTACTACAAACTGATACTGGCTCAGAGGGAGAAAACACTCTAACTAGAGTTGTTTGCAATAAAGCAGGTTGCCTGTTGCTGGTATTAATCACGAAGAGGCAGGATATCCATCTGTCTATGATGCCAGCTAAAATAATCCCATGTAATGATTACAATCTGTTTTCAATCCTTTACACTAACACAAATTTAATTCTCA
This sequence comes from Lontra canadensis, assembly GCF_010015895.1. NCBI lineage: Eukaryota > Metazoa > Chordata > Mammalia > Carnivora > Mustelidae > Lontra > Lontra canadensis. Next base: position 1,051,552 of record NW_022631171.1, read on the forward strand.
CTTCAGATGGTAAGCGTTGTTGGAACAGACTCTAAAATCCTTCCAGCTCTGAGGCTATACACTCTGGCAAATCTGCCCTCTCACTCCCAAATTTAATCTCAAGCTATTCTCAAATGAACTTTACATGTCAACTTTGATTAAAAATACAACTTTAGGGACTTTAGGTTAAATATAGTGAACGTTCTAAACACACACATTTGGGTACCTGGGTGGCTCAGTCAGGGATAAGTATCTTCCACTCAGGTCATAATCCCGGAGTCCTAGGATCAAGCCCAGCATCAGCTCCCTGCTCAGCAGTGAAACTGCTCCTCCCTCTCCCTCTGCCTTGTGCTCTTTCCCTCTCTGTCAAATAAATGAATAAAATCTTAAAAAATAGAAAAAACAAACACACACATTTATCTCTGCTTCTTCCCCAACCTGGGCAAACAGGTTTCTGTCACAAAACAGGTTTCTGTAGCAAAAGGCTACAAAGGATTAAAAAAGGAATAAAAAATAAATCAAAAGGAATAAACCTACAAAGACAGAGACAAAAGAGATCATAGCCAATGCTATCATGAAAATTTGGGAAGCTGTACAAATGGTAACTAACTTCAATGTCTGCTTTTCTACTCCACTAAACAGCCTGCAAAGGGGTAGATGAGAGGAGGTGATGGCAACCAGCCACATAGCACTCCAGGACATACCCTCTTCTCAAATCTTGGGAACTAGAAGCAGTGGGGCTTCCTGGACGTGGTAGGGCTAAAGAGTTAAAATTCTGGAGGTATATAGATGGGCGGGAGACCAAGACCCCTTCTGTGAATGTAGTTATTGTTGGGTTAAATCCATTTTCTCTTTACGTTCTGTGTCCCTTCCTTGTTCCTCCTCTCCTGCCATCTTTTATGTTAATCAAGTATTTTGAGTACACCATTTTATCTTCACTAATGGCTCCTTAGCTATACCTCTTAGCTTATTGACTCAGTGGTTGTTCTAGGGAATTATATATGCATCCTTAATTCATCATGGCCTATACTCATGTTACACCACCTCACGCGTAATGGAAGAACCTTACAAAAGCGTAATTCAATTTCCATCTCCTTCATATTTTCTTTCTACCTGTTACTCAGTAATCTTTGTGCATTGGTTCTTTCAACCAAATTCCCTGATCCTTTCTTCCTTTGGGAGGGAAAAAAGACAATGACATAGATGGTTACTGGAAGGTAAAGTATCTAGAATCAGTATTCCTCAGTCATGAAAGTGGCTATTCCACTTTTATTCCATTTTTGGAAAAGTAGTCAACATTCTCTTCTAAAATCTGAAAGAGAATGTAAATTCCATGTCAGTTTTGCATAAATGAAGTAACATTATTTGTAGCTCATTCATCTTTCTGACTTTTCCACTGGGACCTTGTTCAGAAAGTTAAAGGAGCCACATCTCTTAACCAGAACAGAACATTTTGTACAGCAAAACAAAAGAGAACTTTGAAACTAAAAAGTGATTTCATCAGAAGGTTCAGATTTGGAAAATAACTTTGACACCTACTAACATTGAGTGGTTTCAAAATTCAGTCTCAAATATTCTCTATTTTCAAAGGCAAAGATAAGAACAGACAACCTTTTAGGTGATTATGAAATAAATCAAAAGCATTAAAACTTGGCTCTGAGCTTTCCAAGATTTGACAGCTAGAGGTTACAGAATTATTTAAATTTTAATTACATGAAAATTAACTTCAATTATTCTGCTGTGGCTAAACAAGAAGGAAAGGAGTTTTTTCTAATTGGACATATTCTATCAATCTGATACGTGTGACTGGCCTGGTGCAATGTGTAGGACGAGGCTTCACCTGTCAATGGGAAAGCTTTTCCCAAATTTTAAAATATAAGGGTCAACAAGATCCCCACAAGGGGAATTTTTCAGAAGAGTAAGATATTATTTCATTCTCCCTTTAATGTGAATGTCTATGTACCTCTTAAGATCTGAAAATCTGGTCTTTTTTTTTTTTTTAATTACTGTGCATATCTACTCAGGTTAATTTTACTATAAATGATCAATGTATGATAGTTTAGAAATTTATTGAGTTTTCTCTCAAACTTTGTAGAACCTACTGTGCCCTCAACAAGAAAACCAATAACACCTGAATTCTATAGCAACTTTTTTCTAATATATTTTACTTTTAGCAAAATTATTTTTCACAAGTTGAAAACAGACTGATAGCCAATGAAACACAAAAGGATTTTTAAAACTACATAAAAATAAGTACAGAGAAACTGTTGAAATTATTCAATCCTGTATTTGATGACACTGTGTAAACTGTGTTTATTTAGATGGATTAACAAATTCTATAATCATCATGCTCTTTGTTTAGACTATTTTTAAAGATGTTTAAAAATGCTTAACAAAATTTGTTCTACTAAATGTATGCCTGATTAGATTTATAAGCATTAACTACTATCTGTTTGTCAAATTTATAAGTCTACCCTGTCAGGTGTTTGCAGTTTTGTTGAACATACAAGTGGTATTAAATTTTTAGGCAGATTTAGTTAATGAATGTTAAAAGCCTTAAGCAAAGATAAAAAATGTTTTTGTAATTCTTAGAAATAAGTTCTATAAGCTGAATGTAAAGATTTGAAGGAGAAAAAGGTGCCTAGAGATCATTTTATTACATGGGATAATAATTAAAATATGAGGACATGGGAGTATTGCTTCCCATGTCCAAAACCATTTCTTGGGAATTAAAGCATTAACAATTTCCATCAGAATGACTGTCATTAAATCTACTTCAGAATTTATGCAAAATGAAACTAAAATCAGAATGATGTGCTCTTATGAAATTCAGAAAACTGCACTCATTACCAGAACTTCTGAAAACTGAATGTCTTTCAAAACCTAATAATGTTACAGACCATTATGTTAACATGAAAACTGATCTTCTGCTGACGCAGAATCTGTAATTACTACATAGGAAACTTTTTTATCTCTTGTTTTTCCATGTTTGGGGAAGTAAAAATTTCTAGGTCAAAGCAATTTAGAAAACTTTCAGTCAAAAAAATTGGTTTGGGGTGCCTGGGTGGCTCAATTGGTTAAGCATCTGCCTTTGACTCAGGTCATGATCCCAGGATCCTGGGATCAAGCTCCGCCCTGGGCTCCCTGCTCAGCAGAGAGTCTGTTTCTTCTTCCTCTCCCTCTGCCCCTCTCTCACTCTTCTCTCTCTCAAATGAATAAAATGTGGAAGGGAGGGTGGGAGGGAGGGAGGGAAGGAGGGAGGAAGGATTAGTTCAATCAGACTACCTATTTTCTTGGCAAATATGAAGTCAACTCTCAAAGAAAACCCTTTCATCTTCTTTATCCATTCATCTGTTGAAGCACGTCTTGGCTCTTTCCACAGTTTGGCTATTGTGGACATTGCTGCTATGAACACTGGGGTACATATGGCCCTTCTTTTCACAACATCTGTATCTCTGGGGAAGAGATGTGTCCATATATACAATGGAATATTACTCAGCCATCAAAAAGGATGACTACCCAACTTTTGCATCAGCATGGACGGGACTGGAGGAGATTATGCTAAGTGAAATAAGTCAAGCAGAGAATAATCTATCATATGGTTTCACTTATTTGTGTAATATAAGGAATAACATGGAGGACATTAGGAGAAGGAAGGGAAAAGTAAAGGGGGTAAAATCAGAGGGGACGATGAACCATGAGAGACTGTAGACTCTGAAAAACAAACTGAGGTTTTTAGAGGGCAGGGGAGGTGGGGGGGATGGGTTAAGACTGGTGGTGGTTATTAGGAAGAGCACGTATTGCATGGAGCACTGGGTGTGATGCATAAACAATGAGTCAAGGAACGCTACATCAAAAACTAATGATGTGGATGCCTGGGTGGCTCAGTTCGTTAGGCGACTGCCTTCAGCTTGGGTCATGATCCTGGAGTCCCAGGATTGAGTCCCGCATTGGGCTCCCTGCTTGGCGGGGAGTCTGCTTCTCCCTCTGACCTTCCCCCTCTCATGCTCCCTCTCTTATTCTCTCTCTTTCAAATAAATAAAAAAAAATCTTAAAAAAAAGAAAAAAACAAATGATGTACTATATGGTGACTAACATAATAAAAAAAATAAAATAAAGTTCTCCTCATTAAAAAAAAAGAAGAAAAGAAAAACCATTCTGGCACATGAAATCACTAACCAAGAAAAACATCCATTATCTTAACTAACTTTTCCCATAGGATCTCTATGCTGAAAAGAAAACAATATTCAATCGTTGAACACTACATCAAAAACTAAAGATGTACTATATGTTGGCTAACTGAACATAAAACAATAAAAAAAGAATAAAAACAAAATAAATAAATTAATCTATTAAAGACAAAAGGCTCAGATTTGGGGGTAGGGAGGGGGGACGTATATGCTAGGCATGCCCTGTTCAAGGCCTGTAGTTCCAGAGTAAAGAGGGAAGAGGACAGAAATAAATATCTACTGGCAATATTGAAACCAAAAAGTATTAAAAGAAAACGGACTTGAGGGGTGCCTGGGTGGCTCAGTGGGTTAAAGCCTCTGCCTTCAGCTCAGGTCGTGATTCCAGGGTTCTGGGATCTAGCCCTCAATTGGGCTCTCTGCCCAGCGGGAAGCCTGCTTCCTACTCTCTCTCTCTGCCTGCTTGTGATCACTCTCTATCAAATAAATACATAAAATCTTTTAAAAAAAAGAAAAAAAAGACAGACTTGAGGTACTAAAATACAAGAATGAAAGTACAGGAAATCAATGAAATAAAAATAACTCTAGGGGCGCCTGGGTGGCTCAGTGGGTTAAGCCTCTGCCTTCGGCTCAGGTCATGATCTCAAGGTCCTGGGATCGAGCCCCACATTGGGCTCTCTGCTCAGCGGGTAGCCTGCTTCCCCCTCTTCCTCTGTCTGCCTCTCTGCCTACTTGTGATCTCTCTCTCTGTCAAAAAAATAAAATCTTTTAAAAATAACTCTAAAGCTAAAATTCTTCACTGAGCTCCACAGGCAAATCTTTTGGACCATAGCATTATGTTAAAAATGTATTTAAAATTTTAAAGTTCTTTAAATATTAGCAGAGGATTGCTGTAATGTGTATGTGCACATGGACAGATGGGTGGATGGATGGGTAGATGGACACAGATATGCAGAATTTCAGAATATTTACTTACCATTCACTACCTTACAACAATTCTCCCAAATTGGCTAGGAAAAAAGATGATTTTTGTTATAGTTTGAGTAAGGAATAAGTAAATAGCAAAACCTTTTGAAGCAAGAATCCTTTAATAACGATACTCATTTCCAGAGAACAATAAATACAGAAATTACAAGCGGTACATGTAACAGTAATCTTTTCCTTAGCAACAGAAAGCACCTACTTTTATACAACTTACAGGGCAAACCCGTTTAATGAAAATCAGCACTGTGAAAAGCGACAAAACAGAAGAAAATTGCAAGTAAAATGAAAAATTACTTGTTCTTGACACTAACTAGTGAGATTCACACTCAGGTACTCCGTCCCAGGTGAAACAGGAAGGCTGGAGATTCTGAGGTTGGAGGGCATGTTCAGCTTCGGGCAGCAGCAGTCTGGGGCTGCTCAGATTGGAGCTGTTTACCAAGATATTCCCTAAAACAGTAGGAATAAAATAACAAAGTTGTTTAACAAAGCTTAAAGTTTAAACAAAGTTTCGAAATCAAAGCACAATACACCATGTCATCTATACTTACTTTAACATCTAAAAATTAGTGAAATACCTCCAGAAAAGTAAACTTTTCCAGATTTGAAAGGTACCTGTACTGCATGAATCTGAAACACTCTCTTTACCGTGCATAAGTCATTACACACACAAACAGGTGATTCTGCATGCAACTACAAGGCAGTGTCTACCTCCCTGTCTGGGTCAAGTTTTGTTTACTACAGTCATACTTTTGCAATAAAAGAAGTTCAAAATAAACTGAAGCAGGATTCCAAGTAAGTGGACTGATACATGAAAAACACATTTCCTGATACCAGTGAATGAATATTAAGTATCTAGACCTCAGGATGAAAATAAATCACTAAAAAATACCATCAAGATTGACAACATGTAACGAAACTTCTCATTACTGAGCACTTTCTCTGCACCAACATAGTCTAAAACCTTCACAAAGATGGTTATACTGAATCCACAAACAACCCCAGGAGCAGAGAAGTAGTATTCTCATTGTACAGGTAAGGCAACTGAGGCTTAGAGCAGAGGTTTCCAAACTACTTAGGTCACATTCTCCTTTAGAAAATGAACATCTGCCCAGAGAACGTGTATACTTAGCTCTAAATTACACACAGGTTTCACTGTTAATTCCAGGGGAAAAAAAATCTCTTTCCTATTTTCCTGTGAATAACTTGCCCCAACTTTTGTTTCTGAACAAAAGAAGAGATTTTGTGAATAACATTTTAAAAAGTCCCTGCTATGAAAAGGAAAGAGCGTGAGTTTTGGATAGAGACCTGGATTTACATTCTGGGTGCATGGCCTCCCATGGACATACTGGTTCCAGAGGCTGTGGGATGAGGGCACCTGCTGGTGATGAGCAGCAGGCACACGCAGTCACACTGTCATCTTCTCTCCTCATCAGCTCACATTCAACCTCTCCTTGTCTAAGCACCTCCAGGAAATGACCTGTGGGCCACCAGCATGGACCAGTAATGTAACCCTACCTTTCTCCACAAAGGTCCAGAGAAAGGGGAGAGAGGTGGTCCAAGGATTTTACTATGTTGCTCTACCTCCACTATCACGGCCTTTGTCCAAAGCTATCAAAGATATGAAGCAAGACTGAGAAAAAGAAGACGTGTTTGAGATAGGAACCAGAGGGAATTCTGTGGACTTGGGCCAGTGAGGGTTTAGGGACCCCCAGCTCGCGAAGGTAAACTAGGACTGAAAATACTGAGGGACTGACTGAAACCTCCTATAGCATGAACATGATTTGTGTGGGTTTTTTTTTACCCTTATACTGACTTACTAATTTTGGGTGTCATATTAAAGCACATAATATATTTTTGTGTCAACTAGGAGCTACACAAACATAATCTAGACAATGGGTATAGATCTTACTTTCAACCAACAGTAAGGAAGTAGTTCTGTCTAACTCACGCAAGGGCAAAAAGGGAGACCACCTATAAAGTTTATTAGGAAAAAAGTAAGTTTATTGTCACTATAAATGCCACCACTCTGGAGAGGCCTGCAACTATGGAGTATGTGTGACTGCATAAGTTTGATGTGCTGTGCTATATTGCTGTTCTTGGGGGTGGGGGGGAGGAAAGATGAGAGGTAGGGTATAACAACATTTACCACAAAATTTCCAGATCTTATATATATATTATATATGCATATATAATATATACATATATTTTTTTCTCCTATATGTATCTAAAAAATCAAGCCTGAAATTAGACATGCTTCATTGCAAGAGGGCCCTCTAATATTCCAATTTTAAAAGTTAGACTCTTTAGTGTAAAGGATGAGCAGAATATGCCACCTCAAAATATGCCACTTTGGTGCACTATTGTGAACTGTAGATACTTGAAAATAGCCAAGTGCAGGGAGAGGCTTTCTCTGAACTCCCCTTATCTACCTAAAGACAGGTCCTCCAAAAGTGTCCTAAGTCCCCTCCCTGGGAGTTTCATCAAACAGGGAGGACTGACTCTTATCACAAGAGAACAGTCTTAAAGTCCACATGACATCCAGAGAGACCTGACAGACCATGTCACAGTCTCGTATCTCCCACCTACTTTGCTATGGGCCCAGCCATCATTCCTAAAAATCAAATACTCTCTTATAAGAGGCCTACATCCCCACTCCTTGTTCCCTATTAAGATGGAATTTAATCTTAAATTCTAAAGCTACACCTTTAAGTTACCCATTTTTTCCTGGGTATCTCCCATGTGTATGTGAGGCATACATGTTAATCAATAGCTTTTTTCACGTTCATCTGTCATTTACTACAGGGTCTCAGCTAAGAACTCAAGAGGGTAGAAGGAAAATCAGTTTTCCTCCCTTCTTAGAAAACATTTAAAAAGTGTACCTAAAGATACCATGCCACCCTTCAATTATAATAAGCTGTGGTACTTTCAGTAAGGACCAGTGCAAAGAGTCATGTTCTAAATAGAAGTTTCCAAATCACAAGGGAACAGAACAACGCCTTCCAGAGCTCAGTGCTCTGAACTGCCAAGAGATGGAAAAGGGTCTGGCTGGATCTGGTCATACACAAAGGCTCCCATCAACTCCGCACCTTAGAGAGACATGAAGGGTGGTTCACTTCCCATACGAGATTTAACGGATACTCAGGGATGAGAGTGAATACTTGGGAGGTGAAAAAGCTAACTGATTTCCTCACAAAAAAGACATCGTTGAAATAAGGGTCAAAGAGGAATAACAGAACAAAACAAAGATGAGCTGTTCTGGCAGAGTATTGTCCAACCATGGCTTTTTGCCCACTGGTTTTCTGCTTCTTTGTTTTTCCTGGTCAAAGGTCTTTATTATGGATGACATGCTCTACTATACTCTCATTTTATTCCTACATACAAAGTGGCCCTGAGGCATCTACTTCTTTTTCACTACCTTAGTGCCTGGGATGCAGAAAACACAAGCCTTCCTTTGTGTCTGTTAAATAGAGTTTATGCAACTTAAAGATTCAGACAAAGGACAAGAAAGAACACACATAAGGGGTTCAACTGTGAATGTGTACATCAAGAATCCCAGAGGAAACTTTGTGAGCCTAACTTGTAGGTCACAAAATGCTGAAAGTCTAATAGGAGAAGAACCCAAATGGGACCCATGGAGAGAAGAATCAAATCTCCTCAGGCTTTTCTGAAAGTACTGTTTGCAATGGCTTACTGAGTTGTTAAAATATCAGAAAGACAGGAAACAACATGTGTTGAAGAGGATGTGGAGAAAGGGGAACCCTCTTACACTGTTGGTGGGAATGCAAGTTGGTGCAGCCACTTTGGAAAACAGTATGGAGATTCCTCAAGAAATTAAAAATAGAGCTTCCCTATGACCCTGCAATTGCACTACTGGGTATTTACCCCAAAGATACAGATGTAGTGAAAAAAGGGCCATCTGTACCCCAATGTTTATAGCAGCAATGGCCACGGTCGCCAAACTGTGGAAAGAACCAAGATGCCCTTCAACGGACGAATGGATAAGGAAGATGTGGTCCATATACACTATGGAGTATTATGCCTCCATCAGAAAGGATGAATACCCAACTCTTGTAGCAACATGGACGGGACTGGAAGAGATTATGCTGAGTGAAATAAGTCAAGCAGAGAGAGTCAATTATATTGTGGTTTCACTTATTTGTGGAGCATAACAAATAGCATGGAGGACAAGGGGAGTTAGAGAGGAGAAGGGAGTTGAGGGAAATTGGAAGGGGAGGTAAACCATGAGAGACTATGGACTCTGAAAAACAATCTGAGGGGTCTGAAGGGGCGGAGGGTAGGAGGTTGGGGGAAACAGGTGGTGGGTATTGGAGAGGGCACGTATTGCATGGAGCACTGGGTGTGGTGCAAAAACAATGAATACTGTTACGCTGAAAAGAAATTAAAAAAAAAAAAATATATATATATATATATATCAGAGAGAGCTGACCTGAGGCCCAACTGAAAAAGATACTAACTGTAGAAAAAGGATTTGGCCTACCCAAAGCTTTGGCAAAGATCTACTCCTTTGAACTTAGCGTATAAAATGTTACAGTCTGTTTCCCTCATGTCAATTGGCAACATGCAGTCCATTAAAATATTCCCCAAGATTGATCTAAGCCTGCCTGTGAACTCCCCCATGACCCCCCAGCCATAGGGAAGTCTTGGCACTAAGTGCCTGGGGCAGAGAACACAGGACGGTTACCACATTCCACACATTATTACAGCAATCATGGACACTTGCTCGTAGGTATGCCCACACGTTATCCTATGTTTAAAGCATCCGTGTGAGATGAGTGTTATCTCCATTTACAGTGAATCAAATGGAGCCTCAGAAAACTTCTAATAACAGGCTCAAGGATAAACTGAGCAAATGGCTGGACAGGGCTCAGATCCTATTCTCTTTAATACTGTGAAGCTGCCAGGCCCCCAGAAAGAGCCCCAAAAGGTGTGAAAAGCAGCCACTATTCCTAATTTTACACATTAGAGAATAAGAAGAGGTTATGAATAATTTCTTCAGGTTAAGGTAACATTACTGTCAGGCAAAAGGTAAAATAATTATGGATTTTACTTCCAGGGATTATAATGGATCCATAACAAAGGACTCAAGAAGACTTATTTTAAGTGAATTATCTATGTATTGAGTTGGTCTTTCTCTCTGTACCTGAAAATCAATACAAAAATAAAATTCAACTCATAATTTGCTCAGAAAGTACCCAATTTGTACCAGCAATCCACAGGAGTTTGACATTAAATCTTTACTTCTACTAAGAAGCAAAATTTGAGAAGTATAATATTTTCTCCTCTTTAACTTCATCCATAATTTATATCATTTGGGATTCTAAATCTCTGAAACTGAAAAAAGAAAGGGTCTGAAGACCTACTCCCCTTTTTAAAAATCCAAGTACAAAATTTCTCACAAAAGAAACCATGCTGCATGCTGGGAAAGCATTGACATCTAATTAAGAAATATCTATTTTAAGGGGCACCTGGGTGGCTCAGTCCATTAAGCATCTGACTCTTCGTTTTGACTCAGGTCATAATCTCAGGGTTGTGGGACTGAGCCCTAGGTGAGGCTCCATGCCCAGCAGGGAGTCTGCTTGAGACTCTCTCTCTCTCTCTGCCCCTCCCCCCACAGGTGCCCATGCACGCACACATGCTCTAAAATAAACAAATCTTTACCACCCCCCCCCAAAAAAAAGAGGGGCGCTTGTGTGGCTCAGTCAGTTAAGTGTCCAACTCTTAATTTTCGCTCAGGTCATGATCTCAGAGTTCTGAGACTGAGCCAGTGTGGCGCTCCATGCTCAGAAAGGTGCCTGCTTCAGGATCTCTCTCCCTTTCCCTCTGTATCTACCCGTGCTCACACTTGCTCACATGCATGCTCTCTCTCTCTCTCTCTAAAATAATAAATAAAATCTTTAAATTAAAAAAAAAACACCTATTTTATTCTCTTGTTAATGGCCATAAAAGATCTATACTTTGGCACTGACCATAATACTGAAAAATCACTTTCCAATTCCTGATAAAGCTACACAGGGCTTGAAAGAGGCAGTCTGAAGATGACATTAGCTACCTAGGTTCCAAGCTGTTAGCAGCTAGCATATCAAGAAGTGTTTACTGTGTATTTTTAACTCTTAGACAAGAAAGGCCTTCACCATATTACAATTTTCACATACTTAGAGCTGTGTAAGTAGTCGAACATTTTTATTCTTTCTTTAAAATTATAGTTGAAAAAAAAAAAAACCCGTACTTGAAGGAACTATGTTATCATCCAATATGCTTCACCTATATATAATTTAAACTCACAGTGACTTCACCCATACAATTTAGTGCCCGGAAAAAGAGAATTTTCTCCTGACAAACATATTAATCTGTGAAAACTACAATCTCCCTTATTTCCCTTTTTCTGTTGGTTGCCAAAAAGCTCAGTAGAAATTCCATGGTTACTCTCATTTTTATATTATTTTCTTTAGTCTCTATTTGATGTGTAAGCTTTCATAACTAAAATTATGAAGGACGTACAGAAAGAGCTGATATCCCACATCCTTCTGTGAGTTTATTACAATAATTATTAAAACTACAACTGAGGTCTAGAGGAGTTCCCTGTGAACGATAATCCTTCTGCTGTGTGGCTACTACAGAACATCACTCAACACAAACTACTATCCAGCCCCAACTGTGAACTGTGAGAAGGAGAGGCCCAAAGATGGCAGAAGAGGAGGGGATCCTATCTCAACCAGTGCTGAGTTGAGCTGAATATCTACCAGGCCATTCCAAACACCTATGAAATCAGCCTGTGATGTAAGAAGATATATCTGGATCCCTACAAACACAGTATCTCCAAGGTTGGTCTAGAGATATGAAACAGGGAGCCAAGATTCTGCAGGCAGATATCAGAAGATAAACAGAAGGAGGAGGGAGCCTCCAGGATCCCTGCACCACTGGAGCACAAAAGCCTCCGGTGCTGGGGACCAGGCACAGACTGGTGGACTGGTCGCAGCAGGGAAAGGACTTTAGGTCAGCTCCCCAGCCTTCCAGTCTGAAACCTAGAGATTGTGAACTGAGGGGCAGCTGGCGGTTTTAGAAGCACAAAGGGCAGAGATGTGCCTGGACCTGGAAGCAAGGGCTGGTAATGCTACTGTGGGGCGCACAACCCAGGATCCTGCCATTTTTAGCAACACAGACAAATGGAGACAGTGTGGTCTGGAGAGCTCACTGAAGAACAGACTGTGATCTCTCTGTTCTGAAGAGGTTTGGATAGTCACTTCTGCTCTGACTCTCAAAAGAAATGTGGAAAGCCACTAGGGAAAACTGCCAGAGAACAGAAGTCCCAGGAAAACTGTTTTCACTGACCCCATCGCCCCCTGCCCCCACAGAGGAGGCAAGGCAACTCTGCCCAAACAGAGTTGCCTGAGTAACATCGCTGCAGGCCCCTCCTCCAGAAGACAGGGTGGAAGTACAAGAGGCCGACAACCCTAAAGTCCCTATAAAACAGGTGCATCTTGCTTCTATTGTGGTCAATAATCTGGAGTCTATATATTCCCTCAACCACCCCTCAACAGAATAACTAAGAGGAGGAACCCCCAATGTAGGAAAAACTCAGACTGCGACCTCTGCCACAGAACTAACTGTGGATATAAGAAAGATGTCGGAAGCAAACTTCAGCGTTCTGAAGACAATAGCTAAGATGGAGAAAACTATTAATGGCAACATAGATTTTCTAAGGGCAGAAATGAGAGCTGATCTGGCAGAACTTAAAAATGCTATCAATGAGATCCAATCTAACCTAGATATTCTAACAGCTAGGGTAAACAAGGCAGAAGAACAAATTAGTGATCTAGAAGACAAACTGACAGAAAAGAAGGAACAGGAAGGAGGCCTGGAACAAACAGCTTAAAATCCATGAAAACAGAATTAGAGAAATAAATGATGACATGAAACCTTCCAATGTCAGAATTACTGGGATCCCTGAGAGGGTAGAAAGGGGGGGTGATCATTAGATATTTGACCAAATCATAGCTGAGAATGTCCCTAATCTGGGGACTGAAACAAACATCCGTGTCCTAGAGGCAGAGAGGACGCCTCCCAAGATCAAGGAGAACAGACCAATACCCTGGCACGTAATAGTAAAACTTACAAATCTTAGAACCAAGGAAACCATCTTAAGGGTAGTTAGGGGGCAGAGACTCCTTACATACAGAGGGAGGAACATCAGAATAACATCAGACCTGTCCACAGAAACCTGGCAAGCCAGAAGGGGCTGGCTGGCAAGACATATTCAGGGTACTAAATAAGAAGAACATGCAACCAAGACTCCTTTTATTTTTTTTTTTTTAATTTCTTTTCAGCATAACAGTATTCATTGTTTCTGCACCACACCCAGTGCTCCATGCAATCTGTGCCCTCTCTAATACCCACCACCAGGTTCCCCCAACCTCCCACCCCCGCCCCTTCAAAACCCTCAGATTGTTTTTCAGAGTCCATAGGCAACCAAGACTTCTTTATATGGCAAGGTTGTCACTCAGAATGGATGGAGAGATAAAGAGCTCCCAGGACAGGCAGAAACTTGAAGAACAGGTAAACCACTAAGCCGGCACTACAAGAAATATTAAGGGAGGTTCTATAAAAGGAGAAAAACCCCAAGAGTAATACAGAACAGAAATATACAAAGACAGTCTACAGAAACAGGACCTCACAGGAAACCTGGTAACAATAAAATAGTATCTCTCAATAATCACTCTCAACATGAATGGCCTAAATGCTCCCATAAAGTGGTACAGGGCTGCAGATCGGTAAAAAAGACAGGACCCACAAATATGCTATCTACAAGAGACTCATTTTGAACCTAAAGATAGATCCAGACTGAAAGTGAAGGGATAGAGAACTATCTTTCACGCCAAGGGACCACAAAAGAAAGTTGGGGTAGCAATTCTCCTAACAGATAAATTAGATTTTAAGTTGAAGACTGTAGTTAGATACACAGAAGGACACTATATCATTCTTAAAGTATCTATCCAACAAGAAGATCTAACAATTGTAAATATCTGTGTCCCCAACATGGGAGCAGCCAACTACATAAGCCAACTGTTTACCAAAAAAGACATATTGAGACATAAAGAGACATATTGGTAAGAATTCATTAACTATAGGGGATCTTAACACTCTACTCTCAGCAAGAGACAGATAATCTAAGCAGAAAATCAACAAAGAAACAACAGCTTTGAATGACACATGGGACCAGATGGACCACATAGATATATACAGAACATTCCACCCTAAAACAACAGAACACTCATTCTTTTCAAGCGTACACAGAACTTTCTCCAGAATAGACCACACTGGGTCACAAATCAGGTCTCAACTGATACCAAAAGATGGAGATCATTCTCTGCATATTCTCAGACCAAAATGCTTCAAAACCACAATTCAATCACAAGATAAAGTTTGGAAGAAATTCAACCACTTGGAAGCTAAAGACCATCCTGCTCAAGAATGTCTGGGTCAACCAGGAAACCAAAGAAGAATTTACACAATTCATGGAAACCAAAGAGAACAAAAACACATCGGTCTGAAACCTATGATACAGCAAAGGTGGTACTAAGGGGGAAATATATAGCCATCCAAGCGTCACTCAAAAAAAATAGAAAAATCCTGAATACACAAACTATCTTTACAACTTTAAAGAACTGGAGAATCAACAAGAAATTAAGCCTAATCTATGCACAAGAAGGAAAATAATTAAGATTAGACCAGAGATCAATGAATTAGAAACCAGAAATATAATAGAACCATCTATGAAACTAGAAGCTGGTTCTTTAAAAGAATTAATAAGATCGATAAACCACTGGCCAGATTTACCCAAAAGAAAAGAGAACAGACCCAAATTAATAAAATTATGAATGAAGCGGGGTAGAGCACGACTAACACCAAGGAAATAGAAATCAACATCATCAGAAATTAGAAGCAACAGCTATATGCCAATAAGTTAAGCAACCTACAAGAAATGGATGCATTCCTAGAAACCTATAAACTTCCAAAACTGAATCAGGAAGAAACTGACAACCTGAATAGACCAGTAACTAGAACAAGATTGAAGCAGTAATCAAAACCCTCCCAAAAACAAGAGCCCAGAACCTGATGGATTCCCTGGGGAATTCTACCAAATATTCAAAGAAGAAATAATACCTATTCCCCTGAAGCTGTTTCAAAAAACAGAAACAGAAGGAAAACTTCCAGACTCTTTCTATGAGGCCAGCATTACCCTGATCCCCAAACCAGGCAAAGACACCATCAAAAAGGAGAATTTCAGACCAATATCCCTGATGAATATGGATGCCAAGATTCTCAACAAGATAATACCCAACAGTACATTAAAAAAGATTATCCACCACGACCAGGTGGGACCAGGTGGGATTTATCTGTGGGATGCAGTGGTGGTTCAACATTTGCAAATCAATCAATGTGATAGAACAAATTAACAAGAGAAGAGAGAACCACATGGTCCTCTCAATGCCGAAAAAGCCTTTCACAAAATACAACATCCTTTCCTGATTAAAACTCTTCATAGTATAGGGATAGAGGGAATATTCCTCAATTACATAAAATCCATCTATGAAAAACCCATAGCGAATATCATTCTCAATGGGGAAAGCTGCGAGCCTTAAGATCAGGAACACAAGAAGGATGCCTACTCTCGCCACTATTGTTCAATATAGTACTAGAAGTCCTAGCAATAGCAATCAGACAACAAAAAGAAATAAAAGGTATTCAAATTGGCAAAGAAGAAGTCAAACTCTCTCTTTTCACAGATGGAAAGCCCAAAAGACTCCACACCCCCAAATTACTAGAACTCATACAACAATTCAGTAATGTGGCAGGATACAAAAATCAATGCACAGAAATTAGCTGTTTTCTTATACACTAACAATGAAACTGTAGAAAGAGAAATTAGAAACTCGATTCCATTTACAATAGCACCAAAAACCATAAGATAACTGGGAATAAACCTCACCAAAGAGTTAAAGGATCCATACTCTAGGAACTACAGAACACTCATGAAAGAAATCGAAGAAGACACAAAAAGGTGGAAAAACATCTCATGCTCATGGATTAGAAGAGTAAACACTGTTAAAATGTCTATGCTGCTCAGAGCAATCTATATTTTCAACACCAATCAAAATACCATCCCAATCAAAATACCAATGGCAGGACACCTGGGTAACTCAGCTGGTTAAGCAACTGCCTTCAGCATCTTCAGTCCTGGGATCGAGTCCCACATCAGGTTTCCTCTGCTCTGTGGGGAGCCTGCTTCTCTCTCTCCCTCTCCCTCTGCCTGCCACTCTCCCTGCTTGTGCATATTCTCTCTCTCTCTCTCTCTGTAAAATAAACAAATAAAATGTTTAAAAGAAAAATACCAATGGCATTTTTCAAAGTGCTGAAACAAACAATCCTAAAATTTGTATGGAACCAGAAAAGACCCCAAATCACCAAGGAAATGTTGAAAAAGAAAAACAAAGCTGTGGGCATCTTGATGCCTGATTTCAAGCTATATTATAAAGCTGTGATCAGTAAGACAGCATGGTACTGGCACAAAAACTGACGCACAGACCAATGAAACAGAATACAGAGCCCAGATACGGACCCTCAACTCTATGGTCAACTAATCTTTTACAAAGCAGGAAAAAATGCCCAATGGAAAAACAACCGTCTCCTCAATAAATGGTTCTGGGAAAATTGGGACAGCTCAATACAGAAGAATGAAACTGGACCATTCTCTTACACCATATACAAAGATAAACTCTAAATGATTGAAAGACTTCAATGTAAGACAGGAATCCATCAAAATCCTAGAGGACAACATAGGCAGTAACCTCTCCGACATCGGCCACAGCAACTTCTTTCAAGACATGTCTCCAAAGGCAAGGGAAAACAAAAGTGAAAATGAACTTTTGGGACTTCATCAAGATAAAATCTTCTGCACAGCAAAGGAAACAGTCAACAAAACAAAGAAGGAACCCATGGAATGGGAGAAGATATTTGCAAATGACAATATGGATAAAGGGCTGATATCCAAGATCTATAAAGAATTTCTCAAACTCAACACCCAAAAAATAAGTAATAAGTCAAAACATGGGCAGAAGACATGAATAGCCACTTTTCCAAAGAAAACATACAAATGGCTGACAGACGCATGAAAAAAATGTTCATCATCATTAGCTATTAGGGAAATTCAAATCAAAACCACATTGAGAGACCACCTTACACCAGTTAGAATGGCAAAACTTGACAAGGCAAGAAACAACAAATGTTGGAGAAGTTGTAGAGAAAAGGGAACCCTTACACTGTTGGTGGGAATGCAAGTTGGTGCAGCCACTTTGGAAAACAGTGTGGAGGTTCCTCAAAAAATTAAAAATAGAGCTACCCTATGACCCAGCAATTGTATTACTGGGTATTTACCCCAAGGATACAGATGTAGTGAAACAAAGGGCCATATGCACTATGTCCACAATACCCAAACTGTGGAAAGAGCCAAGATGCCCTTCAATAGCCATCTGTGTTCAAGAAGCTATGTCCACAATAGCCGAACTGTGGAAAGAGCCAAGATGCCTTTCAACAGATGAATGGATAAAGAAGATGTGGTCTTCTCTGGAATACAATGGAATATTCCTCAGCCATCAAAAAGGATGACTACCCAACTTTTGCATCAGCATGGACGGGACTGGAGGAGATTATGCTAAGTGAAATAAGTCAAGCAGAGAATAATCTATCATATGGTTTCACTTATTTATGGAACATAAGGAATAGCATGGAGGACATTAGGAGAAAGAAGGGATAAATGAAGGGGGGAAAATCAGAGAGGGAGGTGAACCATGAGAGACTATGGACTCCGGGGAACAAACTGAGGCTTTTAGAGGGAATGAGGTTAGGGGAACGGGTTAGCCCAGTGATGGGTATTAAGGAGGGCACGGATTGCATGCAGCACTGGGTGTTACATGCAAATAATGAAACATGGGACACTACATCAAAAACTAATGATGTGCTGTATGGTGACTAACATAACATAATAAAAAAATACTAAAACAAAAAAATAGAAAAATAAAACTACAACTGAGCCATAATTGTATTCCTCTTAACCTTTACATATCCCGTCGGAAAACAAATGGGTATAATATAAATCAAAAATGAAATAACTTTCTCTGGATGTAGAAAAACAATTTTTTTTAATATTAAATTTATATTGGCTTACAACACAGATTTCTATTGGGTGAAGAGTAAACAATATTTAAATATTTTATACAGGCCTGGGTTTTTTAATGCTAGTTCACTATAGTTATAAGTTGAGTTATTCCTCCAGCTTTTGTCATGATTTTCCATATCATACACAAAGCAAATTTTGTTTTTACAAATCAGTTTTCCTATGTAACTACCAAACTATGTAAAAAATCAGTGTTCTCTCCCATCTGCATCTGATTTACATAGTTAGAGACACAGTTAAATTCCAAATATAAGTATCTTCTCCCATTCCATGGGTTGCCTCTTTCTTTTGTTGACTGTTTCCTTTGCTGTGCAGAAGCTTTTGATCTTGATGAAGTCCCAAAAATTCATTTTCGTTTTTGTTTCCTTTGCCTTTGGAGACAGACATATCTTGAAAGAAGTTGCTGTGGCTGATATCGAAGAGGTTACTACCTATGTTCTCCTCTAGGATTCTGATGGATTCCTGTCTCACGTTGAGGTCTTTTATCCATTTTGAGTTTATCTTTGTGTACGGTGTAAGAGAATGGTCGAGTTTCATTCTTCTACATATAGCTGTCCAGTTTTCCCAGCACCATTTATTGAAGAGACTCTCTTTTTTCCACTGTATATTTTTTCCTGTTTTGTCGAGGATTATTTGACCATAGAGTTGAGGGTCCATATCTGGGCTCTCTACTCTGTTCCACTGTCTATGTGTCTGTTTTTATGCCAGTACCATGTTGTCTTGGTGATCACAGCTTTGTAGTAAAGCTTGAAATCAAATAAAACTTGATGGCCCCAGTTTTATTTTTGTTTTTCAACATTTCCTTAGCGATTCGGGGTCTCTTCTGATTCCATACAAATTTCTGGATTATTTGCTCCAGACCTTGAAATTGCACTACTGGGTATTTACCCCAAAGATACAGATGTAGTGAAAAGAAGGGCCATCTGTACCCCAATGTTTATAGCAGCAATGGCCACGGTCGCCAAACTGTGGAAAGAACCAAGATGCCCTTCAACAGATGAATGGATAAGGAAGATGTGGTCCATATACACTATGGAGTATTACGCCTCCATCAGAAAGGATGAATACCCAACTTTTGTAGCAACATGGACGGGACTGGAAGAGATTATGCTGAGTGAAATAAGTCAAGCAGAGAGAGTCAATTATATTGTGGTTTCACTTATTTGTGGAGCATAACAAATAGCATGGAGGACAAGGGGAGTTAGAGAGGAGAAGGGAGTTGAGGGAAATTGGAAGGGGAGGTAAACCATGAGAGACTATGGACTCTGAAAAACAATCTGAGGGGTCTGAAGGGGCGGGGGGTAGGAGGTTGGGGGAACCAGGTGGTGGGTATTGGAGAGGGCACGTATTGCATGGAGCACTGGGTATGGTGCAAAAAACAATGAATACTGTTACGCTGAAAATATTTTTTTTTTTTAATTCCAAATGTAAGGACATAGAATCAAACTGTTTCCACAATACTTTAAAAATCTCAACCTAGGAATAGTGACCACCATGATGTGTACCATTTCCTAGTGCCTGCTATTTACTTAGCACTGCACTAACAGCTCGATGTACATTTTCTTATTTACTCTCCACCATAATATTCATAAAAGCTGTGGATGAGCCCCATTTTTATAAATAAGGAACAGGAATTGAGCAAGGAAAATGACACACTGCAATGTTAGGGTAACTAGTTAATGGCCAGAGGGCATTTGTATCCACGTCTGTCTGTATTAAAAACTCAAAGTCTTAATCACTATATAGTACCACCTCATGGTACACTATTCTACCTCACACTGACTAAGGCCGTATTATTGTGTAGATGTAGGAGTAAAGAGCTTAAGAACATCACAATGTGAGTCCTCAAATTTATTTCTCAAATATATTTTCCAACCACCAGCCATTTTATTTCCTAACAGCATCTAAATTCAAAGATTAATAGATTAGCAGTATCTCTAAAGAGGTCAGTGATTGTAAAAGTAGAATCTGTTTATGTGAATTCTGGTCCTAAGAAACAAAGATGTACATTTTAAACTCAATTGCATTAGAGTCTATTACAAAAGCAATTTAGGCAAAGCTTACAATAACAAAGTTATTTTTTCACACAGGAATTCCAACAATCATTTTAAACTAGCTACTTAATCTAAAACATCCAGCCATAAAATCTATAAAATCTAAATATCCAGAGTTTCTTTAGCTCCAGCTTATTTTCAAGATTAGTCCCTCTTTACCTATTACCACCAGCTTTATCATTAGATCAGCAGTGTCTTTCATACTTTATCATTTTTCCAACATATGGCAACGATATGCAATGCACTGAGCCACTGAAAGTATCAGAGTTGGCAGCAGACACTTCTTTTCCTTTTATCTTTCTTTTTAAGACTTGTTTTAGTAGAGCAGTTTTAGGTTCACAACAAAACTGAGAGAATGGGACAGAGATTTCCCATATACACCCAGCCCCAATGCAGGCACAGCCTCCCCTACTATCACATCCCACACCACACTGGTACATTTTTTTACCAAGGATGAACCTGCATTAACATATTATAACCATCCAAAGTCCATAGTTTACCACAGGGTTCATTCTTGATGCTGTCCATTTTATGCCCTTGGGTGACTGTATGATGACATATATCATCATCATACCAAACAGTATTTTTAGTGCCCTCAAAACCCTCTATAGTCCAGCTATTCATCCCCTCCTCCTTCCCCACACAATTGATCTTTCTATAGTCTGCACAGTTTTGCCTTTTTAGATGTCACATGGTTGATTTATACAGCATGTCGACTTTTCACTTTGGCTTCTTCCACTTAGTATGCGTTTCAGGTTCCCTCACACCTTTTCATGTCTTGACAGCTCATTTCTCTTTCATGCAGAGTAATATTCCATTGCCCTGACGGACCCAAGTTTATGCACTCACCTACTAAAGGACAGCTGGGTAGCGTCCAAATTTTGGCAATTATGAATAAAGTTCCTATAAACATACCTGTGCAGATTTTCGTGTGGATTTAAGTTTTCAACCCCTTTGGGTAAATGCCAAGATGCATAGTTGCTGGACCATAAGAATATATTTAGTTTGATAAGAAACCACCAAATAGTCTTCCAAAGTGGCTGTACTATTTTGCATTCCTACCAGCAATAACTGAGACTTCCTGTTACTACAGTAACAGTATTTGGTTTTTGTCAGTGTTCCAGATTTTGGCTAATCTAACAGGTATATAGTGGTATCTCATTTTTGTTTTAATTTGCATTTCCCTGATGACATATGACGTGCATCTTTTCATATATTTATTTACCAAAAGTGTATCTTCTTTGGTGAGGTGTCTGTTAAGGTCTTTGGCTCATTTCTTACTGAGGCTGTTTTCTTATTGTTGAGTTGTAAGAGCTCTTTGTATATTGCAGATAATAGTCCTTTATCAAACGTGTCTTTTGCAAATAAATATTTTCTCCCAGTATGTAGCCTGTCTTCTAATTCTCTTGACATTATTTTTCATAGAGACGATGTTTTTAATTTCCATGAAACCCAACTTCTCAGTTATTTCCTTCACAAATCATGCATGCCTTTACCATTGTATTTAAAAATGCATCACTATACCCAAGGTCATCTAGGCTTTCTCCCATATCATGTTCAAGGAGTTTTATAGTTGCACATCCTGCAGTTAGGTCTATGATCCATTTTAATTAATGGAGTTAATTTTTGTGAAGTGTGTAAGGTCTATGCCAGATTCATTTTTGCATGTGGACATCCAGTTATTCCAGTACTGAGACTATCTTTGCTGTACTGTATTGCTTTGCTTCTTTGTCAAAGGTCAGTTACCTATATTGGTGGGGGTCTATTTCTAGGTTCTCTACTCTGTTCCATTGCCCTACTTGTCTGTTCTTTCATCAATACCACACTGTCTTGCGTACTGTAGGTTCAAATGAAGTCTTGAAGTCAGGTAATGTTAATCCTCTTAACTTCATCCTTCCCCTTTAATACTGTGTTGGCTATTTGGGTGTTTTGTTCTGCATATAAATTTTGGTATCAGTTGGCTGAAATCCACAAAATAACTTTCTGGGATCTTAACTGAAGTTGTACTGACTCTATAGATCAAGCTGAGAACTAACATCTTGACAATACTGAATCTTCCAATTCATGAACACAGGGTCTCTCTCTACTTAGTTCTTTGATTTCATTCATAGAGTTTAGTAGTTTTCTTCATGATGTAGCTTATATAGTTATATATTTTTTGTTAGATTTATACCTAAGTACTTCGTTTTGGGGGAGGGAATGGCTTTTTAATTTCAAATTCCACTTTTTCATTGCATGTATATAAGAAAGTGATTTACTTCTGTATATTAACCTTGTACCCTGCAATCTTATTGTAATCATTTATTAGTTACAGGAAAGTTTTTCTGTCAAATCTTTAGGATTTCCTACATAGACAATACTGCCATCTGCAAACAAAGTTTTATGTCTCCCTTCCCAATCTGTATACCTTTCTTCCCAATATTAGTTCCAGGAAAGTTTTTCTGTCAAATCTTTAAGATTTCCTACATAGACAATCATGTCATCTGCAAACAGTTTTATGTCCCCCTTCCCAATCTGTATACCTTTCTTCCCAATCTGTATATTTTTCCTTTCCTTTTCTTGCCTTACTACATTAAGCAAGAATTTCAAGTTTGATGTCAAAAACGGAGCCACACGTGAGAGGGGATATCCTTCTTTGTACTTGATCATTGTGGTAAAGCTTCCAGTTTCTCAATATTAAGTAAGATGTTAGCTATAGGGTATTTTTTTAAGATTTTATTTATTCCTTTGAGAGAGAGAAAGAGCAGGAGCAGGGAGAGAGGCAGAGGGTGAAGCAGATTCCCCGCTGAGCTGGGAACCTGATGTAGGGCTCTATTCTGGGACCTAGAGACTGTGATCTGAGCCAAAGGCAGAGGCTTAACCATCTGAGTCACCCAGGCACCCTTGTAGGGTTTTTTAATAGATATTCTTTATTAAGTTGAGAAAATTCATCTCTATTCCTAGTCTACTGAGAGTTTTTATCATGAATGCGTGGTGGATTTTGGTGAATGCTTTTTCTGCATCTATTGATAAGATAATGTGATTTTTCTTCTTTAGTTTGATTACAATAATTGATTGTTTTTGTTCTATTGTGTTACGTTAGTCACCATACATCATCGGTTTTTGATGTAGTGTTCCATGATTCATTGTTTGCGTATAACAGCCAGTGCTCCAAGCAATCCGTGCCCTTCTTAATAGGGAGGCTCACCCAACCCTTCCCCCCCTTCTAAATCCCTCCGTTTTAGAAGGTTCATCTCCCACTCCAATTTCTTCCCCTTCATTTTTCCCTTCTCCTAATGTCTTCCATGCTCTTGCTTATATTCCATAAATAACTAAAACCATATGGTAACTGACTTTCTCTGTTTGACTTATTTCACTTAGCATAGTCTCCTCCAGTCCTATCCATGTTGATGCAAAAGTTGGGTATTCATTCTTTCTAATGATTGAGTAATATTCCATTGTATATATGGACCACATCTTCTTTATCCATTCGTCTGTTGAAGGGCATCTTGGCTCTTTCCACAGTTTGGCTACTGAGAACACTGCTGCTATGAACACTGGGGTACATATGCCCTTTTCACTATATCTGTATCCTTGGGGTAAATACCCAGTAATGCAATTGCTGGGGGATAGGGTAGCTCTATTTCTCATTTTTTGAGGAACCTCCTGCAACTGCCCCTCAGAACAATGTATTAATTAAACTATAATGCCTGGAGGGTTTTACTAGTTACCAAGCACATTTAGATACGGCCTTAAGAAAAACACATGCTGGCAACAGGTCTTTGGGGGAAAGGACGATATACGGCCATGAAGCTGAGCAGCTGGGGATGCCCAGCCTGCTCAGGGCGGAAGGAAATACCGCCTGCTTCCCTTTTCCGTTATCTCTCCTTTCTCTTCCCAAAAGTGCCCGTTGTTAGTTAGATGAGTTCTTTAAATGTGCTTGGTTAATTGTAAACTTTACCCTCCTTCTTATTTGTCCACAAGACATGTGACTAATGTTTGACCTTCATCGGTTCTTCTGTTGGCTATTGTTTCTATCTAATAAAAGTGAGACTGTGGAGTTGCTCATGGCAGCAGTCTTTTTGACTGTTGTCCCCTGCTCCCAATCTCTTGCAGCTGACTTGTTTGTGCCTAATTCTTCTCCCGTTCGCCGACTGGAAGTGGCAACCACCACACTGTTTTCCAAAGTGGCTGTATTCCCACCAACAGTGTAGAGGGTTCCCCTCCCTCCACAACTTCTCCAACATTTCTTGTTTCTTGCCTTATCAAATTTTGCTATTCTAACTGGTGTAAGATGTGGTTTTGATTTGACTCTCCCTGATGGCTAATGATGATGAACATTTTTTCATGTGTCTGTTAGCCATTTGTATGTCTTCTTTGGAAAAGAGTCTGCTCATGTCTTCTGCCCATGTTTTGACTTATTACTTATTTTTTGGGTGTTGAGTTTGAGAAGTTCTTTATAGATCTTGGATATCAGCCCTTTGTCTGTAGTGTCATTTGCAAATATCTTCTCCCATTCCATGGGTTCCCTCTTTGTTTTGTTGACTGCTTCCTTTGCTGTGCAGAAGATTTTATCTTGAAGTCCCAAAAGTTCATTTTCACTTTTGTTTCCCTTCCCTTTGGAGACATGTCTTGAAAGAAGTTGCTGTGGCCGATGTCGAAGAGGTTACTGCCTATGTTGTCCCCTAGGATTTTGATGGATTCCTGTCTCAGATTGAAGTCTTTCATCCATTTAGAGTTTATCTTTGTGTACGGTGTAAGAGAATGGTCCAGTTTCATTTTTCTGTATAGAGCTGTCCAATTTTCCCAGTACCATTTATTGAAGGGACTGCCATTTTTACACTGGATATTTTTTCCTGCTCTGTCGAAGATTAGTTGACCACTGAGTTGAGAGTCCATATCTGGGCTCATTAACTGATTTTTTTAACATTGAACCAACCTCACATATCTGGGATAAATCTTACTTGGTTGTGGTACGGAATTCTTTTTACACAAACATTTAGATTCAATTTTTGTTGAGGAATTTTTGCATCTATGTTCATGAAAAATACTGGACTTTAGTTTTCTTGTAATGTCTTTGTCTTTGGTTTCAGTATTTAGGTAATGCTGGCCTCATAGATGAGTTACGAAGTATTTGCTCTACTTACATCCTCTGAAAGAGACTATGGAAAACTGGTCTAATTTCTTCCTTAAATGTTTGGTAGAATTCAACAGTAATCCCATATGGGCCTGATGCTTTCTTGTTTTGGAAGATTATTAATTGCGGATTCAATTTCTTTAGTAAAGGCCTATTCAGATCATCTGTTTCTTCTTCTTTGAGTTTTGGCAGATTGTGTTTTTCAAGGAATTTGAAATTTCATCTAGGTTATCAAATTTGTGTGTACCAGACTATTCACAGTATTCATTTATTATCCTTTTAATTGCCATGAGATCTGTTGTGCTGTCCCCTCTTTTGCCTCTGATATTAATTTGTGCCTTCTCTTTTTTTCCTTCAATAGCCTGACTGGAGGCTTATTAATATTATTGCTTTCTTCAGAGAACTAGTTTTTGGTTTTATTGTTTTTTTTCTATTTGCTGTTTTCAATTTCTTTGATTTATTCATATTATTTCTTTTCTTCTACTTATTCTAGATTTAATTTTCTTTTCTTTTTCTCATTTCCTAAGTTGGAAACAAGATTACTGAGTTTTCTTCTTTGCTAATATATGCACTCAAGGCTATATATTTTCCTCTAAGCACTGCTTTCAGTGTATCCCAGAAATTTGGTCAGTTATATTTTCATTTTCATTTATTTAAAAATATTTTTATGAAAGAGTCTGGAAATTTTCCTTCTGCTTCAATTTTTTGAAACAGCTTCAGGAGAATAGGTGTTTTTTCTTCTTTGAAAGTTTGGTAGAATTCCCCAGGGAATCCATCAGGTCCTGGGCTCTTGTTTTTTGGGAGGTTTTTGATCACTGCTTCAATCTTGTTACTAGATATCGGTCTATTCAGGTTGTCAATTTCTTCCTGGTTCAATTTTGGGAGTTTATAGTTTTCCAGGAATGTATCCATTTCATCTAGGTTGCTTAGCTTATTGGCATATAACTGTTGATAATAACTTCTGATGATTGTTTCTACTTCCTTGGTGTTAGTTGTGATGGCTCCCTTTTCATTCATAATTTTATGAATTTGGGCATCATCACTAGCCATCAGGGAGATTGAAATTAAAACCACATTGAGATACCACCTTACACCAATTAGAAGGGCCAAAATTAGCAAGACAGGAAACAACGTGTGTTAGAGGGGATGTGGAGAAAGGAGAACCATCTTACACTGTTGGTGGGAATGCAAGTTGGTGCAGCCACTTTGGAGAACAGTGTGAGATTCCTCAAGAAATTAAAAATAGAGCTTTCCTATGACCCTGCAATTGCACTACTGGGTATTTACCCCAAAGATACAGATGTAGTGAAAAGAAGGGCCATCTGCACCCCAATGTTTATAGCAGCAATGGCCACGGTCGCCAAACTGTGGAAAGAACCAAGATGCCCTTCAACGGACGAATGGATAAGGAAGATGTGGTCCATATACACTATGGAGTATTATGCCTCCATCAGAAAGGATGAATACCCAACTCTTGTAGCAACATGGACGGGACTGGAAGAGATTATGCTGAGTGACTTAAGTCAAGCAGAGAGTCAATTATCATATGGTTTCACTTATTTGTGGAGCATAACAAATAGCATGGAGGACAAGGGGAGTTAGAGAGGAGAAGGGAGTTGAGGGAAAATTAGAAGGGGAGGTAAACCATGAGAGACTATGGACTCTGAAAAACAATCTGAGGGGTCTGAAGGGGCGGGGGGTAGGAGGTTGGGGGAACCAGGTGGTGGGTATTGGAGAGGGCACGTATTGCATGGAGCACTGGGTGTGTTGCAAAAACAATGAATACTGTTACACTGAAAAGAAATTAAAAAAAATACATATTTTTAAATTTCTCTTGTGATTTCTTCTTTGACCCATACATTATTTTAGAAGTATGTTGTTTGATCCCCACATGTTTGGTAATTTTCCAGTTATCTTTCTTTTACTGATTTCTAGTTTAACTCCACTGGAGTCTGAAAGCAGACAATGAATGACTTCTAGTCTTTTAAATTTGTTAAGGGGGGTTTTATGTCCCAGAATGAGTGTTACTGATTGTTCCCTTAGCTTGAGAGAAATGTATATTCTGTTGTTGGTGGGTGAAGTAATCTATAGATGTCCATTATATCCAGCTGACAATGTTGTTGAGTTTAACTATGTCCTTAGTGATTTTCTGCCTGCTGGATCCATCCATTTCTGAAAGGGATGTTGAAGTCTCCAACTATAAGTGTAAAATTCATCTGTTTTTCCTTATAGCGCTATCAGTTTTTGTCTTGCATAGTTTGATGCTGTTGTTAGGTGTATACATGTTAACAATTACATTATCTTCTTGGAGAACCCACCCCTTTATCATTTGTAAAGCCCTTCTTTATCCCTGATAAACTTTCCTTAATTTGAAGTCTGCTTTCTCTGAAATCAATACCCGACTCCTGCTTTCTTTTGATTACCGTTAGTATGGTATATTTTTCTCCATCTATTTACTTTTAATCTATATTTGTCTTTGTATTTGAAGTGGATTTCTTATAGACAATATAAAGTTGGGTCATAATATTTTGATCCCCTCTGACAATCTCTTTGGTACAGTTAGACCACTGACATTCAACTGATCATTGAGATAGCTGGATTAATATCTACCATATTCATTACTGTTTTCTATGTGTTGCTCTTGTTTTTTTGCTCCTAGTTTTGTCTTCCACTCTATTTTTTTTTTTTTTTGCCTTTTGTGGTGTTAACTGAGCATTCTGTATGATTCCACTTTCCTTCCTTTCTTACCATTATCAATCATACATATATTTTTATATATATATATATATTTTTTTTTTTTTACTTTTTTAATGGCTGCCCTAGAGTTTGCAACACATATTCACAATTAATCTATGTCCACTTTTAAATAACACTATATCACTTCATGGGTAGTGTGAAAACATTGCTGTCACCTATTTCAATTATGTATAAGGGTACATAAGCGTATACACACACAAACATCATAATCAAATATAGTGTTGCTATTAGTATTTTTGAACAAACTGCTGTTGCATTAATTAAGAAGAAACATTTTTATTTTACCTTCAGCTATTCCTTCTTTGATGTACTTCCTTTCTCTATGTAGATCTGAATTTCTGACCTCTAATATTTTCCTTCTCTCTAAAGAACCTCTTTCCATAGTCCTTGCAAGAAAGATCTACTAGCAACAAATACCTACAATTTTTGCCTGAAAAAAATCTTTATTTCTCCTTTACTCTGGATAGTTTAGCAGAACACAGAATTTTAAGGTGGTAGGCTTTTTCTCTCAACACTTCAAATATTACACTCCACTCTCTTCTTCCTTGCATGGCTTCTGAGAAGTTTTGTTCCTCTACAGGTAAAATGTTTCCACCACCGAGCCCCCACCCCTACCCCAGCAACTTTTTTTTTCATTGACTTCAATTTTCTGTGATTTGAAAATTATATGCCTCAGTGTAGGTTTCTGGCATTTATCCTGCCTGGTGTTCTCTGAACTTTGTCAATCCATGGTTTGAGGTCTGTGATTAATTTGAGGGAACTTCTCAATCATTACTGTTTGAGCATTTCTTCTGTTCTTCTTTCTTCCCCTTCTGACATTCCCATTACATGTATTTTACACCTTTTGTAGATGTCCCACAGTCCTTGGTTATTCTGTTTCTTTCAGTCTTTGTTCTCTTTGCTTTTAGGGTTTGGAGGTTTCTACTGATATTTTTTCTAGCTAAGAGATTCTCTCCTCAGCCAAGTCCAGTACATTAATAAAGCCATCAAAGGCATTTTTCATTTCTATTATGGTGTTTTTTTTTTTAACTACAGCATTTCTTTGTGGTTCTTTCTTAGGACTTCTAGCTTCCTGCTTACACTCTTCACCTCTTCTTGCATGCTGTTTATTTTATCTGTTAGAACCATTAGAGTCCTTAGCATAGTAATCATAGTTGTTTAAAATCCCCTGCCTGATAATTCCAACATCACCGCCATGACTGGTTCTGATACTTATTGCTTCTCCAAACTGTGCTTCTTGCCTTTTGGTATGACTTGTAATATTTTCTTGATAGCTGAACATGATGTACTAGGTAAAAAGAACTGCTATAAATAAACCTTCAGCAATGTGGTGGTGAGATGGAAGGAGGGGAAGTATTCTATCGTCCTATGATTAGGTCTCGGTCTTTTAGTGAGCCATGGCCTCTGGACTGTGAACTTTGCAAGTATTTCTCAGGGTTTTTTCTCTCCACTTGGGTGGGACAGGATGGCTGGAGTGAGCTAAAGTTGGTTATTTCCCCTCCGCAGGCCAAACAGACTCTGATAATATCCCAGCAGATAAGGCTCTATCTAGTTAGCTAGTTTCCCCTTAGGATACGCTTTGTTAAGAAAAACAGGGTACTCAGGCATATTTCAAGATGGTCTTGTCCCCCTGCTTCTGCCAGAAGCATAAGGGGATTTTTCTCAGATATCTACTGTGGGAACCTGTTCTAACTTCTGGAGATAAATCTCACTGTATGGTAAGGACTTACTATGACTGGGTCCCCCTGGAGTTTTTAACTCCAGACCTGCCCACACTGAGCTTCCTGAAATTCCTGAAATTCAGTACAGTTCCAAATCAGGCACTGGTTCCCTCACTGGTTTCTGCTTATGGGTCTGCTCCAATATGCTTAAACTCTGTATGTTACCTGTCTATCTGTCTCTCCAGTCTTGAGAGCTGCTAGCCCAAGTCTTCCTCTCTCTTATGTATCCAAGAAGAGTTAGTTTTTCAGTATGTTCAGCTTTTTACTTGTTAGGATGGAGTGGCAAATTCCAAGCACCCTACACGCAGAACCAGAAATAGAAGTCCTTCCTTTTCCTTTTAAATGCTGGTCTGAATCAGCACGTGGTTATAACCAAAAGTAATCTGTGCAATGCAGAGTATATACCCTAAATAACCTTAATACATACAAATCTAGTTATGCACAATGCAATGTGGGAGAAATGTCTGTGTTGTTATAGGCACTTTTTAAAAAAAAGTTTATTTTTTTATTAGTTATCAAAATAGTATGTAGCAAAGTCCTTATTTAGAGCTTATTACAGACTCTTTTTTCTTGAATTATATTTAGAATGTTAAGACTTTTAAGTACATGACAGTAGAGAGATTGTCCATTTATCTTCTTTGAGTATTAGTCAGTACCTGGCATATTCTAAGAGGTCAATAACTATTGAATGAAAATAGCTGACGAAATCCTACAGGGAAGTTAGAACCCGAAAAAGAATGCCTTTTTCTCATAACAAGAAAATGTTCTGAAACACGAGATGAGACAAAGATGCCAGCAGTTAAACCTACCAAATACTTCATATCTAAGCCAGTTCATTACTAGCAGAAACCTCAAAATTTAACTTTTAGAATCTGCTTAAAATACAAGAAGGCTCAACTAAATCCACAATAAAGAAACAATATTTTAGAAGACAAGTTCAATGTTTTAATGGTATGTAGCAGAAAATGTATTAAATTAGCTTTATAATTAAGCATAAAAGATCCTCTAAGCCTACAGAATTATTCTTTAGAGAAGAATTTCCCTGCAATATATGCAAAAACAAAAATAAACCAAAACATGTGGGCCAGTTGTTCCTCTAATATGAATTTATAATCACCTGAAATGAATCTCAGAACTATTTAGAGAACAAAGTAGATTATGCAAATTTGGAAAACAACGTGCACAGAAATAAGAGGTTTTTGATTTGCTTGTCTGTTTCATAACTAAGAGTATCAACTATAAACCTTTAGTGTCACAGGTCTCCTCCCTCTTTTTCCCCCATATCCAACTTACCTCTAGGTTTTCTAGATTCTATTCTCTCTAACCCCTGACCTGCCTTACTAAATGGACATCTTCATAACCCACCGCCTGGCTTGAATCTGTATTCTCCTTACTGATGTTTTTCCCTCCAGCCTTATCCTTTCAATTCCACCAGCCCCTGCTATCTCTAAAATGATCTTTCTAAAATGACAGTGTGATTATTTTTACTAACCTCTGTCATTTTCCATAGTCTTCAGAAAAGAGTCCAAACCTAGCACAGCAAAGATAACCATCATCTGGCCCCTACTGTCTCCAACTATATTTTCGGCTTCATAACCAGATTCCAGCTGTCTGGAACCAGTGGAAATTCCCCAAATGGGTCAGGACCTCAATGTAAGTGCACACATAACTCTCTCCTTAGAATCCACCACACACATCCTGCTCTCCCCCTCCCCTTCATTAGCTACTACCCCTTCATCTACCAACAGCTCCTATATCCCTTCTGCCTAAGACCTGCCAGGCCTGGACTAGGGCCACTCTCCACATGGCCACACAGCCTCTCCCCACATTGCTACAATGAAGCATGTGCCTGTCACACTTTACACACAGGAGTGGCATTACATTACTGTTCAATGAACAGTCTAACTTTCCCTTGAAAAATACCCGTAAAGTTAGCTTTCTTCAAATTCAGAAGTCCAGTATAAATTTTTTAAGTACAAGATTAATGGAGTTGCCAATTATATCATCAACCTTCTCTGTCAAAAACTACCTTTCAAATTAAAGTAAAACGAATTTCATTTAAATAAAAACAACAAGCTAATTTTTTCATTAATCAATCAGTAGTGGTAGTATAACTACTTCAGTGGTTTTAATTTCATAAACATTTCAAATATCAAATCTTAAGTTCTGGCAATGCCTATTACCATAAGGATTCCCAAACATTAACTTTCAAGGGATTATAAATAATTTTTCTAAAACCCTTAAAGGAAGAAGGGATTTTAAAAGAACATCAACCCCAAACATAATCACAGCTTCCTCAATTAGCTATGACAATGGAGGTAGGTCATATTGGTCCCAAAACCTAATAATCAATATCAAAGCACATACTTATCATTTTAACACGTAAGATTATATAAGCATATTTAACTTTTTTGAGTTAAACTTCTTGTTCTCCAGCAGCCTTTTTCTCTCCTTCTTCCTCAAAAATAGAACCAATGAACTTTTTTAGTAGGACATGTGACTTTAGCAAAGCCTTCATTTTCCAGTACCTTAGCCACATAACTAAGTACTGACTAATAAGGAGAAGTGTT
The DNA here is from genome assembly GCF_010015895.1 of Lontra canadensis. Lineage (NCBI taxonomy): Eukaryota > Metazoa > Chordata > Mammalia > Carnivora > Mustelidae > Lontra > Lontra canadensis. The sequence continues at coordinate 1,084,172 of NW_022631171.1, forward strand.
GGGGGTGCAATTCTAGGAGACTCCCAGTTGCCTGGCCCATCCATCACCACCCAGAGTGATAAGAATGAGGGCCACACCCTAGGAATGGCAGCATGCAGAGCAATACCTCTGTACTATCAGTTCTGGACTACCTAGCCCTACCCTTTCATGAGAGACAGTTTAGAACAAACATCTATCATGTTTCAACTACTGTTATTTTGGGTCTCTGTTATATCATTAGCTTATCATTAACTTATCCTTCCCATTATTTTTCTTCTTGAATAAAAATATGAGTATCTATACTAGATACACACTGGCTTTAACACAAGTGTATGTGACTAGGTCAATTAACCTGGCATGTAAAAATATGCTAAAATAACAGTTCCCTGACAAACTTAAATAAATCCAAACAGATGGCAGAACTCAGATTTTTTCCAAATACTGAAATTCTGACATTTTCCTCAGTGTCCTGCTTTAATACATAGTGGTCTCTGACACAATTTCCAACTGATAGCTCATCATTTATGTGTTGCCTGTCCTAATTCTCACCCATGCAGAGATGAGCACAAAGGCTGACTGAGACGTCAAGCCAGAACTAACAACAACAAAAAAAATTTAACAACAAACAAGTTAGAAAGCCTTAAGCACCACAGAAAATAGCAAATTATGACCATATAATATGATCATCTATCCCAACTGAGAAACTAGCACATTATTCAAGACTAGTTAAACAAAGAGACAGAAAAGCAGAAATCAAACAAAAATAGGTACAAAAAAAATGTCAGAATGTGATGACTTGCTTTTATATTATCCTTTGGGAAAAGTTCGAGGTTTCAGGTGGATTTTAATGATGTTTCTAAAAACATGATATTACGAGCATCTTGGTCTGAAGAGCATTAATCACTGATAAGAAATCATTTATTGGAGAAAACACAAAGTAAATTATTCATTAGCAAAATGAAGGGGAAATCAAAATTCTTTGTTTTAAACATTTCAGGCCACAAATTATATTCAAAACTGTGCCAAAAATCATTCAAGTAAAAAAAACCAGCAGCTACTCTAATAGCTACCTATTTTCTAGTGCTCTGCCACAAATACTTTTGACAGTAAATATTCCATTCTACAGACAAACCTATTTGTTTTTATTTATTTGTTGACTTTAAAGATTTATTTATTTGAGAGAGAAAGAGAGAGGGCAGGGGGAGGGGAAGAGAAGGAGAGAGAGAGAGAGAGAATCTCAAGCAGACTCCTTGCTAAGTGCAGAGCCTAACTCAGAGCTCGATCTAATGACCCTAAGATCATGACCTGAGCTGAAATCAAGAGCGGGTCACTTAACTGACTGAGCCACCCAAGCACCCCTACAAATGTTTTTATATTTAATAATCAACCTAATGCCTATTATTTATTACACTCACCCTAATTTAACATGATATTAAGGTAAAATAACTTCTCCTAACAATTTTCTCCAAATTGGGAGCTTTGTTCTAAAGCTTCAACTTAAAAATTGATTTCAGGAAAGTAATTAGTCTCTTTTGTCACAATGTAAGATGTCTATTCTTATAGTCCCAATTTTTTAAAGTATATATTTAATAGTTAAAATCTAAGTTACTTAAATTTTTTTATTTCTACAGGGTTAAAAAATCAACAACTTTAACCTTGTTAAAGTAAATCATGGGTACCAAACAGTAAATAGATACTATTCTATCATGATACCTAGAGGAACCTCAGAATATTATTCATGAACAAAGGCCCAAACAACTAACATGTTTGCTATCACCCAACAAATAACTTCTGTATTCTTGGAATCCTCAAGCATTAAAAAAAAAAATAGTAAGAGAAGCGTGAGAAACATTACTTCAAAGAGACTATAAATGATAAAAAGGTGTTCCAAAAATGTATGCTAAGAGGGGCACCTGGGCAGCTCGGTTGGCTGGGCAGCTGACTCTTAATTTCAGCTCAGGTCATGATCTCAGGGTCATGAGATCAAGCCCCGTATTGGGCTTTGCTCTGGGCATGAAGCTTCCTTGGGATTCTCTCACTCTCCCTCTGCCCCTCTCCTCCTGATTCTGTGCATGCTCCCTAATGAAGGAAGATAGGAAGGAAGGAAAAATGGGAGGGAGGGAGGAAAATGTATGCTGATATATAATAAAACACATATAGTTACTTGGGGTGAGAAAAAACAGGTCCTGAAATGGCTACTGGGGCCGATCCATGAGTTCCTGTGTGTAGGAAAGGAGTGTCTGATTGCTGGGCAAGATCTACACACTGCTAGCCTTTCTGCACAAAAGACAGGGTGTGGAAGGAACAAAAGGAATGAAGAGATTCCTGTAATTAAGTCCAGTCAGCAAACAAACCTGGTTTCTGCAGTCGAGACAAACATAGCAAGGACTTGGGGGCAATGGGACGAGGGTGAGGGGAATGATCAATACTCACAATGTTGATTGTCACTGACACTGACAATAAAATAGACACTGACAATGAACAGGCAGAGAGGAGACAGAAGGTGGGCTAGTGGTACAGCAATGTCACCTGAACACCAAAGCAAAGCCCTGCCAAGTGTCTTAAGAAGTGTCTTACTATTTAGGTGTAAAATGGGAAAGTGTATACTCATTAGGCCCCCAAGTATGCTTTACACAACAGAATGACAACTTGGAATTTGAATTATACAGATGCATGTTCAAATCTAACTCCATAAATGGGAGAACCTGGGAAATCACTTAACCATCGTTATGCACTGGACTTCACATCTGTAGAACTGAGAACAGAAATGTCCATCTTGCAGAAATGTGTGAAGACTATGTACATCCCTGGCTACTGCCTTAAGAGAATTCTCTTCTCTCTCACAGTTGGGAATAGAACTGTTCCACTCCACCTTCATCTATTATCTATATAGCACACCCAATAACTGGTAAGAGTGGGAAATATTCTGAACACTTAAAGAATTGTGTTGCTTCCTAGCCACTTCCTAGTGCCACCTTCAAATATAAAGTCTGAAACATACAAAGTGAAATCTTTAGCTAGGAGGAAAACATGTGCTTGGCACAAACTGGACACCTACCCTCCCCAATTTACCAATTCATTTCAATAAATATTTATTTGCTAAATTGGTTCAGACAAGAGTTTTAATCTCACCAAGAGAAGAGGTACTGGCAGGGAGGTTTGTCTACACAGTTAATAGTAGACAATCTCCACCGAATTACCTTTCCAAGTAACAATCCCATCCAGCTTCTTCAAGGCCTTCCCTTTATCAGTTTCTCCCATCTAACTGCCCCCCCCCCACCACCAATTGCATTTAAACATTTCTTAATACAGAAATAAGTGATGACAGCAAACATCCACTGTCTACCTCAGACCCCCCACGAAATGCTGTCCTTCCTCCTCTTGTCTCCTAGAGGGAATGACCACTGTGACTTGCTTTAATTCTTCACCATCTCTGGGGCAATCTGCCTGCTCATGACCACCAAGTGCCCTGGGTCAGGGCACCAATGGTTTTCTTGCTGTCACATCCAAGATGCATGTACATGCCTCCTTGCCCTGGTCCCCTTGGTGGTAATTTACACTGCCTACCACTGACCCAGTCTTGCTTGAAATATACTCTCTTTTTCTTCCCTAATAGCATATGTTCCTGGTTTTCTCCTAACCCCATTTCTCATTAGAATCAGTCTTTCTCCCACCCCCACCCTCCTTGTGTAAATCTATTGCTATTCTGTCGACACCTTAATACTTTTGTCTCAGTCTCTAACAGTGGTTCTTAACCTCTTCTGGCCCCAGACCCCTTTGCAAATTTGAGGAAAAGCATGTACCCTGCCCACAGAAAGTATTTATACACAGGCTTTTGCATACAATTTCAGGGAGTTAATCCAAATACCTCCTGGAGAAGAGTCCCACTCTTACATATATTTGGGGGGTAATCTCATCTACTGCCATGACTTCAATCCTCTATTATAGCTTTAGCTCTATAAACTCTAGCTCACATCTTGCTCTGGAACACCAAACCTGTATTTCTATCTTTTGAATTTCTCCTTGGATATAATACAGGGACATCAAATTTGGGGGTCCAATATATCAACTCTTCACTGCCATTCATGAATCCTGTTCCTCCTTCATCAGGTACAGAAGAGACAAGTGACCAAGGAACAGGCCCAGCAGGAAGCAGGGAATCTGGAAGGGCATACATATAGTCAGCTCACTACAGGAAGCTCAAGTAGACAATCATGAAGACAGTGAGGGGTTAGCCTGCAACTGTGGAGAAACCCTGAGAGGACCCTGGGCAGAAAAGCCAGCCTACAGAAAATAACTAAGCATATGGGCTACAGATGTGAAGATCCATGTGGTCAGAAGGAAAAGGAGGTAGAAAAACTTGCTGCCTTGCTTCCCACCAGCTTTCTGGTTCCCAGTTTCAGTGAAACTGTGTGACTTCACCTACTAATGGATTCCGTGAGCGAAGCCGACATCCTTCTAATAGAGTTTCTTATATTTATACTAACTTGAGTAGATTTTTGTTTCTTATAAATAAACCACTCCTGGTGAAGTAAAGCACACATATACAGAAGTTCAGATCATAGTTTACAAAGGTACTCTCACTAGTGTACTAGAACCAATCACATTCTTATTTTGCTCTCACAGAAACTTCTAGTGGCTAATTTGTTTCTATAATTTTATCATTTATATTACTTCTTGTGCAGCTCCTATTTAAATATGCGGCCTCTACTGGCAATCCACAAAAACACTGCAAATATTTTTTATTGTCATCTAAGAATAAATTTTTACCACCCTTCAATTTTATCAGAAATATAAGTTAACAAGTTAGCACACATATTCTTACTTAAAATAACTTTAAAAAATAGCAAAATTGCTGTAGGTTGTCAAAACATAATAAATTGGGTATACTTGATTCTAAACATGCAGAATATACAGAAAATATCTTAGAAAATAGGTATATATGATGCATCTATACACACATGCATATACACACAATTCTCTTATGTAGGCAAAACAAAATGAGACAATGAAAAAGTAGTGTCAAAATAATGTTTGGGGCGCCTGGGTGGCTCAGTGGGTTAAGTCTCTGCCTTCAGCTCAGGTTATGATCCCAGGGTCCTGGGATCGAGCCCCACATTGGGCTCTCTGCTCAGCAGGGAGCCTGCTTCCCTTCCTCTCTCTCTGCCTGCCTCTCTGCCTACTTGTGATCTCTGTCAAATAAATAAATAAAATAAAATAATAATGCTTTACTAACATTACTAACACAGTAACCATCAACATATAACCGCCTTACCAAATAAGACATCTCATTAATTTATATGTCTAATATGTCTGAAGAAAACAGATGTCTGCTGTCATCTAAATACCTTATGATTAAACTTCCTTAAAACTGTGTTAATGTTTGAATACATTAAAACAACACATCGCTCGGTGTGCCAAATAAAACCTCTACTACTAACATCTGATGAAAGGTATGGTTAGGAAATGTTTTTTGAACAGCTTTGCAATGTCTATTATAAAAACACTCCTGAAGAGATCAAAGATATAATGTCATTTTCAGAAAATAATAACTAAGATAGGAAGCTGCTATCAAGTCACATTTCTCTCAACATCACCACCAGTATTTACAGTCTCTAAGTACTTCCCCAAAGATTACTTACTAATTACAAGAGGGAGAGAAGCTCATTACAGTAGAGAAACCTTATGCCACTTTAAGCAGGTGTAAGTTAACACTACCAATAATAGGGTAAATTGACTCAAATGCTTCCTGATTAAGACACTAAGAAGAACATGACATCCCCTCTGTGGTATTCCTGAGAAAAATGCATACCCTAAATCTAATCGGGAAGAAAGAGCAAACTGAAATTGAGGGACATTCTACAAAACAGCTGGCGCTGTAGTTATTAAAAATACCGATGCTAAAAAAAACAAAGAAACACCAAAGAACTATTCTATTTAAATGACACTAAAGAGATAGGATAATTAAATGCAATGTATGATCCTAGACTGGACAAAACATATTTGCTACAGACAACAGTGCAAACAATAGACAAGGAAATATGAATATCAACTATGGATTACAGAAGCACATCACTGTGCTAAAGTGATATAAAAAATCCAGGTCCTAGGACTTACGTGCTGAAGCATTTAGGGCTAAAGGATCATAATGTCACTTAGTCTCAAATTCTTCAGAGAGAGAGACAGGGAGACAGAGACAAAAAGAGAACATACAAATGCAGCAAAAAGTCAACAAGTGGTGAATCTAGAGAAAACAGCACTAGTTCACCGCATTGTTCCTTAACTTTTCAGTAGTTTAAATTTTTTCCAATTGAAATGTTTTTTAAAAAAAATAGAAGTTTTTTTTCATATCCCCCTTCTCTTTTGCAACTGGGGGGTGAAAACTACATCCGAGGGATAGGGGAGCAGGAAACTGAACAATCCTGGTTCTTTTATGACCTTGTTCACTCACTCAGTGATTATACCAGCTCTGGATTTGCCTTGCCAACAAGTACAGTTCACATTCCATGAGAAAGATAAATCCCTGATATAATCCCTTCTGTAGGTACAGAGAATTATAGGGAAATGTTCTAGAACTCTGATACCATGTATGTCTAAGGAACCTGAAGAAATAAAATTGTGTTCAGATTACTGTGGTTGCATTAAATCTTCCTGCAATACTAAGGCATATGACCTCAAAGGTGACCTTTTAGGAAAAGCTCAGCCACTCCCAGGCTCCCAATTTCCTTTCTGGTGACACAGCTGGGGCTTCCCATATGCAGCGTGCTGACAGAGTGCCTCTGCCTAGAAGTCGTCCCTATCTAGACTCCTCTTCACCAGCTAACTCCTTCTTGATCCTTAAGAATAAGCCTGGGCATCATCTCCTCGGGAAAACTTCCCTTTTGAAGGCCCGGGAAGAATGAGCCACAGTTCCCAAGCTCCGATGGCACCTACTCATACTTCTGCCCCAGCCCTCATGACACTGCACTGAAGGGGTGCTATGTCATGTGTGCTATGCCCTTATTTTCTACTTCCTATCTATATTAGCACATATTCAATCATCTAGTAAGTATTCCTGTCCATGTCTAAATCAGAGACAAGAGTAATAACTACAGAGATAACAGTAACCACTCCCTCAACTGGGAAAGTAACTGCTACAAATAGAACAGCACAGTGTTTAACCAAATGCTAAAATATTTTCTCATAAGATATTTCTGGGCTGTTGAGCAAGGCAGAGGAAACTGTCATTCAAGACACTATTTTTGTTCAAGCATCTCCAAATACCTGCCCTTAAGGAAAGTGGGGCAAAAAGCTTCTGTAGGTACAGAGAATTACAGGGAAATGTTCTAGAACTCTGCTACTGTGTATGTCTAAGGAACCCAGTCTTTTAGGAACACCACTGGCTCCTATACTAACTCTTTTTACTGAATTCATTTTTTTTTAATTTATTATTTTTATTTTTTTTAATTTAATTTATTCTTTTTTTTAATTTATTTTCAGCATAACAGTATTCATTGTTTTTGTACCACACCCAGTGCTCCATGCATTCTGTGCCCTCTCTAATACCCACCACCTGGTTCCCCCAACCTCCCACCCCCCCACCTCTTCAAGACCCTTAAGATTGTTTTTCAGAGTCCATAGTCTCTCATTGTTCACTTCCCCTTCTAATTTCCCCCAACTCCCTTCTCCTAACTCCCCATGTCCTCCATTTTTAAAAATAACAAGTGAGGGGGCGCCTGGGGGGCTCAGTCATTAAGCGTTTGACTTCACTCAGGTTATGACCGCAGGGTCCTGGGATTGAGCCCCACATTGGGCTCCTCGCTCGGTGGAAAGCCTGCTTCTCCCTCTCCCTCTGCTTGTATTCCCTCTGTTGCTGTCTCCGTCAAATAAATAAATAAAAAATCTTAAAAATATTAAAAAAAAAAAGTGAGGACTGGTGATGAACATTATATAATTCACGATGAGGGTTAGTTATATAGTAGGTACCTAATGCATCACTGTATAATTCTTTTAAAAAGTAAATCTAATACAAACTTAATTAAAGGAAATTTACATCAAAAGCTGTCTTTGTTTAGACGACAGACTTATCACCATTTTTTAAATGTATACCTCAAAATTTCAGTGGTGGTGAAAACTTACCAATTCATTTGTTACCCATAAGATTTTGTTCCCCATCAAGAGAACATCTGGATGATCTACTTAAATGGAAACTAAGAAAATAATTCAAAAATTTAATTAAATCTCTAAGATGAATAAATATAAAGTTTGCTAAGTCTTTATCTAATTTTTAGCATACTCTAGTCTATGGAGCTTTATTTAATACACACACATAAAGCCCATGACACATTCATGTGATCACAAACTAACTGTCCCACCCGCTGAAAGAGAAAGGAGAAAAAGCATTTAAAAGCCAAGCATGTTAGTCCATTTTTCTCTGCCTCCCTCACTAGACAAGACTTTTCTTTTCCCCACACTTTACTGACCCTTCAAAACCCCAATCAGGTGTCTGTCTGTCTAAAAAGCCAAGCCTAATGGAACAAACAACAACATGAATTTGATCCACAGATACACCCGTCACATGCCCTTAAATGTGAAATCTGCATTTGATTTTACACTTAATTATAAAGTACAGCGACTCCATTGTCTATCAGTGGTTTTATACTCTTTTCTGTCTAAATGCTCATTGTCTACTTCTTCCAAATGTTTACTTAGGCTGGTACTTTGCAACAATTTAGGATTTATGTTATGCTGCCATCTCCAAAGCAATTGTAATTAAGTGGACATAGTGTCCAGACAAATTAGTACAGCCTCAATACATCTCTAACTAGCAAAGAAGAAGCAATTTTAGCCACCAACTTCATGGTGAAAAACAGGCTATACAGAATTCTTCTTTACTTGGAATTGGTTTTGATATATTTTCTAATTGAGTTATATTTGTTTTTGAAAAATACACAAACTGATACTAAAGACATTTTCAAAGATTCTTCCACTAAAAACATTGTATGAATAATGTGGAAAATTCCAACACCCAAAGGGTGGCCACAATTTTCTAAATTAATCCTGGAAAATGTTAAATCTGGAAATGTTTTATGCTTATTAAAAATCACAAGGAATGTTTTAGTAACATGATTTTTAATGATAAAAGGCTAATGTAGAATTTTTTCCCTTCAGTTCAGTTCATAAGTAACTATTTCAATCACTGTATTTATGGCTATGTACTTACAGAATAATATTCTAAGCAGACATAGGCATTAGAGAACAAAGTAGTATCACTCATACACTTGGCTTGGTGAGGTCTCTGTTACATTATTTACCTACACATAAAATAACTGGAGGGAACAACACTCTTATAACTTATTATTCAGCTTAAAAAAAACTGAAAAATAATCTAGAAACAAATAGAAAATTCTACACAAGATCCTCTACCTACAAAATTCAGTGTTTCTTTCCTGAAGTCCTGAGCTGTCCATATGCACATACTGTTGCTTCTGAATTAGAGGCTGATTACATTTAAAATCATTCTGTAGGAGAAAAATGATGACATTTTATGATATTGAATTATAAAGTATAAACTAAGGGTATATATAAAAGTTCTCTAGAGTATGTTGTTACTGTTTATATATTTTGGCAAATTTATTAATATAAAAATCTGGAGCTGTTCAAAGAATAAGAGGCACAGAACAAATGCACAGTGGGTATGGGAAGAGCATTTAGAAGGAGGTTGTTAAGTGGGATTGACCTGCTCAAGACCTCCTGAACTGAGGAGACATGGGTGTGTTCCTACCATCCCGTCCCTCCCTGGCAACTCGATTCCAGCCCCCATCGACTCCCCAACCACATCATTGAGCCTTTTTGTGTTCCATCACTCCATGTAAACATAGGAGAAGGGGATAAACAACAGCAACGCTAAGACCTGCAATTCATGATACTTTTGAAATCAACCATAAAATCGTGAAAAGAATTAAGAATTTTCCCATGATACACAACTCTGTTACATAAACTCAAATCCATCTCTATATTATCAAAAACTTAGTATTTAACTCCTTAAAATTAAGAATCAAAATCAAAATCCATAGACAGCTCAGTTCTATAATTTCATAAGTATCCAATTTATTCTTAAAATGTAATTTTAAACACATTTAAAACAAAAAATATTCCATGCAGTAAAAAATAAATATTATTTTACCATATCCAAAATTATGATTTAGTCTCATAAACAGAAGCTTTAGAAGGAATGCAACATCAAAAAAATCTAAAAATCACGTAGGGTAGAAAAGTGAAAGAAAATCCAGAGTGTGTGGGAAATCTGAAAAGTGTGGCCTAGGAGCAAACAATGAGTACAAATAAACGTGCAAAAATGTCATGAAAAGCTGCTATTGCCATTGAGGCAGATTTCCATTCTACTTTGATCTATGATTATATTTTAATTATGCTCAACTAATTTCTTTCACTACACAGTACTAACATAAATCATTTATAAAAACTCATTTTAATTAAAACAAACAAAATGCCAGAAGGAAACAAAATCAACTCTGTTTTCATGTTTGTATCTGTGTGAAAATAAAACAATTCCAAGAGAATTTTGTAAGACTCAATCAATAAACATCTTTAAGACACCAGTGCCATATTTTCAGGGGGAAAAAAATCATTTACTTTAGGCGAGTAAGAAAGGCAGTCTCCACCAGCATGATTTAATAAAGACAAATTAGATACCTGCATAAAGGCATAAGCTCAAAATCCTTTTTACAACCGGGGATACACTTTGCGGAAGATTTACTTTCCAAACTGCATTCTATTTGATCTCATGTTAATCTGACATTTAAATAAACTGCTATTACTTGAGCAATTTTCATACTCTGGCACAAAGAGACATGGAAATGTATATATCACAACAAAATACATGTCACAAAAAAAATTTTCTTCATACGAAAATTTTTTTCAAAAAGTGTAGAAAAATACTGACATTAAGCTTCTCCATCAAAGGAGATTTGTCATAATTAAAACAAAGTTAAAAGAGCTTAGCATATAATTAGAGAGGAGGAAAAAGGATATTCTCTCATCAGCTAGTCAGTGATAGAGAGCAAAGAACCAGTTTCTGGCTATAAAGACATTTATTTTTTTCTTTTGTAATCATACACTGAAAAATGTACCAAGAAACTAAATCAAGTTCCTAAATTCAAGGAAAATATTCCAATTGCACGTGTCATCTTCAATGCATGATAATTTTCAACCAAAAAATTTTCTCCACTAGTAAAGAAAAAAGGTTAACTAACATCTTATCTTATACCCATCTTTTCTTCCACATCAGAAGTATATATCAAAAAAAAAGATAAACCCAACAATAAATCCTTCATGAGAAAGAACTATTAAAATGAATTTTTCTTATTGACAAAGCAGGATTTATATACTTCAGCAACCTTAAATTCAACAAAAAGAGAAAGTAAAATTGTGTTTTACAGAAGGCAAATATAACTTTGCTGGTTGCAAAAGCCTCAAATTCTACTAAATGCAAACATTCTTTAAACTAATTTCAAGAAAGAGGCACAAAGAAACCAAGAGATATAAAATTACTAATGAATTCATTTTTGTTGAAAATGTGGCCCATGGTAAAGTGAAACAAGGAGAGAAATCCAGTGGAGTATTCTGTTTTATTGATAGCCTTGAAAAGTTTTTTCCTCCTGCTAAAGAGATAAAAACCATTTCTAGTGCCCTCTGCCTTGATTCCTTTCTTCTTGCACTGAGTATATGAAAACAAGTAAAAACACCTTCAGTCCATCAAGTGCAGACAGCACTAGCTCTGAAATCTATCCAAGTTCACCTACTTGTCATCTCAACTTTCAGTGTTCTAGTCCAAGCCACTAGCCATCTCTACTCTCAACCACAATGAGAATCTACTAAAATAGTCCTTTGCTTTCACATTTACCCATATAATCCACTCTGCCAGAGAGTAGCCTAAGAGATCTTTTTAAAACATATATCAAATATTCTCGTTCTCCCATTTTAAAATTTTTCAAAGGCTTTCAACTCATCTTGTAAAAGGAAGAGCCAAATGGTAGCCCACAAGACCCTACATGATCGGTTCTCTGACAGCATCTTCTTTCCCATTTTGTTCCATGCTGGCCCTCATACCACCCTCAAATTAAAGTCTCTCACACCTGGTGCTGTTGACAGATTGGGAAGAACACTTGTGATGGGGGGCTGTCCATGCATTTTAGGATATTTAGCAGCACCCCTGGCCTCTACCCACTTATACCAGTAGTACCAGCACCCCCCATTGTCTCTGGACAACCAAATATGTCCCCAGACATTGCTTTTAAAGAAGCCCAGCTTCATGGCCCTTTCCCTCTCATCCTCTTTACCTGAAATGCTACCCCTAATACCTGGATTGTATGGCTAGTTCCTTATCATTACAGTGCCAGCTTAGCTGTTTTGGCCTACTCGGAGAGGCCTTCTCTATTCATCCTATGTAAAGCTACACCTATTTCCATCATATCTATAGCCCAGCATTTCATACAGGGTACAAAGTCCTCAAAAGGTGGTTATTGAAAAAATGCAAAATGTATTTATGAAAAAAAGTGCTTAAGTGGCAACATCTTCATATCTCATGTATGATGCCACAGCAGCGCTCCTGGATAGTCCCCTATACAGCATTGCCTGCATCTTTCAAATGCATGTCTTCCAAAGCACCATTAATTCTTTCCTTGGAGGTACTGGTAGTGTTACTGCCAGTTACAAGGAATGTTATTTGTTCCCTGTGCCTTAACAAAAACAGCCCAGCCCTAAAGCATCCTTCCAAATGGTGAAGAACAGAGAGGTACATGACCTCTTCAGTAGAGGATTGGAAGCACTCAACACCCAACTCACAGTGAAAAACAGCCAGAGCAAAGGGAATTCCGGTTTGTTCCATCATGGACACAAAAGGCTCACCACTGTATCTAAACAATCACTCTTCAATTTATCTTGTTTTAGGTAGGTACAAAAGGTCCATAACTTTTATTTGAAAAATAAAAACAAATGAGAGGAAAAACTGACTTCCATTACTTCAAAAGCAAAAGGCTATAATGAATGAGATGTGAGAGAGATGAATCTTAGTTGATCAATCAGCTTTTAGCGTTTTCTTTAGTGTTTTCACATGAACCAGTAAAAACCATTCAGGTTAACCATATGTTGAATAGTTACACTGTGCAAAATTGTAAAGCCTCTGATTAGTAATCCAACTGGATTCCATTCAACTCCAAAAAAGCTGGATTCCCTTAAGCCACAAATATCCTTTTAGTTATTTCTAGAATTGTTTTTGATATTAGTACTGTGAATACACATTTTTTGAGAACATCAATGCAGTTAGTCTTCCCAAAACATTATCATTGCTCTTGATTACTAAAATATATTTCTAGATATTTCATCAAAACTGCTGATTTAAAAAACTATCATTCGTCATTGCATTTATCAGAGAACTTTTCAAAGGGACAAGTGAGAGCTTACAGATCAATATGGGAGAGGAAAGAAAAAGCCAGCACATACCAGTTGTGCACCATGAGTTTCTGCACAGCCAGAAGAGCATTGTAGCGAACCTGCTGGTCCTCGTGGTGCATGTGGTTCATGACCAGCTGCTTCCCACCAAGCTGTTCAATGACCCTGTGGAATAGAAGTCACTTTGTGAAGATGCTACAATTCCTTGCTAACTCACATTGTTAGTCAGCAGAGAGCCCATATACCAGAGTGCCAAGGGATTTTAAAGAGAGAAGTTCCAATATAGGTGAGTAAACCAACACGTCTTTTTCAATATCATTTTTCCTAACTCACAGATTTAACATATTCAAGTATTTTCTCTTTTGAATTCTTACTGGGGAATCCAGCTGTTATTCTCATTTCCTAATCCAGGCAAGTATCCTCTACCTGGATACCTCACAAACTATTGTAGTATTCTAGAGTACAGTTTTCTAAGTTGTTGAGTATTAAAACTGATTACCAGTATTTCTGGCCTGCTTAAAAGCAGTATACTGAACACCACCTAATGTCTGTAACAGTATCAGATCAGCATTAAATCCACCAGTTGCCGTGCTGTGAGCGAGGCTCAGATGATGACAGCAGGGAACAGAGGGTTAAAAAACACCCAGCAGAAGTCGTGTTAATTTCCTAAAAAAGACTTGGTTTATAAGATATCTGCCCTTTCTTATAATGATGAAAGATGCCACATGACCTCCTGGCCAGTGAAACAGAGGAGAAAATTCCTATTGTCAAGAGCACCAAGGTGTTGACAACTGACACTGCTTTTTCGAAAATGGTGATTTGCTTCATGAAAAGAGGTTCTCTGTTCGTTACAATGGTGCAGCTGTGGCTAGAGCTGTGGAGGCTTTTAACCCAGCCCAACAGTGTGGAGTCTTCAGCCCACACCCTCTCGTGGGAACCACCATCACTACCACACAGTCAGCAATAATGCAGGCAGGGCTTTGGTGGTTGCAGACAGTCTCAAGGACAGGTGGATGGCAGTCAAGAGTGTGAGAGAGAGGCTTTTGTCTGTAAAGCTTTTTATACTTTATTGTTAAAGCATCTTTTAAAAAAAAAAATACACTGAATTGAGGGGGGAAATACAGTATAAGTATACCCAAACATCAGTTGAGTGCTTGTTATGCACCAAGTACTATGCTTTAAAATGTTACTTATCTAACACCAGCTCTGCTCATTATTGGATAGATTACATTAAGTCATTTAACCTAGTAAACTCCTTCCTGCTAAGTGAGGGGAACAAAGACACCTCTTTCATGGCATTGCTGTGAAGACCAAAGGCCATAAAGCCCTGGTCCCTGCAATATGGTACGCCCATGTCTGTTGTTATAATGATAATGACACTGGTGATGTGATGGTGATGCTGGTGATAAGGACACAGGGGCTGCTTCCCTTCAATCCATTCTCCTCCAAGCAATCTTTCCAAAAATCTGAATTATCACTTTCCCTGCTTAAAACAATGCCTGACTGGGTCCTTCACAGTCTGACTTGGAGTCACAGTCACACACCTTTGCTCTCTGCACTGACTCCCAGGCCTTCTTTCAGGTCCTTCAACCACAGGTTCTTGGCACATGCCAGAAGCTTTCCCACTTCATATAACATCCCACTATATAAAGATAACTTCTATGCACCTTTAATATCTTGCCTCAATTGCCACTTCCTCAGAGAAGTCTTCTCTCAGCCCATATTAATCCCTCAAATATGCCCTTTCATGGCGCTATGTATCTTTCCTTGTACTCATCTGAGTTGCAATTTTATACCTGAATGACTTCATAAACTATTAAATTTGTCTTCCTCATTATACAAGAAGATCCATGAAGGACAAACTATGCATGGTGTTGCTTACCCTATGTTCCCAGGGCTCAAGACAGAAAGTCCTCATCAAATACCTATTAACTAGATTATTGTATTTTCTTAATATGTACTACATTAATAACAATATCTATTATCATCCAGGTTTTTTTTTGTCAAAATGACATCATTAAAGGACAAATAAGCCTTCAAAAAAGATAGCCTTTTATTGTAGCAAAACTGCCTAATGATAACCCTCCCTCAATTGCTCTAGCATACTATTACCAGAATCCCAACAGCGAACATTTACGCACCACTTACTATCTGCCAATTGTTCATCTCTGCACTTTCCATTATTAACTCTTCCAAGAGTTTTAAGTAGCCTAGGATGGCAACTGGGATTACTGATGGAAAACGAAATTTAAAAGAAAAACATACAAATTAGGCATAACATTCAGGAAAAAAAGTCATAAGGTCCAATATGCCTTTTTCTCGCATGTGCTTAGAATTATCCATTGCCACACTAGAAAATAATGATCTCCCTAAGGGGATGATTTAACTAGACATCAGTTTACCTAACATTTTTGTAATCATATTAATTTTGTGGAACTGCTAAAACTCATAGGTATACATGTACACATGGGATGATGATGATAATATGGAATTCCTTCTGCCTCAATATCACTGAGATGCCAAATCAGTAGATATCAGACACTAAAGTGAATCTGTGAGAGAACATCACATACAGAATTCATAAAGAATTCTAATAATTTTTAATCCCCTTGGGGAATTCTATGTCAAATATTAAAGGATCCAGGAAGGAGAAGGATGATTTGTAAGTGCTCTGTGGAACGTGATGAACCACATGGTAGGTCCCTCCCCAGCAGAAAAGAAAAAGATGGTGATGGCTTCTAATCCCATGCCAAGGAAACCACACACAGAGACAGGCACATATTCCCTGCAGTGGCCCAAGCCTGAGAGGTCATGGTAATCCACAGCAGCAAAGTAGAGGGAGCCGCGTCATGATCAGCCGACATTCCCAGAGCCTGGGGGTACAAAGAAGTTTGAGTGGCACCACGAGCCAGATGAAACACAATACCCAGCCTAGGAGAGCTGTGGTGAATGGCCCAGAAGAGGTACCTCCAATATACCCAAAAATGTGCTCCAAAGAGAAATTCTCAGCTTCAGACATCCACCAAGGTGGAAAAACATAAAGCAGCCATCAATAATACCAAGTAAAAAATCCCTGCTTCTCCCTGTTGCCTCTTCCTTCCCCATTCACAGCCTCAGGAAGACTGAGGCAGCAGTAGGTAAGCTCAGGGTAACAGAGCCAGGGGGCGCCTGGGTGGCTTGGTGGGCTGGGCCTCTGCCTTGGGCTTGGGTCGTGGTCTCGGGGTCCGGGGATCAAGCCCCATGTCAGGCTCCCTGCTCAGTGGGGAGCCTGCTTCCCCCTCTCTCCCTGCCTACTTGTGATCTCACTCTCTGTCAAATAAATCAACAAATCTTAAAAAAAAAAAAAAAAAAAAAAAAAAAAAGAGAGAGAGAGAGGAAGAGAAAGGACTGTGGGCCTGCACTGCTGTGGGCATCACAGATAAAACAGAGAAGTACTATTTTTGAATAAGTAGCATGAAGGGCTACCAAATGTCTTCAACCAAATCATTTTTGTGATTTAAAATGATTATAGGGCTGTGAGGGTAAAAGTCATAACCCACCTAGGTTTTCATCCAAAGGCATGAAAAGATTATCATCCCTGAATAAGTTTTAAAGGGGTTTGGGGGAACAAATGTGAAGACATTCTTATTTCACCACAACCTCTTATTCAACCAACCAATCTGGTATTAGTATGTATGAGCTACTTTGGGGGGTGCTGGCACAGCTGACTTCTTACTCCCCCTAGTTAAGGTAATGCCCCTGTCTTCCCCTGCCTGTGCCTACTCCTTACAGGGGATACTTCTGTGCATGGTGATTTTGCAAGCAGGAATCCATGACACAAAAATCCACTTTCTTTTCTCTTCCACACTGGTTCAGTGCCACCTGGGGCTAACGGGTTCAGTAACAGGAAGGCCATCTGTCTATTACTGACTTTCTCAGGGAAGATTCTATTTCGGCCTCTATCTGTTATCTCCTTTGTCAAGTTTCTCAATAGTCTGGAACTCAGACAAGTAGGAAGGGATTTATTTATTGGGCCCCATCTGGATCCTCCAACACATGGAAAATACAGCCGATTCTCATTATTTATGGAGGTTGTGTTCTATAAAGTCACCATGAATGCTAATTTAGTGAATACTGAGATTCTTAGGGGAAATACAGGATTATGGTCCTGCAAGCCTCTGGTCATGACATTCCCAACAACTTTTCAATACATAGCCTTGTTTTACGTTTCTGTTTAAAGACAACTTAACATCTATTGTTGATTCATCAACAATGAACTCATAGCCAACAGCACCATAACTCACGCTGGAATAAGCCTTATCTAACACATGCACTTCCTCCCTAAGGTACATCCCAGCCTTCATGTGCTCAGGACACCAGACAGCACTTCAGCTTGGAGGCCATTTTACACAGTGAAATCATCAAAAAAGGCACAAAAATGCAAAAAACATGGCACTAAACAAATCTCAAAAAGGGCACCAGTTTATAGTATAAGAGCTAAGACAAGAAGGCTGAGCATTGCCCTCTTGGACTTCAGTTGTGTGCCCAGCAACTCAAACTTTCCTCTGCCCTGCATGTGTCTAAAAATGATCTTGAAAGCATGAATATTAATTTAAGGATTATCCATAAATTTTATTTTTTCAGTGTTCCAAAATTCATTGTTTATGCACCACACCCAGTGCTCCATGCAATATGAGTCCTCCATAATATCCACTGCCAGACTCACGCAACCTCTCACGCCCCTCCCCTCCAAAACCTTCAGTTTGTTTCTCAGAGTCCACAGTCTCTCATGGTTTGTCTCCCCAGCCAGTTTCCCCCAACTCACTTCTCCTCTCCATCTCCCAAAGTCTTCCTGTTACTCCTTATGCTCCGCAAGTAAGTGAAACCATATGATAATTGACGCTCTCTGCTTATTTCACTCAGCATAATATAATAATTATACATAAATTTTAACAAACAGGGAAATTCACAAATACAGAACCCATAAAAAACAAGGACTAACTATACATGAATAAACATAATCTCAAAAAGCCACCATCATATATGTACATTATGATGGGTTTAAAAAATCAGAGATCACATACCATTTATAACAACAACAGCAGCATATACATGCTGGGCACAAAGCTAAGCATATTTTTTTATGTCATGTAATCCTCACAGCAAATGTGCTGCCTACCCCTCTACACACTGGTGTTTTTGACATTTTAAACCCTTGCCCTTTATACTATCTTCTCATATTACCAGCAGCAAGTAAATTTTAAAGAATTTTGCTTTTAATAATTTATATTATTATATTTATTCATCAAGCCTTCATTTCCAAACTCCAGAGATTCCAACAGATCTCACAGAGGGATGGACAATCTCCACTCCATGGAAATTCAGTGCTGTAAAATGAAAAGACATTTCCTGTCTTCTAAATTTAATTGAAACACCAATTACTTCTAGATTATACAGATGTCCAAAATCATTGATGCTTGAAAAAATAGTGAGAAAAGAATCTTCCTAGTTAGTATATTAATACAAGATATCATTAACACAAGACACCATAAAAAGGCAGGATAGTTGAATGATTTAATTTAGGACTTAGATCCAAGTACCTTGTTCATAAGGTATTATCTAATAACAGAAAACTTGTTAACTGTATTCCGAAGCAAGTCCAGTCACTAGCACATTAGGCTTTAAAGACCGCAGTATTTAACAAACTCAGTATTGGCAAGAATTTTTTTTTTAAGCGACTGAGAGAGGGGTTGGATAGAGAGAAAGAGAATACACACAAGTGCATGAGTAAAGGAGGGAAGGATCAGAGGGAGAAGCAGACTCTCCACTGAGCAGGGAGCCTGATGTAGGGCTGATCCCAGGACCCCAGGATCATGACCTAAGCCAAAAGCAGATACCTAACCAACTTAGTCACCCACGTGCCCCCTGGCAAGAACTTTTAAGAAATGTGCAGCTGGTGAACAGAGGAATATAATTTTAGAGTAAACTTTAAATATCCTAAGAAGCACAGCACTATTTTTGTTTGTTCTAAAGGTCTTTTCCCCTCTTAATGTAGTTCTACAATATATAATAGAGTTACATAAAATATCTTGATAAGGATTCTACTGCTCAGTATGCTACTCATGGTTAATGAAGTTATGTCACACTATAACATATTATGATTTCACAACTTATTGCCAAAAATGGTTAAGTTGCATGTACTTACACACAAGTGGATACTTGCGTATCTATGAAAATAATGCACCCTCTAGAGTTTGTAAGTTTAATAACACAGAAATCACTATTTTGTTCACTATTTTGTATTATTCCATTTTGTTCCCCTTAAAGAAGGTCATTAACTTTCTAAAAATAAAAATAATTTAGGTAAATATTTACCAGGTTTCTAAACGGGAACATTCCTTCGAAGCTTAAAAGTGGAAGAAAACACAAAGATTTTTCACTGCAATGTAAGCTCCATGAGACAGTACTGAGAATGGTGCCCAGCACACAACTGATGTCAAATAAAGCCTTAACGCCTAGTGAATTAATGAATTTCACCATATGGTTAACTGACATTAACATGATAAAAATTTTATGAAAAAAAATGAGGTAAACAGCAAACTTTGAAAATCTCTATCTCAAATGTAGCAGCTAAATTCCCAATAAGTCATATAAATAATTAAAGTACAAATTAAAAGCACCAGGTACCAGTTTCCCCCATGAGAGTTTAAAGAAAAATGGTAACACTCATTGCTGCAGATAAGGTGGTAGAGATGCTATTCTCACACACTGCTGCTTGGAGCTTGAAGTCTTCTCTATTTAATAATGTTTTTAAAATCTCAGGGCGCCTGGGTGGCTCAGCCATTAAGCGTCTGCCTTCGACTCAGGTCATGATCACAGGGTCCTGAGATAGAGCCCCAAATCAGGCTCCCTGCTCAGCAGGAAGCCTGCTTTTCCCTCTCCCACTCCCCATGCTTGTGTTCCCTCTCTTGCTGTGACTCTCTCTGTCAAATACACATACACAAAAAAAATCTTTTAAAAAAAAAGTAAAATAAAATAAAATTTCAGAAGTACTTATATACTTTCTCTCAGTGAATGTATTTAAGGGACCAGAAAAAAAAATAATCAGAAATGTCTGCAAAGATGTTCGCTCTGTTTTTATAATAATGAAAAATTGGAAACATACCAAATGGCCATTTAGTAAAATTTGAGCACAATGGAATACATTTATCTATAGGCAGCATTAATATATGTGTTTTAAAATTTGTAGATGGGAAATTCCCATGAAAAATGAATAAAAATAGGAGATAAAATAGGAGATATTACATGATCAATATTCTGGAAGGAAAAAAATGTACGTATAGAGGAAAAAAACCTGAAAATAAACTATTACTTTTACCTCAAAACTACAGTCTTGTTTTTTTATTATTCTTTTCTGTATTTTTCAAGTTTTATATAGTAACTTGTTACTTTTCATGATAACTCTCAGAAAAGATAAATGAACAAGTTATTAATTTTTATTTGTACATACTATGCTAGGCTTTGTACAAAGGGAAACAGAGCTATTTGCCTCATATTAAAAATGTGCATTTTAAGAGAACAAGCAGGAATTCTTTTGATAGCTCTTTCTCTCAACATTTACTCTGCCCTACTATGGTCAATGATATGCCTCATCAGATATATAGTTCCTCTTTTTGAGAGCTCAGAGACCAGTTTCAGTGGGGAGAAGGGATATAATGAGGAGATCATTATGTATAAGCTGAAAAGGGCTATGGATATATATACTGAACACCGGCAGCACAGAAAATTGGACAGATACTGTGTTTTGTTTTAATAGCAATATACTGGTTTTCCAGGTTAAAAAGAGAAGCATTTTTTTATCAGTCGGTATTTTTACTTGAAGAGATAGAAACTTGCCTACCTAAAGACAGTTAAAGAATCCCTGAAAGGCAAGTACAGCTTGGAAAGCTGGGGAGCCAAGCATGAAGGCTGTCCAGACTGATTCACAAGCAAGTGACCAAATTAGCAGTCCAGCAAGTGTGCTACTGGGGCAAGGCACAGAACCTTAAGTTTCCTCTGCTCATCCCAAGACACAAGGTGCTACGGTCTCCCATCTTCATGGAGCCCAGCCACGGCTCCTGCCTGAAGGCAATGCCTGCCATACCCACTTCCCTCCACTCCTCATTCCTATCAGAAGTCTGGGGCAGTGAGATCTGATTTGCTGACTGAGGCCATAAGCATGTGGCTGGAAGCAGAGGAGTTTAGGAAAGCATGCTGTTGGCATTTTTATCTTTTACAACGAAAGGGAACACATGCTTTGGAAGGTGGGAATTCCTTGAATATAGGAAAATTGTTTAGATGTTGTACTACTTAAAAGAAAAAAACAAACATTCACTACAGTATTCGAGGCAGAGAGGGTAGTGCACTTGCACAAGGAGGGTTGGATGGAGCTCTGGGTTGCTGTTGTGATGTTCTGCTGCCTGGAAAGATGTTCACCACACCATCTGCACCAGTGAATTACGCATGCAAAGGGGGAACGCTCTCTTCTTCGGGACAACTCTCAGGCACTAGTCATCAAAGTGTGATTTCTGGGTATTCAGCAGGGCCACAGGTGGTCTTGTGTTTTTCGAGGACAAAACAATGGAACAGTTTTATTCACATCCCATCATACACACACATTTGAAAAATAAGATTAATGAGTGGTGTTTGTTTCCTGGAAATTGTATCACAGTCTTAAAGGCTGTGGGTCCTTCATAAGAACTGAACTGGCAAGTACAGTTGACAGAATAAATTCATTTGGATAGTTTACTTTCATCTTATTTGCATTTACTGAGAGCACTTATTAAATTCGCAGTTTTGGGGGAAGTTATGTTCTACACCTGAATTTACAAAAACAAGTTACTGAATCAAAATGGTTTCTTTAAACTACAAAAGGAGTCATGAAAATAACAACAAATAGGTGAAACAACAGTAAATAGGACTCCATTTTGAATATCATATGTAAATCTGCATGCCAAGACAAATCTCAGTGTGATGAAAGAGAATGACATATAGGAAATACGGCGGTATTGCTACCTAAATATTCATCACTGGACCAGCAATATATTCACCTGTAGTCTCCAAAACACTTTTGATATGAAACTTTGTCAACTGATCGATTTTCTGTTTGAGATGGAGAAAGGGACAAAATTCAAAAGGAGACAATGCCTGCTTTGTGATGAGTATAAATCATTCCCAAGAAACTTGTAAAAAGAAAAAAGTCCACCACAAGAACACTATATTCTTAGAGAAAGCCAAATTTCCTTATTAAGTAATGTTTAAAATCACATGGTATCAAAAAATTACAGTGGAGAAGAGTACAGCTAAGCTTTGAACAACATTGGGGTGGAAGAGGTTAGGGACACCAACCTCTCACACAGTTAAAATCCACATATAATTTTTAACTCTCCCATAACTTAAGTACTAATAGCCTACTGTTGAACAGAAGTCTTACCAGTAACATAAAGAGTCAATTAGCACATATTTTGTATGATACACCATATACTACATTCTTACAATAAAGTAAGCTAAAGAAAAGGAACTCTTACTGAGGAAATCGTAAGACAAAATACATTTACAGTATTGTATTATAAAAAATCCACATATAAGTGGACCTAGACAGTTCAAACCAATGTTGTTCGAGGGTCATCTGCAATTGCTATTGCGCAGGAGAGCAGATACTTAACAAATGGACAAAATTACTCATTTAACTGGTACTTACTATGTGTTAAGCGGTGTTTAAAGCACATTACATATGAACTCATTTAGTTCTCATATTTACAGAGGAGGAAACTGGCACAGAGAGGATATATGGCAAGGTCGTACAGTTACCAGGTGGCAGGGCTGAAATCTGAACTTAAGCAGGCAAGTTTAGTCTGTGCACTTAACCACCGGGTAATTCAGTACAGATGACTGTGGTACCCATTAGCTATTAGCATATGTACTGTGCATGTATGGAGGAGATACTCCTGATTTCTCTGGAGGGCATAATGTGGACAAGAAGTTGTTGGACTTAGTACTGACAGAGGACTAGTTACGTTTGCCAGGGAGAATTAGTACTACATGGACCAAGAGATTAACTCAGTTGGACCTTGCCTGCCTACTAATCTTGTTAGTGTTAAAAGAAATTCAAGTGTGAATTTGATCGAGTTATAAGAACTGAGTGAAGAAAAACATGGGGGAGCATAAGACTGCCTTTCCAAACAGAAATGTCATTCTTTTTTCTGGGGGTGGGGAATTTACTTTCTTTGCTCATATTGTTTTTCCTCAAGTAGTAGGAAAGGATAATTATTGGTTTCCTCAGTATGTGATACATAAGACAGCACTTTCAGTGATAAAAACCAGTAAAAATCCTTTCCATTATTCTAAGCAACTTAGCAATGTAGTAGTCATCATCTGAATAGGTTAAAAAATATCAACATCAGAGTGCCAGGGTGGCTTAGTCGGTTAAGCATCCGACTCTTGATTTCAGCTCAGATCAAGATCTCAGAGTCCCGAGATCAAGCTCCACATCAGGCTCTGCGCTCAGCGCAGTCTTGCTTGTTCCTCTCTCTTTGCTCTTATCCCACTTGCATTCTCTCCCTCCCTCTCTCTCTCTAATACATAAATAATCTTAAAAAAAAAAAAAAAAAAAAGAAAAAGAAAAGAAAAAAGAATATTGGGACACCTGGGTGGCTCAGTCAGTTAAGCAGCTGCCTTTGGCTCAGGTCATGATCCCAGGACCTTTGGATCAAGTCCCACATCTGGCTCCTTGCTCAGTGGGAAGCCTACTTCTCTGTCTGCCTGCCACTCCCCCTGCTTGAGCTCTCTCTGTCCCTCTCTCTCTGTCTGACAAAGAAATAAAATCTTAAAAAAAAAAAAAGTATCGACATCAAATTTAAGATACCAATACAATTTTTTAGGGTGACTGATTTGTAATGAAAATGGATATATCATTGAAAGTCTGAATTTTTCCAAATCTAAATGTTTTTATTTTATTCATGAAGGAAAAAAAATGAGGACTATAGTTAAAAACACATCCACAAGTTACAATTGAATTTAAAGAGATACTTTTATATGGCCAACTGCAACCACAAAGTAGGTTGGGAATTTTTTCACCTCTGTCTCACAAGTAGCAACATTCAATTTCCCTGCTTTTACATGGAATGGGCCAGTCAACTTAATATATGATGAACTGTTAAAGCAGGTTTCAGGGAAAAGTCTTTCTGAGTCCACATATGATCTGAATATCCAGAACTATCTGCAAGAGACTTTAAACTGTTGTAGCCATTCCTGCCAACTTACTGTAATGGGTTAACATTTTTTTAAATTTAGTAGCAATAAAAAAGAGAAAGTGAATAGAGAACTTGACTTATGCATGACTCAAGCATTCTATTCTTGATACCTTGGTAAAAGATCATGAACAAAATAATTCCTATAACTGACACGAAAGAGTTATCAGTACTTCAAACTATAATTACATTTTTTGAGTATTAATTAATTTTATTACTGTTTATTTCAAACTGTGGGTCTGCAAAGCCACCAACAGTCTATTTATTAAGTTTGAGAAATACTCCTATGTAGGAAGATGTGGGAATGACTTCACAGAGAGAATGAGAGTCTTCAAGGGGCTATGTGATGAGGAGAAAATAATTTGAAAATATATTTCAAAGAAGGAGGAACAGAAAACTGTACAGAAATTAAGTTACTCTCAGATAATACTGGTGAGTGACTTCAAAAAAGAATGAATATACTGGTCCATGGATCCATGTAAGCCACTGGAAGGACAAAGAAAAGTAGTAGCAGTGCCAGAGTTGCAGGCAGGCAGGCATGAATGAATGAATAACTGTTTTAGGAAGTGTTTTAGCACTGAGGATTGATGTATGTATGATACCAGCGATATGTAGGCTGAAGAAGTTAAGCCTGGTGTCCAAGATAATCCTTAACTGGGGGAGACACTTGGAAGGGGAGAAAAGAAGGGATGTGGTAGAACTGGATGATGTGAAGGCATAACAGGTTTCTGATTAGCAGCAGATACGGTGTAAACAGTGTATCCATAAGACACAATTGAAGTCTTAGGGTTCAAGACGTTGGTAACAAGTCAGTACTGTAAGAAAGTAAGTTCTTAAATAAGCTTTTCACCAGTTTTATGATTTTAGAATTAGGATATTTTATCTATATTTGCTTTTTCCCTTTCCAAAAGTACTATAAATAAGCGATTATATAATTATGGAGGATTCACCTATCCTCTCTCTGTTTTTCATGTTAAACACATCTTAGGTGTGCCTGGGTGGCTCAGTGGTTTAAAGCTACTGCCTTCGGCTCAGGTCATGATCCCAGGGTCCTGGGATCGGGCCCCACGTCGGACTCTCTGCTCAGCGGGGAGCCTGCTTCTTCCTCTCTCTCTGCCTGCCTCTCTGCCGACTTGTGACCTCTGTCAAATAAATAAATAAAATCTTAAAAAAAAAAACAAAAAACCACACATCTTAGATGGGCTAGGGACCTGGGTTATTAGCTATATTTATATAAAAGCAAAGTTCATCTTTGTCTTATCTGAAGATTCTCAATTTTTCATAATAAAATAGGCTAT
Source organism: Lontra canadensis (assembly GCF_010015895.1). Classification (NCBI taxonomy): domain Eukaryota; kingdom Metazoa; phylum Chordata; class Mammalia; order Carnivora; family Mustelidae; genus Lontra; species Lontra canadensis. The sequence goes on from NW_022631171.1 coordinate 1,110,165, forward strand.
TTTAAAGTGGTATTAATTAATGTTAGATAGTTCTTAACATCAAAGTGTCAAGAACTACAAAAGGTCTTGGCTTTCATCCCACTTGCAAGCTAGCAAGTAAAGCTGCCATAGTTTCATGGAGACCTGTAGAAGACACTGAGCCTCTTGGGTCAAAGATAAATGCTAGTTTGTTACTCAAAGCAATTGCAGTAGCAAGAATATTAGAACTTTGTGCTGGTTCCCCAAACCACAATTTCACAGGAAAACATGAAGAGAGTTCAATGAGCCCTGCACATACAGTGTAAAGAAGAGGAACCCTGAACTTAAGGTACCCAAATCTCTCCTAATGGACAGTAAGCATCCTGCCCTTTGCTCCCAGGAAGATATCTATTTGAAAAGAGCATTCAACGTGCAAGAAGGACAGAAAGCTGAGAGAAATATCTCCCCACATATAAAATCTTTATTTATACTTTATCTTCCTTTCTGGCAAGTTTACCTATGAATATACATCACTACACTGGTCACTGTGATTAATCTGGCTGATGCAGGCTGGAATCAAATCCATAGCACCAGGATAAAGCACAATGATCTTATCCAAGTCCCCCAAGGTCCTGGATCTAATCAGCTGGAAAAACGCCATAAACCACCAGGGTCTACTTAAAATTCACGGGCTTTCCCCTTAAGTTTCTGTAGTGACCTTTACACTTGGCATTAATCCAAGTATAGATGGATACTTTATAAAGAATGTGCAGATTCTTCCTTGGCGCAAGAAGGAAGTCTAGGGCAATTCTGTCAACTATAACAAATGCAGGCCAGTGAATTGAATGGCTGAATAAGACATCCTTCACATGTATCTCTCTTCCTCTAAAGCAATAATTTGCTATCCATCCATGGAAAACTGCCTTCCTGGGAACTGTGGGATACAGGTAGGGACTATGAAAGCCTGGTGCTCTCTCCAACTGAAGAAAGACATTTTGAGAGGGCAGGATCACACCCAGGCAGCTGATTCACTGTGGCCCTGGCTACAAACCCAGAAACAGCTCTAGAACCCTGAGAATTCTACCATCCCCACTGGCTCTGATTCTACCAAAATAAGGGACCTTGGAAGAGTCACACCTACCCATCCATCAGCTAATAGGCACAGAGACCTCAGTCCCAATTGTGTGGACCCTGAAAGAGCCTTTGAACAGGCTCCAGTATCTCTCTGCTGAGTTCTGGGAGTCCCTCCCTTACCCAAGAAGTAAAGCCTGATTAACTTTGTCAAACTGCAGATTCTGAAAGGGTCCTATAACTGGTCTCCAGCTTATTCTGGCCAGTCCCCAAACATACTTGCTGGCACAGAGACCTAGCAGGAAACTTCTGGCTGCACCCTTATAGATTCTGAGGGGTCCTATACATGGCTCTAGCTCCATCATAGATGGCCTGCCAGCAGGCCAACCAGCTTCAGGGACCTAGCAAGAGATGCTCTGACAATACCCCAGAGATGGTAGAAAGGGCCCTATATTCAGGTCCATCCCTTCCCAGCCAATCCATGAGCAGTACTGCTGGCCCAGAAAACCAGTGGGAGACACTCCCGTCTGCACCCCAAGATCCTGGAAGGGTCCTATACTTGGTTCAATTCCCTCCAACCTGCAGTTACAGGCAGTCCTCCAACATAGGGACTTGGTGGGGGACACTAACATCTGTGCCTCAGGATATCTTGAAACGATCCTATACTCAGCTTCAGTTCCTTCAGCCAAAGTCAGGGAGTAGTTCCACCCACCCAGGGACCTGTGGCACAAATACCCATCTGTGCCTCTAAAACCAGATATGCAGACTTCAGTTGTGGCTGGGACACCTGAATCAGCCCTGGAGCTTGGTTCCAGTCCCTCTCAGCCATGGCCCAGGGCCTATCCTGCCCACCCAGGGATCCATCAGTGACCAGGTAGCAGTGCTCCCTGGGACCTGCAGGAGCTACACCCAACCATACACCTGGTAAGGGGATAGCTAAGGACACAACTGTGGAGACTGAAATGGATCCTTGTCCCAGCACTATCCTACTAAATAAGGTACCTGAGGCAGTCCCAGCCATCTGAAGACCAGACAGGAAACACACCTACCTAAGACCCCAGTAACAAACCTGCCAACCACGGACACCCCTGCAGACTCATATCTGTGCATAACCCACTCCAACTCAGCATGAATGTACTTTCAAAGGTAATGCCACCCATTAGCCCAGGCGACAGAGAAGAGTTCATTATCTGCTGAAAATGGTCTTAAAGACTAGACGAGGTACTTACTCCTTTAAATGCACAGACATCAATGTGAGGCTACACAGCCCACAAAGAATCAGGTAAATATAACACTACCAAATGAAAATCAATAAAGCTCCAGTAACCAATCCTATAAAAATATATATCTAAAATTTGCCTAATAAAGGATCAAAATAATCCTCTTACAGAAACTTAATGACATGAAAGAGAACACAGACAACTAAACAAAATAGAAAAACAACACATGAACAGAATGACAATAAAGAAAGAGAAATAAATAGAACCAAACAGAAATCTTGGAGCTGAAGAATACAAGGACAAAACTAAAAAATGCAACAGAGATCTTGTACACACAGACTTAAAAATCTGCTGTATCTGTGCCATTTGCTTCTGACGTGCATCCGGAATAAAGTTCTGTGTAAGACCAGTAACAGCTCTATACAGAAAATTGAAACTGAACCAGTCTCTTACACCAAACACAAAGATAAACTCTAAATAGAGGAAAGACCTCAGTGAGAGACAGAAATCCATCAAAATCTTAGATGACAACACAGGCAGTAACCTCTTCAGCACTGGCCACAGCAATTTCTTTCAAGACATGTCTCCAAAGGCAAGGGAAACAAAAGCGAAAATGAACTTTTGGGACTTCGTCAAGATAAAGAGCTTCTGAACAGCAAAGGAAACAGTCAACAAAACAAAGAAGCAACCCACGGAATGGGAGAAGATATTTGCAAATGACACTACAGATATCCAAGATCTACAAAGAACTTCTCAAACTCAACACCCAAAAAACAAATAATCAAATCAAAACATGGGCAGAAGACATGAACAGACACTTCTCCAAAGAAGACAAAGAAATAGCTAGCAGACACATGAAAAAGTGCTCATCATCATTAGCCATCAAGGAAATTCAAATCAAAACCACACTGAGATACCAACTTACACCAGTTAGAATGGCAAAAATCAACAAGGCAAGAAATAACAAATGTTGGAGAAGATGTGGAGAGAGGGGAACCTACTTACACTGTTGGTGGGAATGCAAGTTGGTGCAGCCACTTTGGAAAACAGTGTGGAGGTTCCTCAAGAAGTTAAAAATAGAGCTACCCTATGAACCAGCAATCGCACTACTAGGTATTTACCCCAAAGATACTGATGCAGTGATAAGATGGGCAACATGCACCGCAGTGTTCATAGCAGCAATGTCCACAATAGCCAAACTGTGGAAAGAGCGGAGATGCCCTTCAACAGATGAATAGATAAAGAAGATGTGGTCCATCTATACAACGGAATATTACTCAGCCATCAAAAAGGATGAATACCCAAACTTTTGCATCAACATGGATAGGACTGGAGGAGATTATAATGAGTGAAATAAGTCAAGCAGAGAAAATCTATTATCATATGGTTTCACTTACTTGTGAAACATAAGGAATAGCATGGAGGACATTAGGAGGAAGAAGGGGAAAATGAAGCAGGGAAAACCAGAAGGGGAGACCAACCATGAGAGACTATGGTCTCCAAGAAACAGACTGAGGGTTTGGGAGGGGAGAAGGGAGGGGGGATGGGTTAGCCTGGTGATAGGTATGAAGGAGGGCACATATTGCATCAAGCACTGGGTGTTATACACAAACAATGAATCATGGAACACTACATCAAAAACTAATGATATACTGTACAATGACTAACATAACATTTAAAAAAAAAAACAGTAACAAAGGCTTGCTGGGTCAGAATGAAAACATCCTGCAGTTCAAACACTGAGTGATTCAGTAGCTACACTCAAGAATTTTCTATTTTTCCTAAAGTAGGTATCAGTATCCTGAGTAGTTTCCCATATGACATTTGCCTAATGTTCTCTCATTTACCCTCCATAAAAGAGGCATTTTGCACATTTAACCATCATATGGAGTTCAGAGATGTTCATGCTCATTATTCCCACCCAGAAAAAGTGCAAGAGAAACTCTTCACTCCAAATGGACATGAACAACCTCTTCTCATTTCTGAGAGCAAAGGTAGGCTGACCCTTACTAACCTCAACCTACTTCTCCATATAGCAATGTCAATCCTGACAACTCAGCACATGATCCATGTGATATCCCACAGCCCTGGCAAATTCTGCTCCAGATGAAACTGTCATAATTTTGGAAATGGATTTTACCAAGGTCCAATACAAAGCAGCCCGAGCAGCCAAATCAGATCTAGAAAAAAACAAGTTGAAGATCAAAAATAATATAGGTCAGAGACACTTGGAGAGAAAAGATAATTTCTCTGCATCTGGATCCAGTCACTGACATGATGTTTTATAATGCTTAAATATTTATACACTATAAGGAGAAGAGGAAGTTATGAAATAATTGTGGAACGTTAAAGTATGCAATTACTTCTGTGGCTCTGCCAATTTTTCCTCACATTCTAAGATGTTCTGGGCTTACTTGACACTGTTTAATAATAAATAAGATTAATACTGTCATGTCTTCCTTATAGATAGTTTTGATGAATATAAAATATCCATATTAGTAATAGTAAAAGTAGCTAGTACTTACTAAGTACTTGCTGTGTATCTCCTGGCACAACTCTGATCACTGTATTGGGTTAACTCATTTAATCCTTATATCAGCCTCATGAGAAAGGAATATGACTATTGTCCATGGGAAAGGAATATGACTACCATCCCAATTTTACTCATTACAAAACAAACTAGCAAGTGAAACAGCAACAATTCACACCAAGGCACTATGCATTTCTGCTTTTCCAAATAACAGAAAACACCCTTTTCTACCTTAAATGTTTTCTCCCTTGATATAATATTGGTACCCTGATTTCTTATTTTTCCCAGAAAAAGCCTAACTTTTCATTGTTGATATATTTAAATGATTTTAAATTATGTGGCTACCATCACCACATCTGTAAAGTCTTACCTATCTCATCCCACATGGAATTCCTCTCTTCTCAATACTCTGAAATATGTAATTTTATCACTATACCTCTACTATAACTTTTCTTTACAGGTATTATATTTTCTTCAATATTGTGAATCTAAGAAGAGAATCTAAGACCCTCTCTCTCACTCTCTCTCTGCCCCTCCCCATCATGCACATGTATGCACACTCGCTCTCTCTGAAGGAAGGAAGTAAATTTTTTTTTTAAGATTTTATTTATTTATTAGACAGACAGAGATCACAAGTAGGCAGAGAGGCAGGCAGACAGAGGGGGAGGGAAGCAGGCTCCCTACTGAGCAGAGCCTGATGCCGGGCTCAATTCTCAGCACCCTGATATCATGACCTGAGCTGAAGGCAGAGGCTTAACCCACTGAGCCACCCAGGTGCCCCAGTAAGTAAGTAAATCTTTAAAAAAAAAATAGTAACAATAGGGGTGCTTGAGTGGCTTAGTCGGTTGGGCTCTGCCTTTGGCTGAGGTTGTGGTTGTGGCCTCCAGGTTCTGGGATTGGTATCAGGCTCCCTGCTCAGAAGGCTCCAGCGGGGAGCCTACTTCTTCCTCTCCCTCTTTCCCTTCCCGCTCAGTTTGTGCTTAATTTTTCTCTCTCTCTCTCTCAAATAAATAAAATCTTTTTAAAAAATTAAAAATAATAATAATAATAATGTCTCATCGTCTCTGTAACTAGCAAGACAGGAAACAACGTGTGTTGGAGAGGATGTGGAGAAAGGGGAACCCTCTTATACTGTTGGCGGGAATCCAAGTTGGTGCAGCCACTTTGGAGAACAGTGTGGAGATTCCTTAAGAAATTTAAAATAGAGCTTCCTTATGACCCTGCAATTGCACTACTGGGTATTTACCCCAAAGATACAGATGTAGTGAAAAGAAGGGCCATCTGCACCCCAATGTTTATAGCAGCAATGGCCACGGTCGCCAAACTGTGGAAAGAACCAAGATGCCCTTCAATGGACGAATGGATAAGGAAGATGTGGTCCATATACACTGTGGAGTATTATGCCTCCATCAGAAAGGATGAATACCCAACTTTTGTATCAACATGGATGGTACTGGAAGAGATTATGCTGACTGAAATAAGTCAAGCAGAGAGAGTCAATTATCATATGGTTTCACTTATAACATGGAGGACATAGGGAGATGGAGAAGAGAAGAAAGTTGAGGGTAATTGGAAGAGGAGATGAACCATGAGAAACTATGAACTCTGAAAAACAATCTGAGGGTTTTGAAGGGGCAGGGGGGTGGGAGGTTGGGGGAGCCAGGTGGTGGGTATTATGGAGGGCACGTATTACATGGAGCACTGGGTGTGGTGCATAAACAATGAATTCTGTTATGCTGAAATTTTTAAAAAATTAATTAAAATAAAGGGAAAAAAATTTTTAAAAATAATAATAATAATGTCTCATGTCTCTGTAACTACTAGTAGTAGTCGAAAAATAATGAGTACTCACAAAATGGCTACTAAAAACCAAAGAAAATCATGAATGTGAAATTTCTAATGTGATCTCTGCTAGCCACCACACAATAGTGTTATAGTTGTACTGATACTTTTATACCACCCATTTTTAGTTAGGTTTATTATAATTACCCATATTAATTAGGCATTTTGATTTCACTTACTCCATTAGTTTCTCTGTTAGACTACTTTTCCCTTACCGTTTGCCTCGTGGATAATGCCGTACATATTCTCCAACATCATGAGCAGCAACAGCTAAGACTTGTGGATCATCCGACACCTCCAGAAGTTTTGTCAAAATTCTGAAATAAATTTAATCCAAAGAGAGACTGATTTCTAGTTGTTCTAGAGGGCACAACAGAGCACAGTGTATTTTCAGGTATCTCCTGAAAATAGACATTTACAAAAGGATTTTCTACAGCTCTTACTATTACACATAATATATTACGTATGAGTTAGCAGTTTTCAAATCTTTACACATTATTATATCAGGTTACTTTCAAATTCATAATATATACCACACACAATCCCCAAAATATCAAAAAATCCCCAATGTAACTTTCCTGCTCTCTCAAAAAAGACAACTAGAATGTGAGTTAATATTATTTTAATATACAGTTACCAGCAAATCCTTGCCAATTATATTTTGAAGATTAATCATTTGTAAGCCTTTTGTTAGTATTAAGAAGTTGCTTTAAGTTGTGATCAAGATGGAACATGAGCCCTCAGCATAGACATTCCTTGTGCCCCTCTCTCCTGCCTTCTTTCTCACTCCAAGTCTCAGGAAGAACTTGAACGGGAACTTCACAAGTAAAACAATGCAAAACAGCAAGTAAATGTTTCTGAGAAGATGGGCACCCAAATTCATAATCCTGGTTCCCTTGCTGTCCTTTCTCCACAGCAACTGCACAGGCAGAGTGAAACCACTGCAGGAGCCTGATGGTGTTTCTAAGAACAGGAGCCAACCAGACACAGAGAATGCTCTCTTCTGCTGGGAGCTGGAGCCTTGACCACTGATTTCTGCTTCCTCGAGGACCTTCAGGAAAAGGGTTCATCTCACCCAGGAGATATTTCTGGGTACATGTTTCCTCAAGAGTGAAGGCAAAGAGGGAAATGTGCTACCCAGAATCCAATCCAGTGGGAGAGAGAGTCTTCAGCATGAGTGTGAGGGAGATCACTCAAGGAACAGATCATTCCTGTGTTACTGAAACTACTCAAGGACACAGAAATTGAAAGAAAGCTCAACTCATTCCACAAACAGAACATACTGGGATAATCAATCAGAATCAGTAATTATTTTAATTGCCAGGCAGAAGACCAACATATAAAAAAAACTGCTTTCTAATATGCCAGCAACAGTCACTCCCTTAGACACAGATACATGAAAACCTTACAGAACTAGCTAATTCAATCAGTACAATACTGAGAGAATATCTTTTCAGTTCTCAGCTCAAATATCACCTCTTGCTTAACAATCTCCGATCCCAAGATAATACCCTCCCCCTCATCATTTTCTATCCCCATTTCTTGATTTATTTTTCTTCACAGGACTCATTACCACCAGCCATGGTATTATGTAGTTTCTTGACTATCTGTTTAGTCTCTTTCTCTACAAAATACAATGTAAGCCTAATGATAATAAGAAATTAATTTCATTTGCAATTGTGTTTGCAACACCTAGAAAAGTACTGACCATACAACAGATGCTCAATACATACTTGCTAGAAAAAATGAATACACAATATAAGTATAAAATGGTGATGCCGCCAACTGGGGAAACAATGTGACAGCTCCTAATGGAATTTAAAATGCACAGACCCTTTGATCCAGCAATTCTACTTCTAGGAATCTAACCTACAGAAATACCTTCACATTTCTACAAGGATAACTATGTACACTAGCTTAAAAAATGACTAAGAGGGGCGCCTGGGTGGCTCATCTGCCTTCAGCTCAGGTCATGATCCCACATGGGCCTCTCTCCTTAGCAGGGAGCCTGCTTCCTACTCTCTCTTTCTCTGCCTGCCTCTCTGCCTACTTGTGATCTCTGTCTGTCAAATAAATAAATAAAAATAAATAAAATAAAATAAAATAAAAAATGACTAAGAGAAAAGGTTAGGGGGTAGAGTCCACATGCAAGAGTTAGGCTTTTCCCTCCATTTCTTCTTGCATGCTGGTGGCACCTGCTTTGTCCTCTGTAAACCAACTATGTCATGTACAAAGCAGTTTCACATTCACCATTTTATCAAAATCTCTACGACTTAGGATTATTGATTCTTCCTATTTTACAGAGCGGTAACACCAGAGGCTCAGTGGAATAAAGTGGCCCAATTAAAAAGAAAATAGATTTCAAATTTTAAAAAATAATAAAACTAAGTCATTTTTTAACAGACCCCAAGCCATAATTAGTGAAAAACATAAGTCAAAGACTAACATATTTAGATGGAACATGTATAAATTACTCTACATAAAGATGCAGATACAGATATGTCTATGAATGAGAGAACACTGGAGAGTATATCACCTGACTCTGGTTACCACTGGGGAAGACTATGAGAGAAAACAGCAGTGAAGAAACCTTTTCACTTTACTTCTGTATGCCTACAAGAGTACTTAAATGACATGGCCCAGGCTGTTCTATATAACTTAGAATTCAAAAATTCAGCACACATATTTTTTCTAAGTTACTTAATTTTACTATGATGCTCAAGAAGTTACTATCCCTTAGAATTTCTAATTTTTTTAATTTAAATTCAATTATCCAACAGATAGTACATCATTAGTTTCAGATGTAGTGTTCAATAATTCATCAGTTGTGCATAACACCCAGTGCTCATCACATCACATGCCCTCCTTAATGCCCATCATACAAGTACCCCATCCTCCCCTACCCTCCTTCCCTCTAGCAACCCTCAGTTTGTTTCCTATAATTAAGGGTCTCTCATGGTTTTTCTCCCTCTCTGATGACTTCCCATTCAGTTTTCCCTCCCTCCCTATGATCCTCTGGGCTGTTTCTTATATTCCACATATGAGTGAAACCATATGATAATTGGTTTTCTCTCACTGACTTGTTTTGCATAATACCCTCCAGTTCCCTCCACACTGATGTAAATGGTAAGTATTCATCCTTTCTGATGGTTGAGTAATATTCCATTGTATATATATACCACATCTTCTTTATCCATTCATCTGTGGATGGGTACCACTTGGCATCAGGGAAATCAAATCAAAACCATAATGATATACCACCTCACTCAGTCAGAATGGCTAAAATTGTCAAGTCAGGAAACAACAATTGTTGATGAGGACGTGGAGAAAGGGGAACCCTCTTACACTGCTGGAAGGAATGCAAGCTGGTACAGCCATTCTGGAAAACAGTATGGCAGTTCTTCAAGAAGTTAAAAATGGAGCTACCCTATGATCTAGCAATTGCACTATACTGGGTATTCACCCCCAAGTAAAATGTATTGATCTGAAGGAGCACCTGCAGCCCAATGTCCACAATAGCCAAACTATAGAATTGCAAATTTAAAGTTCAAAATATTTAACATAAAAAAAGTTTTGAAGCTATTTAATTGCCTATTTGCATACAAACTCTTCAATTACAAAATACAAACCTTATTTCTTAAGATCTGTATTAGAAAACATCTTGAATCACAATGATATTTGCTCATATCATTTGCATTAAAACAAAAACTTAAATACTTAAAATACTTAAAGTAATAAGAATCTACTTTAATAGTTCAAAAACCTGTACAAGTCTATGAAGCTTGTGTACTTCAGTTTCTGCAGCTCATTTATTTGGTAACATCTCCTAAGAGTATGGATCAACACTTCTTTGCCTACCTTTTTCGATCATCATCTCAGCATGTCACATATCTAACTCTATAAACAACAGGAAACACTAATAAAAAACCTAACCGTCAATCAGGGAATTATTTCTTTAGGAAGTACTTACATGCCTTTTATCTTCCAGACTAACTGAGATATCTGCATTTCCAAATAACAGAAGAGATAAAATGAAGATTTATTATATGCATATATATTCCAAATTCGATGTAAATATATACCTCACAAGAACCCGTAAATGAGAAAATGAGACCCAGAGAAGTTCCACAGTCTGCCTACAGACACAACAAATGTTGAAACAGATTTGAATCACTCAGCTGTTGACTCTAGTCCACGCTAAGCACAACTGCACCATGATGGCAGTTCACTCAACTGAAGCACATGTAAACCCACAAAGAAAAAGCAAGACATACAGTCAATCTCCCACACAGTTACTTTAATTTCAAACTTGCTCTTTTTAAAAGGCCAACTTGCAAAGTATTCTAAAATTACATTTAATTCAACTGAAACATTTTAATAATTTCAAAAGGTTGAAGTACTTTGATGTTATTTTTATTATTTTGAATTTTTATTAAGATATCATTTTAGGAAATAAGAAAATAATCAACATAATCAACATAAGATTCCCTAAAAGCATAACAGAATATTTGTTCTGAGTACCTTAAACCAGAAACTAGCAAATTATAGCTGAAGTCCAAAGCCAGCAGCTTCCTGTTTTTGTACATGAAGTTTCATCAGAACACAATCACACTCATTAGTTTACATACTGTCCACAATTGCCTTAGCACTTTAGTACTGATGCTCAGTAGTTGTGACAGAGAACAAATGGCTCACAGAGTCTCCACTGTTTACTTTCTGGGCCTTTACAGAAAAAGTTTGCCAATGCCTGCCTTATACAACCTGAGCCATTCTTCATATAGCAGAGACCTCTGATACTCAAAATATGGCCTACAAAATCACAGCATTGGTATCAGCTTAGAAATGCTGAATTACAGAACAAATCTTGGATCTCCAGAGCTAGAATATGCATTTTAACAAGATCTCCATTAACATTTGAAAAATATAGTCTTAGACTCAAAAAAATGGTGAAGTAACTAAAATCAAATCTAGAAAATACGGAAATGATTTTAATGGCTATCCTTTACGACCATTTAGGCCACTGAATATGTTCATCAACAATGAAAATATTTTTGTATTATTATGTGTAAACTGAGCATGCTTTCCATTTCTATATTCAAGTCATCAATGGAAATTTTCAAAAGAATAGGTTCAAAAAAAGAAATTCTGTGGTAAGCAAAGAAAGAGCTCCCTCCAATTCTTCTCTGAATACGGTTTTTTTAATTGTTTTTTTTTTACATTTTTAAAATTTTATTATGTTATGTTAGTCTCCATATGGTACATCACTAGTTTTTTTTTTAATTTAATTTTTTTTCAGTGTTCCAGAATTCATTGTTTATGCACCACATGCAGTGCTCCATGCAATACATGCCCTCCTTAATACCCACCACCCGGCTAACCCAACCCCACACCCGCTCCTCTCCAAAACCTCAGTTTGTTTCTCAGAGTCCACAGTCTCTCATGGTCTGTCTTCCCCTCTAATTTCCCCCAACTCACTCCTCCTCTCCATCTCCCCATGTCCTCCGTGTTATTCCTTACGCTCCACAAGTTAAGTGAAACCATATGATAATTGACTCTTTCCACAAGTAAGTGAAACCATATGATAATTGACTTATTTCACTCAGCTTAATCTCTTCCAGTCCCGTCCATGGTGATATAAAAGTTGGTTATTAATCCTTTCTAATGAGTGTGTAATATTCCATTGTACATATGGACCATATCTTCTTTCTTTAATTTCTTCTCAGTGTAATAGAATTCATTGTTTATGCACCACACCCAGTATGCAGTATGTGCCTTACATAATATCCACCACCAGGCTCCCCCAACCTCCCACCCTTCACCCCTTCAAAACCCTCAGATTGTTTTTCAGAGTCCATAGTCTCTCATGGTTCATCTCCCCTCCAATTTCCCTCAACTCCTTTCTCCTCTCCATCTCCCCATGTCCTCTGTGTTATTTGTTATGCTCCACAAATAAGGGAAACCATATGATAATTGACTCTCTCTGCTTGACTTATTTTACTCAGCATCATCTCGTCCAGTACCATCCATGTTGATACAAAAGTTGGGTATTCATCCTTTCTGATGGAGGCATAATACTCCATAGTATATATGGACCACATCTTCCTTATCCATTTGTCCGCTGAAAGGCATCTTGGTTCTTTCCACAGTTTGGCGACCGTGGCCATTGCTGATACGAACATTGAGGTACAGATTGCCCTTCTTTTCACTACATCTGTATCTTTGGGTTAAATACCCAGTAGTGCAATTGCAGGGTCATAGGGAAGCTCTATTTTTAATTTCTTAAGGAATCTCCACACTGTTCTCCAAAGTGGCTGCACCAACTTGCATTCCCACCAACAGTGGAAGAGGGTTCCCCTTTCTCCACATCCTCTCCAACACACGTTGTTTCCTGTCTTGTTAATTTTGGCCATTCTAACTGGTGTAAGGAGGTATCTCAATGTGGTTCTAATTTGAATCTCCCTGATGGCTAGTGATGATGAACATTTTTTCATGTGTCTGAGAGCCATTTGTGTGTCTTCATTGGAGAAGTGTCTGTTCATGTCTTCTGCCCATTTTTTGACATGACTATCTGTCTTGTGTGTGTTTAGTTTGAGAAGTTCTTTATAGATCCTGGATATCAGCCTTTTGTCTGTACTATCATTTGCCAATATCTTCTCCCATTCCATGGGTTGCCTCTTTCTTTTGTTGACTGTTTCCTTTGCTGTGCAGAAGCTTTTGATCTTGATGAAGTCCCAAAAGTTCATTTTCATTTTTGTTTCCTTTGCCTTTAGAGACATATCTTGAAAGAAGTTGCTGTGGCTGATATCGAAGAGGTTACTACCTATGTTCTCCTCTAGGATTCTGATGGATTCCTGTCTCACGTTGAGGTCTTTTATCCATTTTGAGTTTATCTTTGTGTACGGTGTAAGAGAATGGTTGAGTTTCATTCTTCTACATATAGCTGTCCAGTTTTCCCAGCACCATTTATTGAAGAGACTGTCTTTTTTCCACTGTATATTTTTTCCTGTTTTGTCGAGGATTATTTGACCATAGAATTGAGGGTCCATATCTGGGCTCTCTACTCTGTTCCACTAGTCTATGTGTCTGTTTTTATGCCAGTACTATGCTGTCCTGGTGATCACAGCTTTGTAGTAAAGCTTGAAATCAGGCAATGTGATGCCACCAGTTTTGTTTTTCTTTTTCAACATTTCCTTAGCAATTCAGGGTCTCTTCTGATTCGATACAAATTTTAGGATTATTTGCTCTAGCTCTTTGAAAAATACCGGTGGAATTTTGATCAGAATGGCATTAAAAGCATAGATTGATCTAGGCAGTATAGACATTTTAACAATGTTTATTCTTCCGATCCAAGAGCATGGAATGGTCTTCCTTCTTTTTGTGTCTTTTTCAATTTCTTCCATGAGTGTTCTGTAGTTCCTCGAGTACAGATCCTTTACCTCTTTGGTTAGGTTTATTCCCAGGTATCTTATGGTTCTTGGTGCTATAGTAAACAGAATCGATTCTCTAATTTCCCTTTCTGTATTCTCATTGTTAGTGTATAAGAAAGCCACTGATTTCTGTACATTGACTTTGTATCCTGCCACGTTACTGAATTGCTGTATGAGTTCTAGTAGTTTGGGGGTGGAGTCTTTTGGGTTTTCCATATAAAGAATCATGTCATCTGTGAAGAGAGAGAGTTTGACTTCTTCATTGCCAATTTGGATACCTTTTATTTCTCTTTGTTGTCTGATTGCTGTTTCTAGGACTTCTAATACTATATTGAACAAGAGTGGTAAGAGTGGGCATCCTTGTCATGTTCCTGATCTCAACAGGAAGGCTGTGAGCTTTTTCCCATTGAGGATGATATTTGTTGTGGGTTTTTCATAGATAGATTTTATGTAGTTCAGGAATGTTCCCTCTATCCCTATACTTTGAAGCATTTTAATCAGGAACGGATGCTGGATTTTGTCAAATGCTTTTTCTGCATCAATTGAGAGGACCATGTGGTTCTTCTCTCTTCTCTTATTGATTTGTTCTATCACATTGATTGATTTGCGAATGTTGAACCATCCTTGCAACCCAGGGATGAGTCCCATCTGGTCATGGTGGATAATCTTTTTAATGTGGTGTTGGATCCTATTTGCTAGGATGTATCTTGATATCTTTGTTAATGGACTCAACTTTCCTAAGATAAAGGGGGATTAAAAACTGGTTTACCTATAGGGGTTGTATTGATTGGGGAAAGGGAATTACCTTGAAGATTAACTCTATATGAATATTTTTTTTAAAAAGAATAAACTAAAATAAAATAAAATTAAATTTAAAAAAAATTAAAAAATAGAAAAGCAGAAGAAAAACACAGGTATATGTATCAAAAAGTTCAGGTTAGGGGCACCTGGGTGGCTCAGTGGGTTAAGCCTCTGCCTTGGGCTCAGGTCATGATCTCAGGGTCCTGGGATTGAGCCCCTCATTGGGCTCTCTGCTCGGCGGGGAGCCTGCTTCCCCCTCTCTCTCTGCCTGAATCTCTGCCTACTTGTGATCTCTCCCTCTCTAATAAAAAAAAAAAGTTCAGGTTAAAAGGTTATTATGGAATTTAATGTACTGGACATCTCACTGTGATGGTAAATAGGTTAAAAAGTTTTATATATTTCTATATATATATATATATTCTATTTATATATTTCTATATATATAGAAATGAACCAGTATTGTGGGAATGAATTAAAAATAAAAGTTGTATCTATGAAGTAGTGGTGGTTGTCCTCTTGTCCTTTTTTTGGGGGGAGGGGGTTAGTTTTCTGGGGGAGGGGCCTGCTGCAAGGGTTTTCAGGCAATGTCCCTAGAGTTAAGTCCTCCGGCCCCCATCAAGGGGGTGGGCTCTGAGGAAACCGGTTTTTCAGGCTTTTGTTCTCTGGAGATTTTGTTTGTTTGTTCATTTGTTTTCTCTCCCCTTGGCAGCTTTTGTTGGTTTTTGGAGATTTAGAGGAAAGAAACTGTACCCAGACCTCCCGCTCAGAGAGAAGCCTCAGTCTGTTCCCCTCTGGGTGCTGCAGAGCACATAAATTCCCCCTCGGCCGCTGGCAGAACACGTTCCCAGGCATGTTCCCAGTCACGGTCTACGGGGTCACAGGAACTCCTGCTTGTACCCAAAACCACCATAGCCTTGGCTGTCTGGGCAGCTCCAGACCACCAGAGAGGTTCTAAGCAGCGAGAGCGCACTGAGATTTTCCCGCTGGCCCGGGCTGGGAGTGTTCAGACTCCCCGGTCCAAGAGAGCACTGGCTGGCCCCTGCAGACACCTCTCTCAGGGAGGGGTGTGGGGGGTGACTCAGACTCTGGTAGCACGGTACGCGCGGAGAGTGCAAAAGGCTGTGGTTCTGCCGGCTGGGGAGGCTCCCTGCCCTTCACGCGAGCCACCACCCAGATGCTCTCAGGGACTAAGACCTGGTTTCTTCACAGCACTCTCTCTGGCTCAGCGCCAGGGGTGGCTGCCCTGGGTCTGGGGACTTAAACCCCTGTCCCTAACCATGCCGATTCCCACAATTTCCCCCCACGATCCTTTGCTCTTTGAGTGCTTTCAACCAGACTCCAAGTTAATGCTGGTCCCCAGTCGCAGGGCACTCTTGTATTGGGGTATTACTTTCCAATAGGTCGCTTCTGGTGGCTCCCTCCCCCTTTTGTTTATCTTCCAATATCAGTCCGCCTTTCCCACTCTGCTTTACCTGCCCCCATAGAGATCCAGAAGTGTATAATTCTAATCTCAGGTTGATTTCATGGGTGATCAGAGTTCTTTGGTAGGTAATCAGCTCACTTTAGGGTACAGGTTGAAATGGCACCTCCTCCTACTTCCCCGCCATCTTGTCTCCCCCCTCAATACAGGTGTTAAGTCAATGATAGATTCATTAATCAAGAGCCAAATCTCAATTACCACATTAACCACAGCTGAGATTCTGTCAGACACTCCAATGGGATCAAGACAGCAACATAGCTTTGGAGTTAGAAGAAATGTGAATTCTGACTCTGACATTTGGTCGAAAATGTAATCTTGGAAAGTAGGCTTGTTCAAATCCAAAACAGAATTTATATTATTATTCTGACTGATCACTCCACAAATTTGTTCTTGTTCACTTTCACAATGTTTTTCCTCTGTTTTAAAAGCCTGTCTGCTCCTTCAGATTCTGCTTTTATTTTTAACATCTTAATTTTATTTTTTTCAGTGTTCCAAGAATCATTGTTTATGCACCACACCCAGTGCTCCATGCAATACATGGCCTCCTTAATACACACCACCAGGCTCACCCATCCCCCACCCTCAACCCCTCCAAAACCCTCCGTTTGTTTCTCAGAGTCCACAGTCTCTCAAGCTTCCCCTCCGATTTACCCCACTTCACTTTTCCTTTCCTTCTCCTAATGTTCTCCATGTTATTCCTTATGCTCCATAAGTAAGTGAAACCATATGAAATTACCATCTACATGGTTTCTTACATTTCAGAATATTTCCTTATTCAAAATACGTACTTATTTCAAAATTTTAACATGGAAGATTACAAAGTACTTTCTGTATACTATCATACTAAAATTGATGGAGAAAAAATGAACTTACACTGTATACTTATAAGTTTGAAATTACCTGATAAAAGAGGTCAAAGTCTCAGGTAAGTACAGTTCTCCACAGATAAAAAGAAGGCTAGTATTCACTGGGTTTTGTTGTTGTTTTTTTTTTAACAACAGAATGAAGATTTCTCCTATATCTATTTTATCAGCTAGTTTGAAGAGCGGCACTAGCATGCCCCTCCTTGCCAATCATCTCCATACAGACAACTTATAAGAACAGAAGCTGAGGGGGTGCTGGGTGGCTCAGTTAAGTGTCTGACTCCTGATTTCAGCTCAGGTCATGATCTCAGGGTCATGTTAAGCTCCATATCAGGAGTCTGTTTGTCCCTCCTCCGCCCCCTCACCTGCTCCCAACTCACACAAATATACACACTCTTGCTCTCTTTCTTTAAAATAAATAAATTTTTTAAATCTTTAAAAGAAAAAAAGAATGGAAACTAAGAACAAACAATGACTTCAAATTTCTCTAAAACTGAAGTTCGACATGTCATTGTTTCTGGTTATTTAGAAAAACCACAAAGGCTCATAAGAAGGTAAAGAGTAATATGAAGGAACTACAAAATTTAAAACCTAATGACAGAAAACAGAACATGCAAAAGGCTCTTTAAGTGTATCATAATAAAAATACACGTAATGCTTTAGTAATAATTTATAAAACAGCTCCCCTCCATTATATTCAAGTTCTCCAAAAACTAGATTTAAAAGCATTATTCAAGCTCATTTTGCTACTTTTAAAAACTCAAAGGAGCACAACAATGCTGAAAAGATAATCCACTTCTTCCCCCATCCATTCTCCATCAGTCGCCAACGTCTATCAATCACTCACTCTGGTTTGCCAAATGTTTAAATAAGCATAATGTAACCTTTTTGGTAATACAGGGAAAATAAGTATAAACAATAAGGATAAATCTGTGTAAGGTCTACATAAAACTGCCCACTGGACACTTGTATATATTTCGTCTCCTCCTTCTAGATATCTCATTAAAATGACAATAAAAGAATTTTTTTTTTTCTTCAAGTTTTTATTTCAATTCCGGAGGAGAGTATGCCTTCTTGAAAGGCCCTAGGGGGGCCTTTTTGGCTCAGTGGTTGTGTGTCTTACTCTTGGTTTTGGCTCAGGGTCTTGAGGGTCTCCATTTCAAGGTCTTGAGATGGAGCCCGGCATCGGGCTCCAAGCTCAGAGTGGAGTGGGCTTGAGATTCTTTCTCCCCTCTCTCCCTCCTCCTCTGAGCCCCCCCACCCTGCTCGCAGGAACACTGTCTCTCTCACTCTCTCTTTCAAATAAATAAATAAAATCTTTTAAAAAGGGTGTTTTTTAAAAAGATTTTTATTTATTTATTTGAGAGAGAAAGTGCCCACAAGAGAAAAAGAATGAACAGGGGAGAGGGACAATCAGGCTCCCCGCTGAGCAGTGTTCATGACCTGAGCTGAAGGCAGATGCTTAACTGACTGAGCCACCCAGGTGCCCCTAAAAAATTTTTTTAGATGCTTGAACAGTCGATTCTGGAAAAACATATATCTAAATGACCAATAAGAATATGACAATGTATCCAACCACATAAGGAAACAAGAAAATACAAATTAAAATCATGAAATGGCTAAAAATTTTTAAAGACTAACAAAAACATGTTGGCAAGGATGTGATACAACAGGTATTAACAGTGTAAACTGGAATTTAACGACTTACTTTAAGAGCTCATAATTCTTCTCATTCAACCTCACAGCATTTTCTCTCCAAAATTTCTCAGATTTGTGCACAGGACTCCACTCCAATCTTCCAGATTTAAGTTCTGAACTGTATTCATCAAATGAGCTAAAAAAATTTTTAAAGAATTCAAAGTTTAGGAGAATTAAGAGTTACTCAAAACTTAAGCAAAATAAAACATTTTTACCATATCAACTATACCTTAGTAGGAAAAAAAAAAATCTTCACTGATGATTTAACTGCAAAGACTGACAAACCTTTGTACATTAACAAACTACCACTAAACAGTTTCAACAGCTTGAATAATCTTTAATAAATCATGTGAAATTTATTCAAGGTCCTAATGTCCAATACTCCTGTCAATTTGAATGCTCATCATGAGATATTAAAAGGAGCACCTGCTTTCAAATCTTCATCCTAATAAATAAATGAATACCAGCAAAGTATCTGATAATCTAGCAGTTTCCACCATGCCACTTAAAATAATGCATCTGCCACCCACTAGATACATTAATGTAAATTTATATAAAAGTATGTTACCTAAACATAAAATAAAATAGCATTTTCTAATACTACAAATGTCAAAATCCATACACCACACTATACAAATAAAAATACACATATGAATATAATATTGAATAATGTGATTACATATACTGCAGAGGTAATTCACTAAATTAACACATTACAGATTAATTAAAAACAAAAAACCCTGTGCATATAGCAAACTGCAATGCAATTTAATTCAAAAATCATTCACTATGTATCAAGTAACTTAACTATTCAAAATTTTATAATATAAAACATGTTTAATGTTGTTAGCCAGTGGACAGTGACAGGATAAGCTTGAATATCCCTTCAAGTGAAAACTTAAAAAAGAATTAGCCATTTCAATACTGATTGGTAATTCGTAATAACCAGGATTTTACTGGTCAAGTTGAATAGAGTGTCTTGTTGAATAAAATAGTAATTCATTTTAATGTAAAGTCAGTCTATGTAAGAAGTAAGCTAATATCATTTAATATTAATATCCTAAACCTATAACAGGAAAACAGAGACAAAGCTATTTTACCTGCTCCCATCACCCTACTGGCATTAATGTAAATACCAGTATTTTTCAAATTACCAAATTCAACATGAAAAAATCAGTAAGTATTAAAAATTGGCTAACATGGATTAAATAACTTAGAAAGCTAAGTATCACTAATATTATTTTTTTAAAGAGACCTTAAATCATTATTACAGGAGAACTGATAATAAATTTTTTTAAATGAACTTATAAAACATAATTTATAAAAATTGCAAGTCTACTGCTGGCCGGGCTACTTTATTACAATCAACTTATTCATATTTAAAATTATAGAGAGACAAAAAATCATTCACTTCTCCCCACAAAACTCCATTACAAATCACTGACGTGAGTAATACACCCCTCTCCATAAAAGCATTTGGGCCTTGGGATTACAAACTGCATTGAATTATCTTGTAAATTTACATTTCTGGAACACATACTATACTGAAGGCTAGACACTTGCTAGACACTTGAAAATTCACAACAAATCCTACGAGGTTAGAATTTTTGTTGCTATTTTACCAAAAGGAAAACTAACACTTTAAAAAGTCAAGCAGCTTATGAAGGCTACACAGGAAGAAAGTAGCCAAACAATTCAAGCTTGGCTCAGCCTGACTCCCAAACCCAAACCACCTACAAAGAAAGATCTACTTCTAGACAGTTATTCTCTTCTAAAGATGTATCAATAGTTTAAAAACAAAGAATACATAGATTTAGGGGAAAGACCACCAATACATTATGAAATAAAAAGGAACAAGGTCCAGAAGAGTATACAGAACCCCATTTGTATGTGTGTTTAGCATGCTGGAGGGGCAGAGCTAGGATTTTTTGGAAGTAAACACAGGAAATGAGGCTGGGGACAACTATGTGGAGGAGACATGAAATCCCTTCTGAAGGGTTTTTTTTTTTTTCCTTATTGCATTGTACATCATTTGCATAATTTTTAATATAAAAAATAAATAGAGGCACCTGGGTGGCTCAGTTGTTTAGGCGTCCAACTCTTGATTTCCACTCAGATCATGATCTCAGGGTCTTGAGATCAAGCATTATACTGGGCTCATGCTGGGAATGGAGACTGCTTGAGGTTCTTTCTCTCCCTCTCCATTTGCCCCTCCTACCCAACCACCCCCACACCTCTCCCCCCCAACACAAACACACTGCGTGCCCTATCGCTCTCTAAAAAATAAAAAATAATGATACCAACAGGAACTTACAAAAGTAGGGAAAAAAAAATACTCATTTCATTTATGGCCAAACCTCCTCCACAAATTAACAACCAGTACTGCTTAAAAAGATTCTAAACCGGGGGAGATTCTTAAGGGGTTCTAGGGTGACATGAACATCCTGTGGGAGACCAACAGTCAGATTTCAGATAAGAGAATGGTGGGAATTTCTCCAAAAGAGAAGAGATAATACGTAGCTAAAATTAACTGCTACCATAGTGATGAGCCAGTCTGTTTTGAGTTTTTGTCCCTCATATCCCCCAATCCTTAACAGAAGACACAAGAGTTTTAGTGAACTCTTTTGAGTTTATGGTTAGTAACAAATTAAGACTTTCTTAAAATACTAGGAAAGTCAAACAAGGCCCTATATATCCAGCCTGTAAGAATTTTAAAAAATTACATACCTAAGATCTTGGACACTCTCACCAAGTTTTTCCAAAAGAAATTTTATGTCTTCACTGATATCTTCATCATCATACTTCTGCTGTTCCAAGTTCTCCAACTGTTTCAGAACTTTGCACTGAATCATAGCCAGAGCATATTCTTGGCGAGTTTCTCTTTCAGTCGATTTTTCCAAAAAGTTCTGAGTTAGACAAAGACACGAAAAACTGTGTAACTTCTTACATGTGATAGTCTCAGGTCTCTGAACTTTCTCTTGCACTTTCTCTCCTCCTCTATTCTCAAGTTAACTGAGAATATGCAATGACTGTATCACAGATCCTTATTTCTTTGCTGTACACTTGTCCCATAATAAAATCGAACTTCTGATTCCTTGCTTACTTCCTGGCTTAACCAAACGTTTTAAATTACTGACCGAGACAAGTCTCAAAACACTGAATATGTTTACAATTAAATCCATCAAAGCCTTTCTCACAGCCTGTTCCTGAGCTTCTGAGAGTTTCCAGTGAACTCTCTGTTTGTTCATTAGCCACCTAGAGTACTCAGGATACTAAGAGTTTCTTCAAGTTATCTCTATTAGAGGTTCTCAGTCAGTCTCCTTTTTTCCCTTCCAATTAACTTAAAAGGGACAAAGGGCAGTAATTAAAAAAAAAAAAAAAAAACTCTCTTGCTTGAACAATTATGAGAAGAGTTTTGTGACATCCTGGAAAATCCCCTAGTTTTCTTCTGTGATTTTTCCATTTATTAAGTACTTACAAAAAGAGCAAAAGAATCCTAAATACACTTGACCCAAAAACAACATGGGTTTGTCTTGTGCAGGCCCACTTACATGAGGATGTTTTCAAAATTCCAGTACAGTATTGGAAATGTATTTTCTCTTCCTCATGATTTTCTTAACACTTTCTTCTTTCTAGTTTACTTTATTGTAAGAATACAGTAATATAATACATATAATATATAAAATATATATACTTGGCCATTTATTTTATCAGTAAGGCTTCCAGTCAACAGTACGCTATTCATTATTAAGTTCTGGGGAAGTCTAACGTTATACATGGATTTTTTTAACACCACAGGGGGTCAGCACTCTTACCTCTACATTGTATAACTGTATTTATACAAATAAACTGTTCATTAAATTGACCAGTATTTCTAAGCGAAGACCATGCTCAGGCTTAGGGACAAAAACAAGCTCCGAAGAAAGCTACTTTCACCAAGATGGTAAAGAAGACCTGTCAAATGCCTCCCCTCAACCCCACCAAAAAAATCCTATAATGACAATTTCAAGTCAACAATACCAAAATATGAAATTTTTAAAATTTATTTTTTGTAGGCAAATTATATTCCTAATAATTATACTAAATAAACACAGAAGGAAATTTAAGTTAACATATGGAAATTAGTGAAGTCAATCCTTACCAAAATTCCAATGACATTCTTCATAGGAGTAGAAAAAACAATCCTACAATTTGTGTGGAATCACAAAAAACCCTGAATAGCCAAAGCAGTCTTGAGAAAGAACAACGAAGCTGGAAGCATGATACTTCCTGATTTAACTAAACTACAAAGCTATATTGATCAAAACAGTATAGCAGTAGCATAAAATAGACACACAGACTAGATGAACAGAATAGAGTACCCAAATAAAAAACCCCATGTATAAAGTCAGCTAATATTTGACATGGGAGCCAAGAATACTCAATGTGGAAAGGATAGTCTTTGTAACAGCATTAGGAAAACTGGATAACAACATGCAGAAAAATGAAAATGGAGCCCTATCTCACACTTCTCACAAAAATTAACTCAAAACGGATTTAAAGACTTAACCATAAGATCTGAAGCTATCAAATTCCTAAAAGAATACATAGGGGAAAGCTCCCTGACCCTGGTCTTGGCAACAATCTTTTATATATGACACTAAAGCATAGACAACAAAAGGAAAAATTAACAAGTAGGTAACATCAAACTAAAAAGGTCTGCACAGTCTCCTAGATCCACTACATTTAAGAGACTCTGCACAGGAAAAAATAAAAAAATTTAAAAAATAAACAAAATGAAAAGGTATCCTATAGGATGGGAGAAAATATTTGCAAAATATGTATCTGACAAGAGGTTAATATATGAAAACTCCTACAACTCAATAACAACAAAATTTTAAAATGGGCAGAGTATCTGAACAGACATTTTTTCAAAGAAGGCATACAAATGACCAACAGGTACATAAGAATATCACCATTCATCTGAGAAATACAAATCAAAACCACAATGAAATATCACTTCACAGGGTGGCCTGGATGGCTCAGTCATTAAGTGTCTGTTTTCCACTCAGGTCCTGATCCCAGGGTCCTGGGATGGAGCCCTGCACAGGCTCCCTGCTCAGCAGGAAACCTGCTTCTCCCTCTCCCACAACCCCTGCTTCTGTTCCCTCTCTCACTGTGTCTCTCTCTGTCAAGTATATAAATAAAATCTTAAAAAAAAAAAAAAAAGGAAAAAATACCATATCACATATGTTAGGATGGCTATCATCAAAAAAACAAAAGACAACAGGTGTTGCCAAGGTTATGGAGAAAAGTGCACACTTGTGCACTGTTGATGAGAATACAAACTGGTACAGCCTCTGTGGAATACAATATGCAGGTGCCTCAAAAAATTAAAAACAGAACGACTACATGCTCCAGACATTCTACTCCTAGATATTTATCCAAAAAAAGTGAAAACAGAGGATATCTGTATTATTATCTGCATTCCCATGTTTATTTCACCATTATTCACAATAGCCAAGATTTGGGAATAATCTACCTGTCCATGGAAGGATGAGTGGATAAAGAAAATGGGGTATATGAGTGTGTGTGTGTGTGTGTGTGTGTGTGCGCACACACACACACACACACACACACACACACAAATGGAATATTATCCAGCCATTAAAAAAAAAAGGAAATATTGCCATTTGTGACATCATGGATAGACTTCCAGGTCATTATGCTAAGTGAAATGTCAGAGAAAGACAAATGCTATATGATCTCATTTATATGTGGAAGGTTAAAAAAAGAAAAAAATTCAGTTAAAAAAAAAAACCAATCTCATAGATACAGAAAACAGAGTGGTGATGCCAGATTGGGGGGTGGGGGCGGTAGGGGGAGAAGGGAAGCAAACTAAATGAAGGGGATTAAAAGGTACAAATTTCCAGTCACAAAATAAGGAAGTCCTGGGTGCCTGTCTGGCTCAGTTAGTTGGGTATCTGCCTTTGGCTCACAACCCACGCCAGGCGCTCTGTTAGTTGGGTATCTGCCTTTGGCTCACAACCCACGCCAGGCTTCTCCCTCTCCCTCTGCCTGCCACTCCCCCTGCTTGTGCACATGCACGCTCTCTATCAAATAAGTAAATAAAATCTTTTGAAAAATAAAATAAAATAAGTAAGTCTGGGGATATAATATACAGCATGACGACTGTAGTTAATAATACTATATGTATTCCCGAAAGGTGCTAAGAAAGTAGATCCTAAAAGTTCTCATCACAAGAAAAAAAATTTGTAACTATGTGTGGTAATATATGTTGTTAATTATTAATTAGACTTACTGTGGTGATCATTTTACAATATATACAAATATCAAATTATTATTTGATAATAAAATGTATGTCAATTATATCTCAATTTTTATTTTTTATTTTTTTTTAAAGATTTCATTTATTCATCTGACAGAGATCACAAGTAGGCAGAGAGGCAGGCAGAGAGAGAGGAAGGGAA
Source organism: Lontra canadensis (assembly GCF_010015895.1). Lineage (NCBI taxonomy): Eukaryota > Metazoa > Chordata > Mammalia > Carnivora > Mustelidae > Lontra > Lontra canadensis. The sequence continues at coordinate 1,135,525 of NW_022631171.1, forward strand.
GCAGGCTCCGTGCTGAGCAGAGAGCCTGAGGGGCTCGATCCCAGGACTCTGGGATCATGACCTGAGCCAAAGGCAGAGACTTTAACCCACTGAGCCACCCAGGCGCCCCTATATCTCAATTTTTAAAGAATAAAGGTAAATAAACAATTTTTAGATATTGAAATTAAGATAACTGGTCACTAGCAGACCTGTGGTAGAAGACATGCTGAAGCATGGGTGGGCAGACTTTCTAAGAAGTGCCAAACAGTCAATATTTTAGGTGTTGAGGTCTCTATCACAGCTATTCAATTCTGCAATTACAGTGCAAAAGCAGGCATACAAAATACAAAAAAATAAATAAATAAATAAGCATAGCAGTGTTCCAACAAAGCTTTACTTATAAAAACCGGTGGTGGGCCAGATTTGGCCCATGAACTACTACAGACTGATGAGCCCTGAACTAAGGGAAATTCTGCAGGTGGCAGAAAATGACACTGTACAATGGAAAGATGAATCTACAAGAAAGAAATAAAGAACCACAGATACGATAAATAGCTGAATAAATATAAAAAACAATTTTTCCCCTCTTCACTTGGTACCTTCACCATGAAAGACCATAAGATGAGCCATAAAACAAGTCTCAAATTTCCAAGAACTGAAACTTATTAGAGTATGTTCCCTGGCCATAATGAAATTCAATTACAGACCTTATTCTGTGGGGAGCCCTAAATTCTGATACCCTCTCCCTTTATGAAACTCTTCCCTTGTTCCTTTGCTTTTGTTAAGACTTTACCATTATTTTACTGAATTTTCTGTTACTTTTTTAAGTTATTTTTCTTACTACTTTCTTCTAACTTTAGAAACATACCAAAACTCTTGCTCATATGATCCTTTGTTATTTTTACTATCTATCTGCTGACTAGAGAATTAAATTTCATATTTGAGGTATTAGCATAACTAGTGATTTCAACTCTAACCTCAACACAGTCAATATAATAACTAACATAGAATACCACTATTATATTCTTCTAAAACCACCTCTTCTCTCAACTATCCAAAATAATAGTACTCTAGAACTTGGTCATACTTGATTCTCCCCTTTACTTTAACCCTATGTCAAATCAGTCAATGAGCCTTATCATTTTCCCTTTATGTTTTAATTTCATCTTTGGCTCTCATTATAAAGAACAAAAAGGATTGAATGAATTATGAAAAGCACTTAAGAAACTGAACTTGCCAAAAACAAACCTAGATAATCCAGCAGCAATGTACTCTTTAAAGGCCCTAAAATTCAATGTCATCTTCACCTCAACAAACTCAAAAGTATAAATATATCATTTTTATCTTTTTGTCCAAGTAAAGGTGCAGAAATCTTCCCTAAGAGCACAGAGGAATCATGTGACAATTCAGCTCTTTCCTTCACCAGAACTGCTATAACTTGTGAAATTATACAAAACAGGGCTTATATTATATATATATATTATATTACATTATATTATATCATATTATAACAAGACTTCTCAAACCATCTGTGGTGAAAACCAGTTGTGTTTGTTTTTTAACTTCCAATTAGTCATGAACAAATAGTTCTATAAAATACAATAAAAATGACTTTCTAGAAAAATGCATTTTAAAATACACACAAAATACAAGCTCAAATTTCATATTATTAAATTTAACAGATATGCAACTATTCCATCAAGTTACTGTAAGCTTCTAACAGCCACCCCTTACTTTCTATATGTACCCACTGCAGACTGCTAACAGTTCACAGCTCTGCACTGACATGCACACCACACTTGAAGTATCACTGTATAAACACTTACCATTGAGATTAAAAATTGTCTCAATATTACTATACCTCATTCAAACTTGGTACCTAATGAGCAAGATAGATAAATCCCTGAAATAAGGAGTGAGGTACAGACTTGGGAGTAAAAATTTTTTTTTAAAAGATTTTATTTATTTATTTGACAGAGAGAGATCACAAGCAGGCAGAGAGAGAGGAGGAAGCAGGCTCCCCGCTGAGCAGAGAGCCTGATGCGGGGCTCAATCCCAGGACCCTGGGATCATGACCTGAGCCGAAGGCAACTGAGCCACCCAGGCGCCCAAGGAGTAAAATTTTTTGATAACAATACCTCCATGCCAAAGCAGTAGGCAAAACAGCACCCACACATTTGAACTAGGGTGGACCTACCTGAAAGGGCGACAATTATAAACAGCCTGTACAGAAAGATGTAGGTAAGTACAGGTCTGTGTCTGCTTGTTCATGTGTGTGGGTGTAAATTAAATATCATGACTACTATAGCCAATAAAAATCCAAGTCCAATTTGGTGGTATTTCTTTTGAACTAAGCCTTTCTGAAAACCGCTGAGTTGTAAAAATATAATTTATCTTATTATCTGACATATTACGTAGGCTCTTGACTAAGGGGAGCCAGAAAGAGAAATAATACTCACAACCGATGTAAAACTCTAAACAACAAATATGATCTTTGATGTCTCTTTCAGCCACAAGCTCAAAACATACTAATTTATTTTAGGAACTAAAGATTGACAAATCAATTTAACCAACAGAATAACATTTGCAGAGACCTGGGGTCCAGCACCTGCTATGAATAAGTGAGACTGACATTTTCAAAAATAAAATTCACCAAGCCAAATGGAAAAAAAATAATTAGCCATTTTTCCAGCTCACAGCAACTCAGCAAGCTTCCTAAAGTGTTCAGCACAAAAATTTCCTTCCTGAGTTTCAAGATGTGGGAAAAAATACATGACTAGACCATCCTTAAACAACCTCATCAGTGAATCTTCTTTAACAGTTACAGGAATGTGAGAATGATAAAGAAAAAAAAAAAAAAAGACATCATGTTTTCACCTACTGATGGTCTAAGTCAAATGGCTTTACTATGCCACTACTAACTACTTAATTTTAACTTGTGTTAAATGTTTAACTTGTGTTAAAAAGTTACGGATGTCTAAAGATATTCTTCTGATTTTCGGCCCTTAGAATATTCCCCTAATGACTGTGCTGTCCCAAATTTAGCACAGCAGAGTCTAAAAAACCAATATTCTTGCCAAGAGATTGAATCTATTTTACATAATCTGAAATCCAAATGAGATAACAGAAGCCCAGGAATTAGCCTAATAATTAGTTCCATGTGCTGTGGGTATAAAATTCAAACTGTAAATAAAGTTTAAATAAGGTTTTTAAATCTTGTTAAATGTTAGTTAAATATTCATGCTGCCTCTTCTAAATCAAACAGGTCAGCACTAAATCTTTGCCTATGTTCAACACCAAGCAAGAACTCAATTTACAGAGGTAGGGGATTTAATAGGCAAACTGCTATTATTCTCTGACTTTCTGGAGAGAAAAGGCAAAAACTGTATATTTACTATTGCCAGGCTCCTGCTGTCTCACTGAATCCTTCCCTAATCTCAAAATGAGTTAAGTATTACTAACGACCTTTCACAGACAGAGAAATTCATTCTAAGTTCAGGTCATTCTCCCAACAACACAGCATCGAATTCACACCGACATCTTATCCACTTCAGAGACTACACTCTTTCTAATAAACCATACTGAAAGGAAAATCAGAAAAGAGCTACACTATTGTACTTCTCAAATTTCCATAAAAAGTAGATAAGCAATCTAGACAGGTCAAAAAAAAAAAAAAATAGAAAAGAAAAGAAAAAACCCTAAGAACCTCCGTCTGGCTCCATAGTTCTTTGGGACTTTTTGAGCTTTTTATGTTGTAAACCTTCTTCATGATGACTTCATGAAGTCACTGCATAAAGACAAGAATTTTTTTTTAGAGATTTATTTAGATGAGAGAGAGAGTGCATACAGGAGCAGAAGGAGGGGCAGAGGGAGAAGAAGAGTCCTTGCTGAGCAGGAAAGCCCGATGCTCAATCCCAAAACCCCGGGATCTTGACCTGAGCGGAAGGCAGCCACTTGACCAACTGAGCCGACCAGGCACCCCTAAGGACAAGCATTTAAACACAATACAAAATTCTGAGAAAAAGTATCTTATCTTATTCATTCTTCTATTTGTTGAGTAACTAACACATTGCCCGTTACCACAATTGGTCTTTAGTAAACATCTGATAGATGAATAAAATAATCCATGAAAGAGGAAGAAAGAGTGGATGGGAGAAGGAAAAGGATAAGAAGACAGAGGGAGAATCTCAAAGGTAGGATTCAATTAATATCAACTAACACCTCTCTTCTATGATGCGGCAATATTAGAAATACCTGCTTCCGATGGCCCCTTTATTTTACATAATAATGGTCTAAAATGAAAATTAATGAGAGGGAAGAGGAACTAGGCAGGAGCAAAATATTAAGCAGGATTTGTAGGCTCAGATAAAAAAATGACCATATATATTATATTTAAGGCAGCTTATCCTAAGCTTTAGATTAGATCTTAATCCATTACTATAAATTACTAGTAACTGATTTCTTACTATAAACTCACAGAAGTTACTATATTACCTAAATAACATTTATTAGAAAATACAAGTTTATTGGGGCACCTAAGTGGCTCAGTCGGTTAAGCATCTGCCTTCAGCTCACGTCAGGATCTCAGTGAGGGTCCTGGACTCAAGCCCCACCTCTGGCTCCCTGCTCAGTGGGGTGTCTGCTTCTCCTCCCTCTGTCTCTCCCTCCTCTTCTGCTATCACTCAAATAAATAAAAAAAAAAATTTTTAAACAAAGTGTAAATTTATGAAAACTGAGGGGAAAAAGTTAAAAGTGTAGAGATCTACTCTTTCAAACAACGGAAGAGCTAAATTAAGACCCTGGCTTTTAGACCATTCTCTCTTCCACATCTTACCTTTAAAAAACAAGTTACCTTATTATCAAATTATAGGAAGAAATAACTTTCGATAAATGTTTACAATCATCAACATTTAGAACAAACATTTTAAAATATATAACTAACATACAAAAAAGGATAAGTAGATATAAACTGAAAAATACTATTCATTTGCAAGTTAATTACTTAGACAACTGTTGATTTATTTCCCAGAAAAGAAAGTCATACAAAGAAAAAAGTAAATAATAATGATCCAAGTCATCTTTCTAGGATAATCTAATTGCAGACATGGAGCTAAGGGTAACTAACTTTCTGAGCAATTTAGCAATTACTAAATATATCTCATTTTCAAAAAGAGTTTTCATGACAACTTAGGAAGAGTTTCCAATTTAGAAAAAAGTCTGTGCACTAACAGAAAATGGGGACTCTCTCCTTCTAGTCTTGCTTTCCACAGTAAGTTTTGTTAATTAGATTACTTTAATAAAATTCTAACATATCAGTAACCTTAAATACTCGTGAAAACTAGAGTAGGAGACTCATGGGTAGGTTCATTCTCAGTGCAGAAGTATTTGCAAGTAGATATTCTGTCACTGAATTTTATTATCATATTTTTAAACATGAGAACCAAGCAAAGCAGCCAAAAATTTAAAAAGGAATTTAACTCAGTCAATAAAGAAAAAAAAAACAATAAAAATACCAATAAATTCAGTACCACTACCCGACTCTTTATACTCATACAGTCACAGATACTTGTAATACTTATCGAGGGCCTACTATGTGCCAAGTACTCATTTAGCAGACATTTATTTTTTCAAAGGGCATTATCATATAAGCATAAAGTCCAATGAGAGACTTAAGACAGATGATACTACTCTCACCAGACAAACAAACCTGAAGCATGGAAAGGCTAAGCAAATTTGCCAAAGGCACAGAAGCCAGCCCAAGAGCCCAATGAACATGAACAAGAACCCACTGTGCATGCTGGGCATACACACTACCACCAATCTGAGTGCACACACTCTTCGTAGAAACTGACACCCAGCGTGATCTGCCCAAGCATGATCTGCGAAGAGATGATAATTCAGACCCCCTCTTAACCATTGTTTTCAGTGCCCACTACAATTCATCCAAAGTTGATCCACCATGTAGAAAGGGAACAAAGATCATAAATTACAGGTATTAAAATATCAAAAGGCTTAGGTGCCTGGGTGGCTCAGTGGGTTAAGCCTCTGCCTTTGGCTCAGGTCATGATCTCAGAGTCCTGGGATCAAGTCCCGCATCAGGCTCTCTGCTCAGCAGGAAGCCTGCTTCCCCACCACCCCTTGCTCTGCCTGTCTCTCTGCCTACTTGTGATCTCTCTCTGTCAAATAAATAAATAAAATCTTAAAAAAAAAAAAATATATATATATATATATATATATATATATATCAATAGGCTTCCATTTCTGGGAGTGAGACTATGTTTAATGTTTATAATTTTTCTTAATATTTTTCTACAGTACCTTTTTTTAACCATAAAGCATATTATTTTCATAAATAGGAAAAAATCAATTTTTTCCATTTTCTTGATTACAGGTGCTTAATTTGGAACAGGAAGTTTTAATAAATTAAAGACTCCTATAACTACCACAGGACAGAAAGGAAGAGAAACAAGGGAGAAACTCAAAACAAAGACAACCTTTAAGCCTTCAGAAAATAAATACATGGAGTTGAAAAGATATAATCCGTATTCAGCCATAATGAATAGATTTTAAAAATGCAATCAGCTCTCCCTCATGTCCGTCAGAGTAGGCACAATATACAATAAAGTAGCACGAGCAGATCTGACAGAGCCTTGTTCAGACACACTGGGCTTTGGTGGGTAATGCTCCAGAGCATGAATACACCTTAGGGTGATGAAGTGACAGGACGGCTGAAGGATTTACGTTGGCCCCACCAGTTCAATGCCCAGAAGCATAATACAGATCAGCAAAGCAAATGCTCCATTTTACAGAGCATGTCTGTTCCTTCAGGAAGCAAATGGTCACAAATCAGGACCATACCTTCAACAGCCAGACTTATGTGCTCCATTTATTCCCTTAATATTCACTTCAAGGTGGGGACAGGGGGCAATTAATAATCAATCTACAATAACAAATTACTGACAATTCCAGAAGTCAGCCTCTTTATTTGTTAACATTTATTAACCTCTCTCCACCTTTGTATTAAAACATCCTTCCAAAATCTCTGGGAACCTTCTCTTCTCCAAAGCTTCTCCTTAAACCCACCATTCTCACCCTCCACCTTTTTTTTTCTTTTAAGATTTTATTTATTTGACAGAGAGAAACACAGCGAGAGAGGGAACACAAGCAGGGGGAGTGGGAGATGGAGAAGTAGGCTTCTTGCCAAGCAGGGAGCCCCATGTGGAGCTCAATCCCCAGACCCTAGGATCATGACCTGAGCCGAAGGCACACACTTAACTGACTGAGCCACCCAGGTGCCCCCGCCCACCTCTTTTACATTACTTTTCTTCTTATACATTACTTAATGCTCCATTAAACTGACATTATTTACTTACATATTCTGTCTTCACTAAACTACATGCCTTCCAGTGTCAAGCTATATCTCAGGCATTTGTGTTCCCTATTAATTATATAATGGCTGAAATATAAAAGGTACTCAAAACTTGGTTTTTGTGAATTAAATTGAGCTCTAGCAATGAAAGGAAACTGTTGGAAGATCCTAATTCTAGAATTCTTCTTTATTAAATAAATAAGACAATGAATAATGAAACACTCAAGTAGAAAAAAGAAGTATACTCAACTTAGCTACTAAAATACTTCAGCGTAGAGTCTTATTAATACACCTACTCTGATTTAAAACTGATTATTGGGGTGCCTGGGTGGCTCAGTGGGTTAAGCCTCTGCCTTCGGCTCAGGTCATGATCCCAGGGTCCTGGGATCGAGCCCTGCATTGGGCTCTCTGCTCAGCAGGGAGCCTGCTTCCCTTCCTCTCTCTCTCTGCCTGCCTCTCTGCCTACTTGTGATCTCTGTCAAATAAATAAATAAATAAAATCTTAAAAAAAAAATAAAAATAAAAATAAATAAAACTGATTATTACCTTATCTGGACTTAACTGAAATTTACCTTGACAATTCACATAGTTTGCTAGAAAATCTAAAGGCAGAGCCAGTATGGTGAGGCATAGAAGGTACCAATTTACCTATTTCTTAAGAGTAAACTATAGAACAATTTCTACATGAAAAAGAATGTATTTTCTTCTTTTTTTTTTTTAAGATTTTATTTATTTACTTGACAGAGAGAGATCACAAGTAGGCAGAAAGGCAGGCAGAGAGAGAGAGAGGAAGCAGGTTCCCTGCTAAGCAGAGAGCCCAATGTGGGACTCGATCCCAGGACCCTGAGATCATAACCTGAGCTGAAGGCAGAGGCCCAACCCACTGAGCCACTCAGATGCCCGGAAAAAGAATGTATTTTCAAGTAAGCAATCTGAATTCCTCTCTCAGCAGGACCTACAGTTCTCCTTTTCATGGTTTCCCTCCCTTTTAATGCCACTCTTTAAGATTCCTAAGAAAATGCACTAAGAAAAGAAACAAAGGAGATGACAGAGTTGTTAAGATGGTGGCTTTGGAGCCAGACAGCACTCACTAAAACTCCAAATTCCAATCCTACTGCTTACTAACTGAGGAATCAATCTGCAAATCTGGTTTCCTGATCTATAACATTAAAATAATCACAGAATGTATTGGATGATCATGAAGATTAAGTAAGGCAATGCATGAAAATTATTAATAAATTACAACAGTTATTATTCTTAGCATCAAAGACAGGTTAGCATGATGGTTGAGAGCATGAGTTATACTGCCTGAGACTTAATTCCTGCTCTGCCACTTCCCAGCTATTTTGGCAAATTACTTAACCTCTTGAGGCCTAACTAATGCCCATTACATGGCGTTCTTGGGAGATTAAATGAGTAACACATTTAAAGCAAAAAGAACAGTGCCTGACACTGAATAAGCTCTCAATAAACATTAGTTATTATTGCTATTAACTATAAATATCTAGAAAAGAGTTCCTACACATCAAATTTTAAAATTTTAAAGGTGACAAATGCTATAAGTAAGCAATTTATAGGAAGAACAGAAACAGCTGATAAAGATACTAAACAATGCTCAGCTTCATTCATTATTAACAGAATACAAATGTAAAATAATGATTTCACTTTTCAGCTCATCTTTCACAACAATTAAAAGAAATGCAAGTGAAAGAAAGGAAAAGCATGCACTCTCAATATGTAGCTGATGGAAACGTAAATTTGCACATTAATGAAAGGTGATTTGATGTTACCCTAACAAAACTGTAAAAGTTTATTACTTAATTCAACAATTCCATCTACAGAACTATATCTCAACAGAAATATTCATCAAAGTGGGTAGACATGTAGAAGAAACTGAAAACACCTCACATGCCCATCAATAGGACACTGGTTAAAGAAACCACTTTATATCAACATAGAAGAATGCAAACATTTAAAAAATTACTAAAGACCCACATATATGAAAATGAGCAGATATTCATTATATATTATTAAGAATAAAGTTATGGAACAGTACTTATAATATGATGTCATTTTATTTTTAAATACAAAATAAAATTACACACCTATTTATATATTTATCTCTATGTGCTTAGAAAAATCTGGAAGATGTTAGTCACTATGTTCAGCAAATGTGATGTCTATGCTATTTAAATTTCTGCAACACATCTGTACTATTTTCTAGTTTTGATTTGCTGTTGTTTATTTAAAGAAAGCATAAAGAACAAATAATAGTTAAAAGGAGACTGTGAAGCCATTAACTTGGATTTGCATGTCTATCAGCAATGTGCCTTCTCTGTCTCAGTATCCCCATTTTTAAAATGAGAAGACCAATACTAATACTAATGATACCAATATACTAACAATAACAACAATAATCATCATGTTATAGGGCAGTGGTAAGCATTAAATGAGTTAACAAATGGAAAGCCTTAAAATGATGCACTGCACAGAGTAAGCACTCTCTGAACTGCCCACTATTATTACTCTTGGGTAGCATCCTTAAAAGACACTAGGTCAGCCAAGTCATCCCTCAGAAACCCAATTAAATCCTAAGGTGACCAACAAAATAATCAACACACAACTGCTACAGCAAATACACTGGGTCTGGACAACCGATTAACAATACTTTATTTCTGTGTTATAGCTTCCTGGCAGCCAGAAGACCTAGAATTCCGGTTCTAACTCTAGTCCCCCTCTTGTCCTCAATTCCCTCAACTGTTCAAGAGAGGAAGCTGACTTAAATATCACCCAAATTCTAATATCCTAACAGGAAAACTTTACTAAACAAAATGATTACAGATCTTTGGAGTTGCTTCAGAAATACACTCATCAGCTCATCAGCAGATCCAGAATCTGAAATACAACTCTATATTAAAACAAGGGCCCCTGAAGAGAAAAGCTTCCATAACAGCGTCTTGGAACACTGCAATGAAAAAGAATTTCCTCTATGTGAACATCATACAATTACATCTCCTACACATTTTATCCACTTAAATGGCTATTCCCCAATCCCAGTCCCCAATGCCACCATGAATTAGTGAGATTTTACTCTGTGTTCACTAAGGCCCCATAGTTTCATAACTACATGGAGAACAAGCAATTTTTTCCCACCTGCTAAAAGCCCTCAAATGTACTTCACAGGAAAAATGCCACACACACACAACTGAAAAAAAAAAACAAAAACACAATAAAACACTTACACGGAATGCTGCAAGAATAATTCTTGTCACTTTCTCTTTGACGGATTCTTGAAGAATATCAGACAGGACAGGAATGATATTATAGCGCCGCAGGTGTTCACACATTTGAGGACTGAATGCCAGGAGCCATATTGAAAAAATCATTTGATATTGGAGTTGAAAGCCACACTTGTTACTCAAAACTCCCATGATGCTAAAAAGGAAAACACGTTAAGAAGACATTTACTATAACAGTGCAATAAGAAAGAAAAAATCATTGCTTATTCTCTTTCTGCACTAACAGAACAAGTCTCTCTGAATTATGTCCTCAGTTTCTTTTCGGCCAGATATAAACAAGGTAGATCTCTACTTATAGAGGCCCATTTCCAGCACAGCCTCACTTAAATCTCTCTCCAAAAATCACAGGACTTCAGTGTTCAGCAGCAGCTGCTACAGGGAAGCAATGAGAAAGGAAACATAGACCTGCAATACAGTGGAAGAAATGGTAAGACAGACATTAAAAAAAAAAATACAAAAGGATTTGTTAACACAAATGGATGTAGACCTTGATGATGTCAGAAGGTATATCAAGATTTTGAGTATGGATAACCAAGAGGATCATTTGTAGACTTAAAAATACTTAGGAACCTCAGACAGAGAAAGGGGAAGATTGGGGAAAAACCTGTCATGAATCTGAACTGGACACAGCCAATCTTTAACTCTGGGGGTTAAAACCTCAGAAGCTTCTAGATGAGCCTCCCATTTTACTGATAAGGAAACTGGGAAAGCCATATGGAAATGGTTACATCAAGGAAGAAGACTAAGGAAATTTCCCTGGGGAATGTCTACATTCAAACAAAAAAGAAGATAAACCACTAAAAAATGACTAAAGGAGTTATGGGGAACTCAAAACAGAACACAAAGAGTGAATCCTAATGTAAATATGGGCCTTAGTTAATAAGAATATATCAATACTGGCTCGTCAAGTGAAAGAAATGTACCATACTAATGTAAAACATTAATACAGGAGAACTATGGGAGGGTAAGTATATATGGGAATTCTGACTTCTGATTTCTAAACATAAAACTTCTCTTTAAAAAGTCTAGTAAGGGCACCTGGGTTAAGCAACTGCCTTCAGCTCAGGTCATGATCCTGCAGTTGCAGGATCAAGTTCTGCCTGAGGCTCCCTGCTCAGCAGGGAGTCTGCTCCCCCCTCTGACCCTCCCCCTTCTCCTGTTCTCTTTCTCTCTCATTCTCTCTCTCAAATAAAAAAAAATAATAAAAATTTAAAAATTTTAAAAATAAATAAATAAAAAGTAAAAAATAAATAAAAAGTTTATTAATAGAGCTACCCTACGACCCAGCAATTGCACTGCTGGGTATTTACCCAAAGATACTGGTTCATTTGGTAGAGTATGAGATCCTTCCTTCCTTCCTGTAAAATCAATGTAGTGATCTGAAGGAGCACCTGTACCCTAATGTTTATAGCAGCAATGTCTACAATTGCCAAACTATGCAAAGAGCCCAGATATCCATCAATAGATGAACAGATAAAGATGATGTGATAGATATATACCACAGAATATTACATGGCCATCAAAAAAATGAAATCTTGCCATTTGCAACAACATGGATGGAACTAGAGGGTATTATGCTAAGTGAAGTAAGTCAGTCAGAGAAAGACAATTATTATATTGCTCTCACTGATATGTGGAAGTTAATAAACAGGGAAGATCAAGGGGAAAAAAAGAAATAATGAAACAAGATAAAACCAGAGAGGGAGACAAAGCCTAGAGATTTTTTTTTTTTAATTTCTTTCAGTGTTCCAGAATTCATTATTTATGCACTACACCCAGTGCTCCATGCAATACATGCCCTCCACAATAACCACCACCAGACTCACCCAACCTCCCACCCCATTCCCCTCCAAAATCCTGTTAGTTCCTCAGAGTCCACAGTCAACTCTAGAGACTCTTAATCTTAGGAAACAAACTGAGGGTTGCTGGAGGGCAGGCTGGTGGGGGGAAATGGGGTAACTGGGTGAGGGACACTGGGGAGGTTATGTGCTATGGGGACCACTGGGTATTGTAGAAGACTGATGAATCACAGACCTATACCCCTAAAATAAACAATATATATGTTAATAAATGAATTTTTAAAAATAGATAATAATAAAGTCTATTAATAAAAATAGATTTTTAAATATAATCTTACAATCTGCAACTACTAACTTATTGGAAGGCTTATATTTATGCCATTTCTCTATTTTTGTGATTTGTATACAGTTATAAATCTACTGAACCGCCCTTAATTTTCTCAGGCTTAATTTTTCCCTTACCTCTTTTCTATTTGGGGATGTTATTTAAGACTTGCTTTTATTTAATATTGATGTCAGTGTTTCAAAAACTGTAAAATCAAGTCATTTTATACTATTAATACCCTAGTACCTAATTTCCTTTTGCTCTCTTACTGTTCCACTTATTAAGGTAAGCCTTCTACACTTTGCTTTGTGACACTGTGGCTGAGACTTTAAGCCACAGTTCTGCTCTGCCAGCTGGTTCTGCCAACAGAAGCAGCTAGAAGCTGACTGCCAAGATGGAGGAAGAAGAGGCTTTGTCTGTCAGCTTCCTGCTCCTGTGGGTGTCACTTCAGCAACAGTCCTGCACTTCCACAGCAGCAACTGCGCTGGCTGAACAGCCTCACTGCACACGCTCACAGAGAGCAGCACCAGCTGAGGCCCTTCCTCTGAGTTCAGGAACACAAGCCCTGGATTAAATTTCAGTTGAATACACATGTCTTGAAGCAGGAAAATTTTAGTAATTCCAATCTCTTACCTTTGCTCCCCAACTGCAGGGGAAGCATCTCTACTTGCTACCTTTCTTGACACTTGAGAGTACTTTTGTTTTCAGAAACCTAGTTAACAAATTTATACCTAGTTAACTGTTCTTTGTATTAAATTAACTCTGTTAACAAATCATGTAAATGTCCAGAGGGGTTATACAGAGCTCTAGATCAATACACTATTGCTGACACCAAAAAGGAAAGATTCCAAAGAAAGCAGCAGTCAACAATGAACACTGCAGAGAAATTTCAGAGTTCAAAATCTGTCTACAATATATATGATTCTACTGAAAAAATAAGGAAGTCTTCTATACCCAAATATTAACCACAAGAAAAACTTTAATGAAGCAAAATAAAGTTCCTAGTTAACAGGAAAAGGAAGGGTTTCCCCTAGGGGCAGGAACCCTACCTCTGAAGATAGTGGAGCATGAATATGTGCTAAGGGGATACAAAGGACACAAAGGCCTAAGATAAACCTAATTTAGTAATTTAACAAATATTTGTTGAATATCTGTATGGCAGGTACAGTGCAAGGCACAGGGGACATAATGGTGAACAAAAACAGACACTGTCCATGTTCTCAAGGAACTTACAATCTAGCAGAGTGGGAGGGAAGGATTCTTAAAGGAAGTGACCCTTGAGCTGAGACCTGAAGAATGAATCATATCTAGTCCCATTTAGGTCTCCACTATCCTTCTTAAACTGATGAGTTTAGTGTTATTTTTAATCATTGAAAAAGCTTCCAAATGATGCTACAGAATCCTGAATGCTACCTTTGTTAGCTATATAATACTTTCTAACTAGATTATAATTTTTTTAAAGGAAAGGGACCATCTGTTTCTTTGTATTTCCTATAATATACAGTACAACATTAATCAGAACTCAAAAAACACAAATGGTCAAATCCAAAATTAGAAGGCTAAGGTCCATGCACCAAAATAGTTATTTAGTGTTCTATGTTTTTTTTTAATCCAGTGACATTTTATTTTATTTATTTTTTTTATTAAGTTTTTTTTAAATTTTTTTTTAATTTTTTTTTTTTAAATTTTCAGCATAACAGTATTCCTTGTTTTTGCACCACACCCAGTGCTCCATGCAATCCGTGCCCTCTCCAATACCCACCACCTGGTTCCCCCAACCTCCCACCACCCACCCGTTCAAAACCCTCAGATTGTTTTTCAGAGTCCATAGTCTCTCATGGTTCACCTCCCCTTCCAATTTCCCTCAACTCCCTTCTCCTCTCTAACTCCCCTTGTCCTCCATGTTATTTGTTATGCTCCACAAATAAGTGAAACCACAATATAATTGACTCTCTCTGCTTGACTTATTTCACTCAGCATCATCTCTTCTAGTCCCGTCCATGTTGCTACAAAAGTTGGGTATTCATCCTTTCTGATGGAGACATAATACTCCATAGTGTATATAGACCACATCTTCCTTATCCATTCGTCCGTTGAAGGGCATCTTACTTCTTTCCACAGTTTGGCAACCGTGGCCATTGTTGCTATAAACATTGGGGTGCAGATGGCCCTACTTTTCACTACATCTGTATCTTTGGGGTAAATACCCAGTAGCGCAATTGCAGGGTCATAGGGAAGCTCTATTTTTAATTTCTTGAGGAATCTTCACACTGTTCTCCAAAGTGGCTGCACCAACTTGCATTCCCACCAACAGTGTAAGAGGGCTCCCCTTTCTCCACATCCCCTCCAACACATGTTGTTTTCCTGTCTTGCTAATTTTGGCCATTCTAACTGGTGTAAGGTGGTATCTCAATGTGGTTTTAATTTGAATCTCCCTGATGGCTAGTGATGAACATTTTTTCATGTGTCTGATAGCCATTTGTATGTCTTCATTAGAGAAGTGTCTGTTCATATCTTCTGCCCACTTTTTTATATGATTTTCTGTTTTGTATGTGTTGAGTTTGAGGAGTTCTTCATAGATCCTGGAGAAAGGATGAATACCCAACTTTTGTAGCAACATGGACGAGATTGGAAGAGATTACGCTGAGTGAAATAAGTCAAGAAGAGAGAGTCAATTATCATATGGTTTCACTTATTTGTGGAACATTAAAAATAGCATGGAGGACAAGGGGAGTTAGAGAGGAGAAGGGAGTTGGGGGAAATTGGAAGGGGAGGTGAACCATGAGAGACTATGGACTCTGAAAAACAATCTGAGGGTTTTAAAGGGGCGGGGGGTGGGAGGTTGGGGGAACCAGGTGGTGGGTATTGGAGAGGGCACGCACGGATTGCATGGAGCACTGGGTGTGGTGCAAAAACAAGGAATACTGTTATGTTAAAAAAAAAAAAAATTCCAGAATATACAAAAAAAAAAAAAATGCAGCAATGTTTTATTATTTTTTTTTTCTGTAGACATCATGTATAAATAAGGAAAAACATCATTTGTCTTTCCCCGAAGGCCTTATTTCACTGATGGTAATGTCTTGCAGGTCGACTCATATTGTCACAATTAGCAAGACATATTTCTGGGAAGGCTCATGGAGTAGACATCATTGTGCACAGGTTGGGGTGATCTTGTCATGGTGCCTCATTGCCCCCATACTCTGTAGACCACTGACAAGCCCTATTGTGGCAGGAAAGAGGAGGAGGGCACAGTCAGTGCCTGTGGGCTCAGGAAATCTTTTGCCCTGACAGTGTCAACTGTGTGTCCCTCACATCTGTGGGATCTACTTCATGCACCTTCCCTAAAGCAGTCTCAGCATTTTATAGCAATGCTAGAGCCTTACCCTTACCCCTACAAGCCCCACTGAGAGGTCTGTGAACAGACACTCGAAGTTCCTCCCAAGGCTAACTACCCTGTCCTGACATCACAGTTGAAGTCATAGAACCCAGCTGCTGTGGCAGCCCAGCTGTGCACCTGGAATGCCTCCTGTTTTGAGTCTTCACTCAGCACCAATCTTAGTGCTTTGTTCCTGAGACAGAGAGCTTCTCAGCCAACCCTGAGCACAGGATCCTGGAAGGAAGGAGGGTCTTTGCTCTGATTCCAGGAAGAATAGTGTCCATGCTGTGGAGAACTGTCCAACTGCTTGGATGGTGTGCAGTCTCTGGCCAAGAAAACTAAGAAAGTTTGTGTATCTTTATAAAGAGAGAAAAAAAATGACAGCTCAACTGGTTCTGATTTTTACACTTGGATCACCAAATAAAGTTTCTCCATTTAAAAAAAAAAAAAAATTAAAGACTAAAATTATAAGAAAACTGGAGAATGGTGGAATCATCTAGGAAGATGATATAATAATGAAACATATAATTACCCTTTCTTATTGTACTGCCCAAAATATGCATCATTTTTACAAATTTGCATGTCATCCTTGTGCAAGGGCCATGCTATTTTTCTCTGTATTGTTCCATTTTTAGAATATGTGCTGCCAAAGCGAGCAGTGCATCACTATTAAAAAAGGTAAAAAGGCTGGAAACATCAACTCTGTAGTCTACCTTTAGATTTCTGTGCAATAAAAAAATTAACATATAGTCAGTCCTGAAACCACTATTCTTAGAAAAGTCTGCCTGCAAAGTGAGCCTTTGGCTGGCTTCTGAGTATCTGAGCAGTAAACAGTCCCCTATACTGATACAAAACTTTCCCTAAATGATAAAGGTGGCTCACTAAATCTATACTGTATGCTCAAACAATATGCTTATGTTTATACTGAACACCTGCTGTCCTTCTGGAGTCTGGAATTCTCCTGTATGCGAGGCAAAGGGTGCCTACTTGACAAACTTCCAATAAAAACCATGGGTAATGGATCTCCAGGGAGATGCCTGAGCAGGAAAAAAAAAAAAAAAATCACACAAATGTTGCTACATTCTCGCTGCTGGTGAAAAAGTACATTGTGTGACCCCCACAGGAGGGATACAACATAAGGAAGCCTAACATGGATTTCTCCAGATCTACTCTCTCTGAAATAAATCCCAGCCATGAGAATGATTACATGCTGAGTCCCATGAGTCCTTATGCTGAGTCTTCTGACACTGTGTGAACACAGAAATTCAAAGAATTCAGAACTTTTTATTTGCCATCCATAATGGCAATTACCTGAGGAAGGCACTTCATAATTATTAGAAGAATCACAAGTTGAAAGCAAAGAGAGAGACAGCACTCTGTTCTAAAAAATGATGATGAAATTGGTCATATAAGTGAAATCTCAAACTATGAGTCTTCAGATGACTGTATCATAAATGCATTTTGCCAAATTCAAGAATCAGTAAGTGAAAATATATCTCTAAGGACAAAAAAAAAAAAAGAAAAAAAAAGGAAATACAGCATTCTCACTTATTTAGCTGTTCAACATGAAAGCCTTCAACATAGTATTTTGCAAAAAGAACCTGGACCATTCCATTTTGCTAAAAGGACATATGATGGTTTTCCTTCATCTCTCAGGGTGTTTGTGCACCAAAATTCACTTACTACAGAAATATTTACCATGAAAAAATTTTTATTTCAGAGAGTGTACAAGCGAGTTGGGGGAGTGGAAGATGGGGGAGACAGAGATGGAGACAATCTTAAGCAGACTCCCTACCGAACACAGAGCCTGACAGAGGACTCAATCTCATAACCCTGAGATAATGACCTGAGCCGAAATATATCAATTAAGCCACCCAGGTGCCCTTACCATTAAAAATTCTTATTAGAATTTCTAGTGGTTGTTTTCACTATTTCTTTTTTCATAATTGTTAATTATACATAAAATGGCCAAATATATGTTTTCCAAAAGAACCATGTGGCAAATTGTCATGACTATTTTTCCTGACATACTGAAAATTAAATAAGTATAAACAGATTGAAATTTTGCATAAGAAATAAAACATTACTAATTTACTGAGTCAACAGTATTTGAGTATTTTATTACAATTCTATGAAAGTCATACGAAAAGCCATTTGCAGAAGTAACTCAGCTGAGGAAGTTGCATGCAAATACTGGCTGAGGAAATCCCTCTGGCAGGTGTATCCCTACACTGGAGATGGAGAAATCAGCCTAGTAGAGTCTGATGACACAGAATCAGGGGTCTTCAATCAACTCTTTTGGCTCACCAAGCAATATTCTGTTGACAAACTAATTTCCCGTATAGGTTTTCCAACAGATAAACAACATCTTCACTAACCAAAAAGACTACTTGGTTTAAGAGTAGAAAGATCTCTCATTATGAATAAATAAGTTGGCTTTTTGGTAAAATGAATTTTGTTTGTTTGGGGAGGGGGGAGTTGTTTGTTCTATAAGTACATTTGCTGACCTCAGAGGGTAGCTCCTCAAAGTTTCTGGACCTACAAATTAGGACTCCACAGAGAATGGTCTAATTACATTACGAAGAATGGATTATGTTTATTCTTGTGGATAAGATCTTGTTGATTTCTGCCTACATTTACCACAAGATACTTTTATAATTGTTGTTCTATTCTGAATACTAGAATTTGTTCTATCAAGTGTTAAGAGTTCTTAACCTCTTAAATACCACAGGCCAAGTGAGGTTAAGGGGAAACATTCCATTTAGTAGTTACTGACTTCCATGAAGGTTAGCATAATCTACTGTTAAACAGACATGAAAAAAATGTAATTTTAGACGATTAAATGTATTAACTTCCTTAAAAATGTCAAGGAGAGATGCATTCAGATGTTATTCTACATTAAAAGTAAAAGGGCACTCACCAGTTTACCCCATCTGCTTCTACCCAGGCAAAGCGGTACTCATTGACCCGAAGCATCAACTGCAGACACCCAGCAACACACTGCACATACTGAGAACTCTATGCAAGAAGAAGCACAAGGTTTTTAAATTGGAAAACATTTAAAGACATGAGATCATGCATATACAAAAAGTCTGGATTTTTTTTTTTTTTTACTGAGTTTCTTATCGTAAGACATTCCAAAAGTTCCTGCCACTTTTTCAAGATCATCCTCCATTTTTGTTTTTCTCTCCACCTCTTAGAAATGCAGTTGACTTTCTCTGTCAAATTAAACCTACATAGTTCAAGACTACTTAACACACAGGGAAATCAAGGAACAAAGTAACTATATCCTTGATAATGGCTTGACAAATGTTATCATCTTGCAATGTTTCACTTAGTCCTGAAGAGAGGCACTACAGAGATAATACTGCTCTCCAATGCAGAAATATCAAAGAATGACAATAAAATTAAAAAGATAAAACTGTACGCTTTGAGATGAGTCTGTATTTAAATGGTCTGAGGTGAGTCACTGATCCTTTCCAATACTCAATTTCTTTGTCCATAACAAAGATGACACCCCCCAAATATCCCAAAGGGGTACTGTTAGGATTAAGTAAAGTAATTCATTTGGCATACAGCTAGACATTTTGTAGAAATTCAATAAACAGGAATTTAGAAATATATATATATATACATATATGTATGTGTGTATATATATATACACCGCATACAGGAAGTCTAATTAAATATTTGAAAAAGATCTTTGCTCTATAATTTTTAACAACTATTAGTTCAATAGTACCATTCTAGGGAAACTGTGGTTAAATCTGGAACCTGAAATAAACAGGAATAATATTCCCAGGAATAATGAGGACACCTCCATTTTAGCAAAGCTAATAGCAACACCTGGCCTAGGCTCTTCTCTAAATGTTTACCATGAGCCTAACATCTCTAAGAACAGAGACAAGAACATGAAATTAAAATTTAATTTAATTTAATTTAATTTAATCTAAAAAATAAAATGAAAAGGAAGGAAGGAAAAGAAAAGAAGAGAAGAGAAGAGAAGAGAGAATAAGTAAGTAGGGAGGGAGATAATCAAGAATGTTATAAAAATTCACAACACCTAATGTATACGATGCTACTAAGTTCTGTGTTTTAACTCAAAGTTCATTAAAACCTAACACTTCAAGGAAATTCTAGGCACTCAATTACAAAAACACAATGATACACTGTGGAATTATCAAAAGTTATCAACAAAAGGTTATCTTAGATTTTACCTAGAAACTAGTAAACATAGATTCCCAAAAGCATTATATATCCAGTAATATAACTTGTCTAAAAACTCAAAACATTATTTAGCAGAAATGACCCAAAAAAAAGTGAATTTTCAGCTCTAAAACAATCTTCCATTATGGGAAAAAGAATGTTATTTTTCCAATTAAATCAGCAGGTAGTAATCCTTTGTGAAAGAGGAATTCCATTTTTTCTTGTTTAGAGAGATAGCCTAAGCAAGGTTTCTACATATAATGAATAAAAATGCAACCTACGGCACTCTCTCCTCTTCCATTTATCATCAATTTCCTCTCAACACAAAAATATCTTCGTTCACTGGAAGCTTTTCTCTTCTCTGTCCATTTTACTACATTACATTGAAATACACGATACATTTCAAATATGGATTATTCACTGTCACAGGGCTTCCGGATTCACATTATAAATGTGCATGTTAAAGATCCTGGTTCTAGGGGCGCCTGGGTGGCTCAGTGGGTTAAAGCCTCTGCCTTCAGCTCAGGTCATGATCCCAGGGTCATAGGATCAAGCCCCGCATCGGGTTCTCTGCTCAGCGGGGAGCCTGCTTCCTCCTCTCTCTCTGCTTGCTTCTCTGCCTACTTGTGATCTCCGTCTGTCAGATAAATAAATAAAATTAAAAAAAAAAAAGATCCTGGTTCTAAAACTATATTTGCACCTATTATACATAATGAAGTAGTTCAAATACCATCCCAGAAATCACTTTCAAAGTATACAGTGATAGCAACACTGGCAAATGATAGAAGTATTGCCTTCAATTAAACAAAGTAAATCATATCACTTCATTATCTTTCACTCACATGTGTCCTATTATTCTCATGTATAAAATTACTCAACAAATTTTTTTTAAAAGATTTTATTTACTCATTTGACAGAGAGAGACAGCGAGAGAGGGAGCACAAGCAGAGGGAGTGGGAGAGGGAGAAGCAGGCCTCCCGCCGAGCAGGGAGCCTGATGAAGGACTCGATCCCAGGACCCTGAAATCATGACCTGAGCCGAAGGCAGAGGCTCAACCCACTGAGCCACCCAGGCACCCTACTCAACAATTTTTTTTCTAAAAAATCAGTCTTCAATCAAGCCAACAAGTCACCATCTCTACTCCCAGACTAAGGTAATTCAATACTGCTAGAGAAAATTATACAATCCTGCAAAGCCTCCAAGCAATTCTGGTCTGTTCTCTCTGCCATTCCCCAGGCACCCATACTCACCACTATCCTCCTGTCCTACACCGTTCCCTCCCTCTCAGCAGTATGAGAAAATATACATACCATTAGTTAGAGATTTGCCAGCAGCCAACATCTCACCCCTAAACCGAACCACACTTATAGCCATTCTTGCCTCTCTCTCACCTAGGAGACCAGCAAACTTATTCCTGTCCATGACCCTCAGCCCCAGAAAAGTCTTAATCCCATTCCTCCTACACGATGCTCTGTCCATCCAGACCCCTTTCTACATCCTGTCTGATAGGTTTCCTCTCCTCAGCCTCCAAATATATTCAAACCTTGCCCACCTTAAAGCTGTCCCTAAACCTTGTACCAATCTTGGCATCTTTCTTCCTCCCAATACATGAAGTTTCTTGAATGAGTTATCACCAAACTTTTACCTCTTTTGTATCTTATCAACCCATTAATATGGCAAATTCTAGGATCACCACTGAACTTAAAATGTCAGTTCCAAAAGTTAACTCTCACCTGAGAACCAGACCTTTATCTCCAACTACTAACTGAACAACTCTGCCCCATTCTCTTCACTTTCTGAATGGACTTACCTGCTCCAAGTCTTACTTAGACCAATTGTTAACTCCCCCACCGTGAAAGAAAGGCAATAGTACATAGTATGGTAATGGTATAGTAGTATAATAGTAGTATATAGTATATAATCTTGCCACAGCCTGCCACACACAGCCACTTGCAAACTACATAATCTTGAATGAGCTTCCTATCTATAAAATGGGGATAACGGGACAAATCCCATGGAATGTTGGTATGATTTCATTAGTTAATGTATGAAAGAGTTTTCAATGGTACCTATCATACAATATTCAACAAATGTTTGCTGCTGCAACTACTACTGTTTTCTGATTTCTCCAGATGGAATTAATCACTTCCATGTGCCACATATAAACCTCTATTTGTAAATCCCTTTGCGTGAGTGTGTGCATGTGTCTCAGTCATCTTCATTCAACCAGAGAGCAAAAGAGGAGCCTTTCTTTTTTTTTTTTTTTTTAAAGATTTTTTTTTATTTATTGATTTGACAGAGAGAGATCACAAGTAGACAGAGAGGCAGGCAGAGAGAGAGAGAGAGAGAGAGAAGCAGGCTCCCTGCTGAGCAGAGAGCCCGATGCGGGACTCGATCCCAGGACCCTGAGATCATGACCTGAGCCGAAGGCAGCGGCTTAACCCACTGAGCCACCCAGGCGCCCCCAAGAGGAGCCTTTCTTAATCTCAGCATTTAAGCATAGTCCCTGGCAAAAGAAAAAAAAAAAAAAACAACAATAACAACAACAAAAATCCAGCACTTTAAAAATGCTTGTTTGCTAATTGAAAAATTAAATATTCATTCCATTCATTTTTTTTATCATGCTATTTCATTTCCAGAGGAAAAAAGTAAAACTTAAAAAGTTTTAAGATATATATTGTCCAAGTGAAGTGATTTTTTTCTGCCTAGTAAGATACGGTTTCTTTAAAAAAAAAAAAAAAAGGGGACAAAATATAGAAGCCCCCGAATTCTGTATTATCCATTCCCTTAAGCTCATTTCCATGAGAATAATATAAAAATGTATTACTACCCTCCACATTGTTCAATGTAAACATAATCTTGATCTTTTCCTGCTGCATATATTTTTCTTTTTACTAGAATTTCCTATTCTATTAGGACTTTAAAAAGCATTCTTGAAATAGCTGTAATTGCTAATAGAAAATCCTGAAATCTCACAGGATTTCAAAGACAAGCTGAACAAGAAGTGAATGACAGAGAAACAGTCTATCTTACAGGACAATATCAAAAACTGCCAAACTGATGAAGCAGTATTTGAGATAATCAAATCCTGCTCCTTCCAAACAGAAATGTCACAACAAAGAATCAAATAAGGAAGAAAAAAATCTCTGTGCCTTCCCTTGGAGCTGTACTGGAGCCTCACCTTTTCCAGCTGACTCCCCTTGACTCCTATGAGTCTCTGAGTCTCCCTGACTCCTATGCTCAGAACTCCAAAGGACATCCCCTATGCTCAGCTTCTGGGCCTAAGTATAGTTATGAACTAGAAGTATGACTTGACAAGTAGTATGGAACCTCATTAATATTTGTGTACATGAATTTTACTGACCTTAATTCTACATGAAATTCTTTGTACACATTTATGATAAAATCAACGGGCATGCAGGTGGTGCAGTCGGTTAAGCACATGACCCTTGGTTTCAGCTCAGTTCATGATCTCAGGGTTGTGAAATCAAGCCCTGCATCAGACTCAGTGCTCAGCAGGGAGTCTGCTTGAGATTCTCTCACCCTCCTGCCACTTTCTCTATAGAATAAATAAATCTTTTCTAAATAAATAAATAAAAATAAAATAGAATCTTTTTTTTAAATAGCCAATCAATATAGAATGGCATAAAATAAAACCTCCCACTTATCACCCTTCAGTACCACTGTGTAAAATGCAGATTCTATGCATTATATGTACATCTTTTTTCAAAAAATACAAATAAGATTATACCCTAACTTTCATTTGCAATTTTCTTTTTCCATTTAAGAAATCTTACAGAGATCTGCCACATTTTTAATCATCTATATAAGGATTTTAAATCCACTATGCTCTCTCAACTTTGAAGAATTCCTTCATTCAACAACATTTACTCTGTTGCTTACATTATCTGGTATGCAGAAGGAACTCCACTCTTTTTTCAAATATATTTGTAGTTGGAATCCAACCAAAGATGAAGAAGCCCATTTGCCCTTGCAGTTCTAGTAAACTGTTCGACAGCTACAACCCCAGACTGCCTGGAATGTCAGAAACTATTAAGGAGCATAAGGCCTCCGTCACTCTAAGTCCTCAACTAGTCCCCAGAAAGGTTCTACTAGTCTGTATTCAGTATTGATTCAACAAATATTTACTGAGTGACTGCTATGTGTAAGACACTGTACTTGCACTGAACACACAACCATGCAAACAGACCTCAATCCCTTCCATCAGGGATCTTACAATCTAAATGGAGAAAGAGGAAAAGCGCTGAATTACAGAGCATACTGGAGTTTGACATTGAACTAGAGTGCATACAACAAAAATACCATTAAGAAAGGGAACAGGAAATGCAGAGGAGGAGATGGGTGCTCTTTTAAATAGGATCCTCGGGGAGGATCCTCACTGCTAAAGAGACAAGTGACAGAATCCCAGGAAAGTAAAAAAGTAAGCCGTGCAGCAATTCAAAGGGAAGAGCACTAATGCTGCAAGATGGCAGAACCAGGGCCATGCACTTATAAATGCTGCCCTCCTTCCTGTGGCTGCTCTATGCCATGTGACTCCTTAATATTCTTAATATTCTTCAATGGCTTCCCCCTGCCGAGGAAAAGTCCTAAAACCCTATGTGATCTCTAAGGTCCTGAATACCCTGGGCCTGCCTGCCTTACTTCCTCACTCTCCCCATGCCTGCACCCCTACAGCACCACTCGCTCTCCTTTCTCTGCCCATGCTCTCCAAACACTTCCCCACAGTGGAGGTACAGGCCTCATCCCTCTGCTTCCTCAGTAAGGCTGAGCAAACTTGCCCAGATGAGACCCCTAACTGTAAAGGACCTGTGCTTCTCTCTTACAAGCACTGACAGAAGGGTACTAAAATAATCACAGTGTGTAATTACCTGTCTAATGCTGTCCTAAGATGAAGTCCTGCCCATCCCATTCAGTGCTATGCTTTTGGCACCACGCACTGTTCCTGGTAGGTACTCAATATATATTTCTTGACTGAATGAGCAAACAAAAGAAATACAACCAAATTTCATTATATCTTACACAAATTCCAAATGAGTGGGACTTTAATAGATATGGTCCCATAATTAACATTTTTATCCTAGTAACAATCAATACAGCAGATATATATACAACACAGCACCATTATCTTATTTCTTTTTGGAGCTGAAACTAAATCTGTTTGGTAGTATGGATTTTATGTAACTGTCTAGTACTTTCTTTTAATTTATCTCAATTTGAAAACTAATATAAGGGGCGCCTGAGTGGCTCAGGGGTTAAGTCTCTGCCTTCGGCTCAGGTCATGATCCCAGGGTCCTGGGATCAAGCCCCACCTCGGGCTCTCTGCTCAGCAGGGAACCTAGTTTCACCAATCTCTCTGCCTGCCTCTCTGCCTACTTGTGATCTCTCTCTGTCAAATAAATTTTTAAAAATTAAAAAAGTATGAAATAAAAAAATAAGCCAGTCATAAAGAGACAAATACTATATGATTATTCCAATTATATGAGGTAGCTAAAGTAGTTAAATTTACAGAAACAGGAAGTAGAATGGTGGTGGCCAGGGGCTGGGGAGAGAGAAAAAAAGGAAGTTATATAATGGATATAGAATTTCAGATTTCTAAGAAGAAAAAAAGGCCTACAGATCTACTTCACAGTAATGTGAATATATTTTACACTACTTATTTAACTGTACACTAAAAAAAGGGGGTTATGATAAATTTCATTGGTTTTTTTTACATTATTTATAAGAAGTTATACACCACGGCCAATAATGTAATCTACCATATCAACAAGCTAAAGACAAAAAATGCCATAATCTTATCAATTTGTAAAGAAATAGCATTTGACAAAACAATATCCATTCACAGGGAGCCTGCTTCCCACCCCCCCCACTCTGCCTGCCTCTCTGCCTACTTGAGATCTCTGTCTGTCAAAGAAATAAATAAAATATTAAAAAAAAAAAAAGTTCGCCATCTTTAAAAAAAATTTTTTTTAAAAGAAAACTAATATAATTTGCTAGTCAATTCCAGCTATACCTTATATCACCCTATTTTACTAGAAAATATTTATGGTAAAAGAGCTCACTTAAGCCAGATGATAATTTTCATTTAAATTACTGAAGCAGGGATGCCTGGGTGGCTCAATCCATTAAGCATCTGCCTTTGGCTCAGGTCATGATCCTAGGATCCTGGGGTTCTAGGGCAGAGCCCTGTATCAAGCTCTTTGCTCAGCAGGGAGTCTGCTTCTCCCTCTCTCTCTGCCCCTCCCCACTATTCCCTACCACCGTGCTCATGCACTCCCTCTCTCTCTCTGTGAAGTAAATAAAATCTTTTTATAAATAAATAAAATCTTTTTTATAAATAAATAAATAAACAAACTGCTAAAGTAATTCACTTCTCCATTACAAAGGTATCACCCATATGGGCAATTTGGACTGACTTAATAACAGCAACAAAATACATACACACAAAAAAGATATTTTAGGTACTCATTGCATTGTTTCCTAAATTCTATTTGTTTAAATGTCATCCAACCGGAGTTCTTCCTTAAGGTAAACTTTTTGTTTTTTCAAGAATCAAAATATATCTTCTAACCTTTACAACTAATCAAAAAACTGTCAAAAAAGAAATTTAAAACGTTTTATAAAAATAATTTATTAACATTTTTCAAAGGATTTTTAAACAATTAAAAGGGAAATTAAATTATAAATAAAAGGGAAAATAAAAGGGAATTAAAATTTAAAATTAAAATAATTAAAAATTATTAAAAATAAAAGGGAAAGGGGTGCCTGGGTAGCTCAGTGGGTTAAGCCTCTGCCTTCGGATCGGGTCCTGATCTCAGGGTCCTGGGATCGGGCCCCGCATCGGGCTCTCTGCTCGGTGGTGAGCCTGCTTCCTCCTCTCTCTGCCTGCCTCTCTGCCTACTTGTGGTCTCTCTCTCTCTGTCAAGTGAATAAATACAATCTTTAAAAAAAAAATAAAATAAAATAATAAATAAAAATAAAAGGGAAATATTACGATACCCAATTTTTCAGATGAGCCTTAAAAAGGAGATGTAATTTGCTGAAATTAAAAGAGTGAGTTAATCTTGGACTAGTCCTAGGAATCCACTCTCTTCATGGTTGAGCCAGAGTTTTCTGTGCTGTACCAGACAATCTGGGCTGAGAATTGGCCACAAGATGACCTCTCACTGCTGCAAAACTCACTGGTAGAGAAAAACTATTTTTACTTTTCAACACATTTAAGAGAAATTTTCCAGTGTTGCTGAAATGTAAACTCTCCTACTTTATGGTGGAATAATCACATCACAGGAAAAACAGCAACTGGTAAAATTCCCCTTTGTGGCAAATATGATCTCAGAGATCCATATCCTGCAGAATTACAAAGTAATTCAAGAACTAAGGAATCAGAAAGCAGGCAGGCAACAATAGATAAACATAAAAAACAGTGATATTGTACCAAAATAAACTAATGTTATAAAAACATTTATAGACGTTATTTTCAATATTCACTTCATAATGCTGGGATTTAAGTACAAACTAAATGAGAAAGAGCAAATATTCATTTAAATTTTGGAATCATGGGCACTTGAAATAACAGGTCTTCATTGCAATAAAAAGCACCTGTCCCACAGAGTAAAAATGCACAGTACAGTGGAATTGGTGAAGTGCCAAGTTGAACTTTTCAAACACATATGTGACTAAAATAGATTCCAGAAACCAGGTTTACATGAAATGGAGGACTGCTGATTTTAACAGTCCCAAAAGTATTTAATGTTTCATGAATATTGTACAAATCTTTTCTTGTAGAACTAAAAAGTGAGTGTGAGCATATATGTGTGTCATTCTTAATTCTATTACAGACATTCATTTTAAAAAATAACACAAGACAGAAAAAATAACACAAAACAATGTAAGTGTCAGGACTGGAACAACTGAAATTCTCCATAGTTTGTTGAGGGACATGTAAATTGATTGAGAACACTGATTTGTATTATCTACTAAATTTACATATACCTCACAACCCAGCAATTCCATTCTAGAATTAAGTGATTACAGTGATCACATCTATCCAAAGACAGGTACCAGAATGTTCATCGCAAGATTATTCATAATAGCCAAAAACTAGAAGTAACCCAAAATATCCACTAATAACAGAATAGAGAATATTTGTATAATGGATTACTACTACTATGGCAATAAAAAGAATGAATTTCTGTTAAATGCAACATGAATGAATCTCACTAGCACAATACTGGCAAGAGAAGTCAGATACATAAGAGCATACTGTATATGATTCCACTACAATGGAGCTCAAGATTAGGCAAATTAATCACTGGTAATAGATACCATGAAAACAATAAACTTGGTGAGAATTTATTCAAAGGGAGGTATTGAGCAGGAGGACACAGGACATGTAAATTCATTTAGCTGAACAGTTAAAATCTGAGCATTTTACTTTGTGTGAGTTAAGACATAATTATAAAAACACAACACAGTGGCTAACTGAAGATAACAAAAAAATTAATTAAAAAAAATGTTTAAAAAACAAGAAAGAAAAGAAAAAGAAAAAAGACAAAGGAAGGAAGGGAAAAGAGAAGAAGCTTTGCCTATCAGGAGTTTTGCCAAATTATCTTTGGCAAATCACTTAAAATCTTCAAAACTGTTCTGTCATCAATAAAGAGAAATACCAGCCCCAACAAATTAAAGGGAGAAAATCTCCTCAAATCTGAACTCTAATCAGTTCTACAAAGCACAAAAAAACCATAAGGTATATTATTATTACCTCATATGCAGGAACTAAAATACATATATAAGCTCAAGAATTCCCTTGAAATTAAAAAAAAAATTAAAAAAAAAAGAATTCTCTTGAAGTTGGCTCACTCAAAGAGATCTAGTCAATACTCATAAAATACTAAGATTAAGTTAATGCCTAAATTAGGATAATTTAGTCTTACACTTGTTTTACCAAAAAAAAAAGTAATTTCATTATTAATTTACAAATATCTAAATCTCCTTCAAGCGATGCTTTCAACCTAATTGGCTCAGTCATGTAACAAGATTCTTTACTATACAGAAAAATTGTGAACTTGAGAAAATATTACTTACTTTATAAAGTATTGCTTTGTATACAACTTCAAAGAACACATCTAATGCACCATATTAAATTACTTATTGTTATTATCAGTGCTGTGCTTTGGCAATGATTTGTAAAAGAAAATCTTATACTGAAATACCTTATCGCTTAAATTTCTTTTGTATTGCCAGAATATAGCTCGAGACAGTCCTCCCAAAAAATCTGATCAGAAAAACAAAACTCACAGATTCTTATCTTCCTTCCTTAATGTTCATTCTGTGCATTTATTTTAATGATCCCCAATATTTAAAATGCATTAATTTTGTGGCAAGAAGATAAAAGGCAATTAAAAATGAAAATCCTCCAGGAACTGCTTTAGGTAAATAACAATGCTCCTGAAACTTACACAGACGCCTAACTGATTGTGAATTACTTTGAGTCCTCACAGAATCCACAGTTCACCAGCCACAGCAGACCACAGTTAAATAACGGGCCTGAGCTGTATGAATTCCTGACACAGCC
Source organism: Lontra canadensis (assembly GCF_010015895.1). Taxonomy (NCBI): domain Eukaryota; kingdom Metazoa; phylum Chordata; class Mammalia; order Carnivora; family Mustelidae; genus Lontra; species Lontra canadensis. The sequence goes on from NW_022631171.1 coordinate 1,165,470, forward strand.
CCCTTGTTTCTGCTACTTGGGCATAACTTTCAATGTAGTTAACAATGAAGTAATAAAGAACTAAATCATTAAAGTACTCTAACTCTTCTGGAAGACTGAAAAGTGCTGCATCAGTGCAGCATTAAATTAAAAACAAAGTCAAAACAGTAAAACTATCTTCATATTAACAAGGATATTAGAACTGCCACAGAAAACAATTTAAGAAATTTGGCCAAAGCCAAATCTATCATTTCTCTCACTCTAAAATGCTATTATGTGCTAAAACATGCATGAATCCTAAAGACATTGTGCTAAGTGAAAGAAGACCATCAAAGTCAGGAAATGACAGATGCTGGCAAGAATGCGGAGAACGGAGAACCCTCCTACACTGTTGGTGGGAATGCAAACTGGTGCAAACTACTCTGGAAAACAGCATGGAGTTTCCTCAAAAAGTTGAAAATAGAGCTACGCTATGACCCAGCAATCACACTACTGGGTATTTACCCTAAAGATACAAACGTAGTGATCTGAAGGGGCATGTGCACCCGAATGTTTATAGCAACAATGTCCACAACAGCCAAACTATGGAAATAACCTAGATGTCCATCAACAGATGAATGGATAAAGAAGATGTGGTATATATATACAATGCAACACTCTGCAGCCATAAAAAGAAATGAAATCTTGCCTTTTGCAACCAAGTGGATGGAACTAGAGGGAATTATACTGAGTGAAGTAAGTCAATCAGAGAAAGACAATTATCATATGATCTCCCTGATATGAAGAATTTGAGAAGCAACATGGAGGCTTAGGGGGTAGGGAAAGAAAAAATGAAACAAGATGGGATCAAGAGGGAGACAAACCATAAGAGACTCTTAATCTCAAAAAACAAAATGAGGGTTGCTGGGGGAAGGGGGGTAGGGAGAAGGTGACTGGGTTATGGACACTGGGGAGGGTTATGTGCTATGGTGAGTGCTGTGAAGTGTGTAAACCTGGTGATCCACAGACCTGTACCCCTGGGGCTAATAATACCTTACATGTTAATTAAAAATTTAAAAAAAAAAAAAAAAAGCCAGTCATAGACAACCACCACACTACATGTGCTTTACTTTTATGAAAAGGCCAGAAGAGACAGAAAGAGAAAGAGAGACAGGAGACCAGTGGTTGCCAGTTGGGAGTAGGGAGCAGGAATGAGGAATAACTGTTAATGTGTACAGGGTTGTCTTTCTGAGGTGTTAAAAATGTTATAAAATTAGATTGTGATAATAGCTGCAGAACTCTGTAAATATACTAAAACCTACTGAACTGCAAATGAATGGATTTTATGGTGCGTGACATATATTTTGATTTAAAAAAACTTATAATTGAGGAGTCAAGATGGCGGAGAAGTAGCAGGCTGAGACTACTTCAGGTAGCAGGAGATCAGCTAGATAGCTTATCTAAAGATTGCAAACACCTACAAATCCAACGGGAGATCGAAGAGAAGAAGAACAGCAATTCTAGAAACAGAAAATCAACCACTTTCTGAAAGGTAGGACTGGCGGAGAAGTGAATCCAAAGCGACGGGAAGATAGACCGCGGGGGGAGGGGCCGGCTCCCGGCAAGCGGCGGAGAAACGGAGCACAAAAGCAGGACTTTTAAAAGTCTGTTCCGCTGAGGGACATCGCTCCAGAGGCTTAACCGGGGTGAAGCCCACGCGGGGTCAGCGTGGCCTCAGGTCCCGCAGGGTCACAGAAGGATTGGGGGTGGCTGAGTGTCGCAGAGCTTAAAGGTATTAGAAAGGGGAAGCCGGCTACAGAGACAGAGCCGAGGAGTGAACTCTAAGCTTGGGGTTACCTTGAACCGGTCGCAGGCTCGGTCAGCTCGGAGCGCGGCCAGAGGCCAGCGTGACGGGAGCAATTGGGCGCTGTTCTCTGAGGGCGCACTGAGGAGTGGGGCCCCGAGCTCTCAGCTCCTCTGGGCCGGAGACTGGGAGGCCGCCATCTTCATTCCCGTCCTCCGGAACTCTACGGAAAGCGCTCAGGGAACAAAAGCTCCCGAAAGCAAACCCGAGTGGATTACTCAGCCACAAGGGCGGTGCAACTCCACCTGGGGCAAAGACACTTGAGAATCACTACAACAGGCCCCTCCCCCAGAAGATCAACAAGAAACCCAGCCAGGACCAAGTTCACCTACCAAGGAGTGCAGTTTCAATACCAAGGAGAGCAGCGGAATTCCAGAGGAGGAGAAAGCAAAGCACGGAACTCATGGCTTTCTCCCCATGATTCTTTAGCCTTGCAGTTAATTTATTTTTCTTTTTCAATTTTTTTTTCTCTTCTTCTGCTAAATTTTTTTAACTTTTACCCTTTTCTTTTTTAACGTTTTTTAACTAGTTTATCTAATATATATATATTTTTTCCTTTTTTATTTTTTCATTATTGGTTTTCTTTTTTTATTTCTTTTTTCTTTTTTCTTTTCTTTTTTTTCTTTCTTTTTTTTTTTCTTTCTGAACCTCTTTATATCCCCTTTCCTCCCCCTCACGATTTGGGATCTCTTCTGATTTGGCTAAAGAATATTTTCCTGGGGTTGTTGCCACCCTTTTCATATTTTACTTGTTCCTTCATATACTCTTATCTGGGCAAAATGACAAGGCGGAAAAATTCACCACAAAAAAAAGAACAAGAGGCAGTACCAAAGGCTAGGGACCTAATCAATACAGACATTGGTAATATGTCAGATCTAGAGTTCAGAACGACGATTCTCAAGGTTCTAGCCGGGCTCGAAAAAGGCATGGAAGATATTAGAGAAACCCTCTCGGGAGATATAAAAGCCCTTTCTGGAGAAATAAAAGAACTAAAATCTAATCAAGTTGAAATAGAAAAAGCTATTAATGAGGTGCAATCAAAATGGAGGCTCTCACTGCTAGGATAAATGAGGCAGAAGAAAGAATTAGCGATATAGAAGACCAAATGACAGAGAATAAAGAAGCTGAGCAAAAGAGGGACAAACAGCTACTGGACCACGAGGGCAGAATTCGAGAGATAAGTGACACCATAAGATGAAACAACATTAGAATAATTGGGATTCCAGAAGAAGAAGAAAGAGAGAGGGGAGCAGAAGGTATATTGGAGAGAATTATTGGAGAGAATTTCCCAAATATGGCAAAGGGAACAAGCATCAAAATCCAGGAGGTTCAGAGAACCCCTCTCAAAATCAATAAGAATAGGTCCACACCCCGTCACCTAATAGTAAAATTTACAAGTCTTAGTGACAAAGAGAAAATCCTGAAAGCAGCCCGGGAAAAGAAGTCTGTAACATACAATGGTAAAAATATTAGATTGGCAGCAGACTTATCCACAGAGACCTGGCAGGCCAGAAAGAGCTGGCATGATATATTCAGAGCACTAAACGAGAAAAACATGCAGCCAAGAATACTATATCCAGCTAGGCTATCATTGAAAATAGAAGGAGAGATGAAAAGCTTCCAGGACAAACAAAAACTGAAAGAATTTGCAAACACCAAACCAGCTCTACAGGAAATATTGAAAGGGGTCCTCTAAGCAAAGAGAGAGCCTAAAAGTAGTAGAAAGGAAAGGAACAGAAACAATATACAATAACAGTCACCTTACAGGCAATACAGTGGCACTAAATTCATATCTCTCAATAGTTACCCTGAATGTTAATGGGCTAAATGCCCCAATCAAAAGACACAGGGTATCAGAATGGATAAAAAAACAAAACCCATCTATATATTGCCTACAAGAAACTCATTTTAAACCCGAAGACACCTTCAGATTTAAAGTGAGGGGGTAGAAAAGAATTTACAATGCTAATGGACATCAGAAAAAAGCAGGAGTGGCAATCCTTATATCAGATCAATTAGATTTTAAGCCAAAGACTATAATAAGAGATGAGGAAGGACACTATATCATACTCAAAGGATCTGTCCAACAAGAAGATATAACAATTGTAAATATCTATGCCCCTAACGTGGGAGCAGCCAACTATATAAACCAATTAATAACAAAATCAAAGAAACACATCAACAATAATACAATAATAATAGGGGACTTTAACACTCCCCTCACTGAAATGGACAGATCATCCAAGCAAAAGATCAACAAGGAAATAAAGGCCTTAAATGACACACTGGACCAGATGGATATCACAGATATATTCAGAACATTTCATCCCAAAGCAACAGAATACACATTCTTCTCTAGTGCACATGGAACATTCTCCAGAATAATTCACATCCTCAGTCCTAAATCAGGTCTCAACCGGTTATCAAAAGATTGGGATCATTCCCTGCATATTTTCAGACCACAGTGTTCTGAAGCTAGAACTCAATCACAAGAGGAAATTTGGAAAGAACCCAAATACATGGAGACTAAACAGCATCCTTCTAAAGAATGAATGGGTCAACCAGGAAATTAAAGAAGAATTGAAAAAATTCATGGAAACAAATGATAATGAAATCACAATGGTTCAAAATCTGTGGGACACAACAAAGGCAGTCCTAAGAGGAAAATATATAGCGGTACAAGCCTTTCTCAAGAAACAAGAAAGGTCTCAGGTACACAACCTAACCCTACACCTAAAGGAGCTGGAGAAAGAACAAGAAAGAAACCCTAAACCCAGCAGGAGAAGAGAAATCATAAAGATCAGAAAAGAAATCAATGAAATAGAAACCAAAAAAACAATAGAACAAATCAACGAAACTAGGAGCTGGTTCTTTGAAAGAATTAATAAGATTGATAAACCCCTGGCCAGACTTATCAAAAAGAAAAAAGAAAGGACCCAAATAAGTAAAATCATGAATGAAAGAGGAGAGATCACAACGAACACCAAAGAAATACAGACAATTATAAGAACATATTATGAGCAACTCTATGCCAACAAATTTGACAATCTGGAAGAAATGGATGCATTCCTAGAGACATATAAACTACCACAACTGAACCAGGAAGAAATAGAAAGCCTGAACAGACCCATAACCAGTAAGGAGATTGAAACAGTCATCAAAAATCTCCAAACAAACAAAAGCCCAGGGCCAGACGGCTTCCTGGGGGAATTCTACCAAACATTTAAGGAAGAACTAATTCCTATTCTCCTGAAACTGTTCCAAAAGATAGAAATGGAAGGAAAACTTCCAAACTCATTTTATGAGGCCAGCATCACCTTGATCCCAAAACCAGACAAGGATCCCATCAAAAAAGAGAACTACAGACCAATATCCTTGATGAACACAGATGCAAAAATTCTCACCAAAATACTAGCCAATAGGATCCAACAGTACATTAAAAGGATTATTCACCACGACCAAGTGGGATTTATTCCAGGGCTGCAAGGTTGGTTCAACATCTGCAAATCAATCAATGTGATACAACACATTAATAAAAGAAAGAACAAGAACCATTTGATACTCTCCATAGATGCTGAAAAAGCATTTGACAAAGTACAGCATCCCTTCCTGATCAAAACTCTTCAAAGTGTAGGGATAGAGGGCACATACCTCAATATTATCAAAGCCACCTATGAAAAACCCATCGCAAGTATCATTCTCAATGGAGAAAAACTGAAAGCTTTTCCGCTAAGGTCAGGAACACGGCAGGGATGTCCGTTAACACCACTGCTATTCAACATAGTACTAGAAGTCCTAGCCTCAGCAATCAGACAACAAAAAGAAATTAAAGGCATCCAAATCGGCAAAGAAGAAGTCAAACCATCACTCTTCGCAGATGATATGATACTGTATGTGGAAAACCCAAAAGACTCCACTCCAAAACTGCTAGAACTGGTACAGGAATTCAGTAAAGTGTCAGGATATAAAATCAATGCACAGAAATCAGTTGCATTTCTCTACACCAACAACAAGACAGAAGAAAGAGAAATTAAGGAGTCAATCCCATTTACAATTGCACCCAAAACTATAAGATACCTAGGAATAAACCTAACCAAAGAGACTAAGAATCTATACACAGAAAACTATAAAGTACTCATGAAAGAAATTGAGGAAGACACAAAGAAATGGAAAAATGTTCCATGCTCCTGGATTGGAAGAATAAATATTGTGAAAATGTCTATGCTACCTAAAGCAATCTACACATTTAATGCAATTCCTATCAAAGGACCATCCATTTTTTTCAAAGAAATGGAACAAATAATCCTAAAATTTATATGGAACCAGAAAAGACCGCGAATAGCCAAAGGAATATTGAAAAAGAAAGCCAAAGTTGGTGGCATCACAATTCCGGACTTCAAGCTCTACTACAAAGCTGTCATCATCAAGACAGCATGGTACTGGCACAAAAACAGACACATAGAACAATGGAACAGAATAGAGAGCCCAGAAATAGACCCTCAACTCTATGGTCAACTAATCTTCAACAAAGCAGGAAAGAATGTCCAATCGAAAAAAGACAGCCTCTTCAATAAGTGGTGTTGGGAAAATTGGATAGCCACATGCAGAAAAATGAAATTGGATCATTTCCTTACACCACACACGAAAATAGACTCAAAATTGATGAAGGACCTCAATGTGAAAAAGGAATCCATCAAAATCCTTGAGGAGAACACAGGCAGCAACCTCTTCGACCTCAGCCGCTGCAACATCTTCCTAGGAACATCGCCAAAGGCAAGGGAAGCAAGGGCAAAAATGAACTATTGGGATTTTATCAAGATCAAAAGCTTTTACACAGCAAAGGAAACAGTTAACAAAACCAAAAGACCACTGACAGAATGGGAGAAGATATTTGCAAACGACATATCAGATAAAGGGCTAGTGTCCAGAATCTATAAAGAACTTAGCAAACTCAACACCCAAAGAATAATCCAATCAAGAAATGGGCAGAAGACATGAACAGACATTTCTGCAAAGAAGACATCCAGATGGCCAACAGACATATGAAAAAGTGCTCCATATCACTCAGCATCAGGGAAATACAAATCAAAACCACAATGAGATACCACCTCACACCAGTCAGAATGGCTAAAATTAACAAGTCAGGAAATGACAGATGCTGGCGAGGATGCGGAGAAAGGGGAACCCTCCTACACTGTTGGTGGGAATGCAAGCTGGTGCAACCACTCTGGAAAACAGCATGGAGGTTCCTCAAAATGTTGAAAATAGAACTACCCTATGACCCAGCAATTGCACTGCTGGGTATTTACCCTAAAGATACAAATGTAGTGATCCAAAGGGGCACGTGCACCCAAATGTTTATAGCAGCAATGTCTACAATAGCCAAACTATGGAAAGAATCTAGATGTCCATCAACAGACGAATGGATAAAGAAGATGTGGTATATATACACAATGGAATACTATGCAGCCATCAAAAGAAATGAAATCTTGCCATTTGCGACGACGTGGATGGAACTAGAGGGTATCATGCTTAGCGAAATAAGTCAATCGGAGAAAGACAACTATCATATGATCTCCCTGATATGAGGGAGAGGAGATGCAACATGGGGGTTAAGGGGGTAGGAGAAGAGTAAATGAAGCAAGATGGGATTGGGAGGGAGATAAACCATAAGTGACTCTTAATCTCACAAAACAAACTGAGGGTTGCTGGGGGGAGGGGGGTTGGAGGGTGGGGTTATTATGGACATTGGGGAGGGTATGTGCTATGGTGAGTGCTGTGAAGTGTGTAAACCTGGCGATCACAGACCTGTAACCCTGGGGAAAAAAATATATTATATGTTTATAAAAAATAAAATTTAAAAAAAAAACTTATAATTTAAAAAACTAAACAAAATTGAAAATTTATTTCCTCACTTGCCACCTTTCCAAGTCCTCAATAGCCAAACAGTGGCTACCATAATGGAAAGTTCCAACATCATGGAAAGTACTGATGGACAGAACTGCTCCAGAACATTAAAATGCAAGAAGAAATAATAAGGAGAACCTGGCAACTTCATCAACTTACTTACTATTAATGAAACGATGTTTATCTAGTAGTAACTAATGCCAAACTGTATCCACAACAAAACAGCCAGAGATCAGGACACAGTCAGACAAGGAATCACCTTGGTTCTTCCTACACAAGTTTAAGTGAAGCTGGACAGAAGAAAAAGAAAAGAAACAAACAAGAAATTCCCAGATTCTTACTAAATGCTGCAAAGCTTCTGAGAGATCACCGTATTCATCTTCTTATCAGGGCATCAGCACTAATCAATGTTCACAGCTGTGCAGCTTTCTCAGAAGACTTGAGTACTCACATTAGACAGTTAGTAAAGAACTGAGCAGCTTAAGGCAAGTGTGTTAAGATTTGGTATCATTTATGATTTTCATCTCCAGGCAAAGACAACATAATGCATGCTAAGGAAAGTCTACTTATATAACATCACTTAAATAAAAACGTTTTTAATGATCCACTCATAACTTACAATGATGCTTCCGTGACCATTTTAAAGGTAAGACTGTTGAATCATTCTTATTTCCCTTTTTGCAGTATAAAACTTGTGTTTGTTTTACACTGACATCAAGTGGCAATATCGTGTAATGCAACTTCCCAAACTGCTTTTCTATGCTCTTGGAAAACTGAAAGGGATTTTTAAAATATAATACCAATATTTTTACATGGCTGAGCAGGCTATGCGCCTTGGAGAATGCCTAAAGACCCAACTGCAACTTCTATTGCCGCAAAAGGAATTGTCTTGGCAAACAATTCCTTCCTTTGGGGTTTTTGCCACTCATTAATTGAATGACTTCACAAAACCTGGTATTGCCATTCTGTGCAGCCTCACTGCTCCCATCTATACAGTGTGGCTTACAGTAAGACCTAAGTCAAGAGAGGAAGTATGAATATTTCAAGGAGATGTAAATGTAAATGAATAAACCTGTGCCGAGCACGTAGTAAGAGCTCAATATTAGTTACCAATTCAGATTCCCCTATTAAATCATATCAGAGCAGAAGCTACCATGTTACGCTCAACTTATTAATGTCTGCTTTCCAAGTTGATAGCCATCTGAAAAAGTAAGAACCTTCAGGATGATACAGCAAGTATGTTTAAAGTTTGAAGGGTATGAAAGGGAAGAAGGTCAAAAATCAAAGGTCATCTTTTCCTTACCCACTATTACCTCTGATGCTAATTCTCTTTGGGATGTATGTGTAGGAGTCTACCAGGTAAACCACTTTGACTAATGTATGCCAATTCAATTAATTAGTTTTATTTTTCGAATACACTGGACAGAAGAGAACATCATGTCACCAGAACTTGCAAGTCATTATGTAAGCTTTAATAATTTACAAACACGTTAATCACTCAAATAAGCTTTTAAGATATATAATTCTGTAAACACCTTTTTAAAAATGTATCAATAATTCCAAAACATGAATTAAATAATTTTTCAGAACTTCAAACCCGTAAAAATTCAAGTCATGAAATAAAAGATTCTCAATTTAAACATGTGCTTATGACTGCATATCTAGACTTCCAACCTATCACCTCCTTACCCCACTCTGACCCCAAGATTGCTCATGTAGTTCTACACCTTGTTCTGATTCCTCTTCAGAAGGTTAACAGCCATTTTCTGGCCTAACACACTATTTGTCAAGTCCTTCAACACCTTCCCCAAGAGAAGCCCTGCTCTTGGCTTTGAAAATGGGTTCTGCTGTCAGTGTCAGTGTCAGAGCACACAAACAGATATATTCCATGCTGATTACAGAAGTACTGTTAATTAATATGGATATGAAATGGCTCCTACACAGCTTCATTTAGGTCTACCACAGGCAGGTGGGAGACCCCACCCTCTGAAGATGCCTTCCAGTTTCCCAGAGATATTTCCCACTAATGAAGATAGATGCACCTCACCTACATTTCTAACTTTCTTTTTTCCCTATCTTATTCTCAATTAGCTCTAATCATGCCAACCCTTACTTGTCCAAACTTATTGCCAGTTCTTGAAGTATTCAGAATATAACAAAGATAAACTGCTCCCAAATGGGGAAGATAAGTCCAACCAAGAAGGAAACTTGGGGAGACATGATTAATTTTAACCTTTACCCTTTTGGCTCTACAAAAATGTGGGGAGAGTTTGGCCAAAAAAAAGGGCAGGTAGGGGTTCTGCCCAACATATATCCCCACATAAAGCCTTGAACAACACTGTGCGAGTAACGAGCTTTATCCCATCAGGAAACTGAAATGTTTTCAACTCCTTACACACTGTTCACATATCTGTTAAGCAGATGTTGGACAGGTTATCAAGCAATGAAAGCATGAAGAGAGTAACTTTATGATTTTTTACTCCAGCTGTACATCTGAATTCAGACTCTTGTCTTGATTCTCAGGTCTAAGATAAAGGGACCTGAAAAGAAGAGCAACAGGGGAGAACAAGTCTCCTGTCTACCAATAGACCATAAATATTTACATATACATAAATATAGAGTTTTTACAATGCTATTAACCTAACTGGAGGTTAATATGGATTTACATTTGGGGAATTAGTAAACATCTTAAAAATTTAAATGACTCAAAATAACTTATATTCATGGTGTTAGGAGGCCAGTGAATTAAGAAGGAATATACTTACATCACTTGAAGAGACTGTTCCTGTTTCAACAGCGACACCGCTACCACGCAGTTTCTATTATGAAATAAATAACTTATTACTTAGTTTTGTTTTTAATTTTATCCTAATTTATCAGCTTATGAAAGGGAGCTAAGCAAATTTTATATATTTTTTTTCCTAATCCTACTTAATGGAGTATCATCAGCTAATAAAAAGCATGGGGATGACACAAAATATTCTAAATATTACACTCTTCCAGACAACTTAATTAAAAATGGAACAATAATAAACTGAATACTAAGCTCCACTAAATTTCGTAAGTGAAGCTGGTACAAATTTCCAAGTCTCGGAATTTACTTACTGAATTGTTTTTCAAGTAAGAGGACTATCTTAAACTGAACCATCTACAATATATTATGTGGCAAAGCTTTTAAAATAGGTGTCTAGTAATGGGAAGACTCTACACAGAACTTAGATTATTGACAGCAATCCTAGCAAGTCATAATGACAATCAGAACTTCACATGTTATATAATGTCTAAATGATATATAAAAATGACTGAAGAAAAGTTAAGGTAGAAAGCCAAAGGTTGAATGTACAAGAGAAAAGTAGTAATGAATTTCTGAAAGGAAATTTTTATTTAGTTTTATTCAAACTGATTTTATTTACTATCTACTAATTGCCAGGCATGAGGCCACCTGCAACCCATATAGAATACTTAAACTACCAAAAAAGAAAAAGCTCTTAAATGTCACTATAAAGTCAACAAAATATCCAAACTTGCAACTAACTTGGACTTTTGAAAGTTTATTTCTATTAAAATTATGAAACTGTGGTTCTTTTTATGAGGGAGAAAACACTAACAATAGAGAAAAAGAGATCTAGTGTCATCACATGACATTTAAGCAAACAGCAAACAGAATGCCAAATAATCCCAGGTTTCATTCCTTAAACAAGAAGTCTGTAATTTGGTCCTGATAGAAAGCTATGGACTAAGTGTCTGTCCATAGCAAAAGAGACAGCGCAATTCAGATCCTAGCAGAAGCAGTGACCAGACTCTGAGAGGCAAAGCCAGAAGGGGCCTAAGCACCCTGAAGAGTCACTTTGTAGCAGGACTTGCAAAGCAGAAACACTGAACCAGAACTACTTAAAGCCAAAGACTTGATGATATGAAGAATGTACCAGAAAGATAAAGAAAAGGTCTTTTAAAGCATTTATCTAATACCAAGAAGCTCTGTTCTAATGAAGACTGTTCTAGACACTGAAGTATTTTGCTTCCACTAGCGATGATAAAGATATTCCCCCCAATTCTTGGACACAGTTATAACCATAGTTAATCATTCCAAAAGTAATAAATCATCTGCAAGGCACAATATAAATGTTATTCTGTGAGGGAAAATCTAAGATGAAACAACCCAAAATGTTAGTGGCAAACTACAGTATACATTCTTTTCTACCAATTTTCATTTTATGAATCCAGTTACAACACAGCCTCACTACCATTACCATAAAGCTAATGCTAAAACAGATTGAAGTTGTTCAAAGGAAGAACTAATTTCAAAAAAGAAAAAAAAGGGGGGGGAGGTTAAGCATTCTGACCCTAAATGATACACACCTAGAAATTTAAAAGTTCATCTTCATATACCTATTTTTCATGTTCTAAGTATGTTTTTTAAATACCTCACAAATTCAGTAAAATCTGAAAATTTGTGGCTCTTGTAAAAATACCTCTGAAAACTAAGCCATAGGCGCCTAGGTGTCTCAAGTCAGTTAAGCATCCAACTCTTGGTTTCAGCTCAGATTGTAGGATCGAGTTCTGCAACAGGCTCCATGCTCAAAAGAGTTTGCTTCTCAACAGAGTCTGCTTCTCCTCTCCTTCTCCCTCTGCCCCTCCCCTTGCTCTCAAGTTCTCTTTCTCTAAAATAAATAAATCTTAAAAAAAAAAAAAACTAATCCATACAGACTGTTAAAATTTATGCTATTGACATAAAAAATAATAATGTTCAATACACTCCAAAATATCCCTAGCCAAATATAAAAGACAATTAGATTTCCCCAAAAAGGCAAGGAACGATAAGACAAAAAGTAAACCCAAGTAAATGTCATGGTGTCTCTCCTATGTCTCAAATTAAAATCTATTAAAATGTCACCTGAAATCTGAATTACAAAAATTTATTTCAAATAGACATTTATTTGTAATCGAACACTATTACAATGCACTAAGTACCTATATTATTTTCCTGGTCCCATTCCTCACATAAGACATTCCCACACCAAAATCTCATTCTCTTTTATGCTTTCTCCCCCAGAATACTCCTTCCCCACCCACCTTCATTTCACTCCCTTTCTGAGGATCACTCCCAGTTCCCCCTTACTACTAATATTAGTCACTGGAAGCCTAAAGGAAAGAACCACTAAGCCACCATAAGTGTCCTATCTTTTGCCTGTCCAAGGAACCATGAAGACAAAAACAGAAAACCTGTCATTTTCCCCATCATTTAATCACCAAGTTATTTTCTTCATGGAGAAGTAGAGCTAGAGAGGTCTGAAAGCAACCAAGATGACCACTAAGCAGGCTTCATGTTTAACCTTAGGACCAAATGTTCTAAGTGACAGTAAATCCTGGGAAGGTGCCACTGTGCAATGGTTACCTCGCAGCTATACCCAGCAGTTCCAGGCTTACCTGGGGGCACCTGGAAGCCTGGTATGGACTCTTGAGAAAGACCAGAATAACTGGATTGATTAAGCAATGATCTGTGTAATGTGCTGTCTGTAAAACTCCCCTGACAGCACCCAGAGACAGTTTGTTTACTGGTGTAACAAGTCAGACAGCTTGGCCTGGTTTTGTGACCAGAAGGACATAAATGATCCCACTAGAAACTTACGAAGAGCTCTCCCCAAACCCAAGATTTCCTGCACAAATCCTGAAAGTTCAGAGTCTCCAAGGCAGACATGGGAGCTGCACCTGAAGTCTCTCAATCTGAAGCTTGCCTACACTCTTTATCCTACTATACTGTTTCCTTTTTCCTTCTTACAAGCCTTACAGGAGTATGCTGTCTGGAATGTGCAACTCCTCTCAGTTCTTCCACCTATGTAAGCTTGGTAGCAACCCGAAAGGAAGAGACTCCTTGCCCACTGAAAAGCATGAAAGGAAAATCCCAAGTGGCAGAAGACAGGTCTGAGTTGAAACTAGTCAGTGAAAGAAAAAGTGAAGCATACTACCATACCTGAGAGTAGTTTGACTTACTTATCAAGTTCAAAACAGCATAATTTTAATATAACTTTTTTGTAATTTCACTAATAGCTTAATATGGGAGTCACATTCCCTTCAAAGATACTAAAAAAAAAATAGAGCATCTTTTACCTGTGAACTCAGCTGAGTTTTTATCCAATTGAAATAGTAATTTAAGTCACTGCCTTCCATTAGTTCTTTCCCCCAAGCTGCTAACTTTGCAATAATTCTTGCTGCCTGAAAAATAAGAAATGTATTTGAATACTACATTGGTTGATTCTAAAATCACATCATATACCTTTAAAAGCAGGACTCACAACCACTTTGCTGTGATTTTTTTTCAGTACTCAACTCCTCCCAAATAAGTTTGTATTTCATTTTTAAAAATATATTTTGCAATACAGTCAAAATGTATTTTTAAATATTTCTTTTCACATGCTCAAAAATGTTTTACTAACAGCAGTTCTTGATTTGAAAAGTTTAAAGACATCTACTGAAATGAACAGCCTCAGAAGCTCTGCTACTGCAGCCCACTCCACGCTGGGAATAGAAAAGGCTTGTACAAAGATTTACTCTCTCAACTCTCCTCTCATACCTTCTCTATACTCCATAATATGGTCAGTGTTAAGGCTTCCAAAGATAGTCTTTCAGGATAAGTTTAAAACAGGAGTGTGTTTAAAATATTAAAAAACAAGTAATACTAAATTAAAATAAAAATTAAGCATAAAAAAAATTAAGCACAGTGGCTACTTCTAAACAAAATTTTATTTCTATAGCAAAACATAGGTTAATCCTATCACAATCTAAAGCTCTTTTTGCATGTAGTCTAGCAAAGAATTTTATGCTAATGAACTCTACAAATACTCTACAAAACTTTAACTGTATCAAAGCAACTCCATCTCCTCTGTCTTCCCAATATCCCCACATTACTAACCATCAATAAGGAAACACTGCTTTGAAAAATTAACATTACAGCCTTTACTCCTCTGGGAACTGGGACATTACCAAGTCATAAACAGCCCAAATGTGTTTCTTCCCCAAATCAGAAATTTGATCAATTCAAAATTTACCATATGAACAGTAAAGAGATCCTGCCGATTCAACATTGGCAGAAAGTAGGACCAGGCAGTGTTCTTGCTGCGTTTAGCATAGTCAAAGAAAATACTAACCCGCTGGTGATTTTCCTAAAAAAGAAAAGAAGTATCATTAATCGGAATGCATTTTACTACTCTGCACTGCTTCTCAACCTTTCATTCTGTGTCCCATCAGTCAGTGTGATTTTCTTCCTCCAGTTGTTATTATGGGTCCAGGGTGATGAGGGGGGCAAGCATACGTACTTTAAAAATAAAATTTTTATTTTTAAAAAAATTTTTATTTTTTTTAAATTTTTAAACTGACTGGGCCTCGGTGGCACAGTCAGTTAAGCACCTGACTCTTGATTTTGGCTCAGGTCATAATGTCAGGGTTGTGAGATCAAGCCCTACATTGGGCTTCACACTCAGTGGGGAGTCTGCTTGAGATTCTCTCTCTCCCTCTTCCTCCACTGCTCCCCACCAGCACAAGCACATGCACAGGTGAATGCTCTCTCTCCTTCTCTAATAATTAAATAAAACTTTAAAAATATAAAATAAAATAAAATCACCTTTAATTATTGTGATTAGCTTTAAGTCAAGTGAGCCAAGCTAGCAGATCCCAACCCTGCAGGATGTAACAATCTAAATTACATTTAATCTGAGCCTGCACCTCTGACCTACCGTTCCCAATGTTTTTCCACACAAATAAAATCAGGTTACTCCTAAATATTATGATAGAAAAATCAGGGCAGATAAAGATATCAAAAGAACAGCATATAACACTAGCAGAAAGACAGAGGATTTGGAAAACAATTAATTCTTAGCTCAAAACAAGCATACTCTACCTCTCACCTAAATTTTACCTGCATTTCACTGGCTCACATATACTTTCTGATTCACTAAATGAATATGGTTCTAAGTAGCAGTATTTGGTAAAAGCACAAAAAAAAAAACCCACATAAACAATAATTTTTCAGATCAACATTTAATTCTTTTTAAGTATATTGTTTTTAATCTTGGTCTGCTAACAGTTACCTATTTGAGGAAGAGACTAACATCTCTAAGTAATGAATCATTTATAATTCAATTGCAAGTTACAATGATTTTATTAAGGACTCAAAATTTGGATAGGTCATCATTTACTCCATTGGTGGGTTATTTCCCAAGTTAAAACTGTAATATCACTGCACATAAATGAACAAAGTAGACTAGATACAGAAAGAACAGAAAATATTTTTGAATTTTAAATAAGTTTAAAATTCATCTCCATTGAGGTGCTTGGGTGGTACAGTCAATTAAGTCTCTGACTCTTGGGGTGCCTGAGTGGCTCAGTCATTAAGCATCTGCCTTCAGCTCAGGTCATAATCTCAGGGTCCAGGGATCAAGCCCCACATTGGGCTCCCCACTTAGCGAGAAGCCTGCTTCTCCCACTCCCCCTATTTGTGTTCTCTCTCTCGCTCTGTCTCTGTCAAATAAATAAATAAAAACTTTTTTTTAAAAAGTCTCTGACTCTTGATTTCAGCTCAGGTCGATTTCAGAGTTGTGAGATCGAGCCCCACATGGTGCTCTCCACTCAGCAGGGACTCTGCTTGAGATTCTCTCTCTCCCTACCCCCTGCCCCTCCCCCTACTCTCTCTTGCTCGCTCTCTCAAATAAGTAAATAAAATCTTTCTTTTAAAGATTTTATTAATTTATTTGACACAGAGAGATCACAAATAGGCAGAGAGGCAGGAGGGGTGGGGAGGGGAAAGCAGGCTCCCTGCTGAGCAGGACTTGATCCCAGGACCCTGAGATCATGACCTTAGCTGAAGGCAGAGGCTTAACCCACTGAGCCATCCAGATGCCCAGTAAATAAAATCTTGTTTAAAAATTCATCTTTCTTGACTTTGTGGTCAAGAAAGATGTTTTGTGGTTTCAATTCCTGCTTAAAAACATATCTTACAGAGGAGGAGTTAAGATGGCAGAGCAGCAGGGCACTCTGAGCTAGCCTCATAGCTCAAACATAGCTGAATCAACAAATCATTTTGATTTGAGGATTAAGAAAATCTGCACAACTTAACTTTTTTTTAAGATTTTATTTATTTATTTGAGAGAGTACAAGAGAGAGCATGAGGCAGGGGGTGGAGGGAGAGGGAGAAACAGGCTCCTTAGCCGAGCAGGGAACCTGATGCGGGGCTCCAAACCAGGACCCTGGGATCAGGACCTGAGCCCAAGGCAGACGCTTCATCAACAGAGCCACCCAGGTGCCCCCAGGACTCTGTGATTTAGAGTATTTTAGAAATGGAAACTATAACTGAAGGAAACACAAACACTAAATTTTGGGATATTTAAAGACCAGCCCTACCAATTTTCTCTCCTCCCAATCAATACCCTCTTTGCTGATTCCCTTGGTGACGGATTTAAGGCTCCCAACCCTTGAGACTGGGATTTTAAGGTTCTGTCATTTTCAATTGTATTGAATAATTTATAATTAGTTACAAATAATTTGGTGGGAGGTAGCTCCTACACCCTCTTCAGTTGTAAAACTCTTCAGACAGAACATGGCTGCTGCAAAGTTCAAAGACATGAATTAGGGGAGAGAAAAGCCATGGTGCCCTAAAGGGGAGGCAGCCCTCTTAGTGTAGGGAAGTCAGGGAGAGTGAGAGAGCAGGGGAGCAAGCAGCGTATAGGGTTCACAAAAGATGCTGCAGTGGGGAACCCCTGGGTTGCACTCTCTGTCCTGAGTATACTTGGATGAGGCTATGTATTGACTCTAAAGAGGAAAGGCCCACCAAGCAACACTCATCAGGCAGACAGATGTGTACACAGAGGACAGAAAACCTGGTCTTCAGCTTTTCCTGGGGCACAACAGACTCCAGCCACCCTGCATAAGCCCTGAAACTGCTTTTCTGGGACAGAATGGAACAAGGCATATCAGGAGGCTCTCTACTGTGGGGTAAGGGAGAGGGTCTGAGTCTTGCCTGGCCCTTTAAGATTTGGAGTTTTGAATCCCAGTCCCTGGCCAGAGCTAAAACACAGAACCATGATGCCAGGCATGCCCAAGCACAGACAGATTGAGGGCAGGGGTCTGACAAAAGCCAGGGACAGACAAGGAAAGACTGTTCACTATACTGTGAGGACTTTGTAAACAACAGTGGCTGTGAGTTCCCCTTCTGGGGGACAAGAGGGTAGGGTAGCACCATTTTTCCAAACATGTACACTCACACACACCCAACCCACCAGCACCATAGGACTTCAGAGAGAAACACAGTGCCTCCAGTGGAGGCTGGAGTCCCCTACACCAAACCCCACACCCCTGCACCCAGCAAGGGCATCCTTATAATGGCAAATATGACTGTAAGCCAGCCCAGCAGGCCTCTCTCCCAGAAGACTAACACAGGCCCCCGTATGTGACAAGCATACCAATCACAGAGTGCTCCAAAGAATCAGCTTCAGTTCTGGTGGAAACAGAATAAGGGTTTCTTTTTATTTTATTTATTTATTTTTTAACTTACTTTACTTTTTATTTTTTATTTAATTTTTTTCTTCATTTTCTTTTTTTCTTTTTTCTTTGATATCAGGTTTAGGTTTTTTTGTTCATTTGTTGGTTTCTTTCCTATTCTCATTTTTTGGATCAGGTTTTTTTCTTTTTCTTTTTCTTTTCTTTTTTCCTTCTTTCCTTCAAATTAGGCTTATGGTTTCTATTTGTCTGTTTGCTTTTTTGTTCCTATTCCTTTTCTCTGTTCTTGAATCAGAATCCTTTTTTTTAAATCGGACTTAGCAAACAAATCAAAGCACACCTAGTTAAAGGTCCAAGCAGGAGGAACTCTACAGAGTACTGACCTGTGGTACAGAGCTACCAAAAGACAACATCAGAGTCCACACAGCATACACCAGAATCACCCCCTGAAGCTCCAGGCCCTAGACAGTGTATGACCTCTTTCTAATATAGTATTACTCTCATGAGCAGGAAACATAACAAGCTTTCATAATACGCAAAAGACAGAAACCTAGACATAATGACAAGATGGAGGAATTCTCCCCAAAAGGAAGATCAAGAAGAAACCACAGCCAGGGAATTGCTCAAAACAGATATAATCAATATATCCGAACAAGAATTTAGAACAACAGTCATAAGGATACTAGCAGGGTTTGAAAGAAACATAGAAGACACCAGAAAAACCCTGGCTGCAGAGATAAAAGACCTAAAAACCAGTCAGGCAGAAATAAAGGCTATCACTGAGATACAGAACCAACTGGATGTAATCACAATGAGGATGGAAGAAGCAGAGGATCAAATACATAATATAGAAGATAAAATGAAGGAAAATAATGAAGATGAAAAGAAGAGGGAAAGAAAACTATTAGATCAAAAATATAGACTTAGGGAACTCAGAGATTCCTCAAAGCACAGTAATATCTATATCTGTATCACAGAAGTCCCAGAAGAACAAAAAAAAAGGGATAGATAGCCTGAGAACTTCCCTAATATGGGGAAGGAAATAGTCATTCAAATTGAAGAGGCGCAGAGAACTCCCCTCAAAACCAACAAAAACAGGTCAACACCAAGATACATCATAGTAAAATTTGCAAAATACAAAGATAAAGAGAGAATTCTGGAAATCAGTTAGGGACAGAAGGTCCTTATAACTGACAAAGTTGGACACATAAGGTTAGCGGAGACCTATCCATGGAAATCTGGCAGGCCAGAAAGCAGTGGCATGATATATTCAATGTGCTGAATGGGGAAAGTATGCAGCCAAGAATACTTTATCCAGCAAGGCTGTCATTCACAATAGGAGAAATACAGAGTTTCCAAGATAAGCAAAAACTAAAGGAGTTTGTGAACACTAAAGCAGCTCTGGAAATATTAAAGGGAGCCCTTTGAGTGGACAAGAGAGACCAAAAGCAACAAAGACTAGAAAGGAACAGACAAAATCCACAGGAACAGCAACTTTACAGGTGGCACTAAATTTATATCTACCAATAACTATCCTGAATGTAAACTGACTCAGTGCTCCAATCAAAAGATACAGGGTATCAGAATGGATTAAAAAAAAAAAAAAACAAGACCTATCAAAATACTGCTTACAAGAGATCTCATTTTAGACCCAAAGACACCTCCAGGTGAAAGTGAAAGGGTGAACAACAATCTATCATGCTAATGAATATCAAGAGAAAGCTGGGCTAGTAATACTTTTAGCAGACAAACTTGATTTGTAAATCAAAGACTGTACCAAGAGATGAAGAAGAGCACTATATCATAATAAAAGGTTCTATCCATTAAGAAGATCTAACAATAGTAAATATTTATCCCCAACTTGTGAGCAGCTAAATACAGAAATAAATTAATAGCAAACATAAAGAAACTCACTGATAACAATATAATAATACTAGGGTACTTTAACACACCACTCACAGGAATGGACAGATCATCTAAGCAGAAAATCAACAAGGAATCTATCTATGGCTTTCAATGACACACTGGACCAGACAGACTGAACAGATATATTCAAGGCATTTCATTCTACAGCAGCAGAATACACATTCTTCTTGAGTGCATGTGGAACATTCTCCAGGACAGATCATATACTGGGTCACAGATGAGGCCTCAACCAGTACAAAAAGACTGAGATCATGCCATGCATATTTTCAGACCACAACATAAGTTCAACCACAAGAAAAATTTTGGAAAGACTACAAATACATAGAGGTTAAAGAATAACCTACTAAAGAATGAATGGGTTAACCATAAAATTAAAGAAGAAATTAAAAAAAAAAAACACATGGAAGCAAATGAAAATGAAAACACAACAGTCCAAAAGCTTTGGGACATAGGAAAGGCAGTCATAAGAGAAAAGTATATATAACAATAAAGGCCTTCCTCAAGAAGCAAGAAAAGTCTCAAATACACAACCTAACATTACAACTAAAGGAGCAGGAAAAAAGAACAGAAAAAGAACTAAAACCAGCAGAAGAAGGGAAATAATTAAGATGAAAGCAGAAACCACTGATATAGGAATCAGAAAAACAATAGAATAGATCAACGAAACCAGGAGCTAGTTCTTTGAAATTAACAAAATTGATAAACCCCTAGCCAGACTTATCAAAAAGAGAAGAGAAAGGACCCAAATAAATAAAATAACAAATGAGAGAGGAGAGAGATCACAACCAATAGCACAGAAATGCAAACAATTATAAGAGAATATTATGAGCAATAATATGCCAACAAATTAGGCAATCTGAGGGAAAAAATGGATAAATTCCTAGAAGAAACAGAAAATTTGAATAGACCATTAACCAGCAAAGGAACTGAATCAGTAATCAAAATTCCCCCCCCCAAAAAACAAGAGTCCAGGACCAGATGGCTTCCCAGGGAAATTCTATCAAACAATTATATAAGAATTAATACCTATTCTTCTATGGCTAGCCCAAAAAACAGAAGTGGAAGGAAAACTTCCAAACTCCTTTTATGAGGCCAAAAACTTGAATTTGAATAAAACAAATAAGCAAAACTTATCTTCCACCCATCACTGTTCCAGGTACTTAAGTCACAAACCTTTAATAGAATAAGAATAAAGCCCTTCTTCTCAAAGCCATTTAATAATTGCTGTTGATACCTGAGCACCAAAAAAAATCTTAATCTTCAAAATTATGTACCTAAAACTGAACACAGAAGAAAAAAACAAGCAATTCTGTCCAAAACTATTCTATCCAGAAGTGTGAAGAATGAAATAACTGAATCACAAACAGGAAACTATTTGAAATTACGGTATTTTTTAAACAGCACAAGAAATAAAACAGTCAAAGTTTGTGCAAATTTCTCAATATAACTAAAATGTTACCAATAAAATCAACTGTTAAAATGTATTTAATCAATAACTAAGGATAATGTCAGCTACCTAAATCTGAATCCCTCATAAAAAATAGGTCAACAGGAAAAGAAAAAAAACTGTATTTGAACATGTTCAACTTTAGATCCATCTTGATTGGCAAAAATGTCAAAGTCTAACAATGCCCTCTGTTGGCAAGGTTGCAGATACACAGGCATTCTCGTATGTCAGTGGCTGCAAAATGGAATTTTATGGCAATAGCTAACCAAAACTATGTATGTAGTACTCTTTTGCCCAGCAATCCTATTTTGAGGCATTTACCACGAAGTACACTCCCAACCCATATGAAAATACATTTGCCCAAGGTTATCTTGGCTTTCTTTCTTTTTTTTTTTAAGATTTTATTTATTTGTCAGAGAGAGAGAGAGAAAGAGTGAGCACAGGCAGACAGAGTGGTGGGCAGAGGGAGAACCAGACTCCCTGCCGAGCAAGAAGCCAATGTGGGACTCGATCCCAGGACGCTGGGATCATGACCTGAGCCGAAGGCATTGGCTTTATTTCTAATTACAAAATATCGGAACCACATTTTGGTCCAACATCTTAGCGAGGCTGCTCCCCACACCTCGTGATGCCACCCAAGGACAATAAGAAGAAAGATGCCAGAAAGTAGGCCAAGAAAGACAAAGACCTAGTGAGCAAATCCGAAGGCAAAGCAAAAAGAAGCAGCAGTCCAAAGGCAAAGTTCAGCACATGCTCAATAAGCTTGTCTTGCTTGACAAAGCCACATATGACGAATTCTGTAAAGATGTTCCCAGCGATAAAGGTTATAACCCCAGTTGTTGCCTAAGACTGAAATTCATGGTTCCCTGGCCAGGAAAGTCCTTTGGGAACTCCTCATAAAGGACTTATCAACTGGTTTCAAAATAGAGCTCAAGTAATTTACACCCAAAGCACCAAAGGTGGAGATGTGCCAGCTACTGGTGAAGATGCATGATCAGGCCCAGCCCAATGAACATTTCAAAAAATAAACCTTTATTCAACTCAAATAAATATGTATATGAGCTAACCTCAATGTCATCACATGAGAGACTGATTAAGTAAACTATAGTACATCCAGTACTTTGTTGTAAGGAGCCTGACTGGCTCAGTCAGTGGGTGTGCAATTCTTGATCTCAGGGTTGTAAGTTTGAACCCCACACTGGGCGTAGAGAATACTTAAAAATAAAGTCTAAAAAAAAAAGTATTTTGTTTTTATCAAAAAAGAGTATCTCAGAATGGATATGGAATGATTTCTGGCATATTTTGTTAAGTGAAATGAGCAAAATATAAGAGATGATATTTGGTACATGTTTTTTATAAGAAAGAGAAGGAAGTCTGTATCTGCCTATTTATGCAGGGGGAAAAAAACAGGAAGAATAAACCAGAAATCAATGATACCAGTTACCTAACAAGAGTTAGATAGGAAGGCAAGGGATAGGAGTGAGGGTTTGGTGACATTTGTCTGAGCATTATCTTTTCCGTATAGTTTTGACTTCTGGAAGCATGTTAGTGTTTTACATAATCAAAAATAATAAAACAAAATCTGTAAGAATGAGAAGAAAATAAGTAGAATACCAAAAAACACAAATGAACTAACTGTATTTCAAGAAAAATGATATAACCACTCTGAAAGAAACCTGAACACAATTCACTGGCTACATACTCTCAGCTTAAAGAAAAGTACTGCAAACAAATACTGAACTCTAGATAAAGGGTTCACTCTTCACAGCTATATGGGTCAGCCATTTTGAAACTCCTTTCCCTGTGCTGGGTGGAACAGACAAGTAAATATACAAAGGATAAGAGGAACTCACAATTTCACTGTCACAGAAGAGTTACAAATACGGAAAAGGGAGATTAGAATGAACTGGTGTTGAGCTGAAATGAAACTGGACGTAGTATGAACTCATGGTCTCTAATTTAAAGATATATGTATAAAAAGTAAGGGTATTTGTGGGGCACCTGGGTGGCTCAGTCAGTTAAGTATCTCTTTGGCTCAGGTCATGATCCCAGGGTCCTACAATCAAGTCCCTCATCAGGCTCCTTGCTCAGCAGAAGGAGCCTGCTTCTCCCTCTACTCCCCACTCCTGCTCTCTCTTGCTATCTCTGTCTCTCAAATAAATAAAATCTTTTTAAAAACTGAAGATATTTGTGTGTGCATGCATGTATGTGTTGTATGTATGTATACACATATAAATAAAACCAAAGTCTGCATGCCAATTCAAGCCTGCTCATTCTAGGTACAATCCTATATAGTAATCAGGATAACCAAGGCAGACCACAACATTCCCCATTTTTCTTAACTTTACTAAAGGAAAAAATGCTGAAAGAGACCATGATCATTCTCAGACAGGCCTGTATCAGCCCAGGCTGGATACTGATCCTTACTCATATTATAAAATCACTACATTACTTTAAGTGACATGAGGGTCCCTAGGTACTTCTTAATTAGAAGTATTCTTAACTGGAAGTACTAGGTCCCTAGTACTTCTTAATTAACTTCTGTACCTTCAATTACAATCATTACAACAACTGGAATATAGTAGGCCATCAATAAATGTTTTTCCTTATAAACTGACGAACAATGCTCCACATAAAAAACACACTGATACTGTTCTTCAAGTCCTGAGACATGCAGTCAGGTACTGGATTTAGCAGCCAGGTGCCCTGTCTCAAAGAGAACCACTCGGTACATCAACATTTTAAACCTAGATTATACTCTAGTGTAAAACACAAAACTGTGAATAAGGGAGGCCCCTCTGTGTTCAGAGACAGTAAAACAGTAAATAGAAACTTTATGCAACTGGAAAAGTCTGATGATAAGCAAAATTGTTCTCCAAAGAGACAAGACTTTGAGGGCAAGCACACTGCCTGCATTCAGCACTGAAGCCCCAGTGCTTGGCACTGACTTGAAACATAGCAGGGGCATTGAAATCTGTTGAATGACTGAAAGGGAAAAAGCCACATCGCCTATAAGTACAAAGAACATCCAGAAAGCCTCAAGTGATTCACCCCAAATTGTTGATATTCGACCTAGAACTCCTAAGGTATTATGGGGAAAAAATACAGATTGCTTACTAGACATCCTAAAAAACAAAAATAGCCCATGTGGGGGCATTCCCATCTTTAACACTATTAGCAATTACAACTCTAAAAGAGAACCCATGGTGTAAGTGAAACCATCAAAAATACTGTTACTGCATGGAATACAAAACAATGAAGTCAGCAAATGTATTAAGTAAAGAATATACCTACCTGCAGCATATCATCCACCATAGTTAATATGTACTGAACGGTCTGTTCTTTGGAGATATGGGTCATCAAATTTATAAAGGTTTTAGCACACTGAAAAAGAAAAAGTAATGTTAACTTATTTTCAACTACAAAACACATTTTAATGGAATTTCAGTAAAATGTTATTTCTCTTGCATAAATTCTAATACAAATGCTATTACCAACAGATCTCAATTACAAAAAATGGATACTTGTTACAAATACTGTGAAGTATGAGAGAAACATACTATGACTCGTGTTCAATTTTTGACCATTTTTAATGATCAATTTCAAAGTGTTTACTACTTTTAAACAGACCTAGTAACTATAACTCTTGACTGACCATGGTAACATAAAGATTAAGTTACACAGACAACCAAAAATTATCAGTGATTTTGATTGGGGTTATGTTTTTGTTTTTGTTTTTTCATTTGCTGGGAAGCAGAACACTACAGCAACAAGGGATTAGGATTAGAATCAGAAAGCCATGAACTGTCTCCACCCTACAACATATCAACTATGTGATAATCTCTGGAATTCAACAAAAACTGGAGCTAACATTATGTTTCCTCACAGATTTCCCAAGATTGTTCTTAGAATCAGACTGAGTTGCATACAGGCTCTTACAGGCCATCAGGACCCCACATCAGATTGTGGAGCATAACAAATAGCACGGAGGACAAGGGAGTTAGGAGAAGGGAGTTGAGGGAAATTGGAAGGGGAGGTGAACCATGAGAGACCATGGACTCTGAAAAACAATCTGAGGGTTTTGAAGGGGTGGAGGGTGCGAGGTTGAGAGAACCAGGTGGTGGGTATTGGAGAGGGCACGGATTGCATAGAGCACTGGGTGTGGTGCAAAAACAATGAATACTGTTACACTGAAAATAAATTTAAAAAATTTAAAAGGGGTGCCTTGGTGGCTCAGTGGGTTAAAGCCTCTGCCTTCGGCTTGGGTCATGATCCCAGGGTCCTGGGATCGAGCCCCGCATCGGGCTCTGTGCTCAGCGGGGAGGCTGCTTCCTCCTCTCTCTCTCTCTGCCTGCCTCTCTGCCTACTTGTGATCTCTGTCAAATAAATAAATAAAATCTTTAAAAAAAATAAAAAATAAAAAAAAGACAAATGTATGTTTCCATAACCCACCTTTGCTGACATTAAAATTGAACTCTAGTTGTCTTAAAAAAAAAAAAAAAAAGAAAGAAAATCTGACGGTCATATTCTAGAAATTTTCTTAAATTTCTTAAAAAATGTTCTTAAAAAAAAAAGTTAAGCAACTTTAAAAGCAACATATACTTTGAAACTTAATTTCCCTTCTAGGAATCTATTCCAGAAAGATTTTCAGAAATGCAGAAAAGGATAGAGGAATAAACATACCCAACATAACATTTTTCCAAAATGAGCAAAGAGAACTGGAAATCATTCAAATGTCTTCCAATAAAAAAGGATTTTTAGCTAAATTATGGTGCATACCTACAATGGAATGTCATAAAGTCATTAGAACTCTTTTCTAGTATTTTTAAAGACACAAGGAGGTGTTGATGACATAATGTTTATATCCATCACCTGACTGCCTTCAGTTTGGAGCATCTCTTGTTTCTCTTCAGGACTTCTTTTCATTTCAAACCTTTGAATGAATTCACAATCTTCAGCAGAAATCATCTGCCCCCTAGAAAGTAAGAATAAGTTGGGTTTTCTCAGTAAGAGTGGAATCACCACCGTGAGCAAGGGATACAGGAATTCCCCATCTTTCTCCTCTCTCCCTGGGAGTTAACCACTAGGGTGGGCACACAGGTCCTGGCATCAGACAGACCTGAGTGAAAGCCTGGCTCCACCACATACTGATCATCCAACCTCTCTGGACCTGAGTTAATTTATCTGCAAGGTGGGAATAATATCCACATTGCCTTTAGGGGCTGATTTGAAGATGATATCAGATGACTCATTTAAGGTGGTTAGCATAGTGCTTAGCTCACAGGAAGCACTAAATAACTGACACCTCTTAGACTGTCCAAAGTCTCACCCTATCCCCCTCACAGCCAAAGAATTCACTTGGTTTTCTACTCCATCAAGACCAAAGCCACTTTATATGAACTTCTACAATCATTACCTCCAGCATATTCTCATATTCCCTCCAGACTCAGAAAAATGTGATCTTCCTCCTCTCTGAAAAAATAACCGTTCCATCCCCACTTGTCCTCTCACCAATCATCCCACACTATCCTGTTTTCCTCTTACTTCTTTCAGGGGTCCCTTCTTCAATGGTTCTTTGCTCCCCAAGGCTTCTTTCCAAGCTCAATCCTTGGAATCTTATTTTTCTCTCCCAAATTCTTTCCTTCAGTGAGATTCAAACCAAGAGAGTCTAGTCTTTTCTCTCTGCCAAACCATCTCTGTCTTCCACCTCTTACCATTTTCACAAATTCAGCATCATCACAACTGAACCATCATCACCTTCCCTTCCAACCCGGCATGACCTCACAGCTGACTAGTCAACAACTCACGCTTCCTTATAAAAAGACCTGTCAGCAAAACAGCCTTGCTAGTCTCTATGACACTGGACACCTCAGGACATACATCAATATTTTCAGACTATCAGTATAGTGGGGAAAGTAGAGAATTTGTATCAATATGAGGAAGAGTTCCAACTGCAACTGTGAAATTCTGGTATGTCACTACCCCTCTGAGCAATGTTTGCCACACCAGTAAAATGGCAATTATAATACTACCTACCCTACTCCACTGAACAGTTGTGAAAAAAATATAAGAAAAAGCACCTGATGAATATAAGCATGAAGTAAATACAAGTTTAAAATTAAAAATGTCTTGGGTGCCTGGGTGGCTCTGTGGGTTAAAGCCTCTGCCTTCCTCTCGGGTCATGATCTCGGGGTCCTGGGATCGGGCCCCATGTCGGGCTCTCTGCTCGGCTGGGAGCCTACTTCCCCCCTTCTCTCTGCCTGCCTCTCTGCCTACTTGTGATTTCTGTCTGTCAAATAAATAAAATCTTTTTTAAAAATTTTTCTTTAAATTAAAAATGTTTATAATATGTTCTGTCATTCAAATAGCATCAATATATTTTTTTTAACTCAGTAGTTTTAAAAACTGCCCTTCCCCACCCCCTGCACCCACGTATATTGAGAGACTAATGTACCACAAAAGCCCAACAGTGGAAACAATGAATTTGAAGCAGGTTTCCCCCACATGCATAGTTACATGTAGCCCTTTTTCAGATCTTTGATTGGATTCCTGGTGGCAGGCCTTGACATGGAGATTGGTGTGTTGGCAATCTATGTAGGCAGTGCTCCCTAGAGAGCCCAGGGAAAGGGTGGAGAACACCAGACGTGGAAGGTAAAGAGCCCAGCCAGATTCAAGCAAAGTCCTGAAGAGAACAGGTCTCTGACCACACAGGAGAGTCTGGGAAGGTGAGGTCCTCAGACCTATGCCCTCCCCCAATACAAGGGAACCAAACTTTCAAACTTCCTGATACTCCTCCCCACAACCCCACCTTCCTCCAAAGATCCTGACTTTCAGGTATTCAACATGTCAGTGTTTTATTTTACCCCTTCTGGGTTTTCTATATACTACTACTATATACTAAACTATTTTATATCCTGTTAACTTGCTTCTGGATTTTGTAATCTGCTGCTGTCATTCTTGTATCAGCTACACAGTTTGAAGCTTGTAACCTTGTTTTCACATAGGCTTTTTTTTTTTTAACATGGCTTTTTTTTTGTAAACTATTCTCATGCATTGAATTTTTTTTCAACAAACCTTTCCTTACCAACCCAAAGGGGAATTTCAAGTCCTTATTTCTCTAGATTCCTAAGGCAGGTGAAAACGTGACCATTTCCTGACACTCTCTTCCTGAGCTTCCGGATTCTTCTTGTCCTCCTCAAAAGACTCATTAGTGTTCTTCATAGACTCCTTATCTCCTTTCCTGTGCCTCAGGTTCTATGGAAGGCTCTCTCCATTTGCACTCCCTGAAACCTCCCTGAGTGCTCCCCACTAGCTCTGCATAGGTAGCTCACAGTCTGAGGCCCAGGCTGCCCTCCTGCCGTCCCCACTCATACACGGGGACCTCTCCTTCAACAGAAGAAGCACATAGGCACTCCAAACCCTCCAGGGCAGAACTGACATCACTAACATATATCCCTACACACACTCTACTGCAGCCTGGTTAATGGTATAATGAAAGTGCAAAGAAAGGGGAAAAAAAAGGCACTTTGCCCTGTTTTCTCCACGGCTACGCACTTCACATACCAGGCAGGAATAAATGCACTCTGTACCCTGGCTTAGACCAGCAAGGTCATCCCGTCTAGCTATGGCCCCAAAATAAACACGGTCTTTTTCATAAACCTGAACTTCCTAGCTAAACCAATTTCAGCCCCAAATTTTGCTATGCTGATGTATACAAGCATATCATAACCTTTGCAGATAGGATAATCATGTGAAAAAGTTGTGGTTTTTCTACCATGACTAAAGCGTACAATGAAGGTTACACTTGGTAACCTTATCAATTCTATGGCTTTCTTTTCCATTTAAATAACTGTGATTTTTATTTTGTAAGCCAGTTCTTCCGAAATCTGTCTTTCCTGCATTTGTTTCAAGTAACCTTCTTCAGAATTTTCTTGCTTAAATTCTTTTGTCTCTCAATCTTCCTTGGACAGTCCCATAACCTAGCAAATTAGGGACTCTGATCTCTTTTCTAATGACCTGAAACCACTCAGACACCAGTCCTAGCCATCCTTCCACCTACCATCAGTCTCCTCCTGACTTCCCTGTCTCTGGAGTGGCTCAGGCCTAAGGTAACAATCCACTAAAGGGTTTCCTTGCTTTTGATCCACCCCTCCTCCACATCCCTCTTACCTACCACCAGCCAGCTTTCTCAAGCACACATCTAACAGTACTTCTCCTTTTGTATCAGTCAGACTGTGAATTTGAATGGCAATTCTACCTAGCACCTAGGTAAAGGCATTCAGGAAAAATCTTTTGAATCAACTGACTAATTAAAACCTGTATTGGCAGGTACATGTTACTTAACCTATCTGCACAGCTATCTGCTCTTCTTTAAAATAAGGCCAAAAATAAATAAATAAATAAGGCCAGAAAAACAGATCCGACTGTTGACATGAAAGCAACATGAAACAGTCCATGACTTACCAAGTACATTACTCCTTTCCCAAATACTGTCTCCACCACTGCCCAACATCTACTCTACCCATTAATGATCTAATCACCCAAGATCAACCTTATGTCTGTTGGTGGACACTTAGGTTGCTTCTATATCTTGACTATTGTAAATAATGCAGCAGGTTGACTCTTTGGTTTTGGCTCAGGTCATGACCTCAGGGTCTTGAGATCAAGCCTTGTGTCAGGCTCCCTGCTCAGTGGGTAGTCTGCTTTTCCTCTCTCTTCCTCTGCCCCTCTCCCTGCCTGTGCACTCTCTGTCTCTAAAATAAATAAATAAATCTTAATTTAAAAAAAAGAAGAAAGGCCTTCACTGTAATCTACCAAGAATATATTCTTTCCTCTGTTAGCATTTTCTAGCTCTTTACCAAGCTTCAGTTTTGTTTTCATAGCATTTAGTGTCCTGGCATTAAGTTAGGAAGTAAGACACAGAGACAAATCCTGCACATTTCACTTATGTGTGAAGTCAAAAAAACAAAACAGAAACACATTCATAGATACAGAGAACAAGCAGTGATGAGGAGAGGAGAGGGGTGTGAGGGGAAGGGCAAAATAAATGAAGGGGATTAAGAGGTACAAACCTACAGTTACAAAATAAATAAATCATGGGGATGAAAAGTACAGCACAGGGAATATGGTCAATCATATTGTACTAACTTTGTGTGGTGACAGATGGCAGCTAGACCCACCAAGATGATCATTTCATAATGTATAAAAATATCCAATCACTATGTTGTACACCTGAAATTAACATTACATTATAGTCGAGACGCTGGGTGGCTCAGTGGGTTAAGCCTCTGCCTTCGGCTCAGGTCATGATCTCAGGGTCCTGGGATCGAGCCCCTCATCGGGCTCTCTGCTCGGCAGGAAGCCTGCTTCCCCTTCTCTCTCTCTGCCTGCCTCTCTGCCTACTTGTGATTTCTGTCTGTCAAATAAATAAATAAAATCTTTAAAAAAAAAATTACATTATAGTCAATTAAATCAATTTTTTAATTTAAAAAAAGCAGAGTTGCTCCTATGGGGGACAATGAAACCTGAGACAGCAGGCAAGGGTCTGTTAAGAAGAGAGCATGTGAGAGATAATGACAGCTTACACACGGCAGTGAAAGTGGAGCTAGAGAAAAAGTGTGTAAGATCTGGGATGGGTTCTGACGCAGAGCTAAAAGAATTTGTCTGGATATGGTTAGTTATGTAAGAGAAGCGTCAAAATGCCTGATGGGTTTGGGCCTCCAAAGCCAGTGAAGGAAGGTGCCACAAACTGGCCTGCAGCAGCCAGGAGAAAGCCCCACCCAACTACCTGAGGCTCCCCTAGTGCTGCACGTTCTTCCCCAACTTAGCCCCCAGACAGCAGTTTCCTTCACCACCACCCACAGCTCCTCTGCTTGGCCAACTCCCATGAGTATCTTCATGTATTCTGTGAAGTCATTCCTAAAGCTCCCAAATAATTATTCGTTCCCTGCTTTTGTTATTTGAGAAAACTTCACATATATTTCCATTTTAATGCTTCCCACTTTTTATTATTGAATCTTTTTTCTTTAAAGTTCTGTTTCCTCATCAGACCTTATACTCGACTGGAAGAATGATATTTTACAGTATTTTATGGTTCTTGGATCCTTGGGATAGAGTTTTACTAGATTCTAGCTTGACTAAGAGATAGCCATGTCCATTCATTTAAGTACGGTCTAGTTCAATTACTAAGAAAAAGTTTAATCAAACAAACATACATTTTTAAAACACTGTATTTTCATAATAACGTGTTAGTCCATATGGGCTAGAGCATATTGGCCTTTTGACATTAGAGGACTTTTCCAAGGGTTTTATTTTTATCGGAATAAGATGTGATACAAGATTCCCTGAGAACTCATGTGTCATGGATGGCCCCAATGACTTATAAGCTCTTTGGGTACATTTAACATCCACCAATGTCCCCAAAACAGTTGGCTCAACAGCAGGCACACGGTATCATTTGATGAACATTTGTATACAGATATACATAGTAGAAAGGCTTTATAAAGAAATGCATGAGATGGACAACAAAGTAAAGGACAGAAGTAGGAATGAGACTACAACTTAGTAGTACAGAGGCCTTGGAAAAGGAGGAACAGAAGAGAAAGCAATTAAAAATCTACATGGGGGCGCGCCTCGGTGGTTCAGTGGGTTAAGGCCTCTGCCTTTGGCTCCGGTCATGATCTCAGAGTCCTGGGATCGAGCCCCGCATCCGGCTCTCCGCTCAGCAGGAAGCCTGCTTCCCTCTCTCTCTCTGCCTGCTTCTTTGCCTACTTGTGATCTCTGTCAAATAAATAAATAAAATCTTTAAAAAAGAAAAAAAAATCTACATGGAATTAAAAATGTTCCATGCCCATGCTAGGGAACTTCTGCAGTCAGCCAGTGCCTTATGGTCAGTAACAATATCACTCTATTTAGGTTATAAACAGAGTCCAGCTTTATAAACATGAAACTCCTTGTCCTCTAGTCTAAACACACTCTGGACTAATATTAGGAAACAGAACTCAAAATCCTAATTTCACAGGGGTTTTAAACAACTACACAGATAGAGATAAAGAGAGAAAACATCACAAAGTCCCTCCTCCTCTTGCCCTTGAGTCCATGGCCCCATAACAATCCAGTCCCTTAAAGTAGGAATCCAGACTCATCTTAGATCTTTTTTCTCACCCTCATACATTAAATCGATCACTAAGACTTTCTCAAATCTATCCAATTCTATCCATTCCAATAATCGGAATACTGATAAGGTCTCACCCTTAGCTCTAGGTTTGTTTCCACAAATCTACCCTCTACTTTGACAGTAGAACAATCCAACCAAAAGGCAATCTGACATCTAACCCCCACTTACAAACATTGGTTGTTCTCAATACCTACAACAGCAATTTTAAAACTCTGTTCCTGGAGGAGTCTTCACAACTGGCTCCTTGCTGCCTCCAGCCTCAGCCCTCTGCACTGCATGCCTCCAAAACATGTTTTATTCCCCACCTAAAATCCTGCTTTTAATTCCCTACCTTTGAAAATCCCCCACAGGAAAACCTCCCAGAGGTAGGATTAACTGTCATTTTTCTGCCCACCTATTGTTCCCTGTGCACCTTTCTACTATCTCAGTTAACATACCAAATTTAAATGATCTGTTTATATATTTGACTACCTACCAGATTATAAATTTACCTTTTGAAGCCTCAAAGCCTAGAAAAATGCCTCACACTTGAAAGGCAGGAATAAATGTTTGATAACTGACTAAATTAACAGATATAAATGCATCATTTTTATACACTGCATGTCCCTCTTACAGCAGAGAAAACTGTTAAATACAAAACTAAAGATTCCTCGGGGCACCTGGGTGGCTCAGTGGGTTAAAACCTCTGCCTTCGGCTCAGGTCATGATCCCAGAGTCCTGGGATCGAGCCCCGCATCGGGCTCTCTGCTCGCTGGGGAGCCTGCTTCCTCCTCTCTCTCTCTCTGCCTACTTGTGATCTCTGTCTGTCAAGTGAATAAATAAAATCTTAAAAAAAAAAACTAAAGATTCCTCAATTTGTTTTTCAAAATGTATATAATCTTAACTGAATTTCCTTAATAAATCACTCATAAGTATACCAAAATAAAGATATAAAGTAAAGTCAGTATGATAAACTATGGTTAAGAAAAAACTCTTACTTTACAGATAAATACAGAACACCAGCATGCTAAATCTTAATGCATACAAGAAAGAAGAGGAAAGAACCAAAATTTATTAAGAGTATATTCAACATACACAGTTTGTATTCAACTGTGTTAATACTTTAAGTACACTATTTGAGCAACAACTCTGAGATATCTATCTTCAGTGAACCTCAGAGAAGTTAACAGATTTACCTAAAATTACCAGTCTAGTAGACAAAAGAACCAGAATTCCTAAACCCAGGTCTTGAAATTCAAACTCTACACTGTTTTTACTAGTTCTATAAGCCATTCTGCAAAACCTCTGTCCCCACATTGATCACCAAGGTACAACAAGCCAGTCTGGAAGGCTTTGCCCATTATCCCCTTCCTTGGCTACAGCTCCCATGAACACGCTGCCCACATTTCCCACTCATTCAAGAAGTACAACTTTCCAGACAGAAAAGATCAAAACTGCTATAAGCGGCTCTGTTACCCTGCTAGAGCCTCAGGCTGTTTCCAGCACTTCTTAGGTCAAGTAAGAATTCTAAGGAGGAAGTGTTTTCTTCCACATTCATTAGCATTTTTCCAGTATTCCTCTCACAGAAGCATGATCATGGACAAGTCTGATGTGAAAGCACATGATTATCCATGACTCACAGCAAATGAGCACTTACTGAAGATAGGACTGCCAGTTCACTTTATTCGCGCGGACCTCTGCAGCCTTGGCGGCAATAATGTTTGTCGGAACAGCAGCATCTACGGCACCTCGGATATCCATTTTGGTCATCTAGATTTTATGATCTGAGATGTTTTTCAACAGATCTTCAGTTCTGATGCAAGATGAAGTCAGAATACCAGATGTTACCATTTTTTAACAGCCACTATTATCATTGCTGTTATAATTAATATCATCATTATCTTACACTCCCCAGACAACCATTCAACTCAAATATTGAATATCCTAAATATTAAATATTATTATTATATTTCAGATCTTGCCCAATTTAAGAGTGTTGCCTAAAGATTTTTTCATTTCCAAGAAAAGTTTTTAATCATTGAGTCTAGTCTTGCAGTAAATTTTTCAAAGGAACTCTTAAAGATACTGACATCAGAAATCATCCTTTAATAAAGCAGGCATACAGTTTAAATGTATGCAACTGGGATCATACTTCCTTCTGACAGAAAAAATAACTTGCAGAGATAAAACCAATTATTTCATTTACATTTACTAAACATCATTTTTAAGTGACATATATGAAAAACCCACAAGTACCTTCTAAGATGACTCATTCAAATTAAAAACCCCAAACTGGGAATGTCATTTCTTCAAAGACAGAACTTTCTTTTTTCAACCAATTTCACAGTATTTTCATAACCAATTTTAGGAGAAAGTTTTGGAACGAATACCAACTACAGTTTAGGTACAACTGACAATGGAGTCTGGTGTTATAACAAGAACCTACAAAATGAGCTTTCATGTAATTCTCACTTCTAAATTCACTAGTAAACGCTTAAGCCTTATTTTATCTCAATACAAAATATGTAGATTCTGATTCACAAAATGTTAAATTCACGCCATGGCCACAAAGAAACTAAAGCCATACCCAAAATTCTATTCTACAATCCCAATGACCTTAGTCAGTTTGGAACTTAATCTCTGCATCTGAGGATTTGCTGCCTAAACAATCAAAAGCAATACACACAGGTACGGCGGAGATAAAACTGGCTCTGTCCGGGTCAGGCTGGAACCCTGGTTCACCCAAGCGGACTCGGCCCGGCAGCCTCTCCTGGCGTAGGTGAAAGTACCTCATTACCGTCCTCTAAATCCCTGAACAACTCGAATTTTCAGCAGGCCAAGGCCTGCCCCAAACCTGGGGAAAGTACACTTACCTTTCCTCCCCCTCCCCCCCTGCTTCTCTGCGGTGGAGGAGCTCCAGTTCCGTAAACCTACTGGAGGACTGAAAGGAAAGAAATCTGGAGACCCAGGCGAGAGGAGAGCAGAAGGCACCTGCGCAGCGAGAAACCAGCGCGCGCGAGGGAAGGTGGGGAAGACGCAGGGGTCGCCTCACTTGGGCTGCGGCAGGCGACAAAACGCGAGTGCGGCCTTACTTCGCGAACCCTGGGGACCCCACAACTCACCCAAAGGCGGCGGGGACGATGCACGGGTTCAGGCTGTCGGGGCCACAGCCCGGCTGGGGCGCCTGAAACAGCGTCGAGTCGGCGTCTCCTGCCCGGTAAAGAGGCCTGAGAGGCGGAGCGAGCCACAGACCCCGGGAAGTGCAGAGATTCCCGCACCCAGGAGACGTTGCGGGCGGCACAGGCAGAAGGAAGCAGGAGCGGCCGCCTTAGAATGACAGGAGGGTCGGTCACATGACCAGAGACACGTGACAGCCCGGAAGCCGGAAGCCGGGAAGATCCAAAACAGCTCGCCGAGCCTCATAGCTCTTAGAAGGGTCTTGTACACGGAGGGGAGCTAGTGTTCAGGCGACTGGCGATGGAAACTCCGGAGGGACGTAGAATTTAAGCCCAGGCTGTCCCGTCAGGAGGGAGGGGAACAGGATGGGTACGTAGGGACCACCACCCCAAAACCCAGAGCCCCGCTTGGGGGCAGCCGGCGTCCCCACCCCAAGGCCGAGTCAGGCCAAACTTTGTATCTCTTAACCGTCATTCTTTTGAAGTGTTTGATTTAACGTTTTTTAAATAGATTGACTTCCATGTAGATTTAACAGCTCAATGTAATAGGCGTTCTTACTCTGATGTTAAATATGAAATTGATCCTGCAACGTGGATCACAAGAGTTATCTTGCCCTCGGTTTCAGGTTTAGCAAATTATGCTTCATGTAGTATTTGCAATTACATTTTAAAAAGTTTTCGTGTTGGGCGCCTGGGTGGCTCAGTGGGTTAAAGCCTCTGCCTTCACCTCAGGTCATGATCCTAGGGTCCTGGGATCCAGCCCGCATCTGGCTCTGTTCAGCGAGGAGCCTGCTTACCGCTCCGCCCCCACCGCCTCCCTTTCTGCCTACTTGTGATCTCTGTATGTCAAATAAATAAATAAATAAGTTTTCGTGTTTAGTGAAAATGCAAATTTGACAACCCTGCCTTAAGCCCAAGTTGCCCCAGTCCAGGCCTCAGCTATCTATCCTCCTTGTCTTAAGATAATAATGAGTGATATTACTCAATACTACAACTAGTGGACAGTCGGGTATATGTAACAGCATGTTTTTGCTAATCAGCACTGAGAGGGATTTATAAGTAGAACCAACACATTTCTACTAAAAATGTTACATTTCAGTCAAGTTTTAAACACTTATGAGTAAACACATAGTGTGTAATTGTTTTTCCTATTGCTGTTTTAACAAATTACCACAAATTCATTCTTTTATAGTTCTTGAGGTCAGAAGCCTAACATGGGTCTCAATCCATTTCCCTGCGATCTCCAGTTTCTAGAAGATGCCTGCATTCCTTGGCTCATGTCCCCCTTCCTCTATCTTCAAAGCCAGCAACATCACAGCGTGAGTGTGTGCCCTTTCCCTTTCTCTTTTTCTTCTTCTATTACCCCTCGGCCTGAATCCCCCCCCACCCCGCCCACCTTCTCTCCACACAGCTGAGAAGCCTTCTCTGATTTTATGGCTTCATGTGATTAGATTGGGTCCACCCGGATAATGCAAGCAACTCTCTCCATCTCTAGGTCCTTAACCTTAACCACATATGTAACCCTGTTTCCCTTCTGCCATGTAAGTTAACATATTCACAGGTCCCAGAGGTTATAACATAGACATCTTTGAGGAAACATTATTCTGCCCATCACAAATATAGAGTGAAGGATCCACACTAGTGAAACTGGTTGAGTAAACATACAGAAGGGCCCTACGTGATATCTACATTATATTTCTAAAGTAATTTTTTTTAAACTTGACCTAATACTGCAAAATGTTAACCTTTTTTTTGAAGATTTTATTTATTTATTTGTTAAAGCACAAGCAGGGGAAGTGGCAGACAGAGGGAGAAGCAGGCTCTCAGCTGAGCAGGGAGCCCGATGTGGGGCTTAATCCCAGGACCCTGGGATCATGACCTGAGTCAAAGGCAAATGCTTAACCAACTGAGCCACCTAGGTACCCCAAATGTTAACCTTTTTAAATCTAAATAATGTACATGGATATTCCTTATGTTCTTTTTATTTGAAATTTTCTTTTAATAAATTTGATGTTATGGATTGAGTACACTTATATGTGAAATTCTAGCCCAAATTAATGTAGGACTTGCTTAACTAAGAAAACTGTAGAATTAGAATCAAAAAAAGATTGCAGATGCTAACCACAATAATAGCTTGGTAAAAAAATAAATTCTTTGTTAACAAAGCTATAGGTCACAAAACTGTTTCTTTTAACTATATTTTTTTATTTTATTTATTTATTTGATAGACAGAGATCACAAGTAGGCAGAGAGGCAGGCAGAGAGAGAGGAAGGGAAGCAGGCTCCCTGCTGAGCAGAAAGCCTGATGCAGGGCTCAATCCCAGGACCCTGGGATCATGACCTGAGGTGAAGGCAGAGGCTTTAACCCACTGAGCCACCAACGTGCCCCACTAACTATAATATTTTAAACTTGCTATATGTTTCAGAGTTTCTGGTAGTGGGAAAGTAACCCCCTCAGGCGTGGGACTTTTGGACTTACAGCAAAGACATGTGATCACATGTTGCTGGCATTTGGTTTACAGTGACTAGAGATAGTAAGTGTTGGGGAAGGATACCAGCTCAATACCACACACAAGACATTTTCTAGCCAAAAATGTCAGCAGCACTCCTATGGAGAAAGCGAGATGATGACTACCTCTACCTGATCAATCTGTAATTCCAAACATGAACGCATATTCTAGGCTGTGGTGAGAATACATGGCCTTACCATTACAGAATGACATCATTGTGGTGCATCTGAACACTAAGAGGCATTGCCAGAAAGAACAGCATAAATATCTACTCAAATGTTACATGTGCACACACCATAACTAAGCAATCAAACTTGCAGGAATCTCTGTTAGTACACCTTCAGCATAAGGGAGTGAAGATAACTGTACAAGGATTTTCAGGGCAATATTTCATTATAATAGCAAAAAGAAATAGAAAACTCTATTTGTCAGGTCAGACTGCCATAACAAAATGCCACAGATTGAGCGGCTTAAACAACAGGACTTTATTTCTCCCAATTCTAGAGGTTGGAAGTCCAAGATCAAGGTGCTGGCTATTTCAGTTAGTGATGAGGTTCCCTCCTGGCTAATAGATAGCCACCTTCTCACTGTTTCCTCCCATGATGGAGATAGAGAGAGAGAGAGTGCACACATTTACAATTCACAAGGTATTAGTTATTTTTTATTATTATTAAATGCCAGAACTGGTGAACTTTACCTTCTTGGGTGCAGGGATATTTTTTTTTATATTTTTTATTCCTATAAATATTCTTGGGTTTTGTTCCAGAACATGCTTCTATTACCCACAGTTTAATCATTTGGGGTCTTGCTTTTAAGCTTTGTTAGGCAGAACTAAAGCAATTTGTTATCTAGGATTAATTTTCCCCAATACTGAAGCAAAACCCTCTGAGTTCTGAAATACCCAATACCTTGTGAGTTGTAAGTGTTCCCACTTTGAGGACAGATGCTAATCCCAGCCTTTTATAAGCTACAAGGATTGTTTCTTCTATCCTTTGGGTATTTCTTTCCCCAGCCTCAACTAGTCTCCTTACACAAGTACAATGATCAGTACTCAGCTGAACATTCAAGAGGGACCCTGTGAAGATCCCCAAAGTCTCGCTCTATGCAGCTCTTCCTCACCAGTACTCAGCCCTAGGAACTCTACCTGCCATGGCCTCTCCAAACCCCCTGCTCCATCACCTCATCTCAGGGAGACCACCATTCCATACTTGGGCCCCCACCCCTAAGTCAGAGCCTGAAAACTCTCTCAAAGCAGTAAGCCAGGGCATCCATAGGACTCACTTCATTTGTTTCCTGTCTTTGGGGGATTGGTTCCCTTCATCGCTGACATCCAATGTCTTGAGTACTGGGTTGTTTTTTGTTTTTTGTTTTTTCATATACGTAGTCGAGTTTTTAGTTGCTTTGGTTGGAAGGGTAAATTCATCCAGTCATTCTGCCTTGGAGAGAAGCAAAAGTCTGGGTGTTTCCTTTTGAAAGCAAATATAAGGGCTTTCATAAAAAGAGGAGAAGCATGAAGTAATCATGTACTAATAAAAAAAAATGTGAAACAAAGGTAATATTATTTTCTCAAATTAGCAAAATATTTCTTGGTTTATTTCCAGCCTGAGAGGTAAATGATAAGTTAAGCTTTCATCAAAATGTTTTCAGTTCCTTTCTTCTTAAAGTGACCCTCTTTTGAAAAACATTTGACAAAGTACAACATCCAGTCATAATAATATCCCCCAACAAAGTAAGTCTAGACAGAACATATCTCAACATAATAATGGCCATATATGAAAAACATACAGTAAACATCATACTCAATGGGGGAAAACAGAACTTTCCCCCTCACATCAGAAATAAGACAAGGATATCCACTTGCACCACTTGTATTCAACATAGTTCTGGAAGTCCTTGCCACAGTGGTCAGACAACAAAAATAAAAGGCATCCAAATCAGTAAGAAAGAAGTCAAAGTTTCACTATTTACAGATGGCATGATACATGATATTCAATAAGGTTGCAAGATATAAAATCAATGTGCAGAA
This sequence comes from Lontra canadensis, assembly GCF_010015895.1. Classification (NCBI taxonomy): domain Eukaryota; kingdom Metazoa; phylum Chordata; class Mammalia; order Carnivora; family Mustelidae; genus Lontra; species Lontra canadensis. The sequence continues at coordinate 1,205,927 of NW_022631171.1, forward strand.
ATGTTACATTTCCATATACTAATAAGCAGCAGGAAGAAAAATTAAGAGAACAATCCCATTTACAACTGTACCAAAAATAATAAGGTATCTAGGAATAAACCTAACCAAAGAGGTAAAAGACCCATACTCTAAAAACTATAAAACATTAATAAGAGAAGTTGAAGATGACACAAGGAAATGTTCGTGGATTGGAAGAATAAATATTGCTAAAATGTCCATACTCCCAAAGAAATCAATGCATTTAATCCAATCCCTATCAAAATACCAACAGCATTTTTCACAGAGCTAGAGAAAACAATCCTAAAATTTGTATGGAACCACAAAGACTCCAAATAACCAAAGAAATCTTGAAAAAGTAAAGCAAAGCTGGAAGCATCCCAATTCCAGACTTCAAGTTATATTATGAAGCTATAGTAATCAAAACAGTATGGTACTGGCAAAAAACAGACACGTAGATCCATGGAACAAAATAGAAAACGCAGAAATAAACCCATGATTATATGGTCAATTAATCTTCAACAAAGCAGGAAAGAGTATCCAATGGGAAAAAGACAGTCTCTTCACCAAATGGTGTTGGGAAGACAGACAGCAACAAGCAAAAGAATGAAACTAGACCGACCACTTTCTTACCCTGCACACAAAAATAATCTCAAAACTGATTAAAGAATTGAAACCAAAAAAATTCTAGAAGAGAGCACAGGCATTAATGTCTTTGACATTAGCTGGAACAGCATTTTTCTAGATATGTCTCCTGAGGCAAGGGAAATAAAAGCAAAAATAAACTATTGGGACTGCCTGAAAATAAAAACCTTCTGCACAGCAAAGGAAATAATCAACAAAACTAAAAGGCAACCTATGACATGGGAGAAAATATTCGCAAATGACATACCCAATGAAGGGTTAGTATCCAAAATCTATAAAGAACCATTCAAACTCAAGACCCAAAAAACAAATAATCCAATTAAAAATTGGGTAGAAAACAGGAACAGATATTTCTCCAAAGAAGACATCCAGAGAAATACATGAAAAGATGCTCAACATCACTCCTCATCAGAGAAATGAAAATCAAAACTACAATGAGGTAACACTTCATGACTGGCAGAACTGCTAAAATCAACAACACAAGGCATAACAGTTGTTAGATGTGGAGAAAGGGGAACACTCTTACATTGTTGGTGGGAATGCAAACTGGTGCAGATAATGTGGAAACAGTATAGACCTTCCTTAAAAATAGAACTACCCTACAATCGAGCAATTGCACTACTGAGTACCCCAAAATACAAAAACACTAATTCAAAGGGATACATGCACCCAAATGTTTATAGCAGTATTATTTACAATGGCCAAGATATTGAAAGAACCAGTTTCCATCCATAGATGAATGGATAAAGAAGATGTGAGAGATCTCTCTCTCTCTCTCTCTCTCACACACACACACACACACACACACGTACACACACATATTAGTCAGCCATAAAAAAGGAAATTTGCCATTTACAACAACATTTATGGAGCCAGAAAGTATAATGCTAAGCAAAATAAGTCACAGAAAGATAAATACCATATAATTTCCCTCTTATGTGGAATTTAAGGAACAAAACAAATGAGCAAAGGCAAAAAAAAAGAAGAAGAAGAAGAAATAAAAAGAAGCATGAGAGAAAGAGAGACTAACCAAGAAGCAGAGTCTTAACTCTAGAGAATAAACTGGTGGTTGCCAGAGGGGACAGGTGATGGTTGGCAGAAGGATGGATGAAATAGGGGATGGGGATTAAGGAGTGCACTTGTTGTGATGAGCACTGGGTCATGTATGGAAGTGTTGAATCACTATATTGTACACATGAAACTAATATAACACTGTATATTAACTATACTGGAATTTAAATAGATAGATGATAGATAGATAGATAGAAATTTTAAATAGTTAATACCAATAAAAAATATGGTCCTCCTTTGGTTCTCCAACATCCTGAGTTTCCTGATGTCATCATTATCTTTATTCCTCACTTATAAGGGAACTAGTTTCCACTATTGAGATATAAAATATAGATCTCCACATATTGCATGGAGCGCTGGGTGTGGTGCGTAAACAATGAATGCTGCAACACTGAAAAGAAATAAAATAAAATGAAAAAAATATAGATCTCAGTGCTTCTGACATTGGAAGAAATGCTCTTGCAATTCATGTCATCATGGGTGCCTAAAGGACAAAGATTGGGTGTAGAATTCTGGAATTTAAGCAATGTAATATTGTAAGTCATGAGATGGCAAGAATTTCTGAGAAAAACAAGGATTTGAACTACACATCTGAAAAAAAAATCAAAATCTTCCCTTATCACTTTTGTTAATAACCTTAGTTATTGAATATGGGTTGTTATGCGAATAAAAATGAACTAGGATAAAATCGGAATGTATTCTATACTACACCCACGGTTTCATATATACTATCCATGTAAAGTTTCTCTTTGTAAGTTGGTTTGAAAGCGGGACATAAACTATTCCCTCTTAATACCTACGAGCAAAATATATTTGATCAAAACTGATCTCTATTTTCTGAAGGCAGTCCTGGAGGTCTAGATACAATAGACCTGTTGGTGTCAGTAACATGACATGTTGAGTTTGAAATTCATATGGAAACCCAGGGAGAAATGTCAAGGAATCAGTTAAACAGATCTTTAGAAAGAAAGTTCAGGATGGAGTCTGGACTGGAGATGTGATGTGGGTATCATCAGTGTGGAAGACAAAATTCCAGTCTTGAGAATGGATGCAGTCAGCCAAGAGTAGGAAGTGAAGGAGGCTAAAGGCAGAATCCTGAGGACATAATGTTTATGGGGGGATCAGGAAGAGGAAAAATAATAATGAAAAGAAATGTTCAGATAGGTAGGAGGGGAAAAGTCTATGGAAGACTGACAACATTAGGGGACAGAAAGTTGCAAAGCAGAGGGACTGGCTTACTGTGTCAGATGCTATAATCAGGCCACATGAAGGAGGACAGAAAAGGGACCAAAATATGCCGTTACTAGTGACTCCTGGCATTGGTGACAGAAGTTTCAGGGCAGACTGAAGGATGATTACAGTTTTATAGAACTTTTTTTTAAAGATTTTATTCACTTAAGAGAGAGAGTGCAGGGGGAGGAGGAGGGGAGAAGCAGCCTCCCCACTGAGCAGAGAACGGGACACAGGGCTTGATCCCAGGATCGTGGCCTGAGCCGAAAGCAGATGCTTAACCCAGGTGCCCTAGGTTTTATAGAGCTTTTTAAAAGCTGAAGTTAACATGATCAAAGAGCAACTCATTTAACTTGTCTGTGATTAAATTCCAATAACCAATCTTTTAACTTCAAGGAGCTATCTGGACTATTAGCTCCCTAAAATTTTATGAAGATAACTTCTCACTACCATGAATTAAACTTACTTATTCACATGGATGGAACAGGAGGGATTATGCTAAGTGAAGTAAGTCAAGCAGAAAAAGGCAATTATCATGTGGTTTCATATATGGAACATAAGCAATAGCAGGGAGGACCACAGGGGAAGGGAGGGAAATCTGAAGGGGGAGAAATCAGAGAGGGAGACAAACCATGAGAGACTATGGACCTGGGGAAACAAACTGAGGGTTTCAGAGGGGAGAGGGTTTAGGGGATGGGGTAACAGGGTGATCTGTATTAAGGAGGGCACATGTTGTGATGAGCACTGGGTGTTACATGCAACTAATGAATCATTGAACACTACATCAAAAACTAATCATGTACTATACGGTGGCTTACTGAACATAACCAAACACACACGCATTCACAGGCCAGGTTTCAAAGTAAACCAAGTGAAGAAATCAAGAAATTTTTCATTTTATTCATGCAGAATTTTTTTTTCCTGAGGCATCCAGATAAACAGGGTTTGCATTCACCCGCCCTAACACACATCTCCTCATTATCCTGTTAGCTCCAATGGTGAAAAGGAGCCCAGGGCTCAGGGCCAAATGCATGTCTTTATCTTCAAACTACTTTTTAAATATCATACTTCAAGATAGCACAAAAAATGAATGTTTAATGCCATTTTACAAAAAGGAGTTGAATGTCATTTGTAGACTTAGGAATTATTCAAAATACAGCACATACTGTATATAATTTTTGGTCAGAGTGAGGAAATAATAAAGAGAACTCTCATCATGGGTAATTTTCATATTTCAATTACTTAACCAAAAATTAAACTTGATAAAAATCAAGTAATTCAATTTAAAGTATTTTGATTATAATATCTTTGATTAACACATATAAACAAAGGACATAATAAGCTGGCATTTTCAACAAAAAGAAGTAAAAGCCATCCAAATCAGCAAAGAAGAAGTCAAACTCTCACTCTTTGCAGATGATATGATACTTTATGTGGAAAACCCAAAAGACTTCACTCCAAAACTGCTAGAACTCATATAGGAATTCAGTAAAGTGTCAGGATATAAAATCAATGCACAGAAGTCAGTCGCATTTCTATACAAGAACAACAAGACAGAAGAAAGAGAAATTAAGGAGTTGATCCCATTTACAATTGCACCCAAAACGATAAGATACCTAGGAATAAACCTAGCCAAAGAGGCAAAGAATCTGTACTCGGAAAACTATAAAGTACTCATGAAGGAAATGGAGGAAGACACAAAGAAATGGAAAAATGTTCCATGCTCATGGATTGCAAGAACAAATATTGTGAAAATGTCTATGCTACCTAGAGCAATCTACACATTTAATGCAATCCTTATCAAAATACCATCAACTTTTTTCAAGGAAATGAAACAAATAATCCTAAAATTTATATGGAACCAGAAAAGACCCCAAATAGCTAGAGGAATGTTGAAAAAGAAAACCAAAGTTGGCGGCATCACAATTCCAGACTTCAAGCTCTATTACAAAACTGTAATCATCAAGACAGTATGGTACTGGCACAAAAACAAACACATAGATCAATGGAACAGAATAGAGAGCCCAGAAATGGACCCTCAACTCTATAGTCAACTGATCTTCGACAAAGCGGGAAAGAATGTCCAATGGAAAAAAGACAGTCTCTCCTACGAATGGTATTGAGAAAATTGGACAGCCACATGCAGAAGAATGAAACTGGACCATTTCCTTACACCACATGCAAAAATAGACTCAAAATGGATGAAAGACCTCAATGTGAGACAGGAATCCATCAAAATCCTTGAGGAGAACACAGCTGGCAGCAACCTCTTCCTAGAAACATTGCCAAAGGCAAGGGAAGCAAGGGCAAAATGAACTATTGGGACTTCATGAATATCAAAAGCTTTTGCACAGCAAAGGAAACAGTCAAAAAACCAAAAGACAGCTGACAGAATGGGAGAAGACATTTGCAAACAACATGTCAGATAAAGGGCTAGTATCCAAAATCTATAAAGAACTCATCAAACTCAACACCCAAAGAACAAATAATCCAACCAAGAAATGGGCAGAAGACATAAACAGACATTTCTACAAAGAAGACATACAAATGGCCAACAGACACATGAAAAAGTGCTCCACATCACTCTGCATCAGGGAAATACAAATCAAAACCACAATGAGATACCACCTCACACCAGTCAGAATGGCTGAAATTTTTTTTTATTTCTTTTCAGCGTAACAGTATTCATTGTTTTTGCACCACACCCAGTGCTCCATGCAATCCGTGCCCTCCTAGTACCCACCACCTGGTTTCCCCAACCTCCCACCCTCTGCCCCTTCAAAACCCTCAGATTGTTTTTCAGAGTCCATAGTCTCTCATGGTTCACCTCCCCTTCCAATTTCCCTCAACTCCCTTCTCCTCTCCATCTCCCCTTGTCCTCCATGCTATTTGTTATGCTCCACAAATAAGTGAAACCATATGATAATTGATTCTCTCTGCTTGACTTATTTCACTCAGCATAATCTCTTCCAGTCCTGTCCATGTTGCTACAGAAGTTGGGTATTCACCCTTTCTGATGGAGGCATAATACTCCATAGTGTATACGGACCACATCTTTCTTATCCGTTCGTCCATTGAAGGGCATCTTGGTTCTTTCCACAGTTTGGCGACTGTGGCCATTGCAAAATGGCTAAAATTAACAAGTCAGGAAACAACAGATGTTGGCAACGATGCAGAGAAAGGGGAACCCTCCTACACTGTCAGTGGGAATGCGAGGTAGTGAAGCTATGCTGGAAGACAGTATGGAGCTTCCTCAAAAAGTTTAAAATAGAGCTACTCTACGACCCAGGAATGGCACTACTGGGTATTTACCCTACAGATACAAATGTAGTGATCCGAAGGGGCATGTGCACCCAAATGTTTATAGCAGCAATGTCCACAATAGCCAAACTATGGAAAGAACCTAGATGTCCATCAACAGATGAATGGATAAAGAAGATGTGGTATATATATACAATGGAATGTTATGTTGCCACCAAAAAAACAAAATCCTGCCATTTGCAATGACATGGATGGAACTAGAGGGTATTATGCTAAGCAAAATAAGTCAATCAGAGAAAGATAATTATCATATGATATCTCTGATATGAGGAATTTGAGAGGCAGGGCAGGGGGTTGTGGCAGGTAGGGAGGGAAAAAATGAAACAAGATGAGACCGGGGAGGGAGCCAAACCATAAGAGACTCTTAATCTCAGAAAACAAACTGAGGGTTGCTGGGGGATTGTGGGGTAGAGATAGGGTGGCTGGGTGATGGACATTGGGGAAGGTATGTGCTATGGTGAGTGCTGTGAATTATGTGAGACTGATGATTCACAGATCTGTACCCCCAAAGCAAATAATATATTGTATATTAATAAAAAAAATAAGTTGTAATTTTTACAAATAGATGAAAACACTAGTTTTCTTCATTGTAAAGCTGAAAGGAGATAGAAGGAAATATTATTCTATTATAACTTTCTTGTAAGTTGAGTCTGAAAATATCTAAGTTTCATATCAATGTGTCAAGAATACAGATGATGAGAAGAATAAATTAAGAGTGAATTTATTTTTATTCTGGGGGGAAAAACATTAAAAACTCAGATGTAACAAGTTAAACCACTGGTATAAAATTGATTTATATAATTATTGTTATGGGCCAAATTATGTCCTTACCCCCAAATTTCATATGGTGAAGTCCCAATCCCTCCTCAGAATGTGACTGTATTTGGAGGTGAGGTCTTTAAAAACATTATTAAGTTAAAATGAAGCCCTTAGGGTGCCCCAATGCAATTAACTGGTGTCCTTATTAAAAAAGAGAGAGAGAGAGATTAGGATAGAAGCATTCATGAAGAATATGCACCACCTCCCTATTAGCTGTAGAACAAAATCCAGACTTCCTGGTCTAGCATTCAATGCTCCCTGCAATATGGACCCAACATCATTTCTTCCCTTGGGCTCTAATCCAGCTGTTATCACAAGCTGCACCAGACCAGATGAGTTTTGTGTCTTCTCCTTCACTCCATCTCTCTTCTTGTACCAGGAATGCCCTCTTGTCTCTCCTCCACTAATCACCCACATTCATGAATCAAGGCCCAGGCCATGACTTACCTATAACACTATCTGTATCATTCAGTTGCTACTTAATCTAAAACTTAAGTTTTAAATTTTTAAGTTGGATTGCATACTGACTTTGAGTAGCTTTTTCTCCAAATATATCTTTTTTTAAACTAAACTATTAGACCTAAATTTCCACTGATTCCTTCCACATATTGATGATTCCTTCCCTAGTAATTGTCTCCTTTTTAATCATTTCCTATATTTCTAGACCTGTGCTCTCAGTGGAAACTGAGAGATAATATTGTCTTCAAGGTGTCAAAATGGTCCTTGAGGTTGAGAAACCCATAGACTTTACAATGGTCTGTGACCCACAATGGCTCAACCCTACCCGCCAAAATTTCCTTAAATGTTTAACTTCTCTTGTTAGGGAGAAACCAAATTCACTTTAAAATTTGGTTTACTCTGCCTTCAGCTCAGGTCATGATCCCAGGGTCCTGGGATCAAGCCCTACATCCGGCTCTCTGCTCAGCAGGGAGCCTGCTTTCCTTCCTCTCTCTGCCTGCCTCTCTGCCTAATTGTGATCTGTCAAATAAATAAATAAAATCTTTAAAAATAAAATAAGATTTGGTTTAATTTTTTTTCTCTTCTGGACCAGGCAAAAATGGAGAAAACGTTGAGAAGCACTGCTTGAGTCTAAGAAAAAGATTTCTGGCAGTGTTAGTTCCCCAGGACTGCTGTAACAATTTTGTCACAAACTTGGGGGCTGACTAAAAAACCCGAGAAGTTTCAGAAATGTATTATTTCTCAGTTCTGGAGGCCAGAAGTCTAAAATCAAGGTAACAGCAGGACTATGCTCCCTCCCAAGGGTCTGGGATAGAATTCAATCCTTGCCTCTTCCAGCTTCCGGTACCTATAGCATTCCAATCTCCACCTCCTTGGTCATGATGCTGCTTCCACCTCCATGCTTTATGAGGGCCTTGTCATTGGATTTTGGATTTAGGGCAATTGAAAGATGATCTCTTCATCTCAAGATCCTTAACTTAATTACAACTGCAAAGACCTCTTCCAAACAAGGAAACATTCACAGATTCCTAGGAGTTGATGGAGACATATCTTTTAGGGACCACCAATCGGTCACTACCCTGAAAAATACAGATCCTAATTATAGGAAGACAAAGGGTAGGAAACAGAGTGTGGCCAAGTGCTGCCTGGATGGCTGCCTGATTCCCTGACTTGTTAGGAACTATGTATCAGCCAGTTGGTCCTCAGCAGTGTGTAATATAATATGCTGTTGTTAAAGGAGGCCGTTAGACCCCAATGGCAGTAATGCCTGGGTAGCCTACATAAACAAACCTAAACCTAAGCCAGAGTTAATTCCTGTAAATGCACTTGTATTCCAGAAAACAAAATTTAAGAGCAACCAACCACAGGGCACCTGGGTGGCTCAGTTGGTCGAGCATCTGCCTTTGGTTCTGATGATGATCCTGGGGTCCTTGGATTGAGTCCCGAGTCTGCTTCTCCCTCTCCTTCTGCCTCTACTTCTCCGCCCCCCCAGCCCAACACCGTCTTTGCTCTCTCTCTCCCCGACCCCACTCTCTTCTCTCTCTTTCTCTCTCTCTCTCTCGCTCTCAAAATAAATAAATAAAATATTTTTTAAAAAGAGCAACCAGGGGTGCCTGGGTGGCTCAGTGGGTTAAAAAGAGCAACCAATCCCAAGCAGCCAACTAGGTTTTCTTAAATGAAGCACTTTCTTAAGCTGTGGCCAGTCAAATAATCCCCTTGCTTTCCTTCTGCATCTCCTCCGTAAAAGCCCTTTCCCCAACTCCTGTTCACAGAGTGCCCCTAATTACTTTTGGTTTGGCACTGCCTGATTTGAATCTGTGTTCTATTCTCAACATAAAATTGCTCAAACGAACTCTTCAAAGTTTTAATATGCCTCAGCTTGTCTTTTAAAAGTTCTGGTGTCAGCCATACACAAAGATAAACTTGAAATGGGTAAAACACCTCAACGTAAGGCAGGAATCTATCAAAATCCTAGAGGAGAACATAGGTAGTAATCTCTTCGACATCGGCCACAGCAACTTCTTTCAGGACATGTCTCCAAAGGCAAAGGAAACAAAGGGGAAAATGAATTTTTGGGACTTCATCAAGATCAAAAGCTTCCTTACAGCAAAGGGAACAGTCAACAAAACAAAGAGGCAACCCACGGAATGGGAGAAGATATTCGCAAATGACACTACAGACAAATGGGTTGATATCCAAGATACATAAAGAACTCCTCAAACACAACACTCAAAAAACAGATAATCACATCAAAACATGGGCAGAAGACATGAGCAGTTACTTCTCTGAAGAAGACATACAAATGGCTAATAGACACATGAAAAAATGTTTATCATCATTAGCCATCAGGGAAATTCAAATCAAAACCACACTGAGATACCACTTTACACCAGTTAGAATAGCCAAAATTAACAAGTCAGGAAACAACAAATGCTGGGGAGGATGTGGAAAAAGGGGAACCCTCTTACACTGTTGGTGGGAATGCAAGTTGGTGCAGCCACTTTGGAAAACAGTGTGGAGATTCCTTAAAAAATTAAAAATAGAGCTACTCTATGACCCTGCAATTGCACTACTGGGTATTTACCCCAAAGATACAGATGTAGTGAAAAGAAGGGCCATAGGTGCCCCAATGTTCATAGCAGCAATGGCCAAATCACCAAACTGTGGAAAAAAACAAGATGCCCTTCAACAGATGAATAGATAAAGAAGATATGGTTTGTATATACAATGGAATATTATGCCTCCATCAGAAAGGATGAATACCCAACTTTTGCATCAACATGGACAGGTCTGGAGGAGATTATGCTGAGTGAAATAAGTCAAGCAGAGAAAGCCAATTATCATATGGTTTCAATTACTTGTGAACATAAGGAATAACATGGAGGACATTAGGAGAAAGAAAGGAAAAGTGAGTCGGGGGAAATTGGAGGGGGAGGCGAACCATGAGAGACTGTGGACTCTGAGAAACAAACTGAAGGTTTTGGAAGGCAGGGGAGAGAGGGGATGGGTGAACCTGGTGGTAGGTATTAAGGAGGGCACGTATTGCATGGAGCACTGGGTGTGGAGCATAAACAATGAATCTTGGAACACTGAAAAAAATTAAATTTAATTTAAAAAAAAGTTCTGGCATCAGGAACAGGATCCAAAGAAGATCTTCGACCTTTCAGGGAGCTATTGGGCAAAGACACCTGCTGAGCTCACTGTTCCCACTTCTTTCTTTGAGGGTACAGAAAGTTTTGCTCACATCTGAGCTCTACAGCTTTTGCACTGTGAGCTCTCCAGCTTTGTTTGAGAATTTTTTCCTCCAGACTGGGTCTAAAGTTGGAGTTGGTCTGGCTTAAACTGGTCTGGGTTCATTATGAGGCCTCCCGTAGGTGAAATTCTCTTTTAATGGAAAAAGAGACAGAGCAAAACAAAAGGGGTTCCTCTAAGCCAAAGAGTCTGGAACTCCTCCAACTAGAATTCTCCCTAAGTATATATAGAAAAATTATGAGCCCAGAGCCTGTGTTTGTCTGAACAAGTGGATGAAACTTATCAAAGATAATCTTGAATTACATTGACCACAATGGGGAACTTTTAATCTAGATAAGATTATCCATTTATAAGATGCCATAGAGAAAAAGGCATTCCAATCCCAAATCTCCCCCCCAAAAAATGGGATACATCTTTTATTGATATGCAGAAGCTTCTAAGAGACTAAGTGAATTAGGAATGGCCTCTCAGAAATTTCCTTAAAAAACAAATGAAACATAAGTAATAACACGGGAGACATGGGGAGATGGAGAGGAGAAGGGAGTTGGGGAAATTGGAGGGGGAGATGAACCATGAGAGACTATGGACTCTGAAAAACAATCTGAGGGTTTTGGAGGGGTGAGGGGGTGGGAGGTTGGGTGAGCCTGCTGGTGGGTATTATGGAGGGCACACATTGCATGGAGCACTGGGTGTGGCACATAAACAATGAATTCTGGAACACTGAAAAGAATTTTTAAAAATAAAAATTTTTTTTTTAAGATTTTATTTATTTATTTATTTGTCAGAGAGAGAGAGGGAGAGAGAGCGAGCACAGGCAGACAGAATGGCAGGCAGAGGCAGAGGGAGAAGCAGGCTCCCTGATGAGCAAGGAGGCCGATGTGGGACTCAATCCCAGGACTCTGGGATCATGACCTGAGCCGAAGGCAGCTGCTTAACCAACTGAGCCACCCAGGCGTCCCAAAATAAAAATTTTTTTAAAAATGAAAAAAATCATACATTGTCTCCATAAATATTAATAAAAACCTTTAGGCAACAGAACGAGTAATCTTAATTTATTCCAACTGCAAGAAACGCAATTTGGATCCAACAGTTCTTTTAAAAACTAGTGAGTTTTGTATTATAACACTTGTCTCATGGATAAAATTTAAAAAGTGTCTGCTCTACATTTATTTATGTCTATATATGTGCTATAAATGTGTGACTTTTCTATCTCCAGATGGTATTGGCAAAATTAATTTGTAGAACTCTGTTTAATTGGCTTAAAGAAAAATAAAGCATTTACATAAATTAAGTATTCTCTCAGAAATATAGAAAATAACCCAAATGTTTTTTCAAGTTCACATGATCTGGCATAATCTGGGTATTTAAAAGCTAGTCTAAGTTTGGTTGGTTTAATTAAAACATTCATGTCTTCAGAGTTATCAACATTAAATATAATGCAGACACACAATTTCAGTTCTACCTAGGTTTACTAGTCAAATAAGCTGATATTATTGCTTTTGCAAAATATTTCAGCAAGAAAAATAACTTGAGATGATGGATAGCTGTTTGATACCTTGTGAAATTTTCAGGAGTAATCTCAACATCATTGTTTAGAACGAGTGAATTGAATAGATGTAAGTAGAAGTTTGTAAATGCACTTTTCAACAACAATTATGTTTTATGTTACATCTACTTAAAAGTAGTATCTCTCAAGAGTCTTAAATAAGAGGGCACCTGGGCATCTCAGTTGGGTAACCGTCTGGCTTTGACTCAGGTCATGCTCTCAAGGTCCTGGGATCAAGTCCCACATCAGGCTCTCTGCTCAGTGGGGAGTCTGCTTCTCCCTCTCCCTCTTCATGTCACTCTTATGTGCTCTCTCTCTCTCTCTGTCAAATAAATAAGTAAATAAATAAAGTCTTAAATATGTGCATATATATCAGATGGTCTCTCCTGAGCTGGGAAAATGAGAAACAAGACAAACAAGGAGATGAATAGCAAAAACCTTTCACAAACTGACATCACAGTTTTGTTTCACAGCAAAACAACTCAACCCTCATAGTGATTGAGGGTGACACTAATACTATTTTTGTGGTCAATCCATCATGTACAAGAAGATGGCCAAAAGGGGGAACTGTTAAAGTAATTAACCTAGGAGGCCATTAGACTGAGCTGCCTCTAATGCCTTGGTAGACCATGTGACCCAGAGTCAATTCCTATAAATGCACTTATACCACAGAAAATGATACTAAACAATCACAGCCACCTAGATTTCCTCAACATAGTCAACCGCCTAAGTTGTAGCCCATCAAATCATTTCCTTGCTCTGCTTCCACATCTGTTCTCTACAAGACTTTTCCCAAGCTCCTGTCAAGCACTTTCAGTTTGGTGCTGCCTGGTACAAACTGATAGTAACTCAAATAAGCTCTTGAAAATATTTATGTGCCTCAGTTTATCTTTTAACATTAGTAACTGAATGTGTTTTCCTCAAAATGCATGTGTTGAAGTCGTAAACTTCAAGTGATGGTATTTGGAAATGGGGCCTTCAGGAGGTAATTAGGGTTAGATGAGGTCATAGGGATGCCTTCATCATGGGATCAGTGTCTCCATAAGAAGAGACATCAGACACAAAGAAAGCCATCTGAGGACACAATGAGAAGGTAGCCGTCTACAAGCCAGAGAAAGGACTCTCGCCAGAACCCGACCATGGCAGCATCCTGTTCTCAGACATCTAGCCTCCAAAAGGATGAGAAATACATTTCTGATGATTAAGCCACACAGTCTATGGTATTTTGTTATGGGAGCCTAAGGTGATACTACACAATACCAATGAAGCCGCTCAATCCCACCACCAAAACAAAATATGATTAAACATCACTGGCAACAGAGACAAAAATTCCTGTGAACAGACAAAACACAAGAGCAAGCATGTTTCATTCCTCTCTCTCTCTCTCTCTCTCATCCCATTGGAGACACATCTGCAAAATTTGCCAGGCACTCCAATGTTGGGGGTAGGGGTCTGTTCTTCAGAGTTGCTCAGAGTCAAGTTGAGAAGCCCAGACGCAGACAGATGGTTTCAGTAAGTGGAATGACAGAGATACATCTCAAACTGCTCCATGCACCTGGAAGTGGAGGCTGATGCTGCAGCTCACAGAGAGGAGAGAGAGGTCTGGCATGCCATCTTACAACTGACACTTGTGCCCATCTTAGGCAAGACAGGCAAAGCACATTCCAGGCAAAAGAGAGAAAGACGGATTCATAGATTCTGAATGAGTCCCTTTCCTTCTTTCCACTCTTGATCCACCTGAAATTGTTGTCATTTTTCAGATGAAGCTGTTCACTTCTTGGCAAGATGCAGAACATGTCCCTCTGCATCACTGAGCCGAGCTGGTGACCAGGTCTGCTGTGCGTGGCATCTTCTCTGCACCACTCCAGCCCCAGACCTGTCATTATGCCTCAGGTTTCAGCAGATTCCATGAGTGCTCCGCTGTTCAGAGAGGCACAAATGCATGAAAAAAAAAATCAGGAACAATGCACTGAGCTGAGAGAAGATGGTACTCAGGTCACCTGGGATGGCCTTCTCCAAGCATCACCAGGGGCGTCTATCTGGCATTAGGGAGAAGAGGCAGGCTCCCCCTCATGATACGTCCCTCACATTATCTCATTAATACATCTGTTGGTGACCTCAAATTGCCTGATTATCAGTTATAGCATATGCAAGATATTCTTTGAGCTCCTTTGTAATTTCTTGACAATTGAGCTCCAGATTTGCTATTTAGAAATGACACAAGGGAAATAAGATAAAACTACACTGACAGGAGAAAAATAATGGTAATCATTAATGTGTTCTTTAAATTAAGTCAATATCCCATATGTTTAACTTTTTTTTTCCACTATAATAGGATCATGTTATATGTTTGGAGAAAATATACTACTTATAAGTCATCAGAAATAGAAAAAATATGAAATTTCAAAGGAATATCTTCAGTCTAAAACACAGTAAATGTTATGAACATCATCATTTCCAATCTTTTCTTTCCAAATGTGGATTAAACTTACATTTGCCCATAGAGATAGAGGAGTTCCAGTCAAAGCAAATCCTATTCTAAAAGATTATTGAACATGAAACACTTACTGCCCCTCGTGAACATTATGCTACCAGTCTGCCTTCGTTTGGGGGAAGACTTTGAGAAGTTTTTGCAGCTCACTAAATAAACTATTAGTTTAATGAAAGAATCAGTTTTTCCATTGTCTTTCACACAATAGCCATTTGCGGGAAGCTGACCTACTCTGGCCTAACAGTAACTCTGACTATTGATACCATGACACCTTTACAAAGTCCTCTAACTAACTATCCCAATAGCCTCTGTGTTAGTATTACCAAAGCAGACCTAATGTCAGTCACACAGGATTTCACGTATTTGTGATACCAGTGTCTAAATTCTTATGATAACTGAGCTTCAGGATTTTCCAGGTAGGTCAATTTTATTTTATTGCTCTCCCATAATTGGAAATTTTAAAAATAGCTTCAAAAGTGGCTCAAGTAATCCTGCCTCCCAGTGATTCCTGCCCTTCTGCAATCCTCTCTGCTTGAGAACGTGTGAGACCTACTGACTTTCTTCTAAGAAACAGAATACAGCAAAGGGAAGGGGATGTCCCTTCTGACATCAGGTTACGAAAGACTGTGACTTCCATCTTGATTGCATTCTGTTGGGTTGTTCTCACTTACTTGCACCAATGAAGTAAGCTACCAGGTGGTAAACTGCCCCGTGCAGAGCCTGATGTTGCAGGAGCTGAGCGTGGACTCCAGTCAGCAACCAACAAGGAACTGGTGCCCTTAGTTCACTTGAATTCGAGGAACTAAGTCTTGTCAACAGCCGTGTGAGGGAACCTAGAAGTGGAGCCTTCCCCGGTGGAGCCTTGAGATGACTACAGCCCCAGATGACACCTTGACTCAGCAGAGACCTTGAGCCCAAGGATGCAACAAAACTGAAACCAACTCCTGTTACCGTCACACAGTAAAAGTTATCTTAAATGGCTAAGTTGTGGAACACTTGTTATGTAACAATAAATAACTCACCTGTTATGCAATAATAAATATCAAGTCACAGGAGCCAAATAATAATAATAGCGCACGTGTAGCAAGAGTTTATTCTGTGTTGAGCACTCCAATGAGCCCTTCATCTGTCCTGCAGGTGAAAGAAAACAGATCAAGCTAACTTAAGCAAAGGGTAATAATATTCTCAAAATAAGATTTTTTTTTTAAGGAAGTTATTGGATCATGTAAATGAAGGGTCTAGGATTAGATCTTCAGGGACAGTGAACTGCTCAAATGATGTTAGGAATCTTTCTCTCTGCCTGCCTCTCTGTTCTGGTTCTCAGTGAGCTGATTTCATCCTTAAGCAGGTTCTGTGCAAATATTGGCAAAGTAGTGGCAACAGACTTATTTCTACTAGTTAGTCACCCCAGGGGAAAACAAGCAGTACTGCTTTTCTGATAGTTTTAGCAAAAGTTCTAGGGCTGAGCCTAATTGAACAATTCACACGCTTGACCTTGAGCAGTTATTGTGTGTGGGCAGGATGGAATTCACTAACTTGCCAGGTTGTGGCAGACCTGCAGCTGGATGCACAGTGAACCCTATGCAAATCACAGGGATTGAGGATGGGATAGATGTATTTTCCCAAAGAAAACTAGAGTTGTGCTCTTAGAACTAAATAGTGGACAAGAAAAAAAAAAAAAGAAGTCCACTCCATGCCACCTCTTCTCAGCCCCCTGTTCACACATACACACACACATACACGCACAAGCACAATCCCCTTTTTTCCATATATATACTTGTAGAAACGTTCCCACTGAACATATTTTATAATTTTATTTTTTTATAAACATATATATATATATATTTCCCCCCCCCCAGGGGTACAGGTCTGTGAATCTCCACTGAACATATTTTAAATGACATTTAAAATGTATTCACTCGGGGCACCTGGGTGGTTCAATTGTTAAACGTCTGCCTTTGGCTCAGGTCAGAATCCCAGGGTCCTAGGTTGGAGACCAGCACTGGGCTCCCTTCTCAGTGGAGAGCCTTCTCCTCTGCCTGCTGCTCCCCCTGTTTGTGCGCTCGCTCTCACTCTCTCTATCTCTCTCTCTTCCTTTGTCTAGTGCTCTCTCTCTCTCTCAAATAAACAAAATCTTTTTTAAAAATGTAATCACTGATTCTAAAGGAAAACAAACCAGAATCTTTTCTAGTCACTGTATCCAGCTGAGAGTCAAGGGTCAGTTGGTGATTTGCACTCCTTTCAGTCTGGTCCATGCATGCGTCCTCAAAGCTATAAACCCATGGTTAAGTGATACTTCTACCACAAACACTTCCAACACACAGTGATGAAGGAAAAACGAGGTAACTGTTTGGATCCATGACATAGACCAAAGACTGCCTATCCTACCAGTAGAGCAAGTGTGGGCCACAATGTGAGCTATGACAAGTTGGGCAATCTTGGAGAGCTCCCTTGTCTTGATCTTCCATGACTGTCTGAGATGGGCCCCTGTAAGGAATTCCCTCCCTGGACCTGCATATCATCAGCCTCATTTGCACGAAGGAAGAGTGTTGGTTGGGCTCCTCCAGGCTTAGGATCTGTCTGTTCATCTCCATTAACACTTACTTAATTGGCTGTCAATCCACCAGCTTTCTGCCACTCTCATGAGTAGCAACGAAGTCAAGGTCATCTAGATTAATAGTCCGTTAACCTCCCTCCTTCGATCCCACTCTGAACTGTTTTTGCTTCCTAGCCACAAGTCCCTCAGTCCTGCCTGTTGCACTGACCCTTTAGGAGATGTCCTTTTACTTGAGATAATGCAAAATAAATACATATTTGCCAGTAAGTGCTTTACTCAACTTTGACAGATAGTAAAATTCTTTTTCCAAGTTGATTCCTCTCACTGTAATCTCCAGAAACTTGGTTTACACAGAATGCCAGGGAAGGCTGATCAATGCTACTGTGCCACTATACACACACACCCCTCAAATACGAAAAAATAATTTTTACTAGGATCTCTCAAGAACTGAGTTTGCATTGCTTTATTAGCAGATCTAGATAAAGTTATCAAATTAAATTTAGGAAGATGAAGAATTTTCATAGAAATGATTGTTAACTAGAAAGACGTTTCCAAACACAAGAATTTTTGCAAACATGGAGAAAGTGCTAGAGAGAACTTAGCAATTTTTGAATGAAAGATTTCCTCCATGGTTTGATACCACAATAGATGTTGCAAAAATGAAAGCTGGAGCAAGAGAAAAATGCTGGTGGACCTAAGTGACATCATTAAAGAAAAAGAGAAACACGAATCATTTAGTTTGCAGAGTGGCTTTATTGATCATTTGTATATCTTCTTTGGAGAAATGTCTATTTAAACACATCACTAATTTTTAGTTAAATTTTGTTTTATTTTGTTAGTTGTAAGAACTCTTTACATATTCTGGATATAATTATTGTACTATGTATATTGATTTACAATATTTTCTTCTGTTTTGGGGTTATCTTTTCACTTTCTTTTTTTTTTAAAGATTTTATTTATTTGACAGACAGAGATTACAAGTAGGCAGAGAGACAGGCAGAGAGAGAGGAGGAAGCAGGCTCCCTGCTGAGCAAAGAGCCCGATGCGGGGCTCGATCCCAGGACCCTGGAATCATGACCTGAGCTGAAGGCAGAGGCTTTAACCCACTGAGCCACCCAGGCAGCCTATCTTTTCACTTTCTTGATCAGGTTTTTTGAAAATCAAAGTTTTTCATTTTGCTGAAGTCCAGTTTACCTGTGTTTTTCTTTTGTCCCTCATGCTTTCGGTGTTGTATGTAAGAAAGCCTTGCTTAAATCAGGGTCACAAAGATTTACCCCTACATTTTCTTCTAACAGTTTTGTAGTTTCATCTCTCACATATTAGGTTAAATTCATTTTGAGTTAGTTTTTTATGTGGTGTGAGGTAGAAATTCAACTTAATTTTTCCACCTCTAGTTATCCCGTTTTCCAGCACCATTTGTTGAAAAGACATTTCTTTCCTCTGTTGAATTATGTTGGCAACTTCTCAAAAATCAATTGATCATAAATGTATGGATTTATTCACAGACTCTCGGTTCTATTCTGTTATCTATATGTCTACCCTTATGCCAGTACCACAATATTAATTACTGTGAATTTATAATAAGTTTTATTAAGTTGTATTAAGTTATAATAAATATTAAAAGTTTTAAAAAGTTTTAAAATTGAGAAACATGAATCTTTCAACTTTGTTTTTCCTTTTATGAGATTGTTTTGGATATTCTGGGTTCCTTCCAATCTCATAGGTGAATTTTAAAATCAACCTATCAATTTCTGCAAAAAAAAAAAAAAGAAGCTGAAAGAAAATAAAAAAAGGAAGCTGAGATGTTGATAGGGATTGTGTCTGTTTTGTATACCAATCCTGGAGGCTTGGGGTCATTTTACAAAAGGAAATGTTTCCAGTTCATAACCCTCAGTAATACACACCTACGTCTTTACCTCTGTGACCCAGCAAGGCCTACTTGAGAATTAGGTATCCCTTGAGAGAAAGGTATTATGTTCTACTCTTTTGCATTCTGTTTAATAATCTTTATTTATAAGGCACTTTACAAATGTGAAGTACCATGTTAGAAGACAACTCTTGGCTTAATCACTAGATGATTAATTACTTCATTAGAAAAATCAGTTTAATCCTACATGATATCAATTAAGGTGTAATAATCCTGGTCTTAAGTTTGGGTATGAGATTAGTACACATTTCTAGCCACAAAGCTGACTGCTGCTGAAATGACCTTTCAAAAAACCTACATAGATTAAGTGGACCACCTGCCTCTGTATTGCATAGCCTAGGTACTAGTCCCTGTCACAACATGACTAATTCAGAATTTTACACAACGATCTATTCCCTTTGTCATTATATCCTAAACAATATATCTCTTATATCATTTCTTTCAATTTTGATTTAGGATTAAGTTTGAATTAAGAGCTCATTGCTGCCTGTAGGGGGCAGTCATAACATACCTAGACATTCAAAAATAGGAGGCTCTACCTGGAATAGAACACTAGCAGATAAACTGCTGATCCACAAAACAGATAATCCTTTTGCTTCAGATAGTGTAACTTTCCAGGGAGGTCCCCAAAGGACTGACAGATGGCCCAGCATCAGCCGAACGAAGAGAAATAGAGTGGACCCTGGGCTAGTGTTGTTAAAATCAGGTTGCAGGATTCATTTGGAACTTTATTGTAAAAATATGCCCAGTCCTTCCCAAGACAACCAAGAGTGCCTCCAGAAACATTTCTCCAGGCCATCTGCGTGGAAGCAATTCCTGCCCCTGCCTAGGGCTGAGGGATATAAAGCAAACATTCACCAAACCGTGGAAAATGAAGGCAGCACTAAGGTCAAGGTAAGACGATTTCCACAATCCATGACCCTTACTTAACAAAGAAAAGGTTTATCCAAAAAGAATATAAAACCATAAGCAAGCTTTCATAGTATTGTTCCTCTGTCTTACTGAGGATTTATCAAAATGTTTTCAAGCCAACCCCAAGAGAAAAACTAGAACCTTGATAATAATTATCAGATATGTCCAGTTTTCTCCAAACTAAACAGCTTCCCTTGTCCAGACAAATGCTTATTTATTGTTTGTTTGTTTGCTTGCTTGCTTGCTTCAGGAGGTAATGTTTTAAAAAAGCAGGAGACATAGTCATGGATTTTTCTGACTATTGATGTTCTGCAGTTATTGTGGCTCAGATGTTTTTCTCTGAAATAAAATTTATATCCCTTATAGTAATGAAAGACAAATTATAGACTGCTTTCTACAAAAATTGCTCAAGGAAAAAAAATGATAAAATAATACAAAAACATAAGAACATTAAGAAGCTAAGGGATGCTTTTCCTAAATTCATAGTTTTCTGTGGTGAATTTTCTAAGCATGAATTTCTACCAATAGATAACATTATTTCCCTGAAGAGTGACAATGTCCCTGCTCAGTGTAGTATCTTTGCACTTTAAGTCTGTAAATCCTCTTAACTATGAATAGAATCATCTCTAAAATGATATTCAGAGTGGAGGGGGATGGGCATGTGTTAATGCCTACCAATAATCAGAGCTCAGAATTACACACTGCAATCATACTACAGCAAACCTATTTAAATACTTTAAGACCAAAAAAAAAAAAATTGATCTGTCCTTGTGCCATGGCTCATATCCTGATAATAATCATGATTTATTGTCAGACATCTTATTTTAACAAATTGGCACAGGAAGAAGAAAAATGTAGAAAGGTACTGACCTTCAGTTTTGAGCTTTCAGACAGATGTGAACAAATAATATGCGATAATCCACAGCTCCTATTATCACCTGAGCACTAGGTCTTTAGGAAACTAAAATGAAATAGATACACTGGCTGGAAGTCCTTAATTAACAGGCATCTACACCTAAATGTATGGAACCCATGCAAAAGAGATTTCTGAAAGGTAGAATTTAGAGCTACTCTGAGGAAACAGACAGCAACAATAACTTAGGTATGTTTTATGTGTGTGTATATGTATATATATATATATATATATATATATATATATATATAATGTGTACACACATATAATATCAAAGTTCTAACTGTATTGAGGGGTATGCTTTAGACAGAATCATGGGCAAATACACTGGGAAAGTTTTTATGAATCAGCGGTATATCTTCCCATACCATCCTGGAATCAAATGCACTACCAGCACCAGGCAATCCAACCTGTGATCCTGACCTCACTCACCTAAATAAACAGGTTCCAGCCTGTACAACAGCAGGTTCGAGCAGTCAGGAGTGATCCATTTGGGTTGCTACTGGCCTCGCCACTCAATTTTGCCTCCTCAAAAAAGTCTTTTTATGTCACATCTGATATAGACACACATATAGGTGAACATGTTCCTCTTCTAACATATAAGGATGGTAGAACTCAATTCATTTTTATTCTACAAAGAGCACAGCGTCCTTACTATTTGCAAAACCTGGGCTAGGTTTCAAGAAAGAGAAAGATATGCTCCTTCTTCTTTGAGGACTTACAATATATTGGGAAAGACAAACATATCAACATATTATCAAATTATCATATTGTTGGCATGACTCATGTCAATAGTAGATTATATCTATGTGATTACATTGTTTTGATCAGGAAAGCAATAAGAAATAGAGATGATATATGACCGATATGGAGTAAAACAACTGAAAATGGCCTAATGAAAGAGTGAGAGAGATGAAATTTAAGAGAGAAGTGAAATAATGTTAGAAATATAGAAAAGTAGACAGGGAGAGCATGAGCTAGAATGTGTCTAGATGTCCAGAAGTCAGTGATAAAAACCTTCAAAAATCCTCCACCTAAACCTCACACATTATATAGATATTAGCTCAAAATGCATCATGGACTTATAAAATGTACAACTGTAAGTAAAATTATAAAACTTTTAGGAAAAAAATTTTAAATCTTTGTGAACTAAAGCTAAGCAGAGTTCTTAGACACCAAAGTATAGTCTATATAGAAAAGATTAGTAAATTGAACCTCAAAATATCAAAAATAAACTTTTGGTTTGCCAAAAACCCTGTTAAGAGGATTAAAAAGACAAACTACAGACTTAGAAAATAGTTGCAAACACTTATCTGACAAAGGCCTTATATTTAGAATATATCAAGAATCACAAAACTCAAGAATAAAATAACAAAAAATCCAACTAGAATATGGGCAAAGAAAATGAACAAGCGTTCCATCAAAGAGCATATACAGATGGTAAATAAATACATGAAAAGATAGTCAGCATCAAAGCCATTAGGAAAACACAAACTAAAAACCCAGTAAAGTATCACTACACACCTATCAGAATAGCTAAAATGAAAACCAGTGAGTGGTGCTTTGGTGGCTCAGTTGGTTAAGCATCTGATTCTTGATCCCAGCTCAGGTCTTGATCTCAAGGTCATGAGTTCGAACACTGCATTGGGCTCCACTTAAAAAAAAAAATTGACAAAAACCTAGTGCTGGCAAGGATATAGAGAAACTGGATCACCCATACATTCCTAGTAAGGACGCACAATGGTACAACCTGTCAGGGAAACAATTTGGCAGTGTCTTACAAAACCAAACATGCAAGGATCCTAGGGCCCAGCCACTTCACAATTGGGCATTTAGCGCAGAGAAATGAGAACCCACGTTCACACAAAATCTGTACACCAACATTCACAGCATCTTCCTTCACAACAACCAAAAACAGAAACAACCCAGAAGTCCTTCAACGGACGAATGAAGGACTGTGGTGCACCATACTATGAAATACTATGAAACAAAAAAAAAGAATCAACTGTTGATATACGGAAGAAATGAAATATTGATACATGTCCCTTGGATAAATCTCAAGGAAATGATACAGAGTGAAAGTCAAATACTGTGTGATTCCATTTATATAACATTCTTGAGATAAAATTATAGAAATTGAAAACAGATTTGTGTTGCCAAAGATTAGGATACAGAGAAGGTGGTGGATGTTACTACACAGGGGTAGAATGGGGGAACTTTGTGGTGGTGGAATAGTTCTTTATCTTGATTTCAGTGATGGCTACACAAACGTAGAGATGTGAGAAAATTCCTTAGAATTACACACACACACACACACACACACACACACACACACACACACACAGAGTGCTTGTAAAACTTGGGAAATCTAAACAAGCTCTATGAATTGTACCAATGTCAGTGTCCTGGGTCTGATACTCTACAAAAGCCATGCAGCTTCCATTAGGAAAACTGAGCACTAGGTGCCTGGGAACACTTTGCACATTCTCTTTTGGAACTTACTATGAATCTCTAATTATCTCAAAATAAACAGTTAAAAGAAAACAAAGGCAGTTAGACTGATGATACCAGCACAGTATTGCCTACATTTATTGTTGTGGTTCTTCAATTGTTCTTTCATTTGGGTCCTTAACCAATTTCACTGGGTCAGTAGCCCCGGTGTCATTAGACCTGTTTTAGAGATGAGAAAACAGGTTTGGAAATAGTGTTGGTTACATGTGTAAAATCGTCTGCGTGGTGATTTGAACCTAGGGTTTTGTTTTGTTTTGTTTTGCTTTTTTGGTACTGATTTTATTACTAATTCAATAGCTTCTGATAGTGATTTAGAAAGTAGGCTATAATTTCATAGGCTTGAAGCCAACGTTCTTTTTTTTTAATTTTTTTTTAAGATTTTATTTATTTGACAGAGAGAGATCACAAGTAGACGGAGAATCAGGCAGAGAGAGAGAGAGAGAGAGAGAGGGAACCAGGCTCCCTGCTGAGCAGAGAGCCCGACGCGGGACTCGATCCCAGGACCCTGAGATCATGACCTGAGCCGAAGGCAGTGGCTTAACCCACTGAGCCACCCAGGCGCCCGAAGCCAACGTTCTTAATAGTGTTTTCCCTGTGCGTTCAGCCCGAAGTGCCCCAACATGGGCCACTAATTTACGACAAAATGAATTAACACCTCCACCCACATAATCACACACCCATCTCCAGCAGAGTTTTTTTTCTCCATCAGGATTTTTGCTTCCTTTCATTTAGGACAACGAATGCAAGTGGGAGGCAGAGTATCCCCTGGGCCAATCACTCTTCCTAAGTGACAGACATGAGAGAGAAAACATTAAAGCCACACTGACAAGAGGTCAAATCCCTCTACCGATAGAGACTTATATGTATATGTCAGTGCATTCTTCAGTAATAAACATGGTCAGAGCTTAGACAAGAAAGTTTTTCCCACAAAATCATTTTTTTTAACCCTGAGATTAAAAGTCTCATTGTCTATGGACTAAGCCAGCCAGATGCCCCTCCAAAAAGCAATTTTTTGTATCATTCCAACATCAATGCACCTCTAAGAGCAGAGGCTTCTAACTGCTCACCTGTTCCAGACGTGTGATCCCTTGAGCAGCTGATCAAAGCACCTGTTTTAAGACGTTATATGCTAAAAGGAGAAAAATAAATGTCAAGGCCCCAAAAGGTAGCTACAAAGACAATAGACTTTTGTCCATTGTCCATTTTTATCCAAAAGGATTAAAAAAGAAGAAGAAAAAAAATCTTAGTAAAAAGGAATTGTGCTTCTGGTATCCAATACCTTAACATTAATGTATTCAGAAGAGAAAATTTGTCCTCCCACCACTTGTGAGTTAAGTTCAATAAGAAGGACAAATTTTGTTCTTATTTTTTTTAAGGCCCTCTGGAAAGAATTCTGTAGTAATTAGTTTAACACCTGAGATGCTGACAAATCTCTTCAGAAAAAGTTTCACTTGGAAGTTCATTGTGATTACATCTCCTACAGTTAGCAGGCAAATATTAATTGGCAATCCTCCCATACCTGCTGTAGGGTGTTCTAGATGAGGCAAAAAAGGAGTATAGTTATCTTTTATTATTAATAATATTATTATTGTTGTTAACTTTTTTGTTTCTTAAGTTCCACCTATGAGTGAAATCATATGGTACCTGTCTTTCTCTGACTTATTTCGCTTAGCACAATACTTCTTGACTTCCAAAGTACAGTGGCTGGGGCCACAGAGAGTCCTAATTATACAAAGGCAGGACACTACCACTTCAGTGGAAAACCCACATAGTGCTTCTCTTCTTACCTTATAATTTTCTGAATCAGTAAGTAACTGAAGATAATTGATTTATGGCAAGAGAGCTTTACAGAAAAAAAGTTATGTCCCAAGGATTACTCATAACCAAGTGTCACGGCAGCCCCGTGTCTGTATTACTGTCGGGAAATTCTGCCTACTGAGTCAGAATGTTTCCTGCTGCTACTGGCAGCTTTTGGCTGGCGTTGACTGTACCACCAAGGCATACTCCTGTAGAAAATAGAGGGAGAATTTTAATAATATATACCTGTGTTATATTCAAGAAGATGTTGCATTTCTGAAGTTAGAGAGGTGTCACCAAAAAAAAAGTAAGTTCTAATGGAGATAAGACATTCAGTCATTGATTTAAAAAGGGAGGGAAGGAGGGAGATTTAACAGCTGATTGGATGCTACAAAAATTAAGGTCAAAATAGAAAAATATATTTAAGAAAGTCGGTCATGGGGTGCGTGGGTGGCTCAGTCACTAAGCGTCTGCCTTCGGTTCAGGTCATGATCCCAGAGTCCTGGGATCCAGCCCCGCATCAGGCTCCCTGCTCACTGGGAAGCCTGCTTCTCCCTCTCCAGCTTCCCCTGCTTGTGTTCTCTCTCTCACTGTCTCTCTCTCTCATAAATAAATAAAATCCTTAAAAAAGAGAGAGAGAGAAGAAAAGAAACTTGATCACAATACGGAGGAGAAAGATAAAGAAACTGAAATTATGAAGACATAATAGAGAGGAAGGTCATATCTTGGAAACTCACTTTAGGGACAGATAAAGGAAACAGATAAAAGTGGAATCTGAGTAGCTGAAACAGCAATAATCAAGTTTTCTTTAAACATAATTTTATATTCCCAATGTAATAAAGATTTCAGACAATAATCTAATAAGACATACTGTATTATAAGCAAATTTAATGGAAATAGAACTAACCCTAGAAATACCCTCATAGAATGTTCAAATTTTAAAAATTAAGGCATTTCAGTAAATATCCAGAGGGGAAAAAAATAAGGTTACCTAAAAGGAAACAAGAAGGATTTTCACCTTATAGTCCTCACTAAATAACTGAAAATAATTGAATTAAGAGAGCTTTAAAGAACAAATTTTTACATCCCAAGAATGATTCATAAGCCAGTGTCATGCGTGCCCTAACTCAAGAGAAAGACATTTAAGATATGCAAGTGTACAGATTATGACACAGCCACACTTCCGGGATAAGTCACATGAAAATGTGTTTCAGAGCAATGAAAAATAAGGAAGCCACAGTTAGGAAGGATTGATGGTAATTATTGAAACAGTCACTCAGATGGAGATATTTGATGTAAAAAGGAACTGCAAACTGTGATTATTCTTTAAAAGTTGTGTTATATTCTAAAAAGAATGGAGAAATGAGTGAGGGACGAGTCTTACAGCTCCAAATCAAACTCACAGACACGAAGAGAGGAAGGGAGAAAAGGCGAAACAACTGCCCTACTCATCCTGTCCCGTAAAAGGAAGTCCGAAAAAACTGTGGTTCTGCCTTTTTTTTTTTTTAAGTCCCAAGGAGGCAAGAGGAAATGCTTTCAGAGGAAATGACATATGACCTTCGACTTCCTTTAAAATAACAGGGGATCTGGGGAGTAGGGAGGAGTAAGAGATGAAGCAGAATTGGCAATATGTTGATATTGAGTGATGGATATGAGAGTTGATGAGTGTATTTGCTCTGGGGCGTTTTTTTATTTGAAAATTAACATAATAAAAAGACTTTTTTTTAATCTCAAAGACTGGAGCTTAGAATTTACCCTTTGAAATTAAACAACAAATAGACACACAAATACATAAATACAACTTCCCATTTATCTCTTTATTACCACAGTAGGAGCTGTTAGCACACACTTCACACAGTCACTGGATAGCACAACTGATCTTGACCTTTCAGAAAAATCTTTAAAAATGGCAAAAGATCCTAAGAAAAAAATCATAATAAGTAAGTAAAAATTAAAAATAAAATAAAATAAAAGTGGCAAAAGATCCTGTCTAGAAGTATTAAAAACATACTGTGAAATTCCTGCTTGGCCTCATTATGCGTTTCAGGCTTTTTTTCGTAAATCTTATAATGCTCAGATGTTTAATTAATGATTAGGAAAAAATAGGTGTCTCAGTCTCATTTCCCCTTTTCAAAAGATCTCATAAAAATCATGTTGTTGGCTTTCTGGTCAAAATCAAATCAGCCTTGGGGCAGCCAGCTGGTTTAGTCAAAAGAGCATGTGACTCTTGATCTCAGGGTTGTGAGTTTGAGCCCCACATTGGGTATAGAGATTACAAAGAAAATAAATAAACTTTAAAAAAAAATCAAGCCAGCCTTCACAAAACCATAAAATCACTGCAAATATCTTTGGAAATTTACATTAAAGTTTTGCCTTCTTGGAAGGCAAAGATGTAGATGAACTTCACTGGAAGCCTCTTTTTTTTTTTTTTAACATCTTAAATTTTACTTTTTTTTTTTTTTTCCAGTGTTCCCAGATTCATTGTTTATGCACCACACCACTGGGAGCCTCTGACAGGAAACTTGTTGTCATAGGTTCTATATGAACCATGTATTTCCACTCTGTGGGCAAAAGCAATTCAGATTAGGCTTGTAATGTGGAAGTTTATTTTAGAAATGTCCACAGACTGGCTTCATAGTTACTGCATATAAAATGACTGAAAAAAGAAATTTTAAAATGAAGTACACAGGCTGACAGATAATATTCAGTTTAAAATGTGCAGTGACTATTGGAATATATTTCAAATATTCAAGAATGGAACTCAGATTGCAGACTACATAAGTAATTTAATTTGACATCAGTGATGTAACCAGATATGTTTTCCCTTAAGAATATATTGTGCTTACATAATGTTGAATTCTCAGCCTTAAAAATTCTAAGGATTCATTTTCAAGTGATAGAGCATTCCAAGGACTCTTATTTGCAATAAGACTAAAATATCGTAAGCATAATCTCAACACATTTTGGTAACTGCCTGTTCAAACTGTCTATGACCAGAAGATAAACAGCAGGAGTCTGGCCATTCAGAAACCTGAGGCTAGGAGTCCGTGGAAGGTGCTAGAAAGACAGCTCAGCACCAAAAAGCAGACTCCCATCACTGCATCTCCATGTTCTCATTTCCAATTCCCAAGAGAGAGAATCTGGCCCAGTATGGGTCTGGTATCCACTCCTGGATCAATCTGTTCTGGCCCTTCTATAGGCTGAGAGACCATCTTAGAGGAGCTGACCAGCATATTTTGAGAGACTGCAACTTTGAACCAGCATATGGCCTCCCAAAGTAACAATGACACTTGAAGGAAATAGTGCTAATTTAGGCATTTGAAATCTGGCATTTTTGTATTTATCACTTGCAGGGTTTATAATCACATTTCAGAGATAAATCCACACATCTCATCCATTTATCCTCAATTTAGCAAAGATCTGTGGGCAGTCCCCAAAGTAACTGAAGTCTAGAGTCACCAGACAAACCCCACCTTCACCAGACATGGGGGACTGTGAGGTTTTTGTGTGATCCTCTGTGCTCCCTTGAGTCAGTGCGGGTCATCCAGTAATCCAGACACACAGCTACATGAATATTTTTTTAAAGATTTTATTTATGTATTTGACAGAGAGAGAAAGAGGGAGGGAGAAACAGACTTCCCACTGAGCAGGGAGCCCAGCTGGGATCATGACCTTAGCAAAAGGTAGATGCTTATAGAATGAGCCACCCAGTGTCCCTCCATGAATATTTTTACCTATAAACTGTTATTAAAGGTTGCCTGAGGTTGTGAAAGAATAGTTGAGCAGAAATGACCAAATGGAATGAATAAAACGTTACTCGAAAGAAATGATCAAAGCATTTGATATTATCAATTTCACACATTTCTGCATTCTGTAATAAATCTGCTCTCTCTGCTTCTGCAAGTTAGATTGGACCCCGTTTTCTGACAATTTTCCCAGAATGTCACATGTTCAAAGCATATATTTTTTGAAGTTTTCAGTTGAAGTGAGAGCTGTACTACCAGCAGCATCATCCAAGGAACACATGCACTTAATTACATAGATAATTCTGTCACAGAACTCGTTTGATAGATTGAAAGACAGGCATATGATTAGCAAATAAAAGCCAGCGACTATGGCTTCCTTTTTTCATGTTTGTCTTCTCTTCTAAAATAGAGGCCAACAGCTGGGGGGAGGGGGGTTGGGAGGGGGGGTGGGGTTATGGACATTGGGGAGGGTATGTGCTATATTGAGTGCTGTGAAGTGTGTAAACCTGGCGATTCACAGACCTGTACCCCTGGGGAAAAAAATATATGTTTATAAAAAATAAAATTAAAAAAATAATAATAAAATAGAGGCCAACTAACTATTTTTAACAACTTGCTGGTAACATTAAGGTCAGTAAGTTTCACCTTTGCAAAAGTGGCAATTTTGGAAAAAGAAAGGCAGGCATCTTCCATCATGTGTTGGCACCTGAGGGAGTCCAGGCTTTGGGGGACCAATCATTGTCTTCTGTCTATTCTTCACAACATTTGAGACGGGCAAGTTGAAGATCCAGATGGTATAAGGGACAGAAAGCAAAAGAAGGTCTCTCAGGCACCATGTCCATTAGCCTGGACCAGCCTGAGAGATCACAGAAGTTTGCAATCCTCGCTGTTTCCCCTACCTCTCATCCTAGACCCTTCCCCCACATTTCCAGGCATCCCCAAGGCACCTCATTGTCTCATTCTGGCCTGGTCTCTCCCATTAGGAAAAAAAATAAAGTCCAAATTCTTTTGCACTTAGATGTAAAGGAATTCTTAGATTGTTCCTACTCACGAAATCTACAAGGAATGGTAATATTAGACCCACAAGGATGACCTTGCAGTAGTGTAATGTGGTATATGTGGAAGCTGAGCAGAAGACAGACCTGGTGTTTGGGGCTATTTCTGGTCCTTTGTCAGAAGCCACACTCCAGCCTGGTCCAAATCCCAGCCGCATCTGGCACCGGCTTCTGCTGTTGATTATAGAGAAGCCCAGCATTCCAGGCATCCTCTGGCACTTTCAAAACCTCCTCTTTTCCTGTACAGTCTTGGCCAAAGGCCAGGTTATAACTCTGCTTGCTCATCCATCAGAAATGAACTGGTTTTTAAATACATGAAACCACAAAGAAGAGAGGAAAAAAACGGATACCTTTGGGTTTTAGAAAATCAGAGCAGCAGAGGGCTCATGACATTTTCAAATTTGCATGGAGTCAAGATTCAGTGTTCAGCAGCATCCTTACCTCATGGCACATAACCCTTCACCTCATGCCCAGACATTTTGAGGCACCCAGGAGCGAAATGGGCTTTTCTGTCCTAATACTTTGTAACAGGAAGACCTAAGGGAGTGAAAGAACGGTAAATGCTGACACCTGGTGGACATTGCAGTATTGCAGGATCTCAAGCCAGTAAAACTTGAGGCTCAGATGTAACTGACAGAAATCTGATTCTTTGAAGACATCCTTTATCCCAGCTGAAGTTCAGTTGTGTGCATCTTTTTGGTGTATGCAGGTGCAAACCAGGCAATAGGATGACATAAAATCAATGTCTTTGTACTGGCCAGAACTGGTTTTTGAATTCAGGTCCAAGTCAGGTTTAATTCTCTTTGTCTTGGTTTTATCATCTATAAAATCAAGACAATAATACCTCTCGCAAGTAATTTTATTAGGTTTTTTTAATCAGATACTTTGGCTTTTAAAAAACAATCTGCACCCATGGGTCCAGGCTTCCCATTGGTCCTGCGCTGCTGTCCTGGGGAACCCATGCTTGATTTGTACCCAGTTTCCCCCAAAACAGCTAATCTAATTATTCCCATCTAAAGGTAGAGCCTCACTCATATTGGGCACATCTAAAAGCCCAGTCAATACTGGTTTGCTAATTGATTAGTAGTAGAAGAAATGTATTATTTTCGTACTTTATTCCCACCACGTGGGTAAAATACTGAGTTTCTCTACCTCTTTAAGCTAAGATTGTTGTTAGAATCTTTATTCAGCCAAATGTCTCAAGTGCCATGAAGGAAATTAATGATAGTTATGAATTCTGGATGGTCTCAAAATATGAAATTTCAAGTCCGTGCCAACTCCCAGCTTCCTCAAGAAAAATACTCCTTTTAAAATGCAAAGCAAAGCAATCCAATTCAGTGGTGTGCAACTCAAAGAAATCAGTGAGAGCTAACAAGTTTTCCCAGCAGCCAAGCCAGGGGAAAGAGAAAGCCTTAGTACAGGGCCCTGTGCAGCCTGGGTGAGACTCACACAAAGCCTGGTTTATTAGGAACCACTGGAAAAGCTACAAAGCTCATGCTGCCTTCCTGAGCCCTGTCACAAATTTCCACTTTGGATGGAACAATGTCTCCCCTTGTTCTTGCCATCTTGCTTGTTGATTTTTGTGCTCTACCAGTGTGAAATTGGTGGATCCGGCCTAGGACCATGGGGACAAATAGAAGGCAGGCTCCTCTAGGAAGAACTGCCTGTGTTCCCTTTCACATCACACCTTCTCTGAACAGGCATTTTAATAAACCTTACACCTAGGAGGCTTGTACATAGAATTGTCGCAGCTTCTACCCTGCTGTCTCTGTTGTCTGTTGCAATTAAGATTTGAGGTATGTTGTTTAGAAGTTAAAAATCATGTTTTAAAAAAAAATTTTTATTACAGCATCTGGATGGCTCAGTCAGTTGAGTGTCTGCCTTAAGCTCAGGTCATGATCCTGGGGAGCCTGCTTCTCCCTCTATCCCTCCCCCTACTCATGCTTCCTCTCTCTCAAATAAATAAATGAAATCTTTTTTTAAAAATGCTCTTATTACAATAAATGTCAAATATACATAAAAGCAGAGAAAATAGCATAGTAAATAATAGCATAATAGAACCTGATGTACACATTACCAGATTCAACAATTACCAACTCCAGATCACATCATGTCTAAGTTCATTCATTTACAACTATTGATTGAACACACATTATGTCTCAGTACTGCTTTAGATTTTTTGAGACACAGGTCTGTATAAGGGCAAATTCCTGACCCTCACAAACTATCACAATTCAGTGCAGGAAATGCTGTGACAAGAGAAAGTATAGGGGCAGCTAGCCCAACCTGGGAGAGCTTCCTGGAGGAAATGGCTTCTAAGCTGAAACTTGAAGGCTAAGTAAGAGATGGCCTTAGGATAAAGGAGGAGAAGCAGATTAGGAATGGGTAATGATTCAGCAGAAGGAGAATGTATAAAAAGAGCCAGGAATGAACATGAACAAGGGGATTTTTAGGAACTGAGGAACATTAATATGATTGGAGCTTGAAGTACAAAGAGTGAGAAAGAAAGGTAGGTAAGAGTACAGATCAAATCATAAAAGGTCTACATGCTGTATTAGGGCCTAAAGAGAAATGAGGAGCCAGTGATTGGTTGGGGAAGTGGGGGGTGGGTAATGTGATCACACTTGCCTTTTAGAAAGATCCCTCCTTCTGCAGGGTGGGGAACAGGTTAGAGTGGACCTAAGTGCTGCACAGGCTCCAGGGTGGAAACTGTTTAGGAGAACGCTGTAATTTAATTAAGTGAGCTGGGGAAGCCGCAGAGGGGATGTTGATAAGTGCTTGCCTGGGGAGGTATGCTGGGCTCCAGAGCTCCCTGGGGATTCTGCTCTGCTTCTCTTCTCTAAGGTATAGGGTTAGTGTGTGTGTGTGTGTGTGTGTGTGTCCCTCCTCCTTTGGGGAGGGAGTCCCAAGAGAGGACAATGGAAAGTGATTACGTACGTATCAGAGAATGGGTCGAACAGTTCAGAAGAGCTGAACCCAGAAATCAGCTCTTTGGAAGCCCTAGAGACCATCTTCACTAAATCTGCCTGTGCAGGAAAGGAAAATGTACACACATTTCCCTGGGCAGGAAGGGAAAAGCCCAAGTGAGCACACACTTACCCGAAGTCACAAGGGATATGGCTAGTAGGGCTTCGGTCTCCTGACTCTGCCACCCCTTCCTCCATCTGCGGCTTTTCCACTGCTCTGATTTTATCCACCTTCTCCCTTCTCCCCTCCACCACCAGGCACCCCAGGGGAGCAACAGAACCCCTGAAAAATGTTAGCAGTCAAATGGCAGCAGTGCTGGAAACTTTTGTAGACAGACAACATAAGAAAAAGAAGACTTCTGATTATGCGAGCAGCCCCGTCCCCTGCATTTCTCACGCTTACATTGTTCAAGATTCTGTTTGCTTCCACCAGCTCTTAGGATTTCAATGACAGGGTTTTTCATTTCTCATAGTCACTGACACGGATCCTTGAAAAGCCTTAGGACGAAACATTACAATAGGAACCCTTGTTGACCTGTTCCATATCTTCTTAAGAGAAACTGCATACGATCTGAAAAACAAATGTTTGATTTACAATTATATTGGACTCTGCCAATCACTGTGCAAAGCTTGGCTGCACTAAGACTAGAAGCTTTCTTGAAAAAAATAAATAATTAAATAGGAACTTTATAAATTATACAGAATTTCAACTATATTGTATTTCATTTCAGAATAACCATATTCTTCACTCCAAGGATTTAACTTACCAAAGGTGTCTGACACCTGGGAGGCAGAGTCTCCCAGAAACTTTACTCTGATGTGTATTCTTCAGTATCTAAAATTTTAGGGGATTCTCTGTTGGTGCTTGAAATACTGTTCTTTAGTTTTAAGTAAATTGGGCTATTATGAAGCTATATAGCCCTTTTAGGATCTCAGAGAAGTAACTGTATTACTAAGCGAAGTAGAGAATGAACAGCCATGTGATCAATGGACCCAACGCCTATAGAGTTGAAGTCGGGCATTCAATCTCCAGTGGTAGTTTGGAAGCAAGCTCATCATGGAATTCTCATTACTTGCTGGGTGTGAGAAGGAAGGGAAACCGGAATTTTAGTTTAAGAGAAAGAAAGTGGTCGAAGGTACTTCACATTTAGCTGCCATCGGAGGCATTCGGAGATATGGATCAACATTATTGCTGTCCTTGATGACTGTCACTGTCAATCCTCGTTACTGACATCAGTAAATAATGACCATGTCTCCTGGATGTGGTTCAAGAAGCACCAGTCAGGAAGCACCAGTCTGTGGCCCAGTTCCGCTCCTTGCCAGCCTAACAGATATCATCTGAGCTCACTGGTCTGTAGCTTCCTCACCAAATAGCAATGAGGAAGGGGATGGTGAAGTGAGATGCATGTATGAGAACATTTTGTAAGTGTTTGCACATCAGGGTAAAATATGTAAACAATATGATGCAAGGAAGTATGCAAAATATAGGAAGGATTTTGTTGGAGCACAGCTTACTATACTTCAGGAATAGCTTGGTTGGAGATATATATATATATATTTTTTTAATTGTAAGAATCCATGATTTTTAAAAATATGGCAGTTTGGACAAATGCAATTTTTATAGAGCTGGAGATCCCAGAAAAAGATCCCTAAAGCTTCAAAAATTAATTTTGAATTTTTCTTTTTAATTTTATACTTTACATAATAATTCCCTTCCTGATCTCTAAAGGTATAGAATATTATGGAAGAAAGAGCACAGATTTTAGTTCATTTTAGTTTTAGTTTTCTTTAGTTTAGTTTAGTTTTCTTTACCTTCTCAGCCTTTTTAATGATTTAACAGATAAGAAAAATGCCCATATGGATCTTAAAATCTTAAGACTTTGGGACATGGGCCTTTTTAAATTCTTACCATTTAAAAATGTCCTGGCTAACTTATATTTTTGAATTGGAATATTCAAAACAGACTCGTCCAGTCTTACAGTTGTCACCTAATACAATTGTTGTGGTCACCCCTACATAGGCAGAATGGGCCTTCCCACCCGTACATCCCCAATTTGATTCTCTTGTCCAGACCAATGAGGCCACATAAATACCAAGAGGGCATAAAGAGATGTATTACTCCCATAATGAGGCTCTCTGAGGAGAGCAAGGCAGGTTGCTTACTAACCGGTCCAAAAATGGCTGAAGAGAACAGGAGGAGAGTGGCTTAGAATTTTATGGTGGGGCTGGAACTGAGGGTTCTCCTCTGCAAGAGTCAAGACCTACATCGCTTAAACTCCCTGCAGGTGCCAAAGGAGAAAGCATCGAGGCTGTCCTATCAGTTTGCCTGGATATGAGGCAGAAGGGAAAGGAGAGGACTGAAAGCTGTCAGCTTTCAGCAGAAGGGAAGGGGACTGAAAGCTGTCAGTAGTCAAGCATAGAAAGAAAGAAAGAAAGAAAGAAAGAAAGAAAGAAAGAAAGAAAGAAAGAAAGAAAGAAAGAAAGGGTAAGAAAGAAAGAGTAAGAAAGAAAGAAAAGGAGCCCAGTCTTTATTACAGACTCTATTACAAAAATACAGAGCATTACAGTGTATACAATATAGTAAGTCTCCATCTGGCCAGTCTCCAACCTCTACTCCCTGATCCACCCAAGGCAACCACTCTTCAGTCTTAGCAGCTTCTTTGTATCCTCCTAGAGATAGTCTACATATATACAAATATATGTACATGGGGACGCACGTGTGTATGTGTGCGCGCATACACACACACACACACACACACACACACAGGATTCGTTCCTTTTGGGAACAATCAAAGGGTAGAAACTTCACAGTCCAATGTTTGTTTAAATTCCTTCAAACTTGATCTATTATTTTCTGTATGAGTGTCTTTGACCCAGTTATTTCACTTGAGTCTCAATATAGTCTTCTGTAAAACGGAGAGGACATCAAGAACTGCCTGCAGGGTTACAAAAAGAAATAAATGACATGACATCTAACCAGAGTCTGAAACATGACAAATGATGTCCCTTTTGTCTTATTTTCTTCTACTTCTCTGGCTGCTCCCTTTCAGTCTCATTAAAAAAAATTTCTCTCCCTTTACTGATTCTGAAAAATTGGAAGTTCCCTAAGTTTTCATCTTTGGTCCTGTTCTCTTCTCACTGGAATCATTTTCCCTGGCTAATCTGGGCAGTGTCAAAGGTTCTAAGACAGCTTATGGATTGATGACTCCACTCAGGCTCTGTCTCCTGCAGTCCACACATGAACTTACAAAAGTCTACTGACCATGCAGATTTAGATGTCTAACAGGCACTTCAAAATTAGCAATTGTCTTCACTTTTGCCCAAACTTCTTCTCCTAGGTTCTCTATCACAGTAAAAATGGGTACCATCGGGATGCCTGGGTGGCTCAGTGGGTTAAGACGCTGCCTTCGGCTCAGGTCATGATCCCAGGGTCCTGGGATCGAGTCCCACATCGGGCTCCTTGCTCGGCAGGGAACCTGCTTCTCTCGCTGCCTCTGCCTGCCTCTCTGCCTGCTCGTGTGTACTCGCTTGCTCTCTCTCTCTCTGGCAAATAAATAAAATCTTTAAAAAAAAAAATGGGTACCATCATCCACCTGGTTTTGAACTAGCAATTTGGGAGGCAGAACCCTTGACCTTGCTCTTGTCCTCATTTCACATGTCTAATCAATTCCCACGTTTTGTTCACACTATTCAAAATTATCTCTTGATCTGTTAATTTAGTTATCTCTACTCTATTTAACACTTTCCTAAAGCAAGTCATTATCATCTCCCCAAAAATTATTGCAACAACATGTTCCCTCATCCCTCTTTCCAGTCATGCTTGCCTCTAAGTAACATCATAGGACAGAGAGATTCTTTCTAAAATACAAATCTAATCCTATTAACTCCCTGATTAAATTTTGTCAGTGGTTCCCCATTTCCATCTGGATGTGGTTCAAACTCCTTAAATTGATTCAATCTTATTCTATCTTTTCATCTTTTTCTTAGAATCTTACCCAATTCCAATAGCTTTAAATACCATTTTATGCTAATGACTCCTAAATGTACATCTCTCCTGGACTCCCACCCAGACCTCTACCCTGAGCTCAAGCCTCTTTTATAACAACCTATTTAGCAGCTCCATTTGAATGACTCATAGGCATCTACGAAATATGTTTATCAGGATTCTTTTTTTTTTTTGAAGGTTTTATTTATTTATTTATTTGACAGAAAGAGAGAGATCACAAGCAGGCAGAGAGACAGGCAGAGAGAGAGGGGGAAGCAGGCTCCCTACTGAGCAGAGAGCCCAACTTGGGGCTTGATCTCAGGACCCTGAGATCATGACCTGAGCCGAAGGCAGAGGCTTAACCCACTGAGCCACCCAGGCACCCCATACCAGGATTCTTGATTTCCCTCCTCATCTTCCTCATTTCAGCAAGCCACCCAACTGCTCATCTCAAAACACCTGGGTAAGATCTTTGATTCCCTTTTTCTCAGCCTGCACATCCAATCTACCTGAAGTGCAATTAATTCTCTCTAAAACATATCTCAGTCTGTCCATTTCTCTGTATTTTATCCCCATTACTGTCCAAGTCATCAACTTTTCCCACGTGGACCACTGCAAAGTCTCCTGTTTTCACTATTCCCAAGCGTGTCCCCTTCCGATTCACTCCAATACAAAGCATCAAAGGAGTCTTTTAAAAATATAAGTCAGATCTTGTCACTTTCTTGCTTAAAACCTTTCAGTGACTTCTGATTGCTTTTAAAATAAAATCCAAAATCCTTGCCATGACTTACTTGTCCTATTCAGTCTACATAGATTCTTACTACCCCCTCCTTCAGCACACTATAAGAACAGATCATTTTCTTCCTCTCTCAGTTTGACTCCAGAGCCTCTAGAGCAGCCTGATACTGAAGAGATGCATGATAAATATTTGCTGAAAGGATGAAGAAGTGATTGGCGTGCAAGACCTTTCTTGGACCCTGCTTTAGCTATTCTCCTTCTACCTCTACGTATCACAATCTGTGTCCCCATACATTCTAGAATAGAATGGAAGTTGGCAATATCTATCTTGAAAGCACATTTAGGTGAGGGAAGCAAAAATCAAAGCGAGGGAACCCCAAGAGATTCTGGCAGAATCAGGAGTGATTTACTGAGTTGTTTTTCCCTGTGGGGTGGACATTCTCAGGCTCCTCTGAGCTCACACCTTGAAGAGTTTTTAATGTTTTCTTAAACTGTGGGAAATTATAAATAATATAAATAAATTACTATTTTAACCTGTTTTTAATGTGTCATTCACAGACATTAAATACATTCACAAGGTTGTAGGGCCATCACCACTGTCTATTTCTGTAACTCTTCCTTCAACCCATACACTCTGCATCCATCAAATAGTAACTTCCCATTCTCTCCCACCAGCCCCTGGTAACCACTATTCTACTTTCTATCTGCATGAATTTGCCTATTTTGGGTACCTCAGATAAATGGAATCATATAATATTTGTCCTTTTGTGTCCAGCTTCTTTCACTTAGCAAGTTTTTGAGGTTTCCATGCTGTAGCATGTACCAGAATTCCATTCCTTTTTAAGAGTGGTTAATATTTGAGCTTGTTTTTGCATTCATTTGTCCCAAAAAATACTCACTGAGCACTTTAAGGGCTAAGCACTATTCTAGACACTACTGACATAGCAATGAACAAAAGAGAAAAAGTTACTACTTTTGTCATTTAAAGAAGTAAATACGTAGTATGCCAAATAGTAAAAAGTGCTATGCAAAACCAGTATTGCAAGAATAGCTGCACAGGTGGAAGAGATCTTCGTGGTAGGATGGGGCCATTCATGTTGTACACTGAGGGCTAATAGTAAAGACTTTGGTTTTTACTCTGAAATAAGAAGCCAATAGAAAGTCTGGAGTTAGTGACATAGCCCGACCTGCATTTTGAAGAAAAATCCTGTCTTCAATATTAAGGGGAAATAAAGCAAAAGGGAAGTAGAAATACCAACTAGGAAGAAAATTCAATAGTCCAGGTTAATGATGATAAGAACTGTACCAGAAAGTATTAGTGAAGGTTCTCTAGAGAACTAGAACCTACAGGACATGTACATGATAGACAGATGATGAGAGAGAGAGAGAGAGAGAGAGAAGCGGGGAGGGGAAGGAAAGAGGGGTAGGGAAAGGAGAGGGAGATTCAGCTAAGGAATTGACTCATTCAGTAGTGTTGGCTGGCAAGTCTCAAATCCAAATCCGTAGGGCAAACCAGCAGGTTGGAAATTCAGGTGAGAATTGATATTTCATCCTTGATCTAAAATCTGCAGGGTATATCAACAGGCTGAAAATGGAGGCAGGTTTTCTATGTTTTCATCCTGTAGCCAGATTTCTTCGGAGAGAGAATCTATTCTATGCCTCTTTTTCATTTCTGATCATTTG
Source organism: Lontra canadensis (assembly GCF_010015895.1). Lineage (NCBI taxonomy): Eukaryota > Metazoa > Chordata > Mammalia > Carnivora > Mustelidae > Lontra > Lontra canadensis. The sequence goes on from NW_022631171.1 coordinate 1,245,548, forward strand.
CTGGCAATCTTTGGCATTCATTGGCTTGTGGATTCTTCACCTCCATCTCTGCTTTCATTTTCACATTTTCACATGGCATTCTCCTGGTGGATGTGTCTGTGTCCAAATTTCTCCTTTTTAGAAGGACTCCAGTCATATGGGATTAGGGGCCCATGCTATTCTAACATGACTTAACTAATTATACGGTCTACCATCCTATTTTGAAAGAGGCCATATTCTGAAGTACTGGGGGTTAAGACTTCAACATATGATTTTTGGGGAGACCCAATTCAGTCAACAACACAGAGAGATAGCTGTGAATATAAGCAGGGATACCCCAGTGTTTTTGACCTGAACAAAATGATCAAGTTACCATTCACTGAAATGAAGGAGAAAGTCTGGAAGAGAAAATCAAGAGTTCAGTGTTGCATATAATTCAAATGAATATATGTATATATATTCAAATAAAGACCCAACTCTTATCTTAAGCTCCTCACTCAGTTAACAACACCAGCAGGAAGGCAGAGGGCCCAGTTGTCTCTGAAAGGAGACAACCGTCAGTGTTTCCCTTTTCCAGACATACATGTCACCTAAGTAGCCCTTATTTCTCGTCCCGTCCACTTCCATTCCTAATCCCACCTTCCTCGCTATCAATGCTCATTATGTAACATCTACTTATATAACACCTCCATATAAGTCCTAGGCATAGATCCACTTAAAAAGTTATTAAAAGAATGGATGAAATCAGAACTAATTATGAGATATTCTTTTTAACAGTTGTACTTTCACTAAGAACATCAAGATTTGAAATGAACCCTAATAGAAACATGTTATTAATAGTTTGGTTGACCTCAAACTAATATTAACCTGTGACTCTAATATCCATGATCTGTCTATTATATCTTGCCATTTTCCAATCTGCATGCTTTATAGTCAGCAAAAGCAAAGACTTGCCAGTGGAGTTTTAAATCACTGCCAAGTGGATTCTTATATCCAAGTGAAGGAATTGTTTCTCCAAATAATGGAAAATTAAAAAGTATAATATGCCTAGACTAAAGCAAACAGAATTTTTTAAAAAGAGTCCAGGGTGGAAAAAAATAGATCCTTTCATAAAATTAAATCTAATTTCAAATTCCATTCTGTGATTTTAATTCTAAAAGCTCTGAGAAAGTTTTGGTTAAAAGTATTTAATCCTCTGGTACACTGAAAAGAAATTTAAAAAATAAATAAAGATTTTTTTAAAAAGTATTTAATCCTGCCATGGATGCTTCTTTTATGAAAGGCTATTGAGGGGTGAATGAAAATTTTCAATTTGCCTTTTAAAAGCATGAGATTTTTCTGTACATTTGGGTGTGGTGGTTTTTTTCCTCTGCATGGTTCGATAGACAATATGATTCATTAAGTAGTGGATATTCGATCTTTATAAAGTATTCCCTAAGTCTTCTGGATCCTTACGGAGTGGTGCTTTCAGGAATACAGATTCCAAGGTGATTCTGTTTTGTGGCTAATATTACTGAAATCCTCAGACTGTCATCTAGAATCTGGCCTAAAAGGAAGAACAGGGATCTCTGGAGCACTGCGGGTAGCTGAAGGTCTTTCCTCAGATAACTTTTCTCAGATCAAATTTTGTGGTACATTGATACTCCCAGAGCTCTGTCCTTGCCAGGAGGGCCAGAGGAAGTCAGATTTCAGTACGCTGCACTTATCATGCTTCAGATCCCTGCTTGTTAGGGAAGCCTGTAGCCCCTGCCCAGACTTGCTCTGACTGCAGAGTGTGTCCAGTCACCAGCCAGAATTGGAAGGTAGGCTGCTTGCTGATCCTGAGAAAAAAGACCAGTCTATGGAAGGGTAAAAGCTGAATGTCTCCAAAGGAGCAGTGGAGCCGGGGCTTTGTGCTTCTGGGGCTGAGTTTGAGACTTTTATTCTGTCTGAACATTTCCACTATTTTCCTCACAAGCCTCTCTGTCTTGAAGCAAAGGACCGAAGCGAAATGCCTAATGAAGCGTGCCCGGGGGAAGGGGTGTGCAAAGGACTTGGGAAGAAGGACTTGGGAGGGGAGAAGAGAGAAGGGTCAGGTTACCGGCTCACACATTCACAAGAAACCATTTGAAAATACGAGCTGGAGACGAAAATTCGGGGACCCACCGAAGTTCCCTGAAGCTTCCTTTGGGGCCCTAGAAGTGCGGCATGCGACCCAGAAGTATGCCTGCTACTCATTTTCAGGGATTTAAACTTTGCTCAAGCCGTGGAATGAAGGCTGGTTGGGAAGGGTCGCGGGTGGGCTTAGTTAAGCTCTAGGTCGCCAGGGGCTAAACCAGTTCTCTCTCGACTTCCTCTACATGGGGTCCTTGAGGCCTCAGTGCTCGCATCCCCTTTGGTTTTTGCAGCCATCCAGCAGCGCACTCGGGGTAGGCGCGGTGGCGGCCGCTGGCAGGTGCGCACGAAGGTAGCTGCGAACCGCCCCAGCCCAGCTGCCCGCGGCATCCGAGCTCTACTGAAGCCGGCGAAGCATACACACCGACCCCAGAGCAAGGGCCTGGTCCCCTCCCCTCCTCCCCCACGAGACGAAAGCTGGGCGCCAAGGTCGGCTCTGAGAGTTTTCCAAATCTCTCCTCCTCCCCACCCACCCCCCCGCCCCGCTTCGAGTGAGCTGTTGGCACTTCTCCAGAAGCCTCCCGGGGCTCTCAGGGCCATCCCCTAAAATAAACACATGGTGCCAGAAAGCGGGGGAGGGTAGAGAAGCGTCTGAACTAGGATAATGAAAATACTAGGAGAAAGACTCCATTCTCCAGGAAAAGGTATAAGGGAAGCGAAACTGTGTGAACTTACTCGGAAATGCAAACCAAGCTCCACTCTTTCCCCGATCGCATACCAACGACCGAAAGACAAATCCGCCAACACGTTCGTTGGCTTTCCAGAAAGGGCCTCATGAATGAGAATGGGTTGCTAGGTTTCCTCCCTCCCTCCCAACAGTCGCTTCCCCCAAGACTTCCACCGCCTAAAGAAAACATGCCGGGTCTGGCAACTGCTGATCTGGGGAACCTAGCCAAGCCCACGGAGGCCGCCCTCGGCCTCTCCCGCCTTCAGGACCCTGGAGAGCGGCCGCTGCGCCCTTGGGACTCCCGCCCGGCTCGTCCAGCAGGGTTCAGCGCCTAGCCACCCTGTCACTTTTATTAGCTGCTTCCCGCCTCCAACCTTCAATCTTCTTGGCAACCGCCACTCTTGTTTTTCACAAACAGATTAAATTGCCTTTTTGTTTTACTTGAGGGAGCTGTTTGGATGGCTGAGTTAGGTTCTGGATTGTAGCTTCTCTGAAGGTTAGTGGACCAAGAAGCTCTAAGAGCTCAAAAATAAGAGCCTGACAAGGCAGGTGACCTTAAGAAGCCACTGAGTTCAACCCCTTTACTCTATAAATGAAGCAGATAAATTAAAAGAATAAAGAGACTTTCCCAAGGTTAATTGTGGAGTTAGTTGCAAGCCTCAGCCTAGAACCCCGGGCTTCTGACTTTTAAATTAATGCTTCCCTCTACTTTCAAAGAAAATAATAATGATTTTACCTTTACACTGGCCATTTAGATATCCTAAGCAACAAGTGGAAGGTGTAAAGCCCTGTGTTCCTGGGAATAAGATGGACACACAGAGTGCAGAAAGGGGCCTTGCATAGTGCACACTCATGAGACCCAACACAGTCCTGGTATCCCACCCACACCAACCAGACCAACCCAGGTCAAATCAGTCAGGCCCTTTTCCACCCAGCCTACGTCTGGGATTGCTCAGTCTTCGGACACTAATCGATTCTCTCCTAGGCACTTCCCACACCTGAACCTAGTAACCAAGTCCAACTTCAGCGCCTCGGCAGAGAGAGCTCTAGGCACTTTAGGAGGTGGGAAAGGTCAGAGGGAAAGAAGGAGAAGAGCAAGAGTTGCAAAAGTGAACTAGATGTTCATTCACTAGAAAATCCTAAGAACCAAGAAGGATGAATATAGATACTTTTATACACTGCATCTCCCATTCAAGGTGCATATGAACCCCCTGGGAACATTAACATTCAGATTCTGACGCTAAAGTTCAGGATAGCGTCCCAGATTCTGTATTTCTAACAAGCTCCTGGTTGTCATTGAAGCTGCTGGCCAAGAACCACAATGAGTGCAGAGTTAGAAAGGGGGAGAGGAGAAGGGGGAAAAGGGGGGAAAGGAGAGAAAGGAGAGGAGAATCCAACCAAAGGCCTTTCCTTTTGCTCTCACCTACCTTCTCTTGCTCCTCAAAGTACAGCCTTAAAATGCTGCAGTAAATGATACTAAATACACATTTTCTTCAGTCTGTAGCTAGACCCAACAGTAATGGTGTATTGCTTTTGTTTCTCTCCCCTTACCTCTTGCCCTTCCTGCCGCCGGCCCTGCACAGCTCCCAGACTGGCCTGCTGCCCCGAAGCTGCTCGGTCTCCTTTTTAGCAAGCTCTCTGGCCTCGCGCGATGCTTCTCTCATCTTCTCCAGCGACCCCCTCCTGGGGGTCCCCAGTGGCGCCCGGACTTCTCCCTCCGGCTTCTCGCTTGCTCCCTACCAGCTGGGCTCTCACGGGGGTACGGGGAGCGACAGGGCCGCCTCTTGCTCCTTCTGGGGTCAGCTCTGACACTGCCCAGCCGACCCCCAGGGGGACGCCCGCCCAGAGAAGAGGACGCCTGCACTGGGCAGAGCTCGCCCATGCCCGTGAGTATAGTTGTCTCCACCACGCCCCACTCCCCGCCTCACCCAGGCACGAGCATCCCCTGCTCTTCCCTAACCTCGACTGACCCACTCCACGCCAGGCCAGCAGAGGCTCCAGCCCGCAAGGGGCTAGGGCGGAAGGGGGCAGGGGAAGGGGCAGAGAGTTTTGGTGGGAAGGGCAAGAGAGGCTACAGCTAGTTCAAGGAAAAGGCGCCAGCGCCTCGCCTGACACCCCCTTTCCGCTGTAGACCCTCGAAGCTACTTTTTCCTGGACCATTTCCTTCCAGTGTCAATGGAAACTGTGGGAGCGGAAGGGAGTCCTCGCCCGTCCTGAGTCTGCTTCTCAAACTCTGGTTCCCAATGGTGTAGCTCAACCCCCTTCCTACAAGCCTTCCCCTCGACGCGCCACCGCCCCCTCCTCGCGCTCCCACTCCCCTGCCTTCTCAGCGTCTGCAGGCTCTGGAGGCCTGGGAGGAAATGACGTGATGTTATTTTTGTGTCAGGTCAGCTTCCAGCTTCAGTTTAGCCCTCCAAGCTCCCGCGCCGGGCTCAGGCGGTCGGTCTGCGTCTTGCTCTCGAGGGCACACGGCGGGGTCTATAGGGACACGCGGTGCTCTGTGCCCGCTGAGCTGGGAGGCAGCGTTTTTCCCTCTCTTTACCCCTGCACTTCGGAGCCTCTGGGGACGGAGGGCAGCTGCCAAAAGTCTCAGCGGGATCCGAAATCCGGAGTTAGCCAACCCTCCTACCACTACCCCTACCCCCACGCCGACCTGGTGGGGCCTCCGGCTCCGGCAGCAGGAAGAGGGCGTGGAACTCCTTTCCAGGGAGGGAGCAGCAGAAACCATACCGGGGTGGGACGGGTGCAGCTCTCGGAGTGGCAACCGGAGAAAGAGAAAAGGTAGGAGGCTGCCCTCCAGATGCGGGGTAGTCGTGGCGTGACTCTCCAGGGCTAGAGCACGCCCTCCGCGCGCGGCGCACCACCCCCCTCCCCCGGCACACTCACACTTGCGCCTCCCACGCCCCCCCTTCATTCACAAGGTCTGAGCACGCATTCCCGCACAGCCGAGTCTTGCTCAGCCCCCGCGCGCCGAAGGGAGGGAGCGCAGAGGGGGTCTTGCAGACTCTGTTCGCGCTCGCCTGGCTTAACGCCCACACTCTGGATTCTGCCTAATTCCGGACTGGAGGAGGGGGCTACAGTCCTGCTGCGGGCTGGGTCCAGCTTGGAGCGGGGCTCCCGCCATCCCCACCGCAGTGGAGCGCGCCGCGACAAGAGGGAGGCGAGACCGGGATAGCCCGGCTGGGGAAGCGGGAGTGAGGGGGCGGAGAGGAGGGTTAGCTGAGGGAGCGTGAGAGAGGGAGAAGAAGGTGAGAGAAAAGACCGAGAGCCAGAAGAAAAGGAAAACCGGGGAAAGCAATCGCGGGCGTAGTAAGGCCACCAGTTGGTAATGTAATTTAAAAAAAAAAAAAAAAGGCACACGCGAAACGCATGCGCACGGCCGACGGAGGCGAGCTAGCCCGAGCTTCCCCTCCGGCTCGCCCGGCAGACGGTGAAATTGTGAGTACCCGCATCTTCAAACGCTTTTCCCCTTCTCGGTCTCACTCTAAGGCCTCGGGCTGGGAAGTGGCCGGGGGCTAAGCGGGACGCTCACGCAGGGCAGGACCTGGAGCTCTGGTCGTTGCCGAGATGGCAGAAGTCTGCTCATCCACGGGTCCTGCCGGGTAGGTCATTCAGTGTGTATTTTGGGGGTGTATGGGCTTAGGGTGTGACCGGGTCTCAAAGGGGACCCCCAGCCACCAGGATCAGTTTCTGCGGGGTCCAGCGGGGCGTGCGTGCGATTCAACCTCTGTGGCCTGGGGTCAGTGAGTGGGTAGCCCTTAAAGACTAAAATACGTACTGACCCCCCAAGTAGATTTGGGGAACTCGGGGTTGTGGAAACGTCGGCATTCTCACCGGGCCGGGCGCCCGAGACAGTTTGAGCGCAGGTAGGACGGAAGAGGAGACACTCCCGGAATCACAGAACCTCCCTTTAAGAAAAGCGCAACTCAGGCGGGGGACGGGGAAGCACCTGCACATGCACCCCGGAGGGTCTGACTGGGTGTCCGCATTTACGCTCTTGAAAACCTAATGGACTGAACTGTCCGCGCACCCTTGGACAAGGCGGTTAAGGTGCAGGCGCCGCGGGTGTTTTTCTTGAACAAACCTGGGCGACTGAATCTTCCGCTCTCTCCGAGAGGCGCTAGGTAAGTTGGAACGTGTCGCGGCAGCGAGGCTGCGGAGACTGGAAGGGGGCGTGGGCGCGCGGAGGACCTAGGAGGGACGTCGCGCCCGCGGGAAGGGATGGTAGGACCTTTTAGGGTGGGTGTGCGTGGCGATTCCCCTCCCCCAGCTGTGGGGAGAAGGCAGGGTAAGGGCCTAGGAGCGAGCTGGGCGGGTGGGCGCTTGCGGGCGGGGTCTCTGTGCTCGGCGTCCGGGGGTGTGAGCTGAAAACGGTGGGCACTGGGGAGTCTCGGTTTTACGGCCTGCCCACCAGGCGTGGGTGGTGAGTGGGCGGGGAAGGGACTGCTGGAGAACGCGCTCCGAGGCAGGAGTGGGACTCGCCAGTTTCGGAGGAAAATCCGGGCGAGCGGCCAGGGCCCTGCAAGACCCCAGCGGCGGCGGAGAGTGCTCGAAGCCGGGGACGCGGGCACGGACTGGGAGCCCGGGGTGCTGCTGCGGCTCCGTCGCGGCCAGCAGCGGACAGTTACAGGGGTGAAAGTGAGTGCAGTTTCTATCCAGAAGAAGGAAAGCTCCAGAGGGGAACTGTCTCCTCCCTTCTTTTCTTTCTCTGAATCCAGCGAAGGCCCAGGGCTCTTTCGGACCCCAACTGTGCCTACGGGGCTGCCTAGCTGGAGTTCCCAGGGCGTCCCAAACCCGGCAAGTGCGGGCGGTGAGGGCTGGACTCCTCTCGTTCACCGCCTTGCAAAAGTAGTTACTCGCCCGCTGGGCTCCTTCATGCTTCTGGACTGGGGAGAGCAGGGAATTTCCTGCCCCAATCCCCAGTCATCCCACTTGGGTCTGACCTCCTTATCCGGGGCACTGGGCCCCAGCGTGGCTTGGCTTCATTTTTCTTCTAGTGATTGCAGATTATGGAATTGACTAAACAAGTGTCCGAGTTCAAAAAACGAACTGATTTCGTCCCTACACTTGGCAAGGACATTTGTAAAGAAAGGACTCCATCTGTAAATGCTTGGTTTTGTTCGTAACCTAATTTTTGCTCATAACCTCTACTGGGCCCCATCGTATGTACTTTCTACTCATTAAATAACATCTTCTATCTCATGTATCAGTAATGCATATGAGAAGCAGTATTGCCTGATAAGTCAGAGTCCAAGTTCTGTAACTGTCTGGATTCAAATCCTAGCCTAGCTGTGTGACTTCTGGAAGTAACTTAACATTTTGGTGCCTTTTATCTTCTGTAAAATGAGGATAAGAAAAAGTACCTGTACCTACTTTACTGGGTAGCTTCTAGCTTTCAGTAAATTAATACTGTAAAGCTCTGTCACATACCAAACAAGAGCTAGTATTACTATTGTTGTATTTATGCAAAATTGGCTAAGTAGCTTTCAAAATACTGTATAATAAAATCAGGAACAAAATGCATTTTTTGGATATGCTATAAAGAGTATGTATATCAAAGTAGAAGATGTCTATCACCAAAATTAGAAAAACAGTAAATATTTCCTAAGTTGATATGTAAATTTTAAATATAGTGCATTTGTATACCATCTGGACTCTTTTTATTTCAAATAGTGATGAAATACTTATATACACTTTTCAAACAGCATTTTTGAAAATTACCTTTAACCTTCAAAAAATGTTTCATTTTGTTAAATGATGTGCATAAAAAATACACACTAGGTCATGGTATATACAGAAAATCCAAGGTCTCCATTAAAATATTGCATCAGGTCAGTTGTATTTAAAATCTGGAAATTTACCTTGCAAGCTAGAAATGCTAACTTCTCTAAGATGATTGTAAACATTTTAGCCAAAATACTCCTATAATATCAAGAATATAGAAAGATAGGGGTGCCTGCTGGTTCAGACCCTTGATCTCTGGATTGTGAGTTCAAGCCCCACAATGGGCACAGAGATCACTTCAAAAATAAAGAAAGAACTACATAGAATAATAAAACTCAGATTCCTTCACTTTACAGCTGAGAAAACACTCACAGAGGGTAGAGGTCCCTACTGATGATCTCCAGGTAAATAGGGCTCCAAAAAGGATTAGAGTTAGGTCTTCTGACTCACCACCTAAGGCTCTTATACACCACACCGATGTGTTCCTGTTTACTACAGGTTTATGAACCTGTAACAAGTAGGAAACTGGAAGTCCTTACATAAGGGAAAATATACAAGCATGTGTTATATACAACACTAGAAAGACAGGACAATAATTTGGCTACTGTCCCACAGCTTCATCATGGTCCCGCACAGCAGAAGGTAGAACTACATAACTTACTAGGCTGAGGTCACAGATCAAGAAAGAGGCAGAGCCACACTAGAATTCAGGGTCCCACTGGAGTACACATTTGGTTGCATATTCTGTTAATCCCTTGTAGCAGTTTTTCCTTAGAAATCACTTTTGAGCTTTTCTTAAATTCTGAAAATTTCCTTCCTGCTGACTTAAGAGAGCTTTTTAGGAAAGGCCTTCAAATTTACATAGAAGGAGATTTTATTATTCCAGATTTTGTGGACAAGCAAGAGTGAAGTGGGGGAAGCTTTCTTATTCTAAGGCAGTGGCTTGGTAAATAATGGTTTCCACTCCAGGCACTTGAATATCAATTCCTAAAATCCTGCAGTTCTTTCATTACTGTATGTATAATGCATGTATAATGACATTCACCTCCCACAGAGAGGTGCAGCAGGTATTTTCAAGGTCGAGCTCTCACACAAGCAGTTTAGGAATTGTATGGCAGAGCCTTTCAAGTAAGCATCTAGCCTTACAAAGTTATTTAGGATTATAGGAACGACGTGTCCTTCAAAGAAAGCACTTGTAGGAATGGTGCTTGCCTCCTTGATGAAGGAAACCATGGTTCTCTCCGGTGCATGAACTGGGATATCTTACCCTTGACTTTGCACCTCTGTATACCTACCACATGTTTTTAGGCAGAAATACAGGGCATTAAGTAGGGAGTGACTTTGTAGCAATCTCCCAAGCCAGTTTAGCAGAATCAGGTTTTGAAACCACATGTGTTAAGTCAAGTCCCAGTATGATTAGGATGTGAATCACTGTCCAATTGGGAATATTTCAGATTGGTTTCCAGTGTACCACCAGGTGAGTCATGGTGTGAGCTGCTTCTAGTCAAATACGTATAGTATCAGTCTGCAGCTAACAGGGTTCACTCTGAGTCAGAGCTTAGCATTTAACACAAGAAGTGTGAGTCACTGACTACCCGGCTCCTACTTGAGATGGTCTCTGAATTTTACCTTGAGCACCTCAAGAATCTAGACAACACTGCATTGGGTGAGTCAGTTCATAGTACGATTGAATGGGCTTCCGTGGCGGCCATTCATAATAAAGTTTGATGTGACCAAGAGCACAAGGGAATATTACATGATGATGGATTCGTAGAATAAATTGCTCTGGTTCTAATCCGAATCATTAGATTCTAGCTATTTGTGCGGGGAATCTTTGTGAAATAGGAGTAATACATGCTATTGCCTCGCAGGGATATTTCACTTCAGTTACTTGAGTGATTTTTTAAAGTCAGTTCACTATTCTGGTTTGGATGTGCTCGATTTCTACTTACTACTTAATTTTACTCCAAACTGTAAAATCCTTTTAAAGTACATGTTAGTGTTTGGATTTTAGACAACCACATCTCAGGAAGTTACTTAGCAGTTTGGCTTCCTGCAGTCCTCGGTTGTACATCTGCAGGTCAACCCCACAAGGAGGTACAGGAGTACACTTCGTTCTCCCGTTTGGCTCCTTAGGTGCCTATCACCCCTAACACTAACTGAACGGTATTCGCTCAGGAGCTGGAACACCAGCTTGTGGTGCTATTCCAAGCCTACCAGCTCCCAGCACTTGTAACCCTTTTTGGGCTGCATGGCTAGATCAGCATAAACTTAGACAGCTGTTGCATTTATGCAAGACAGTGGAAAGAATGATGCAATGTATACCTTACCCCACCTTTGCCAACAAAATTGACATCTCAGGGTGGAGTGGGAACAACATGTAAGGGACCAGTAGATTTCTTAATTATTGGTAATTAGTGGCAAAATGTTATTACCTTGGGAACAAAGGTTAGACTGCTGCTTAAAAGTACATGTATATTTTTCTGTATCTTCTGGACAGAAGTACAGGGCATTAAGTAGAAAGCAGCTTTGCAGCGATCTCCCAAGCCAGTTCAGCAGAATGGCTCCAAGAAAATCCCAGACATGTGGAATTTACATACACTTTTATTGTGTTTATACAAATATCCTTTCCTAGCAAATAACCCAGTTACTAATTCATACATCTTCTGCTACACCGGGAAGTATAGATACTTCTTGGCATTTAATGGGGATGAGAACTAAAGGGTTCCATTCTTCCTAACTTCTGTAATTCCTGCCAAATTCAGGTCATTAGGACGCTAATGAATTAGACTTACACATAAAACTGCAACACAGTTTCTATATAAGTTTGCTAAATTTCAGAGCAGAGCTCTAAGTACTTTTGTGATGTTATTACTTTTACCCTTCTCTATTTGAGAGAATAACTTAAATTATTAACTTAATAATAATTTACTTTAATAATAATTAACTTAAATAGTAAAGTGTACACATCTTCAATATACAACTTAATCAACCTTACATGAGTATAGGCCCATATAACATCCTATCATCTAGATGAGCATTTCTCAACCTCAACATTATCGACATTATGAACTAAATACCTGCCTATTTGGGAGACTGTCCTGTGCATTGTAGGATGTTTAGCAGTGTCCCTGTCCCTAGATGCCAGTAGCACCCTTTCCTAGATGTGACAACAAAACACGTCTCCAGACATTGCCAAATGTTTCCTGGGGGGCAAGATCACTCACCACTGCTCTAGATCAAGATATCGGATAATTTCAGCTCGTATCCATAAGACTCCCTTTTACTTTCTCCCAGTCATTACTCCCACAGATAACCACTCTCATAAGTTTTCAAACCATATACAGTTGACCCTGAAAAACAGGTTTGAACTGCTTGGGTCAGCTTATACATGGATTTTATTTTTTTATGTATTACACTACTATAGAAGAATTTTCCTTCTGATTTTTTAATAACATTTTATTTTCTCTAGCTTACTTTATTGTAAGAATACAGTGTATAATACATATAAAACATGCATTAACCAACTGTTTATTTATCAGTAAGGCATCCAGGCAACGGTAGGCTCTATAGTTAAGTTTGGGGGCAGTCGAAAGTTATAGGCAAATTTTCAGCTGCATGGGGACAGTCAGCAACCCAACCCCCAATGTTGTTCAAGGGTCACCTGTATTAGCTGGGCCTTTTCTTAGGAATTATATAGTACATATTCTTTGCATCTGGTTCTTTAGCTCAGCGTTATTTTTTAGAGGTTCTCTTCTTGTTGCATGTATTGTGATGTTTCAATGCTGTGCAGTGTTCCTTTGTGTTAACACAATACAGTTTATTTATCTATTTCATCTGTTTTATTTATCTATTCCTTCTGTTGAAGGATATTTGAGTTGTTTCTAGTATGAGGCTATTATGAATAATGCTAATATTAGTATTCTTATTCAAGTCTTTTGACAAACATAGGCCTTATTTCTGTTGGAAGCCCAGGAGTGAAATTGCTGGGTAAATATGTTTAGCTTTAGGAGATACTGTTTTTCAAACTGTTTTTACACTCCAAACTAATTTACAACCCGACCAGCAATATATTGCTTCGTGACCTCACCAACACTTACCACTGTCCACCTATTTAGTTTTCGTCATTCTGGTGGCAGTGTTTTGGTAATTCATTATGGTTTTAGGTGGGTTTTTTTGTTTTTTGTTTTTTGTTTTTTAGGGTGCTTGGGTGGCTCCTTTGGTTAAGTGTCTGCCTTCGGCTCAGGTCATGATTCCAGGGTTCTGGAATCAAGTCCTACAGTGGGCTCTCTGCTCGGTGGGAAGCCTGCTTCTCCCTCTCCCATTCCCTCTCTTAAATTTTTTTAAAAATTTTTTTAAAAAATTGTATTTCTCTAATTGCTAATGATGTTGAGCATCTTTTTGTTGGCTTCCTTTCTTTTTGTTGGCTTCTTCATCTTTTTCCATTGTGGTATTTGTCTTCTTTTTCACTCATAAGAGTTCTTTGTATATTCTAGATATAAGTTATTGTCAAAAATGTGCGTGTGTCCGTATGTATTGCACATCCCAGTCTGTGCCTTGCCTTTATGTTCTCAAAACATTATCTTCTGACTTCTGTAAGTTCTGTTGAAAAGTCCTGCTTCTCTGAAGGTAATACAGCTTGTCCTCTGACTGATTTAAAATTCTTCTCTTTGTTTTTGACTTGCCACAAATTGTGTGGTTTTGTATCTGTCCTGCTTTCAACACACTGAGCTTTTTTATCTGTAGATTGGTATCATTCATCAATTTTGGGAAATGTTCACTCAACAACTTCTTGCCTGTTTTCTCTCTTTCTCTCCTGCTTCTGGGACTCAAATTCTACAGGGGTGCCAGGGTGGCTTAGTTGTTTGGGATTGAACCCTGCATGGGGGCTTCCCGCTCTGCGGGAAGCCTGCTTCTCCCTCTCCTACTCCCCATTCTTGTGTTCCTGCTCTCGCTGTCTCTCTCTCTCTGTCAAATAAATAAATAAAATATTTAATTAAAAAAAGTTCTACATATGTTAGATTTGGCCTTTCTTCCCTTGTGTCTCTTATTCTATGCTCTGTTTGATCCGTTTGTTTGTTTGGTCTCTCTCTCTCTTCTTCGCTTTGAATACTTTCTTTTGACCTGTGTATTTTTTTATTTAATCTGTCTCCTGTTGTGCCCAGGCTTCTATCAAGCCATCTAGAGAGTTGTTAATTTCAGAAACTGTTTTGTTCACAATGTATTATATCTATTTGATTCTTTTTAATACATTTAAATTCTCTGATGAAATTCTTCATCTTTTCATCAGTTTTGTGCATCAAATTCTTATCTACTAAATCCAATATTGATATTGTTTGTGAGTCTGTATCTATTATTTGTTTCTTCTGTCATATTTTTCTGTCTCTTCACATACCTCCTGACATTTATTTTATGTACACATCGTATATAAAGAAATTGTGTTTGTTCAGATAATATGGGTTCCCCAGCAAGGACTCTCCCTTGGAGGGGTTTCCTGTGTGAGGGTGAGAAGCTGTCTACTTCAGTACTAGCAGGTATTGAAATGAGTTGGGGCCAGTTGCAATTTTAATAAGAAATGGGCAACCTCTGGCTTTTTCCCATTCCTCAAGTGTTTCGTCCTGGGCTTCAGAGTTAGAGCCTAGTGGGTTTCTATCTCCTCAGTCTTGAAAGACTGAGACACTCGGTGTCCCCTTCAGAGGTTTTGAGCTTGCTTTCTGCGCCCACCTTACCCAGGTGGCTTCCACATCTGGTAAATGCCTGGAGGAGGCCAGTTACGTGTTTGAGAATGGTCTTATTACACATGGGGACTGGCTGTCCCACATGAGACTATGGAGTCCCTTTATATTCTCAACCCAAGTCTAGAGTCAGCAAATGCCCTCAAGGGGAAAAAACACCTGATGACAAACTTCGCACTTTTGAAGAGCTGTGCCTCTCAGAAATTTTAATTTAATCTTTTTGCTTCCACAGCTCTTTGATGTCTTTAGAAATGTGATTCCAGTTATTTTCCTGACCTTTTTGCAAAGGAACTGTGGTCTGCCCTGACCTGTTGTCTTTTTTCTTAAAGATATTTTTCCTGAATTAAGTTTCTTTTCTTTCTTTCTTTCTTTTTTCTTTTCTTTCTTTTTCTTCTTTCTATCTTTAGATCATATTTTCGTCTTTCTATTAAATCGCTTGTTTCCAATATAACTGAGAAATTTAACATTAAAAATCTTGTCATTTAAAAAAACCTTGCCATTTACAACTGTAAAGTGTACTGTATGTTTTATGAGTTTAAAAATGTTAAAAGGAAAAGAAGTATGTTATGATCCTTGCAACTCTTTATGCTTCGCATTGCAGTTACATAGGGTAAAAAACATGAGCATTGGGATGAAGGAAAACTGAGCTTGAATTTTAATTTTGCTCAGTTTTCTGAGCCTCCAATTCTGAATACGTATAATAGGAATAATTACACTGACTTTATAATAAGAAATGTGCAGCAGAAGTTTCAAGAGAGCATTCAGTAAGTGGGACCTATTATCATTATTCCTCTAATATGTATCCATCATTATTTTAGGCCCCTGAACATGTATAATTTTATTTTCAACACTTATATTTTGATATATTTTTATCTGGTACAGATACTAAGATTTTTACCATTCAAACAGGGTTCTGAAAAGGGTTTTTTTTTTAAATATATAAAAAGCCTATACCTATGACTTAATACCTATGAAAATATTACTTAATACATCTATGAATTCATATTTTGCCAAAATTTTTGTGTTTTGTAGATCACAAAATAAATAAAATTTAGTAACAGAAAGAATTATATTCAAAATAGTTTGCTTGGGACGCCTGGGTGGCTCAGTGGGTTAAGCCGCTGCCTTCGGCTCAGGTCATGACCCCAGGGTCCTGGGATCGAGTCCCGCATCGGGCTCCTTGCTCAGCAGGGAGCCTGCTTCTCTCTCTCCACCTCTGCCTGCCTCTCTGCCTGCTTGTGTGCTGTCTCTCTCTCTCTTCCTCTCTGACAAATAAATAAATAAATAAAATCTTTAAAAAAAAAATAGTTTGCTATCAGTAAAGTCCGCAACTGACTATTTGGTGTCATACCAGCATGGTTTATTACAAGATGTTGCCAATAAGAAAACAGTACTAGGAAATACTTTAAAAAGTCTACCAGCATTCTCTGGAAAGGACAGCTGGTTCATTTTTGCAGAGAAGAATCTGTGTGGGGGCTAGAAATAATTTTAACATTTTCTCCATGAATGCTTCAAATATAACTAATCTTCATATTAAATTTTCTGTTATAAGCCACACTTTTATTTTGACTTATGCATTTGTTTCTTTTTTAAAAGACTGCACTAGGGGTGCCTGGGTGTCTCAGTTGATTAAGCGATTAAGTGTCTGTCTTCAGCTCAGGTCATGATCTCAGGGTCCTGGGATCAAGTCCCGCATCGGGCTCCCTGCTCAGTGGTGAGTTTGCTTCTCCTTCTGCACCTCCTCACTCGTGTGTGCTTGCTTGCTCACTCTCTCTCTCTCTCAAATAAAAAAATTAAATTAACTTTAAAAAAGACTGCACTAGTATATGGAAACAATTAGATTCTGCTCTAAATAGAAGGTGAGAATAGTAGACTTAGAGTCAGAAAGGTGTTTCTGGGATACACAGGCCTCTCCTGACCTGAGAGAGCAGGACAGCACCTCCGGTCTGTGTCCCCAAGGCCACAGATGTACCTCAGCCTTTAGTTCCTCAGCATCGTGAGAGTGGGCTTCACTGGTCTGACCTCCAAATTCTAGGGAGACTGCACTCCTTACAGTTTGTGGGCAGATTTAAGTCAAGGCACAAGAATTGTAGGATCTGGTTATGCAACAAACTGGAATTTATCAAATTCCTAAGGAGAGCTAAGGCTTTGTTGGAGAAGTTAAATTACTTCTGGCCCTTTAAATGACTAATTAGACTGTGCTATTCTTTTGGTGAAATGTAGTACTTAGTAACTAAAACATCTGAACATCATGACCAGATGATGTTGAATAAATTTGGGTTAAAGGAGGGTGAATGAAAGGATGCAAAGAGGTATGAAAAAGGTACAATTCTGCAAAATCTAAGAAAGTGAAAAACTCACCTGGGCATATTAAACAAATGTCATACATGAGAAAAAGTGTTTATTTCTTTCCCTTATCTTTCAATGATGTATTCAAAATCATGAACGTGGTAAAACTATAAATACTAATTTATGGGGCACCCGGGTGGCTCAGTCAGTTCAGCGTCCAACTCTTGATTTTGGCTCAGGTCATGATCTCAGGGTCATGAGATCAAGCCCCACATCCCACTTAAGATTCTCTCTCTCTCCCTCTACCCCCCAAAAAACTATAAATACTAATTTAGATAGAGCATACATTTATTTAAAATATATCATATGTATTCTAAGAATCAGGAGCTACATATACAGAGATTATGTTTTCTTAATGGAAACTGGTTGTCAGGGTGCCTGGGTGGTTCAGTCAGTTAAGTGTCTGCCTTTGGCTCAGGTCATGATGCCATGTCATGATCTCATGACATGATCCCCATGTCTAGCTCCCTCCTTGGCCAGGAGCCTGCTTCTCTCTCTCCCTCTGCTCCCCTGATCCTGTTCTCTCTCTTTGTTTATCTCAAATAAATAAATAAAACCTTTAAAAAAAAAAAAACTAGTCATCTATGAATTTTTTTTTTTTAAAGATTTACTTATTTCAGAGAAACAATGCATGAGCGGAGAGAAGGGGCAGAGGGAGAGAGAAAAGTCCTCAAGCAGACTCCCCACTAAGTATGGAGCCCAATGACACAGCGCTTGATCCCAGGACCCTGAGATCAAGATTTGAGCCAAAATCAAGAGTCAGATGCTCTGTGAGCCTTTTAATGTATCCCTTAGGATGGGGGTTTTATTTCTGGATCTCTGTATCTAACCACCTTATATTGTCTCACAAAAAGATTGTCAAATAGCTGTGGTACTACAGGGAGGCCAAAATGCATAACCACTAAACATTTCAGTTACTTGAAATTTTTTCGGTTTGAGATGTTTGTTCTACATATCTAGCTATTTAACATTTTATGCCAAGGGGGAATGGGAACCTAAACTTCAGTAGCTATTCTGGCACAAATTGTAGAAAACCAGAACCTTGAGGACCAGAGATTCTCCCACATATACCCTGGGAACAGCAGACAAAAACATTCCATCAGCTCAGCCCCCAGAGACTGTCTTGGGAACACTAAGGGAGCATGGAACCAAGGTAGTACATTGGAGTTTCCATTCTAATCAGAAGCAGCCCTGCTAGAAAAAGGACTCCAGAGGCATTTACAGAAGGCTATCCAAAAATAACCCAAACCTGTCCAACTGTGGCCCGTGCACAGCTGTGGTGTCAAGAGCAAGGCCCTATGGGGTGGTGGGATGGACCTGAGCCTAGAGCCGAACGATCTACGTTCAAGTCTGTTTGGGGGCTGACTTTGGGGATTTGGGCGTATCACACAAGCTCTGTGAGTCTGAGTTCCCCATTGATAAAAGGGGATCTTGAAATATCCACAGAATCATTTCACAAATGAAATGTAAGGTGTGATGACTACTACCTTTGCTCATATAGATAAAGGAGAAACTGCATTATTTGGAAGCCATACTTAGAAAAAGTAGGCTCTGATAAAGAGTTTAGATTTTCTTCCGGTGTCGTAGATTGCCACTGAAGGCCACAGGAAGGGACTCACAAAATGTGGATTGTATTTAATCAGTAAGTATTTTAGAGTTTATGGGCCACGTGGTCTTTATTGCAACTACTCAACTCTTGCCACTGTCTTGGAAAATCTGAGGGCAATAAAGTGCAAGGAGATTAGAGCTCACTGTAGTGGCCCGTGCAAAAGATGGTGCCCACCTGGGCTGGGCAGGCAGTGGAATCGGAGAGAAGTGTGTAGACCCAACATCCACTCCAGAGTGGCAAGCTTGCCAGTGATTGAGCAGCAGAGAGAGGAATCAAGGTGATTCCTTGGATGTGGGTAGATAGGGGCACCATGTATGGACTTGGAGAAGATTGAAGAGGAAACAGAGGGAGCAGAAGAGGAGACTCAGGAGTCTATTCTAAACCCTAAACTCTTTGATGCCCACAAAAGCTCCAGCTGTGGTGGTGAGTAGATGCTGGTTTGATGTGTTTTGAAATGAAGGGATTGGTCTGGGCTGCAGGCGGAAATGAGAATTTGTTAGGCTCTTTATGAAATGTGGCTTGCTGTGCTGTATACTAAATTCTCATGAGGTTCTGGTGGGAGATTCTTTGGCATAATCAATGGGATATTACTGTCCTAGAATCTGCACTTTCTTTTCTAAAACCATAAACAATCTACTGAGATTTTCTACATATTTACTGCAGAGGTTAGCAAACTAGGGTGCCTGGGCCACATCCAGACTGCTGCCTGGCTTTGTATGACCTGCACACCAAAAATGGTTATTACATTTTTTAAAAATTATTTTGTGTGTGTGTGTGTGTGTGTGTGTGTGTGTGTGTGTGTAAAGAGAGGGAGAGAGAGAAATTTATTTCGAGGAATTGGCTCACATGATTGTGGAAACTTGGCTCATCCAAAGTCTTAATGGGCTAGGGCTGGCATGTTGGGGACTCAAGGAAGAATTATAGTTCAAATCCAAAGGCAGTGTGCTAGCAGCATTCCTTCTTGCACGGGAGAGGTCGGTAACTCAGCCACAGCCCAGTGGAAGAGATGCTGAGGGAAAGGCATGGGGGAGGGATGTGGAGCTTCCATGCTCTCTGTGGGGACACTGCTCTCCTAGCATCTAGATGTGGTCACCAACTGAGAAGTTCAGTATTTACATTTTTTAATTGTTGGGGGGAAAAATCAAAAGGAAAAGAATATTTCATGACATATGAAAATGTTAGGAAATTTGAATTTCAATGTCTATAAAGTTTCATTGGAACACAGCTACATTCATTCAGTGACATGATGTCTGTGACTGCTTTTGCACCAATAGAGGCAGAGCTGAGATGTTGCTATAGAGACCATATGGCCCGCAAAGACTACAGTACTGACTCTCTGGTCCTTTACAGAAAAGTTTTGCTTCCCTCTCATCTATAACCTAAATATAAGTGTGAAGTATTACTGCATTAGACTTTCATATAGACTGTAGGAAACAGTCTATGTGAAAGTAAATATAACGTTCAACCACTTAGCAATGTTTTTTCTTAGAAAAACTGTTCACTCTTAAAAAATTTTCAGAAAGACAAGACCAAAAATTCAATGAAAGACAGTCTCCAATAGGAAATGAAGTCAGAGGACCTAACTTAAGTTTCCTTTTGGTATCCACCACCTTAATATTCAGCATTTTCCTATGAACAGGAAAACTTAAGGACATTTAACAAACCCCAAAAGTACTAAGGAAGAAGGGCCAGAGGGAAATAATATGCATAAAGGCTGTGTTTATAACTCTGATGCTCGAGGCTTCAGAAAGTCAAATCACTTACAATCTAAAAAGTTTAAATGGGATGGAAACTTGCTATCATCACAGGATGAAAATATCTAATAATGGACATAAGGCAAAGTTTGAGGACCCAATGCTTCTATGGGATCATGGAGAATTTTCTATGTGGGAAGGTAGAATTTGTAAAAAGAGACATAGCAAAAAATTTGCCCAGACAGACCTGTAAGGAGTACAGAAATCTAGCTAGTTACTTAGGAACACAGATTGTCTACACTTTTATTATCCTTAATTTGCATGTACATTAACACATTTCACTACCCATCTGCTCTAATTGGTGGAAAATTAGTTCCTCAACTAGCAAATAGTCATGCAGGCCTAACATCTGTAAGATCTGTGGCCAGATAAACAGAACAGATTAGGAGAACCCCAGTAGACTGGACCAGAGTGGTGGGGGGCTTCTGCAGCCCTGGATGAGGGCTTACTCTCGCTTGTGATCAAAGAAGGAGGCTTTGTCCATTAGAGTTTCCATAGTTCTAATTGCTTTGGGACAATGATAGGAAGCTTCATTACAAATGTTATTTACTAAAGACAGTTAAAATAAAAATGTTATTTTTAAGAAATCTAATAACCTTATAATAAGCACATTTAAAATGTAATTTCCATACAATAGTAGCAATGCCTTCATCATACCCAACAAAGTTAACACTATTTTAGCATCACTTAACCTCTCTATTCATTTGCTAGAGCTGCCATACCAAATACCACCAACTGGATGGTTTAAACAACAGAACTTTATTTTCTCACAGTTTGAAGGCTAAACTTTCAAGATCAAGGTGTCAGCAAGTTTGGTTTCTCCTGACGTCTCTCTCTTTGGCTCGGCACTCAGCTCTCTTCTTTGCCCTCACATGTTCCTCCTCTGTGTGCACACATATCTTCAGTGTCTTTCTTGTGTCCAAATTTCTGCTTCTTATAAGGACACCAGTTAGATTGGATTGTGCCCCTACCCCACTGGCCTTATTTTACCGTAATCACCACTTTTAAAGACCCTGTGTCCAAATACAGTCTGATTCTGAAGTATGAGTATTAGGACTTCAACATAAAAATGAGGGGGACCCAATTCAGTCCCTAACACTGACCATGTCACATTGTTTCTCCTTAGTTTCTGTCTGACTACTTCGTCTACTCTCCATCTTCTTTTTCACATTCTAACTTGGGGAAGAATCTGGATCCAGTGCCCCGGGAATTATTCTACGTCATAGATTTATTTACTTTTTCTTCATGACGCTGAACGTGTTCCTCTACTTCCTAAATTTCTGCAAACTAGATGTTATATCCAAAGGCTGGAATAGCCTTAGTTTCCGTGACTTGACCAGACCACTTCCTGGGTGGTGCTTGAACTGCCTACTGCATTGCATCAGAAGGGCACCATGTCTGTTCCACCAGCCTCTTTTAGTTATACTAAGAACATTATTTCCTAAGGGCCTTTCAAAAGTTTGGTAGGTCAGTTCAACATTGACAGAGTGGCTACCAGGCTACTCTGGGCATATGCAGCAAGGGTAACAGGAGACTCTGTTTGCCCAAAGATCTTGGCAGTGTGTGCTCCAGGCCAGCTCTTTGATGAAGTCTTATCCCACACTGAGGCTGGAATGCTTCCTTGATTTGCAGCCCTTCACTACCCCCCTACCCCCACTTTCTCCACACCTCCTACCCTTCCCACCCCCGCCCTTACACAGCCTCTTCCTAGCTGCAGTTTCCCTGGCAGGCCTTGAGCAAGGATGATGGTGATTATATTGCATTTCCCCCTCCACATTGTTAATTTGGAGAACTCTCTGGGTTGAGGAAACGGTGTCACCTCCAGAAATGCATCTGAGGATATCAGAGGTTTCCAGACCCTTGTCCTGGTATGGAAAGGAATTCAGAGTGTACCTGGGAGTAGGAGGCCAATTAGGAGAGCAAAGAGGGCCTTTATCCCTTTTCTTGTTGGGAGGGTATATTCCTTGTATCACCTCAGAACCAAAGAAGAAACTGGCTTCACTCTGAAGTTACATCCTTACTGTAGACAGTTTCGTAAGTGTGAGTTTATAGAGGATTTAAATTCACATCAAATTTCAGTTCACACTCCTAGGGCTATATTGAAGCATGCATAATACATGATACCCTCTGGGCTCTAGATGTATTTAGATCTCAAAACCAGGGAAAGAGATGAAATATGCAGATTGAACACAATGAGGGCTAATGTGGGATTAACTGCACTTACTCACTATCCTCTCTATCAAATAAAATTTGAAATGTAACGAGTTAAGCTTTACTCATGTCCGTTTCTCCACATGCACTTTGAGAACCATGTCTCCACAGTTGCATGTAGGAAAGACTATAAACATGATCATTCTCTGGGCCAAAGAGCACTACTTGTGCTTTTAACCAGGGAAAGAGCTTGCATTCTGGATCTTTGAACCAACCAACTCCCATATACAAGAGCGTACTGAAATGCTATATAAGGTGCCTGGCATGTTCATCTGAATTTCCCACTATAACATGATGTTTATGGAAGTATTTGCTTTTTTTTACTTATTTGGGAGAAAGAGAGGGAGAGAATGCAACCAGGGGCAGAGGCAGAGAGAGAAGCAGACTCCCTGCTGAGCAGGGAGCCCAACTTGAGACTCAATTCCAGGACCCAGGAATCATGACCTGAGCTGAAGGCAGATGCCTAATGGACTGAGCCACCCAGGTGCCCCGGGAAAGTATTTTCATGACACTTCCTTTTTCAGATATAGACTTGAAAATCTGTCTAAATATGAGATATTATACACAGTTCTGGGCCATGATGGAGAGTTTCCTTCGGGAGTCGGGTGGCTTGTCCACGCTCCGACTACACCCCAGTGCTGGGTCATGCACCCCACAGCCCTCTTCCCCTCGCTGCTTGCAACTCTGTGTTACTCGAGTGTCACTGCTCCTCCCTGCCACGTGTTGTCTCCTTACTCTTCTTCCCTGCCCGTCTTTCTTTCCTTGCCCTGATGTGTCTCAGCTCTAAGTCATGGAATTCCTTTGTCATACCTAACAAAAGTAACAATGCCTGATTAAATACCATGCCCAGTGAACGTGAAGTTTACAAAACAGCAAGTAGAAATGACTCAGCCACCAGAAGCCCAGCACAGGCAAATGACTTATGGAAGGTCACCACGTTAGGGCCAGAACAGAACTTGCAGCCAGCGTCCCCGCTCTTCTGGACTCATGCAGCGCAACATGCTGCCTTTAAATTAAATTGAAAAATGGCATCTAAAAAAATTGTTTTAATTGTAATTGATAACCATGTTACATTTGTTTCAGGTGACAAGTCTATATAAAGTAACAGCATTTTAATAATATTATATTGGGAGATATTTTATAGTACCATACAATTCACCCATTTAAAGTGTACAGTTCAGTGGGTTTTTTTACTCTATTCAGGGTGTGTAGCAATCACCATAATCCATAATCACCATAATTATAACTAATTATAATTAAACTTACAATAATAATCGCATTAGAGTAGCACTTACTAGTCTTCAGAGACCTCTCATGTACATTCTCTCATTTATGACTTTGAGCCAGTCTGCAGGTGGCTGATATCCAGATGAGGAGGTGAAGGCTTAGGAGGATGAAGTTGTTTGGTCCAGACCACACAAGTGGCAAAGGTC
The DNA here is from genome assembly GCF_010015895.1 of Lontra canadensis. Lineage (NCBI taxonomy): Eukaryota > Metazoa > Chordata > Mammalia > Carnivora > Mustelidae > Lontra > Lontra canadensis. The sequence continues at coordinate 1,269,163 of NW_022631171.1, forward strand.
AGAGTAGAAGTAGACCCTCTGACTCGATGCCCCATGATCTCTTCCCTTCATGGTGCAGGTCACTACACACTGTTGTAGAAATTCTGGATCAATTGCCCCATTATTTTTTTATTAATTTATTTTTTAAAGTTTTTTTTTTTTAATTTGAGAGGGTGGGGGAGAGCACAGAGGGAGAAGCAGGCTCCCCATTGAGCAGGGAGCCCAATGTTGGGATCCCAGGACCCTGGGATCATGACCTGAGCCAAAGGCAGACATTTAACGGACTGAGCCACCCAGGCGCCCATCATTGCTCATTATTTTTCAATGATTATTCTTTAAGTGCCAGCCCAAGACTTGTAGGACTTCTCCAAATAAACCTGGTATTCCCACTTGGCTTCTGATCCTGGTCACTACAGGGATGCATACCTCCACGATCTGGCTTCATCGGATGCCCCTCAGCCTCCTGCCCACCGTGCTCTCTGGAAATCAGTCTGCCAGCAGAATGCCCCAGGTTTTCACAAGCGTCTCAACATCCCTTCCCTTCCTTCTCTCACTGAAATCTGGCTACTCTCAGAAGACAGTGCTTTCCCCCATGGCCCTGGTAATTGCAGGCATTTTTCCACTGAAATTCTACCACTTACTTCCATTCTTAGAAGTTAAGTGGGAGTCTCTATGGCCACTTGGAAAACATTCTTCCCTCAAATACCCTACTCTTAAGTTCCGAGACAGGCTACAACATGGATGAACCCTGAAGACCAATGCTGGGTGAAATAAGTCAGATATGAAACGACAAATACTGTGTAGTCCCACTTTTTCAAGGTACCTAGATGACTCATATTTTTAGAGACAGAAAGTAGAATGGCGGTTTTCAGGGGCTGGGGAGGTGGGGATGGGAAGTTAGTGCTTCATGAATTCAGAGATTGGAGATGAAAACGTTCTGCAGACAGATGGTGGTGATGGTTGGACAGCAGTGTGTCTGTGCTTAGCGCCACTGAACTGTACACTTAAAAATGGTTAAAATGATAAATTTTGTTATGTAAATTTACCACAACTAAAAAAAAAAAATACTTCTTTTGAGGGCATGTCCTTAGAGTGAACCTCAGCTTCTGCTCCTTTCTGTCATCTGCTCCCTCTCTGGCCCCTGCCCTCAGGTAGAAGACTCTAGAATGTGGACGTCATTTTCTCTCCAGTGCTGGCCCTGTCTTCATTCCTGATTTCTTCAACATTCCTGTAAATGACCTGTGCTACCCTCTGGTCTCTCAGCTTCTTGATTTCTCACTTCCAGAAGGCTTTTCCCCTCCCACACCTCAGCCCTCATTTATGTGATCATCCATAGGGTCAGCCATGACCAACTGCACCAACATGGAAACCTCGTCCTGAAACCCAAATCCATACCACCCATTCCCTCATTCTGGTGCTCTCCTCCATAAATTCTCTGGTCTCTGAGGCCTCTAGCCCATTCTCATCTCCCTGACTCACGTGTCCTCAGCACCCTCCCTCCCTTCATCATTCACCATCCTTCCTGCATGTTCTGGGGATGGGCCAGTATCATTTGTATTTGCAGCTCCTTCTTGGAAGCACTGTCGCCCACCAACATCCATGTATACCCACCGCTACATCGTTGGTCTCACTTTAGGTGTCCCGTCCTCAGAGACCTTCCCTGCCCATGACCCCTTATCATGCTATAGGGTATCGACCATTTTAGCATCTCACCAATATTTTCTCATGGTTTTGTGTTTCTCTACCTAGAACATAAGCCCTTGGCAGAGATAGTCAGGCTCACCCCACAGGACACCCGTCTGCAACACAGACGATTTCAGGTGGAGCTCAATAAATGTGTGACCAGTTCAGCAGGAAAATCCTTTGAAAACAAACAATGTGGTCATATTTTTAACCTTTTACCCTAGGTTTTTAATCAGGTCATTCTTTTTTTTTTAAAGATGTTATTTATTTGAGAGAGCACGAGCAGGGTGGGGGAGGAGGGAGGGGGAGATGAAGAAGCAGACTCCCCGCTGAGCAGGGCCTCGATCCCAGACCATGACCTGAGCAGTTGCTTAACTGACTGAACCACCCAGGTGCCCTTTATCAGGTCATTCTTTGCCTGATCCTCCTGCTACATCATCAAAGACTTCACATATTTTCCACATTTGAGAATCTGTGAAACAAAAGCTTCCAGGAAGGATGTGAAGCCCATATCCCTGCTACCATTTCTCACAGTGTCTTGTTGACAATATCCAACAATGCTGGAACATACAAAAATCTTTCACAAGGCCATGATCGTGCTTATTGGGCTCTAGATTTATGCCAAGAACTTCGTAGGATGATTTCTGTATGAAATGGACACTCATGTCAATCATCATTACACATTTATTATGTTCTGTTAGCCACCGTATTGTATGTCATTAATTTTTGATGTAATGTTATGTGATTCGTTAGTTGTGTGTAACACCCGGTGCTATTACACATTTTTAAAAGTTCCTCCTTCATAATGCTTTCTGGCCCTTAGACATACGGGTCAAAAACATTGAAAGCACAAGGCAAACACCTTGTGTTAAGAGTAAACCAGAAAGGAACACTTCAAGTGGAGAGAGGAGGCGAGCCAGCATGTGGAGTCTGGCATACAGGCTGTTAGTGCTGGCAAGACTTCCCGGGCGCGTCGCTCCCTGGCCTCATATTCCCTGGGAGGCTCATGAAGTCAGACGCCCTGGCAGGTGACAGACATCCGGATAATTATAAACCTCTGTTCCTCCCATCTTTCCTTACCATGTCTTCTAGTCTGCCTTGTTTGCATTTTAGCATTAATACCATGCCGTACAAACAGAGACGCGCACATACGTTTTCACCACCTCAACACACCCCTGTAACCTGTACCTGCATTGCGGCGGCAGCACATTATAGGTTCCCAGAAACCTCCTCACCGAGGTGAAGCACTATTCAGACTCCTCGCAGCAGACAGCTGTTTTGCCGGGGCTTGTATTTTTCTCTTAAGGGAGTCATGCAGTGCATGGTCTGTTTCACCTGGCTTCTCTTACTCAGCGTTGTTGGTCCGATTCATCCACATGTCGAGGTAACTACAGATCAATCATTGCTGAATCATAGCTTGTTGTATGAATATACCACAATTGACGCATTCTACTGTTGACATTTGAGTAGTTTTAGGCGATTACCTATTACTACATAATCCAAGAATATCCTAGTGTGTGCTCTTGGTGCAGCCTTTCTGGAGAGTGGATCCCAGGGGCTGCAGTGGCTGGGTCAGAGGTGTGCACATGGTCAGCTTTTGCGGATTATGAGAGTGTCCAAAGGGTTGTGTCAGTGTGCACTCCCATCAGCAATGTAGGTTTTTCCATAGGATCACCATACTTGGCATTTTCTTCATTATTTTACCTCTTCTGGGGTGTGTGTGTGTGTGTGTGCATGTGTGCCTTTCCCTGTTTTAGTAGTTGGCTAAATCTGCATGGTATCCTTAGACTGATTTTAGGTTATGGATTGCTATGAAAGTGAAGGAAAAGCGGGGCACCTGGGTGGCTCAGTGGGTTAAGCCACTGCCTTCGGCTCAGGTCATGATCTCAGGGTCCTGGGATCGAGTCCTGTATCTGGCTCTCTGCTCAACGGGGAGCCTGCTTCTCCTTCTCTCTCTGCCTGCTTCTCTTCTTATGATCTCAGTCAAATAAATAAGTAAATATTTTTAAAATTTTAAGAAAAAGCTGAACTTCTAATTTTTAAAATAAGATGTATTTATTTTAGAGAATGTGCGGGGGGAAGGAGTAGAGAGGGAGAGAGAGAGAAACAAGCAGACTCTGCACTGAGTGTGGAGCCCGATGTGGGGCTCAATCCCACAACCCCGAGATCATGACCTGAGCCTAAACCAAGAGTTGGACATTTAATCAACTGTGCCACCCAAGTGCCCCAAAAAAGCTAAACTTTAGATATAAAAACAAAAATGACTGATTTTTATATTTTTGACAGAGGGGTCAGGTGGAATCCATTCATACACTGGCAACTTATTTCCTCTACGTGAAAATGGGCAGCTTAATTTATTAAGCCATTGTGTTATCATTATATATAAAATGTATGTAAGTGTATATAGAGACATATATATGTACATGTATAAATATATGTGTATTATTTCTAGTCCTCCTGTATGTTAGGCACTGCTATCCTGCCATCATGAAAAAAAATCACTGTATTGATGTTTTGATGTAGGTTTCTTTTTAAGATATTTTGGATATGGTAAACAAATGAGATGTCCAACAATTGTCATAGGAAAAGAAATATCAGTTTAGAAAAATGTGTCAAATTTGACTAACATAGAATGCTAGTTACATACTCCTAGAATTAATATTAACCTTTTTTTGACTACATCTGCTCTCCAGCTAGCCATCTTCCACAGCAGTTAGGTCCCTGAGAGATAGCACATAAGAAACTATGAGGAGCAGACCACATTCCTGCCCAATTTCTGCCCACGGTCATTGTCAGGTGTCTAACCCTCCTGACCTAGCTGATGACCTAGCACTGTCCATGCTTCTTTCGAGGTTCTTCAGAGTGTAAGCCAAAGCAGCATCAGAAAAACTATTGTTCTCCTTTTTTAGGGAGGGGCAGATGGGACAGAGAGGCAGAAGGAGAGGGAGAAAGAGCGAATCTCAAGCAGGCTCCATGCCCAGTGTGGAGCCAATGCCGGGGTCAATCTCCCAACCTTGAGATCATGACCTGAGCCAAAATCAAGAGTCAGATGCTTAACCAACTGAACCAGCCAGACACCCTTCTTTTTTCTTTTTAAGTAATCTCTATGCCCAATGTGGGGCTTGAACTCAACCCAAAGATCAAGAGTTGCATGTTCTTCCAACTGAGCCAGCCAGGCGCCCCCAATAACTTGTGTTTCTTCGGTTCCCCAGCCTTACCTTCATCCAAAATGAAAATGTATCTCCCCAGCAAAAGTGTACTCATCCCAAAGGCAACTCCTTCCCTACCAAGTACCACCTAAAATGCTGCCTTAGAAGGAAGAGTAAAAAAGAAATACCACAGAGGGGAAAAGGGCAGTGATAACTCTCTCATACCTCCTTCCAGAATGCTACCCCTTTTCCAATGACCCAAGGCCAGTATAGAGGCAGAATGATTGATGTGGAGACTTCTTCATGATCCAATGCCAGAGATGTTAACTAGGACTTAGGCATGTGGAGAAAGAAAGGGGGATGGACACAAAAGAATCTTGGGGGGGAGACTTCATTTGGCTTTGCCACCAGATGGAAGTGGGAGGCGTGGAGGGTGGCTTCAAGCTTTCTTAAACAGAGTAGACTGCAACTCTGCTTACCAAGATAGGAAGAGGGAGAAAATGGGTAGGTTTGTCCATGGAAATAAGTTTGAATTTGGACTTTAATTTTTCCATGTTGCAAATATGTTGTCCTGTGGGGTTTGTTTTTTTTTTTTTTTTTTCTGTAATTTGCGGTGATTTACTCATACATTCTTGGAAGAGGGCCTGTTCCTTGCTGAGAAGCACTAAAAAAGCTGGCAGAAATTCTCGTGCAAACCGTTAATGACTGCCTGACACATTCCTTCATGATCTGGAGATTTCCTAAAGCAGCCCCACAGACAAAGCTTGTAATACACATTTAGTACTTTCCAAGGTGCCCTGAGCTACTTTATTACTGGGAATACATCTATCTCCAGTCTCCTTGAGAAATTCCCCATGGTCTTTGGGATAAGGAAAGCCCGGATAAAGATTTCAGTCAGTACTTGCAAAATGTTCCTTAATTGTTGCCTGATATTTAAAAGGAACAAGTTAAAATATGCATAATTGATTAATTTCCTTCAGATCATACTATTCTTATTATTTCCCATAGGCAATCATAAAAGTTGAGTCACACAATACGTCCATTTAATAATAGCAGAAAAGAAGAGAAAGATGTTACTATTATGGTCTTAAACTTGGTGGTGGCTATTTAAACAGCAGAGTAAAGATTTCCATTCACAGGCCCTGCGAAACAGATGGTAACATACTTACATATTTTTTTAAGAGGTGAGGAAATGTGTAAACATCCATTTGGAAGTAATTACAATTCTAAAATGCCTATTGTTATTAGTATGCTTTCAGTTGACTTCCCCTCCTAGAACAATGAACCAGCTTTTTCTAAAAATAGCCCCCAAATTATTCAGACAATAAAATCAAAGACAAATTTTTGAAAACTCCTAGTTTTGCACAGAGGAAGAGCTAAGATCTTCCGCCACCCCATGAGCTCCTAAAAACTGTTAGCTCTCTGTGTCATGGAAGTGGAAGATACAGCTCTGATTGGAGTTCTGGTCCATTTGACTATGTAGAAGTCAGTGCAAGTAACTTCCAGCTTTTAATATTTCATGAGGTGCGGTGAGTTGGACTTCTTTCTGGTGATGACTGTGGCACAGGGTAATGTGCCCACATTCCCTAAAATTTGAAATTGGTTTATTTCAGGATCCAGCTAAACAAAATGGAAACATCACTGTTGACCTGGGTTCAGCTTATTTCCTGGCAGCTAAGAATAACAGGTGGAAGTCTTAGGCAGACAGTGGGCGTGGCTGTGACTTAATAAGCCTCAGGTGATCTGGTGTCAAGGCTTGGACTCTGACTCAGAGAAAGCCGCCTTCACCTCTTGGTGTTTTCAGACGAAGTAGCTAAACCCAGGAAGCTCAGGAGTGAATGAATGGGCCCGGCTGATTTCAGTTGGTCTGTTTTTCAAACATCATAGTGTAGATTCTTGAATGAGAGAGACTTCCTGTGGGTTAACCACCCTCAAAGCCAAGCACTCTCAGAAACAACTCCCTTGAGATCCTGAAAGCCCAGTGCTGATCACACCTGATGTGCACCTCTCTCCAACCTGTGTAAGGACTTTGAACAGTCCCTTTCCCCAGCCTGCTCACTTGATTGTTCCAGTTCCTCAGAAGTCAGGCGCCCTCTGAGAGAAACCCAGATCCTAGGTTCCTCCACTGCCCCCGCCCGTCCCCACAGGTGAGCACCCAACTCCAAGAACAAACGCTGCATCTCCTGCAGAAGGCTCACAGGCGGCTGCATGCCACGCGGCCATTGAAGACACCTTGGGTGTGCTTGCCCTGTGGCAGGGTCGGGGTGCAGAATACAGGCCTAAAGGTGGCATCTGTGAAAACTCATCACGCATCCAGGGCAAAATCATGTTAGAAAAAGCTGTTCCGGGGCGCCTGGGTGGCTCAGTGGGTTAAAGCCTCTGCCTTTGGCTCAGGTCATGATCCCAGAGTCCTGGGATGGAGCCCCGTGTCAGGTTCTCTGCTCAGCAGGGAGCCTGCTTCCTCCTCTCTCTGCCTGCCTCTCTCCCTACTTGTGATCTCTGTCAAATAAATAAAATCTTAAAAAAAAAAAAAAAAAAAAAAAAAAAGCTGTTCCAGGGTGGGGAAACTTAAAAGGCAGAAAGACCAAAATCAGGGTCAGATTAGGAGCAAATTCTGCTAACTACTCAGCATTGTTACTGCAGAGCAGGGAAAGGAGAGTGTCTCTTGAGGCGGCAGCACAGAGAATATTCCTGGAGTTACCACCGCCATTCTTTTGACGCAGCTCGGCGCCCCTGGCAGTGGCAGCTCAGCAAACAGTGTGGATAGATGAACAGAAGTGGCTCCCGAGGAAGGGAGCTTTGTTCCTGGTACAGACCTGATCATTTGAACAGGCTCGAAAAATTTTCGGGGGGAGACCGATAGAAGACATGGCGGGGAAAAAATATAATTCGCGTGCACCACGTAGCGCATGAGGAAGCTTCACGCCCAGGGTCTCGCGCTCATTTGTAAGTCAACCTAGTAGAGCTGATGTATTTGGAATTACTAAAGCTATCATATAACAGAGATAGTTCTCCACCTGCACCTCCCACCCCATTTGGACTTCATTTGTAACTCCTTCAATGTGAAAACAGGAAGGGCAAAACTCAAATCCGTTACTTCTGCAACTGGTAAATAAGGTGTGAGGTGGGGGAGGGGGGATGACTGAGCTCATGGGTGGCGAGGAGGCAAGGCGTTCTGTGGTCTGTGCCCACCCCATTCCCACTCTTCTTTATCTAAGATGAGGGCATTGCATAACAATTCCTCACACTCATAAATCACCTTTCTTGTGAAACACGTGATGTTTTCAACGTGCTGACAGCCTGCTTATCTGTATTACAATTTAGAGTCTTTCCAAAATATGTAAAGAATCAGAGACCCCATTTGGTCTGGGAGGTAATGATTCTACTGTGAAGCAAGTGACCAGACTAACGGGTTCTTGATCCCAATGACATTATGATCCCAGAAAATGATTGGAAAATTCTAGAAGTGGCTACACACTATATGATTTCCTTTATATGCCATTCTGGAAAACATAAAACTAAAGGTAAGCAAAGCTATATCCTTACTCCCAAATCTCAATATATTCAAAACTGGACAAGTCATAGAGGCCACATTTTCTAATCTGGAAAAAAATATATATATATATATGTATGTATGTGTATATATATATATATGTATGTGTATATATATATATATGTATGTATGTGTGTATATATATATATATCTCCTAGTGACAGGTTAGTCAAGAAACTAAAACCTTGTTTCTGAAAAACCTTGGATAAAAAGAAATCTGAGCTTAAATTTGATCTGAGTTCTTTGGATTAAACAGTAATGCCACATTCAAAACTCATAGTTAAGATCAAAGCAGTAATTGGATAAAAATGTGTAGCCCAAAATGCATTAATTAGAAAATAGCAATGATGGAAAATAAATGAACCAAGAACTTAGTGCCATAAGTGAGGAGAAAACAAAAGCAGTTTTTGAGAAAGATAAAGAGTAATGGAAATGAAAGCAGTAATACATGAAGTTTACAGTGATAAAAATAAAATTTATTTTACAAGCAAAAACAGGTTTATTCAAGAATACCAGAGAATTGTAATTGAGGACAGGCAAGTCACAGCAAAAAATCATGGGCTAGCACAATAAAGGAGAGTAAATGTTATTTAATAAAAGGAGGAAGCTGGGAAGGGGGTTGTTTTGAAAAAATGTCCATTTGAGAAAAGCAAGAGTTCAGGATGATGAGGGTTTCTCATTGGCTGAGTTGCTGGGGTAGTTGATTTCTTGGAGGAGATGCAGTGTGTATCTTTTCCTGTTGTGGCCTGTAATTGATGGTTCTTTCCTGTTGAGGATTTTTCTGTTGGGGTCTGTAATTGGCAATTCTTCCTGTAATTGACATCAATTGGTAAGGAGTGAGAGCTCCCCCTTCTGGTCTCCTGACTCCTTTTTAGTGAGGTTTCCCTTTATTAATTTTCATACACTGGTGATCCACTGTGGAGTACTGCCCAAAGATACTTCAAGAGGCAGGGTGTGTTAAAGAAAAAGGAAGTTAGAGGTTGTATAGATGGATTTGGGATTTGGGTTGCTTTGGTGGGAAGTTGGCCTCTCTAGTTTCCTTATATATTGGTTTAACCTTCAGGGTCCTAAACTGTCACCTGATGGTAGAATCATTTTCTAAGAATTGCTCAGAATGGTCTTGAATTTATGCCATCTAAGATTCTTGGTTCTCCTTCATTGGCATTTTGTCTATAAGTCAATACCCTTGTCTATGATTCTAACAGGAGCTCAGGTCATAGAGAGAAGATTTTTTTCATACAAGACTTGATGTGTCATCATATTCCTAATGCATAATTCAAAAATGGCTGTTTTCAGAGGTTGGAAACTATAATGAAAATAAATAGCTATTGGGGCGCCTGGGTGGCTCAGTGGGTTAAAGCCTCTGCCTTCGGCTCAGGTCATGATCCCAGGGTCCTGGAATCGAGCCCCACATCGGGCTCTCTGCTCAGCAGAGAGCCTGCTTTCTCCTCTCTCTCTCTGCCTGCCTCTCTGCCTACTTGTGATCTCTGTCTGTCAAATAAACAAATAAAATCTTAAAAAAAAAAAAAAGAAAATAAATAGCTATTAATGATCATCCAAGCACCAAGTTTAAGTTTACCAGAAATTAAATATTTTTTCTGAGCTAATTATGGTGAGGTTAAATTTTTTTCTAACAAGATACTACTTTTGATTCCAAATTACTAAAAGAGTATGATCAAGATTAAGCGTTTGCCCTGGCTTTTACTTGAACTTTGAAAGAATTCTCTTAAATGCCAGGTTCCTAGAAATTGGGAAAAGCCATGTTTGAGTAGGATTATCTTTTGGTTAAGATCTGAATACTTAATAAATTGCCAACCTATATTATTCACATTTCCTCAAGCTGCTCTTTAAATGCCATAAATTATAGAATAAAGCATCTGAGGTCACTGACATTGGTTTGCATTCCTATAACTTCTCAAGCAAAGGCAGCCAGTTCCTGGCTCATTATGCATGTGACATCCCAACAGACATTGAAGTGATACCCAGCAGTCCATGCCAGATACTCACCTCAAGAGGAAAACAATAGCAAAGATGAAGAAGCACCGATTCCATGTTATTTAGAGAGAATTAATGGAATTTAAATGTGTGCAGAGTTCTCCCACAGATATGGTGATGGCAAAGGAAAAAAGATATGTGAAGCTAATTTGGCTGACCAGACACCAGTGTCTGAAAGGACTAACTGAGCTGATACATACCAATGGCATATTTTAAAAATCTTTAAAACGGGTGGCATTCATTCCATACACGTTTTTAGGGACGCCTGGGTGGCTCAGTGAGTTAAGCATCTGTCTTCAACTCAGGTCATGATTCTGGGATCGCACCCCACCTCGGGCTCCTTGTTCAGCAGAGTGCCCTTTTCCTCCTCCTTCTGCATCTCCCCCTGCTTGTGCACTCTCTGTCTCTCTCTGACAAATAGATAAATAAAATCTTTATAATACATGTTTTTAGGCCTCGTATTAATCAGCTATCACATTGAAAAATTAAGTCTCTACAAGTATTTTGTAACATTAAATATGCAACTCTCCCATAAGCAATCACACATTTGTCTTTTAAACAAGCAGGCAGTAATGAAAAGCATTACATTCTGACAGTGATAAGATGACTATTAATATTGATTTTCAGTAAATTTGCAAACTAGATGAAACGGATTTTTTTTTACAGGAGATGAAAAAATACCATACTGACTCAAGGAAAGGAAGAAAGGAAGAACAGAAATGAAAGAAGGAATTGAAAACATAGTCAACAAGCCACTCTTGAGAGATTTCAGTAATTTTACAGGCAAATTCTATAAATCTTCAGGACTGACAAAATAATTTCCTAATAAAGATAGATAGGGGTGCTTGGGTGTCTGAGTCAGTTGGGCATCTAACTCTTGATTTCTGCTCAAGTTGTGCTCTAGGTCATGTGATCAAGCCCCACATCAGCTCCATGGAGTCTGTTTCAGATTCTCTCCCTCCTTCTCCTTCTCCGACCTCCCCCCAACTCTCTCTCCCTCTCTCTTGCAAATATATTAATTAAATCTTTAATCTTTAAAAAAAGATTGATTTTTTAAAAAACTCCTTATAAATTTTATCAAACTTATCTCAGCAGTATAATAAAAGAATAACCATCTTTTTTTAAGATTTTATTTATTTATTTGACAGAGATCACAAGTAGGCAGAGAGGGAGGCAGAGAGAGAGGGAGAAGCAGGCTTCCCACTGAGCAGAGCCCAACGCAGGGCTGGATCCCAGGACCCCAGGATCATGACCTAAGCGGAAGGCAGAGGCTTAAACCACTGAGCGACCCAGACGCCCCAAGAATAACCACCTTTTTAAACCGAGGAAGAGTTTACTTAGTAAGGTAAAGGTGATTCAAAATTAAGAAATTCATTAATTTACTTCATTCACTATTCAAAGAAGAAGATTCATATTCTTAATAGATTCATATTCTCAAGAGATTTTTTAACTGATAAAATTCAACATTTTAAAAACTTTAAAGAAGATTTTCAAACATTTTTAAGTGTACAGTGGAAGGGGGCACCTGGGAGCTCAGTCGATTAAACATCCAACTCCTGATTTTAGCTCAGGTGCCTAGCATGCCTAGCATGGAGCTTAAGATTCTCTCTCCTTCCCCTTAGCTTGTGCCCTTGCTATCAGAAAAAAAAAAAAAAAATTGTAGAGAGGAGGTATAACAAAGTCCATGTGTTAATGACACAACTTCAACAATTATCAACATTTTGCTAATATTTAATATTCAGCTTTTATTAACATTTTTTGCCTTTTCTCATGCTCTCCTATTCCACCATGGCTCAGTAGGGCATAAATCATCAAGACTAACTACTCTGTCCACTGAACACTCTAGCACCTAGTAACTGAGTAAAAACCATTTCTATTCATTTAAAAAGCTTGGAAATGAGAGGAGATAGGTTGCTTGTAGATTTTATAGGAATAGCATATATTTATTGTTTACCCAAAGTTTTAAATAATTCAAGATGTCAATGTTACTGAACCACGTGTAAGGTTTCCAAGAAACCATACAAGAAATTCTAATGTTGAACAGAAGAAAAATTAAATAGATTATGAAGCTAAGTTGAAACTCTATAAAGATGAATTGAAACATGAAACACTGAGAAAAGAAAGGAGGAATTTTAAGTGAAAAAAAAATGGCTAACAACCATGTCTAGTCCAAGAAATACCAAAAGAACATAATCATCAAGCATTATTCAATGTGGAAGAGCAAACTAGAAACATCGCAACTGTATACAGTGCTGTAAATTTTAATACAATCACAGCCACATGCACCTCACCTGATAAAAGACTTCTGTGTTCAAAAGAAGAAAATGGGGCGCCTGGGTGGCTCAGTGGGTTAAGCCCCTGCCTTTGGCTCAGGTCATGATCCCGAGGTCTTGGGATCGAGCCCCACATCAGGCTGTCTGCTCAGCGGGGAACCTGCTTCCCCCCTCTCTCTGCCTGCCTCTCTGCCTACTTGTGATCTCTGTCTGTCAAATAAATAAATAAAATCTAAAAAGAAAAAGACAATGCCATATATATATATATATATATATATATATATATATATATATTTCCTTCAGGAACCATCAGTAAGGTATAAGGCCAGCAACAGGTGCAAGGATGAGCAAATTGTGTTCATCTAGACAATGGAATGCTGCTCAGAAATTTAAAAAAGGGATAAAGGATTGATACACATAACCATCATGAAATAATCATGCTGAGTGAAGGAAGCCAAACAAAAAAGATCCCATTTGTATAAAATTCTTAACAAATGCAAATTAACATAGGGTGGGAGAAAGTAGATCAGTGATGGTTGAGAGCAGGCAAGAGGAGAGAGGGGCCTGATGGAGGGATTCCCAAGGGGTGTGAGGAAGCTTGCGGTTCATGATGTGCTTATGATTGTAGTAGTAGCTCACAGGTATGTACATGCTAAAGCATACCAAAGTATACCCTTTAAGCAGTATGTGCAGACTGTATGTTTCTTGCATCTCAATAGAGCTGTTTGAAAAATGTGTAAGAATAGACTTGGATGTCATTTGTCTTTGATTTCTGAAGGCTGTTAGTCATGAGCAACCCCATGACATTCTCTCAGAGTTTGCTCACTAAATCATTAAGTCTTCCCAGGATTTACAGACATGAGGTGTATACAAGCAAATAAAATATGTTAACTAAAAAGATAAGCGGAGGGGGGAATGACTCCTGGGTGGCTCAGTCAGTTGGGCAACTGACTCTTGGTTTTGGTCCAGGTCATGATCCCAGTGCCCTGGGATCGAGCCCTGCATCAGACTCCACGCTGAACTCGAGTCAGCTTGAGGTTCTCTTTCCTGCGCCTTCTGCCACCCCCACCCCCACTCACACTCTCTCTCGGCAAAATAAATAAATAAGATTAGGAGGCACAGCTTATTCTGTGCTGTGTAATTAACAGAAAAAATATGCTTAGCTCTGTAAAATTATCTTCTCCCAGAAACCTCCAGCACATATTCCACATATGGGCAAAGTGCCATCGAGTCTTCTTGTTAAAGTCATGAAGAAGTGAAAGGTACCTAAAAGTACTGCTACTTTTCGATATTTATGTGGCCAGTGAAATTAGACCAAGGAGAGGAAGGATCTTGGACTTGGAAAGGTATAGAAAGTAAACAGACAGGTGTAACTATTTATAGACTCTATGATCATCCACCTAGAAAACCAAAGAGGATCAGCAGAAGGACTACTAGAATTAATTAAAGAATTCAACGGGGAGGCCAGATACAGTACCCTTAGCCTTCCTATACACTAAAATAACTACTTAAAACCTTGAAGCGGGGAAGTATTTACAACAGCAACAAAAACGAATCTATAAAATACTTAGAAATAAATCTATCAAAAATATGCAAGACCTGTTTGAGGAAAGTCTTTAGAATCTACAGAGAGGCAGGCTCTCGATGAACACATAGTTCATGTACTGATTGGGAAAACCCAGTGTTGTAAAGACGTTGGAAGAGTAGTCCCTTGAAACCCATTGACGTTACCACGTTATAATCCTTCCTTCTGGGAAGCTGTTGGGATTTTTTTTTTTCTTTTTAATGAGGCAAGTTGCATCAGTATTTCCTAGAAAATAATTAGCTGGGCTATCTCCTGCTCCCAGCACCTCTGTTTAGAGCCTGTGCTGGCTTGTCCTTGTCCCTCAGTGTCCTGAATGAAGGGAAACCATTGTCAGTCTCTCTCTGCTACAATGCCAAGATGCCTGGAGGAGCCCCAGGTTTCTACCCCAGGGGCATTAAAAGGGGCTTGTCTCCTCATGGTGCCCATAAAACGTGGCTGTGAGCTGGACAAATGTCTCTGTCTCCACCCTTTGAACAAGCGAGCCACCCCAGTGCAGGCATCCTGGACTGATCGGGCTGGGCACTGTGGTTGGGTGTTGTGAGCGTTGTTCCGGCTGTGGATGGAAGGATGGTAGACACTTGACTGTGTCTCTCTTGCAGTCCTGGAACTACCTCCTGGGATAATTAAAAGAGCTACTCCAGAAGGGTCGCCCTGATTTGGCAGGTACTCAAACTGATGTCATTTCTCATAAATTTTCTGGACCTTGAAAAGCTGATTGCAAAATTCAGCTGGATGAGAAAACAGACACAAACAGCCAATACCAATTTTTTTAGATTTGTTTAGAGAACTTTGCCTACCCAATATAAACACATATATGAAAACTATGATCATTAAAGCAAAGTCCAGGGACACCTGGGAGGCTCAGTCCGTTAACCATCTGCCTTTGGCTCAGGTCAGGATCCCAGGGTCCTGGGATCCAGCCCTGCATCGGCTCCTGGCTCAGCGGGGAGTCTGCTTCTCCCTTTCTGCCTCCCACTCCCTGCACTCATTCTCTCTCTCTGACAAATAAATAAAATCTTAAAAAAAAAAAAGTCCAATAGACTATAAGAATCGGTAATAGTAGGAAGAGATAAATCTAGTGTTGGAACAGAAGAACACATCCAGAATTTAATCCCAAAATCCCATCTAAGGTTCTTTAATGTGGCTTTGGTATTTTTTGCTTTTACTTCACCAACATTTGAATGACAGCATCAAATGGAAAAGTTCACTTG
This sequence comes from Lontra canadensis, assembly GCF_010015895.1. Taxonomy (NCBI): domain Eukaryota; kingdom Metazoa; phylum Chordata; class Mammalia; order Carnivora; family Mustelidae; genus Lontra; species Lontra canadensis. Next base: position 1,284,591 of record NW_022631171.1, read on the forward strand.
GCAATTTCTCATTCTTACATTGCTTTTATGCTTCTCTCTTGTGGTCCTCAGGAAAAGGACAGGTTGAAGGACATAGACCTTGTTTGCAATGGCATACTGTCCACTGAAGTAGGCCAGTGGCAGGGGGCCGGGGGTGCTCCTGCAGAAGGCAGGACTGGAGCAGAGCTTCGGTCCCTAGCCCTCCCTTGCTTCCTGGGACTAACTGAGCAAAAACTAAGTAGCAGGCAGGGTCTAGATGCTTTGCACATATCGCAGTGGAGTATCTTCTTCAAAGTTTCACAGCTTGTTAAGACTTGAACCTGTCAGTAGGGTCTCAGAAGCCGGTGGCCTCCCAGGACTTCCATCCTCCCTCTTGGGATGTTTCCTCTCACAGCCTCGTTAACATGCCTGCCATCTTGGCCTGGCTTCCTCCCATATGCATGCTCTGGTCCACAGTGCTCACACCGTCATGCCTTGTGGGCATCCTTAACTCAGCTGTCACCTGGGACTGCTCCCTGGCAGTTGAGCCCAGAAGGGACATCAAAAGGGACATTTGAGGGCTGCAAAATGCCCTCATCATAGCCGTCACCATGATGGCCTCATGTAGGTGAGGTCAGTGTTTGAGTCCTCTCCTGACCTGGAACTGCCTTAGAATAGGGACCCCTGCACTCGCCCCTTTATTCACAGTGCTTGGCAGATGCCAGGCATGAGATGTTGGCTATAGAAATGAATGATAAGCACCAAATTTTGCCAGAATTCTCAGAAATGACTTGGAGAGAGTCATAATTGTGTCTTCTCTGCGATCCAGACAACTGACTCTCTGGCTTTGTGTGGTGGTAATGGGCTCCCCTTTTGCTTGCCCTGTTGCAGCCCATGAGATCTGAGCGGACGGAGATGCGGAAACGGCAGATGCCTGCACCCCAGGAGACCACCGGCTCCATGCCAGACCAGCCCGGAGCAGGGGACCGCGGGTCCAACGCCTGCTGCTTTTGCTGGTGCTGCTGCTGCAGCTGTTCCTGGTAAGGTTGGGGCTTTTCTCAGTCCTGCCCTCCTGACTAGCAGAGGGCACCCTGGAGTAGTGCCAGCTTGTGATTAACTCAATACATGTTTTTCATTTTATTTTTTAAAATATTTATTTATTAGAGAGAGAGAGAGCGAGCATGAGTAGGAGGGGTAAAGGGAGGAGGAGAGGGAACCTCAAGCAGACTCCATGCTGAGTGTGGAGCCCAGCATGGGACTCGGACTCCCAACCCTGAGTTCATGACATGAGCCAAAACCAAGAGTTGGATGCTGAAATGACTGAGCCACCCAGATGCCCCATGCATGTTTTTTAAATGACTACTATATGCTTAACACTGATTTGGATCTGTGAAGTACAACAGCAAATACACACACACACGCGCGCGCACACGCACACACACACGAGGGGCTCTGTATTCCAGCTCTCAAGGGACTTCTATTCAAATCCCTGGCATCATGTTTGTGTGTTAAACAACTAAAGAAGAGTCCACGGCCATTCGCGATCGAATATTAATATTTGGGCAGAAACAATTACTTAGATGGTTAGAAAGGAGTGAACTCAAGGCAGCCTACTTGGTAATAAAGGCTTTGTAGAGGACATAGAATTTAAGGTGGGTCTTAAATATTGAAGTAAAGTGGAGGGCGCCTGGATTTGACCTTCAGCTTTGCTTTTATTAGTTTCATGTTTTCATAAAGAGAAATGTCAAAATATATTCTTAACTGAAGAATATAAAATGATAGGGTAACTTACTAGTACAGGAAGATACATAATCTTTGCTTCAAAAGAGAGATACACAACTTGAACGGAAGATATCCTTGACCCCTTGAGTCACTGTCAAAGGTCTGGAGAAATGTATAGCGTTTACATCATAAGAACATTAGGTGGCATTTCTGAAATCTTGGTTACGGAAAGTGCTTAGTGCCTCCCAAATGTGTGCCTGACTTTAGGCAATTAAGTTATTGTATATTTATGTAGGCTTGACCACAAGTTGGACCAAGACCTCACTCCAAAGTAGAGAAGACGACAAGGTGATAGTGCTATCAAGAACAGTGACAGGACTGTTAGAATGGGGGTGAGGCAGGTGGAGACTGACATGAAATGTCCAAGAAAATTTGGTCTCTTGCTTGATTTGATCTACTGTTAACTTCCAGGAAGTTCCAGTCTGGTGGACGAGACCCAGCAATACAACACTGACAACTGATGGAGTCCTGATGGTGGGTGGTTGCCCTGTTCAGAGAAAAACCCCAGGTGGCAAGTGGGAATATGAGGGACATGGGGCTGGCAGGAGGCAAGTGGTCTGGCACTCCAGGCAAGGCTTCAGTCCCAAGTAGGAACATAGAGGACTCAGCAGGAAGCCAGAGGAGAACCCTGTGTGGGTACACCTTACACATGTGGGTGTCCAGGATCCACTGTAGACCAGGAGGATATCCACCAGGGATGACAGGATTTCATTTTGGCCCCTCTTCCAGTCCTTCACTCCACTAAGCAGTTTCTGTGAGATGATCAGAGATGATTGTGTGAGAAATGGGCAGAGATATCCTAGTGCTGGGAAGACACCTGTTGACCCAGTCACCCTTCCTTCTCTGGTACCTCAGAGAGACGTAAGAGGCTGAGATTGTGTCCTGAACAATGTACGGGACTGACAGTGTGAGCATAGCAGGTGGTGGCATGCTGTTCCAGAGCAGGCTCCTCCTACTGGCACCAACTGTGGTGACTAAATCATGGAGCTGTGCTTAGACATCATCATCCTAGCCAACACTTCTGCAGCACATATTGTGTGTGTACTTAACAGACAACAGAGCAATGGAAAACAATGTTGAATTGTTATATTGTACACTGAAACTAATATAACACTGTTATGTTCATTATACTTCAATTAAAAGAATACAATAGAGCAATATCTTCAAAGAACTGGAGAAAAGTAATGGAAAACTAAGTCAAACTATAATTCAAGGGCAGGAGTAAAACAAGACATTTTTAGACATCCAAAGGCCAAGAGAGCTAACTGTCTTCAGACCTTCCCTAAAAGAAAGGGTGTACTTGAGGAAGAAAAAATGAAGCATTAATCTTATTGAGAAAAATTGAAAATGTCCTTAAAATTCATGAACAGAGAATGGATAAATTTATTGCAGTGTAGTTATGCAATGCAATAGCAAATAGCATTTAAATGTATGTGCTGGAGGGGAAAAAAATTGTGGGGTGCCTGGGTGGCTCAGTCAGGCGTCCAACTGTTGATTTTGGCTTAGGTCATGATCTCAGTGTTGTGGGATTGAACCCCACATCGGGCTCCATGCTCAGTGTGGGAGTCTGCTTGGAATTCTTCCTCCCCTTTCCCTCTGCCCCTTCCCGCCCCTCTCTCTCAAATATATAAACAAATAAATAAAATCTTCCAAAAAAAAAAAAAAGTACGCAGCAAACTTTAACTGTTTCAGTGTTTACTCTCCTTGATTTTCTTTTTCTCAGCATGCTTTTAAGACTTATCCGTGTTGATAATACATAACAGAGACAATTTTTTTTAATTTTATTTATTTATTTGACAGAGAGAGAGATCACAAGTAGGCAGAGAGGCAGGCAGAGAGAGAGGAAGGGAAGCAGGCTCCCTGCTGAGCAGATAGCCCGATGTGGGGCTCCATCCCAGGACCCTGGGATCATGACCTGAGCCGAAGGCAGAGGTTTTAACCCACTGAGCCGCCCAGGCGCCCCAAGACAATTTTTAAGAAAAGAAAAAGGCAATGTGTTTTCTAAACCCTTGTATTATCTTTCTCAAAATTCTGCTTCATGGCCTTCTGGCATTTCATTTTATCAAAGAAGTCATGCAGGTGCTTGATTTCTTTAAACTTTTTTTCCTTTCTAGAAGATTGAAGAATTTTTTCCTCTTTGTAGCTCAGAAATTTACCAAAATATACCTAACCATGGGGCTCCTTTTACTGAATGGCTCTTAAACATAGTGAACAACTATTGTGGCTTCCAGCAATGTTTTCTTGTTCTACTGTAACAATAACAATACACTTGGGTTAAAAGCTTGACACAAAATATATTTTTCACTTTTTTAAGAACAGAGTATCTCATTGAGAAATATTCCTACTTTTAAAAAATAAGACATGGAAAACATGTCAAAGCTTAAATAAAGATTGCATTGTTTAATTCACAATGTAACTTCCAGTTCTCTTAGAAATCTTGTTTCAAATTCATCCTTTCTGTTTCGCTTTGATTTTTCATACCCATTGTGTATTGATGTTTCTGCTTATAAAAGAAGCCTAAGAAGTCAAGCAGTATTTACCCTCCTACAGTGAGAACACCCTACAGATGCCTCTTAAGTTTGTTTTTGTTTCAAGAAACCATTATTTACTGAAACTGGCATCATGAAAGCAACAAGTCAGAAGAGTTCCTGCATTTCTAATGACTTTGCATTAACGAAAAACAGCTGCATGTGCACACACACAATTACTGAAAATCCATAAAGCAAACGTGCTAAAACTAGGCTGAATGACTCTTATAAAATGGTGGAAAGAGTGGAAAGGAAAGATATAATAAAAGGAATAGAAAAGAGTATAGGAACAATAGTCAGATAAAGCAAACTCAGTATATCCAATAGTAAAAATCCATTTTGAAATTAATGGGGAACTAAAAGCATTTCTCCTGAAAACAAGAACAAGACAAGGATGTCTATGCTCTCCCCTATGGTTTAACATTGCACTAGCTATCACTTGGTGCAGCTGGACAAGAGAAAACAACCGTAAGATTCAGAAGAGAAGTGGTAAGACTCTCCCTACCTGCAGAACATATGAGAGTATACCTGGAAATCCCAAGGGAACAGTCGCTAAATTAATGCAAATACACAAGAATTCAATATGAAGAAAGATATAATACTAGTGTAAAAAAAGAATAGTCTTCAGAATATAAAGAACTCTTACAATTCAGAAATAAAAAGACAAACCAGTTTATAAGTAGGCAAAAGAGGGGCACCTGGATGGCTCAGTCAGTTGAGCATCTTGACTCTTGATTTTGGCTCAGGTCATGATCTCAGCATTTTAAGATCAAGCCACGAGTTGGGCTCTGTGCTTAGTGGGGAGTCTGCTTAAGATCCTCTCTCCCGGGGCGCCTGGGTGGCTCAGTGGGTTAAGCCACTGCCTTCGGCTCAGGTCATGATCTCAAGGTCCTGGGATCGAGTCCCGCATCAGGCTCTCTGCTCAGCGGGGAGCCTGCTTCCCTCTCTCTCTCTCTCTGCCTGCCTCTCTGTCTACCTGTGATCTCTCTCTGTCAAATCAATAAATAAAATATTTAAAAAAAAAAAAAAAAAAAAAAAAGATCCTCTCTCCCTCTGTCCCTGCCCACCCCTGCTCTCGCTCTCTCTCTCAAATAAATAGGTAAATCTCTTTTTTTTTATTTTTAAGACATTTCAGGGCACCTGGGTGGATCAGTCAGTTAAGTGTCTGCCTTTGGCTCAGGTCGTGATCCAGTGTCCTGGGATCAAGCCCCAAGTCACATTAGGCTCCCTGCTCAGTGGAGAGCCTGCTTCTCTCTCTCTTCCCTGCCTGTGCTCTCTCTTGCTATCTGTGTCTCTCTCAAATAAATAAATAAAATACTTTAAAAATTAAAAAATTTAAAGACGTTTAAATTAAATTAAATTAAATTAAATTTTAAAAAAAATATGGGGGCACCTGCATGGCTCAGGCAGTTAAGCATCTGCCTTCAGCTGAGGTCATGATCCCAGGGAGCCTGTTTCTCCTTCACTCTGCCTACTGCCCCCCCCTGCTTATTCTGTCAAATAAATAAATAAAATCTTTAAAAGGGGGGGCGGTCGTAGGGGACAGGGAGGGAAAAATGAAACAAGATGGGATCGGGAGGGAGACAAACCATAAGAGACTCTTATTCTCACAAAACAAACTGGGGGTTGCTGGAGGGGAGGGGGATGGAAGGATGGGGTTGCTGGGGGATGGACATTGGGAAGGGTATGTGCTATGGTGTGTGCTGTGAAATGTATAAACCTGATGATTCATAGACCTGTACCCCTGGGGCAAATAATACATTATATGTTAATAATAAATAATAAATAATAAATAAATAAATAACATATTGTGACGTTGAAACATTAAAAAAAGTAATAATAAATAAATATAAAAGTAGGCAAAAGATCTGAGTGGACAGGTCTCCAAAGAACACATATAAAGAGCGAATAAACACATGAAAAACTATTTCATCTCATCAGCCATTAGCAAAATGCAAGTTAAAAGCACAATGAGATACTACCGCCTACCCCCTGAGATGGTAAGAATCAGAAAGACAGACACAAGTGTAGACAAGGATGTCGAGAAACTGAGTCTGCCAGCATTCCTGGTAGGAAGATAACATGGCATGACTGCTTTGAAAAACAGTGTGCGACCTCCTCAAAATGTTAAAAATAGAGTTATCATAGGAAAGCATTTCCACTCTGAAGTGTCTACCCAAGAGAAATAAAAACAAACGTCCACAGAAAAAAACTAGTACATGACTGTGCACAGCAGAATTATTTGTAAATAGCCAAAGAGTGCAAATAACCTAAATGTTCAGCAGCTGATGGATGGATAACAAAGTGTCACATATCCACACTAGGGAATGTTATTAAGCTGCAAAAAGTGATGAAGTACGGATATACCCACTACAACATGAATGAAACGTAAAACCATGATGCCAGGTGACAGAAGGCAGCCACCGAAGACCACGTGCTCTAGCATTCAGAAGAAGCGTGTCTATAGAGACAGGAAGTCCATTAGCATGTTTCTGGGGCAGGAGGACGTGGGATATAGGGGTGATGGGGAGGAGCTGCTCTTCAGGCCTTCCTTTCAGAGTGATGAAAACGTTCTGAAGTTAGATTGTAGTGATGGTTGTACAACCCTGTGATTATGCTACCAACCACTAAATTGTACACTTTAAACAGGTAACTTCCTGATGTATAAATAATGCTCAATAAAGTAATAGCCTTGATAAATACAAACAGGAACCAGTTAGGAGATGAGATGAAAACTGCATTTGCAATAACAACACAAACACTTGGAATAAGTGTACAAAGAGATGTATAAGATGTATACAAGGAAATTTAAAGTCTCCTGAAAAATACAATAAGTTTTGTTTGTATGCTTTCCTCTAACACTTTTTCCAAGTATACCTATAAATATTTAAAACCTCCATTTTGGATTGGAAACACAAACACATTTTGCCTAGAGAATGTACACTTTTTTTCAAGGTGCAGAAATGAGATGAAAACCCAAAACATCCCTGATAACCTGACCTTTTTATTACTTTCTAATGGACATGTTTTTATGAAAATTACTATTAATGAGGGTGCCTGGGTGGCTCGGTCATTAAGCGTCTACCTTTGGCTCAGGTCATGATCCCAGGGTCCTGGGGTTGAGCCCCACATCAGGCTCCCTGCTCAGCAGGGAGGCTGCTTCTCCCTCTGCCTGATGCTTCCCCTGTTTTTGTTCTTTCACTCTGTCAAATACATAAAATCTTAAAAAAAAAAAAAAAAGAACTATTAATTTAAATGTAAACTCTCCCTCAACTAGTGTAGACCATAATATTATAATTTATTCTGTTAATATTTTAGCATCATATTTCTGGTTTCTTTTTATTTTTACTATTATTTATTTATTTGAGAGAGAGTGAGCACAAGTGGGGGGCAGAGGCAGAGAGGGAGAAGCAGGCTCCCTGCTGAGCAGGCAGCACAACAGGGCTCCATCACAGGACCCCGAGATAATGACCTGAGTTGAAGGCAGATGCTTAACCAACTGAGTCACCCAGGATCCCTACTTTCGGTTTTAAGAAAACCAGTCAGGGTCAATTTTTTTCAAGAAAAGAAAGAAATTCTACGTGGTGATCTGGAGTTCCCTTTAAAATATTCCTCGATGCAGAATGATCTCAACTGACATGGAAATGTCTTGTTTCATGCAGTCTTACTGTTAGAAACCAAGAAGAACAGAGACCCAGGAGGCCCTCCCATGAACTCAGAAGAGAAGACCTTCCAACCTGTGAAGAAAGGTAAATCTCATTATTGTTTAGCTCACTAAACTGACAAAAATGCCAGCTTTATTGTTTTGATTTTTTTCGGCATTGTAACAGTTTCTCTAACTGCAATTTAATAATATCAAATCACAATTTCCACTCTGCAGAGTTCATTGTGTGACAGGGAGAAAAATTAGTTCCATATTAAGTTCATCCCTGCTAATCACAAATACAAATCGATGCTTCTTGACAAAATGTGACATTATCCTATTTTCATCTGATAGACTTTTTAAAATAAGAGACCATAGTGAAACATATATGTTTGATTTTCAGAAAAGTTTTAAAAGTCCATTTTTTTCTTAACTATTAAGTTTATACTCTGGCTAATGTAATACTGTCTTCATTTTAGTATTTTGAAAAAAAAAGTTGGGAAGAAAACACATAAAATTACTTTCCATAATATCAGATTTTAAAATTATCTCTTTTTGTCCTGTATTATTAATTGGCTTACTTTCACTTAGCCATTCTAATACCTTTTCTTGATATTATACCTATATTATCACATATACTAGACATATATCCTAAAAGCATTGTTCAAATACATCTTGTATTAAATTGCTTATTTTTGAGAGGAAAAAAACAAGTAGACTAAAAGGTTACTTAAGTGTTTCTTTTTCATTCTTTATCTTATTTATCCTTACCCAGATTTTTCAAAGTCTGGGAAACATATTAAAATCTTATTTATCCTTACCCAGATTTTTCAAAGTCTGGGAAACATATTAAAATCTTCCACAGTCTGGGGCACCTGGCATGCTCTGGAGGAGCATAAGACTCTTGATCATCGTGAGTTCAAACCCCATGTTGGGTATAGAGATTTCTAAAAAAAAATAAGTAAAAACTTTTGAAAAATATTCCACAATTTATGAGTTTGTTTAAAAATAACTTTTATCAAGGGACATCTGGGTGGCTCAGTGGGTTAAGCTCAGGTCATGGTCTCAGGGTCCTGGGATTGAACCCCACATCATCGGGCTCCCTGCTCAGTGGGGAGCCTGCTTCTCCCTCTGCTCCTCCCCCCACTTGTGGCACTCTCTCTCTTTCTCTCTCTCTCTCTCAAATAAATAAATAAAAAGTATTCTAAATAACTTTTATCTTGAGGCATCTGGCTAGCTCAACTGGAAAAGCATGCAACTCTTGATCTCAGGGTTCGGGAGTTCAAGTCCCATGTTGGGTGTAGATTACTAAAAAAATAAACTTTTTTTAAAATGGCTTTTATTTTATATATTCTGTTATGTTGTATTCTGTACCAAAGCTTTGAGGCTTTTATATCTGGAACCAGAATGCCTCGTTGAGGCCTGACTCTATCCATCCTGACAGTGGGACCTTAGGCACTTTACTGAGAAGCCACACTCTGCCTCAGTTTCCTTGTATGTAAAATGGGGATCACAGTTTGCTGTTGGCTATTGTGAGCCTGGCAAGCATTCAATATATGTTGGCCATTATTTGTTCTCAGTCAAATTCCAGAATATGAAATGACTTTATCCAACATAGTGCTTTTCGTTTCCAATTCTACTTAGATATTAATATTATTCTTATTGCATTTACCTCATATATCTTTGCCTATTTGTTCTTAACTTTTGTAATATTTTGTATGATTTGTATGATTGCTGAAAATAGCATTATGTTAGATTTTGGTCCCATAGCAGTCTGTCTCTAAATGGGGAATTAGAATTCAATGACATTGGGTCAGTTATTTTGATGACTGGTAAATTTAATCTTCTAGCATATTCTTTGATTCCTTGTAATACCTCTTAATTACTTCCTTAATTTTGTTTGGTTTTGGTTTTTGCTATTTGAACTGTGCCTTCTTTGCTTTTAGGTCCTTCAGTAATGCATATTGCTTTCTCTTATTTTAAATATTTTTATCTATTTGTTTGTTCCTGTGTGTTTGTTTTTAAGTAGGCTCCACACCAAATGTAGAGCTTGAACTCACAACCCTGAGATCAAGAGTTGCATGCAGTACGGACTGAGCCAGCCAGGCACCTCTGCTCTCTCTTATTTTTAAAAAAAATGTACTAGCAATTGCCTTTAAGTTTTTCAGAATCATCCTTTAATATGTATTTCTTAAAACTGACAGGAATAAAAAAGTATCTTTTGACTCCTCATATTTAAGGAACATAATTTAGGATACTTAGCCACACCAATTTAACTTTCTGAAAAAAATCCAAGATTTTTATGTAGATTACTTTAAGTTACTATTTTTAAATTATGTTTTCAACATCTTTTAAAACATTTTCTTTCAAAACTAATTTCCCTAAGTATAAAGGATACTTTGTTTCCATACACAATGCTTTTTTACATGATAAAAAGTCTACCCACTATAAAAATAAAACCCAAACACTACAAAAGTTTTGCAATAAAAACTCAGTCTTCCTTTTTTTCTAGACCTTGTCCCAATCTCCAGATATAACTGCCATCATGGGTTTTTTTTTAATATGTCTTCAAAGGAATTTTCTATGCATTCACACATAGTTGAACAGAAATGGGATCCAACTATACACAATGAAGCTAATTTGGAAACTAAACTTGAAACTATTGTTTCAATATCCTTTTTGGGGGGTCTGCTCACTCCCTTCTCTCCATAATCTACTTTCTCTGGTCTTAAACCTTTCATGTATGCTTCACTGCTAGTTCATTATAATCCATCTTCAAGATGTGGTTTCAGGAAAAGGACATAGAATTTCCACTGTGAACCTCTATATATGTGAGTGTGGTTTTTTTTTTTTTTTTCTATGACCTTCACACAACTAGGACAAGTAGCCACATATCAAATTTTGGGGTATACATCTTCTACCCCTCCAAACTAAATACAGAATTTTTGGCAGTGTGGCAGAGTAGATCACCGGAGGGGCTTCCCAATGTGGAACAACATATTTTGCATTATTCCAAAGCTTTTGCATCGCTGGAATCCTAGAAAGTAAGGAAAACGACAAAGTACCTGAAAAACCAAAGCAAATTTTAAAAGTAAGCAAAAACCTGAGAGGTGAGACTGCTAACCACAGGAATGAAGGGTTTTCTCTGAGAAAGTACAGAGCAGGGTGGGGACGAGGTGTTGAAACTGAGATCCCAGATTAAGCCCTGATTTATGAAAGGAGCCCAGGTAGTCCTGGGTCAGTTACACCTCCTAGATCTCAGGAGACGCCAACACACAACCTCTCTGGAGGAAAGAAAATATACCCAATTTTGACTCTCAGTTTTCTAAAGAGTAAGACCAACCAGAATCTAAACTAAAACTTAAAGGACACAACCTACAACCCGTGACAGTCTGTAGAAATGACGCTTGGATTTAGAGCCCAAAGGACTTTCAGATATTAGAATCATCTATAAAAATATATAAAATAATGGTTTCTGAAACGTATAAAGCAATCAAAGATGGAATCACAAAAATAAGTGAGCAGAATCCAACTATCAGAAGTGTCCAGGAGGACTGTGAAGTTGTACTATAGTTTTGCATGATGTCACCTTGGGGACACTGGACAAATGACACATGGGATCCCTCTGTATTATTTTTTCTTATATTGTTTTTCTGAGGCCAGAAGTCTACACTTTTCTTGAGGCCAGAAGTCCAAAATCAAGATGTCAGCAGGGCCATGCTCTCTGATGGCTCTAGGGGAGACCTCTTCACTCTTAGAGCTCCTCTGATGGCTCAGGAGTCCTTGGCATTCCTTGGCTTATAGATGCGTCATGCCAATCACGTGACCATCCTTCCCCATTGTGTGCCTGTCTCTGTATCCAGATTCCCCTTTGTTGTTGTTTTTTCCTTAAGATTTTATTGATTTATTAGAGAGTGAGAGAGAACAAGCAGGGGGACCAGTAGTCAGAGGGAGAGGGAGAACCAGGCTCCCTGCTGAGCAGAGCCTGGACTGGATCCCAGGACTCGGGAATCATGACCTGAGCCCAAGGCAGACACTTAACCAACTAAGCCACCCAGGCGCCCCCAGATTCCCCTTTGTATAAGAATATCAGTCCACGGGCACCTGGGTGGCTCAGTCATTAAGCGTCTGCCTTCAGCTCAGGTCATGATCCCAGGGTCCTGGGATGGAGCCCTGTATCAGGCTCAGTAGAAAGCCTGCTTCTCTCTCACTGTGTCTCTGTCAAATAAATAAAATCTTAAAGAAAAAAAAAAAAAGAATATCAGTCCACTGGATCAGGGCTCATCTTAATCACCTCATCTTAACTTAGTTAAATCTACAAAGACTCTATTTCCAAATCCAGTGACATTCTGAGGTACTAGAGTTACGATGTCAACATATCTTTTCTTAGGGGATAGTACTCAGCTCACAACAGCCTCCTACAAAATAAACACTAAATTCAATGGGTTTTTACAGATTGGTTCCACAAAGCAGTTCTGGAATTAATCATTCCAAGGTTATACAGGTTGTGTATAACTACCCAAATGTCTCAGAAATCAATTCAACAGGGATACCGAAATCAGATGAGGACAGTACAAGATTGGGAAGTTGGAGATAAATCCTGAGTACTCAGGAACTCTAGCCACATGGAGCCATGCGGGCGAATCTTCGAAACTTAGTGTGGGGTGACAAAACCAAGTGGCAGAAGAACATAGCGTCAGCCATTTTTATAAAGTGAAGGAAAAAAAACACTGAAGAATATATTCTTCAGGGATAACTACCTACATAAACACGATGAAAAGGAAGGTGGGGGGGAAATATTTAATAGGGATCATTGTTGGACAGATGATTCTTTCTGACCTCAATATAATTAAAATATAAGTAAAAAATGAACTAAACCAGGGTGGGTCCAAAGTCAAATCCAGCAGTTCCCTCAGGGTGGGGGAGTCAGGAGAGGGGGGTGCGGCCAGGGGACTGCAGGAGGCGCGGCTGGTGGTGAGGAGCTGGTTCTCACGATGAATACTGAACTCCAGGGTGTGCTTGTTATCATCCTTTAGAGCTCGCACTTATGTAACCTATTCTTTCCCCTTTCTCTGTAAAATTCTAAAAATCTGTGGCTGTTCTGGAAGGTAGTGTGCTAAGGTCTGATGTACTTCTGTCACAGGTCACTGGGAAGCCTTCACATGCTTCTAGGATTTTTCTTTACTGTTACAATTTTAAAACTTTGTCAGGACTCATCCAGATGTAAATAAGTACATTCTTAGCAGTTCTAACAATCGGTCTGCGAGCATTTAATGGGCAACAGCCGTGCACTCCAGCTGAACAGCTGGAAAGGATCATATTCATGTGTTTTTGCCAAGGGCCTATGGAAGCGAGCACAGCTCTCTCCTTTCCTAAAAGGGCCAAAGGGGCACATTTTCATCCTCAGAGGGGAAAAAGGTAGGTTTCTAGTGAGGAAATTCAAAGTAACTACTGATAACATAGCTCCCTCTTGCCCCTTTCTTTCCATCTCTGCTAAGCCCTAGTCCCACCCTGGAGGAAGTCAATGCCTGGGCTCAGTCCTTCGACAAGGTAATGCTCACTCCAGCGGGAAGGAATGCTTTTCGGGAATTCCTCCGAACAGAGTTCAGTGAAGAAAATATGCTTTTCTGGATGGCGTGTGAGGAACTGAAAAAGGAAGCTAATAAAACGATCATTGAAGAGAAAGCAAGGATAATCTATGAAGACTACATTTCTATTCTTTCTCCGAAAGAGGTATGTACCCCCACAAAGGACTTCCTCCTGGGAGGCCCTTGGAAAATGAACACCGTCAGTGTAGGGTCACCGGGCACAGTGACAGCTGGTCCAAAACAAAGATGACTCCACCCACACTCATTCTATCCAGATGTCTTTGACCGTGGTCCCACACGCGGGCTCTCCGTGGGCCCTGAAATCTGTGAAAGACTTTGTGCCTCTTTCTGGAAAAAGTATTCCTGACTTTCACCAGATTCTCCAGAAGGGGGAGTCTATGCATTTTATTGTAAACACTGTTTAAAAACATTAAACCCTGTAAGCATTTCTTTAAAATTGTCCTTTTATTCTGAGCACCAATATTTTTTACAGGTATTTTTATTTGACTAGAAATAGCCTCACTAATATGAGAAAGAGCTTTTCCCTGAGGTGTCCTTCCCTTAGAGCAGAGAGACTGTCCGGGAGACATCAGTCAAGCTTCCATTCCCCCCAGTTTTTTTGTTCCTTCGTATCTAAAATCTGTGGGGTCAGGGTGATCTCAAAACCGAGCTCCTTCTTTCTTATTTCTTTTTTATTTTTTATTTATTTTTTTTTTTAAAGATTTTATTTATTCATCTGACAGATCACAAGTAGGCAGAGAGGCAGGCAGAGAGAGAGGGGTAAGCAGGCTCCCCGCTGAGCAGAGAGCCCAATGTGGGGCTCGATCCCAGGACCCTGAGATCATGACCTGAGCCGAAGGCAGAGGATTAACCCACTGAGCCACCCAGGTGCCCCTTATTTCTTTTTTAAAGATTTATTTATTTGAGAGAGATCATGTGAGTGAGTGGGAGGAGGGCCAGAGGGGGGCAGAGAGAGAGAATCTCCATCGGACTCCCTGCTAAGCATGGGTCATGATCTCACGACCCTGAGATCATGACCTGAGCGGAAACCAAGAATCAGAAGCTCAACCGACTGTGCCGAGGCAACCCTAGCTCCTTCTTTCTTAAAATTCCAAGTGGAACTCCAAATTCTTTATATTCTTGAGTGGAATAGTAAGGTAGACCAGGGGAATTCGTGGAAGCAGATCATAAAGGCCTCCTGACTGTAAACTTCGGACTTAGCCTGAGTGCCTGGCCAAGTCAATGCCGGGTCTGAAGTTGGAGTGTCAGAATGGGGTTTGCTTTAGAAGAAGGCCTCTGACCAAACAGTGGGGTGGTGTGGAGGGGCACTCGGGAGACAGGAGGCCAGTTAGGAGGCCAGTGAACCAATCCAGCAGGAAACGGTGAGTGACCTCCCCAAGGGTCTTGGCAGAGAAGAGGGACGAGGTAGACAGGTCTGAGAGGGTTTAAAGAGGCAGGGTGCCTGAGACTTTGTGACTAAACACAGAGCCAGAGTGAAAAGGATGAGAGGGACTTGAAATTGGAAATAAAACGTTCTCTTCCTCCACAAGCTATATAAGAAAGAGATCCAGAGATGCTGGCAATCTGCGTTGAATGCAGAGTTGGTCTTTGAAGAACACAGGGTTGGGGGCACTAACCCCACACAGTAGCTAACCTATGTGTAACTTTGACTCCCCAAAAAATTACCTACTAAGAGCCTACTGTTGACCAGAAGCCTTAGTGACAACACATACATACTTTGTATATGTATTCTATACTGTATTCTTCCATAAAGTTACAGAAAAGAAATTGTTACTCAGAAATCATAAGAGAAGAATATAATTCAAACCCATGTTGTTCGAGGTCAACTGTATTGAGCTACCTATGGGTGGGCACAAGGGGCTTTCCAGGAGGAAAGTGGGTATATGCATCTGGGAAGACAGATCACTGAAGTCAGTATTTACTGATTCAGCTAGTCAGATTTTCAGGTTCATACGAAAGAGGAGCATGTGCATTGTACAGCACTAAAACTACCATGGCCTCCTGGGGCAGAGTTGGTCCGGCCAAGGTCCTTCGCACGGAAGAGAAGATGTGTGAGCTTGGCTCTGCAGCCCGTAGGCATGTTTGTCTGGCATCCTATGGGGAGAGTATGAGCCCAGTAGCTTGCTCCGGTCTGAGACCGCCTTTTCTAGGATGAGAAAAACATCAGAGAAAGAAGAGCCAATGTCTCCTAAGGACTTAGTGCATTCCAAGCACCTTACATAAATTCTCATTAAATCCCCACCAATCACCATTATCCATCACCATTTTCCTCTTTATGGAGGAGTTCATTAAGGTGCAGCTTACTTTGTCCCAGGCCCCACAGATAAGCAGTGACACATAGCTGGGCTATAAACACTGGCCCGGTGCTCTCACCCCTTCCACAGCGCTCTGAGTTAGCATCCATTCACCAGCCAGCCTGATGCTCATTCCCAGAATCTGCAACTGTGTTCCACCTGGCCACAGCCTGGGACCTCCAGGGGTTAGACCTAATGTTATTAGGAAATTAGCAAGTCTGTTCTTCAGAGGACACAGTACAATCTATTTAAAGAAGGAAAACAATGTTGTGGTTTTCTAGAACAGTGTGATCCCACCAGCACTACCTAGAACTTGTGACAAATACACCTTTTCAGGCCCCTCCCCAGACCCACGGATTCAGAAGTTCTGCAGGTGGGGGCCAGTAATCGTTTAACAGCCACTCCAGGGGCTTCCGATGCTGCTAAAGCTTGAGAAGCCCCTGCATTATGTGTTCAGTTTCTTTTTCAGCAATTTAGATTTTTGGATGACTTTTTGTTTGATTTGGGATTTTTTTAAAAAACAGAACAAGTCATCGTGCGTTGGGGATGGATTTCCAAAGAGAAATATGTCTAATACCACTCTTATGTGTTTCTACTGACAGGTCAGTTTGGACTCCCGAGTAAGAGAAGTCATCAATAGGAATATGGTGGAGCCATCCCAACACATATTTGATGATGCACAACTCCAGATCTACACCTTAATGCACAGAGACTCCTATCCCCGGTTCATGAACTCTGCCCTTTATAAAGATCTGCTTCAGTCCTTAGCTGAGAAATCAGTTGAAGCATAGGATGTTATCAAATATATTTATTATTAATAAAATAATAAAAGAACTGATGGACTGCATCTAGTACAGGGAACTTATAGGTAGTAGTACCTTCTACTAGAGTAATACTTGGGCTGTTTTAATAAACAGATGCTTCCTTTTACAGAAGCCTATATATTCACAATGTAAACTGTCGCCACCTGTACTGATACTTTCAGGGGAAAAGTGGGGTATGGCCGTCTTAGAAAAAGATAGGATAGTTACATTTACGGTCACCGCAGCATGTCGTCAATGGCACAGAGATACTCTAGAAGACTCCTACTGCCTGGGGCACATGCGTCCCATTAGAGCCAAGAGGACTGCCTTTGTTTTGCATGAGTGCGGTATCTGATGACTCTCCTCCCAAGGGAAAGGCCTTCAAGTGTTTCTTAGCTACTCCTTCCTTCCGTCTGGCTGCTTTGAATATTTTGCTTCTCAGTGCCATCACAGAACCCAAATTCCCATTTTATAAAGATGTGTCACCACTACTTATAAAATGGAATTCCGCTTTTATCTTAGAATCTGTGTATGTGTGTGCACGTGTGTTTCTAACAGTTAATGAAAGTACTGTGCTCTTAAGTGGATCAGTCGCACCTGTTTGGTAAGAGAAATAGTGTTCAGAAAATGCATTTGTTGAAAAGTTACCATGATTTTATTATCAGAATCTGCCAACTTAGAGAATGAATTTTTAATTCGCAACTTAGTCCCATTCATAACCGAACTTTCAAATAAGTGTATTTCCATTTTTATTATTCAAAGAAATATGGGCATTTTCAGTCTAAAAAAATAAAGCACAAGAGTTTTATCTCCATTTTTATTCCACATGTTAAATACTGGGGACTCTAAGATGAAGTAAGTAGGGAGATCTGCAAGGTATCATTTAGCTACCAGGCGAGGATTCTGACTTTTTAAAAAATTTTTCTTGAAGATTTATTTATTTATTTGATAGAGGCACAGCAAGAGAGGGAACACAACCAGCAGGAGTGAGAGAAAAGTAGGCTTCCTACTAAGCAGGGAGCCCGATGCGGGACTCGATCCCAGGACCCTGGGATCATGACCTGAGCCAAAGGCAGATGCTTAACAACTGAGTCACCCAGGCATCCCAGGATTCCAATTTTTAGATCCCACTATTTATAATTGTAGGCACATGAAATAATTTTAACAACTTCCAGGTAAAACTAGTAGTTTGTATCCCTGAGTCATCCTGAAGAAACCCATCACTGCAGTGAATGGGAAAGACATCCAAAATCTGCAATGGTTTGAGTAGTGGCTTAGAAATTACATGCAAGGGGCCCATGGCAGGCTTCACCCCATGGGGGGGGGGGTCTTTCCTTCTTGTTACCCTCACCTGGCCTGACAATTTCTTCATTACTCTCTTCAAGCCACAGACTAAGCCCCTTGTCCTCAGTGAAACATCTTAACCTCCTACTTTATGGTGAAAGTGGGTCCCCACCCACTTCATCTTCCCATGTAACCTACAAATATGTCTGGACGGGCATCTGTTCTCACCTCCGCCAGTCCAGTGTCAGAGGATAATGGGCTCTTTTCTCCTTTTCAAGGCACCCTTACATGTGCCTTTAATGCCATAGTCTACAGCCTCATTTTTTCACTAGGCAGAGGTCATAACTGTGATTGGGGTTATAAACTCTGCCCTCTGGTTTACATGTAAGTAAGGATGATAGGTGTCCATGGCCGCTACGGTATACTGTAGCAAGTACTAGAACAGGGAGGAACTGAGAGAAGTCTTGAGGGTCTACAGAAGATTTTGGCAGAGGATGTGAGGGTGTGTGTGGGGGGGTGGGGGGGGCAGAGTTGTAGGGAAGGTATTTGTAATTGAAGCAACCCCATATGTCTAGTTGCAAACATGCAGTGTACGAAGTGACTGTTAAGACTGATAAAAGATGTCAAGACATCAGTTGGATGTCTCGACCTGGGTGGTTGAGATTTTAGGCTGGATTATTTGGGATTTTTCCACACAAATGAATAAGATTGCTAGAAGAGTTAGATATAAAAAGAGCTAAGGGTAAATCCTGGCATCAATGGACCAAGAAATAAGAGTTTCCAAAGAAAATTTAGAAGGATTTGCCTTCTCGGTTCCATTAAGAAAGTGGGGGATATGGCAGCAAAGGAACGGTTGGGGGCACTCCACTCCCTCTATTCCCTCATGCTCCTGTGTCCTCAGTCTGACCTTGAGATTTTCCCACACCACGTGGGTCCTTGGGTTCCCCAATTCGAAAGGAGCCTGTATAACATAACTGCTGACTCCCCTTCCTTTCCCATTAGACTCGGCACTCCCACTGTCTCCCTTTGCTCATCTCTGCATGTGCTTCTTGTACCTCCGCAGCGCACGCACCCACGTGGCGGGATCTGCACCAGCCCAGCCTGACACCACCGCACTCCCAGTTGACTGCCCAGCTCCCTGACACTGCCCGTGCCTCACTGGAAACACAACTTCCTTGTCTTCTGTGAGGCTTTTGCGCGCTCTGTGTCGTGTCATGTCCTCTTCTCCCTCCACTCCCTTCCCAGCCAGCGGGGGGCACAGCTGCGAAGGGTTTGGGCTCTGGGGCCAGAATGACTGCTGCTCACTGCTTGATGGTGGGTACGTAGTCTTTCTGGGCCTCTTTCCTCGCCTATACAAACGGGGATAATAATGGTACCTTATCCCTAGCATTGCTGTTTAGATTTTTTCCCCCAAAGGAGACAGAAGTTTACCGAATATAGTGGAAGCGAGCTGCAGGCCTGACATCGAAGGAGACTGTAGGCTTGCTGTGCAGATTCAAACCAACCCAGGTGGGGGTGCCTGGCTGGCTCAGTCAGTAGTGTACAGGATTCTTGATCTCAGGGCTGTGAGTTCCAGCCACGTGTTGGGTGTAGAGATTATTTAAAATCTTTAGGGGCGCCTGGGTGGCTCAGTCAGTTAAGCATCTGCCTTGGGCTCAGGTCATGATCTCTAGGTCCTGGGACAACCCTAAATGGAGCTCCCTGCTCAACCAGGAGTCTGCTTCTCCCTCTCCCACTCCCCGCCTCTCCTCCTCCCAATTGTGCACTCCTTGCTCTCTCCCAAATAAAATCTTTAAAAAATAATAATAAAAATGAAATGTTTTTTTAAAGACAAAAAAAACCACAAAAACCTAACCCATCTAAAATATATTAAGCAGTCACTGGATGTTAGTTATTGCTGTTATTGTCTACTAAATGCCATGGCCTCCAAGAATTAGGTTTTGGCTTACTTTTCTTGCTAATCTATATGGTTCCCCTTCTCATTGTTTAAATTACCGCCAACATGTTCATGGCTACCAGATAAGGACCTGGTGTAGACTTCCTCAAGCTCTTCATAATCAGCTGCCTGTTGGACATCTCCCTTTGCATATCCCACAGAGAAGTGAAATTCATCTTAATTCTGACTTGTCATCCTGCTGCCCCCCCTCCCTCCAAGCCTCACCTCTGCCTATCTCCCCAATTACCCAGCCAGTCACCTAAGCTCTTCTCTAAGTGCTAATTTCTCCCTTGTTTCTCCTTGCACAGTCACCAAGCCCTGCTGATCTTAACTCCAAAATATTTCTCATGTGTCTCTTCTGATCCCCATTACCTCACATCTGCCAGTAAGTAGCATTGCCAAGAGCCTCATAAGTGGTCTCCCTGCCCCTATCTCAGCCTTTCAAAGCCACCTTTCAAAATGCCACAAGGTGACCTTTCTCACACATAAATCTGCCCGTCACCCTCCCTCTGCTCCTTAGAATCTTCAGTTAATTCCCGACTGCCCAGAGTACCAATACCAAATTTCCGGTATGAGATACAAGCAAGGACCTCTATATATAGTTGGGTTATGCGTCCTTGCCAACTCTCCACATATACTCTAGAATATATACTTATAGACAAGTATATCCTTTCATAACTGCTCATACTTTCTGCTGCCCCCACCCTTCTCTACAATGCCACCCTTCACTCAGTGAACTTTTTTTTTTTTGAACTGTCATACTTTTAAGATTTACCTCACACATCACTGCCCAAAGGAAACCTTACCTGACCTCTTGATTCATACTTCCATTTGGTGCCATTCTTTAGTATTCTGGGATTTTCCTGTTATCATCTGAGTTTACCAATTATGTTGGTGTATCTGTCTTTCCCATTAGACTATAAGCTCCAGAGGCACTGAAAATATACTTTACCCTATATCTAGTTAAAAACAGTATTCAATAAATGTTTGTAGAACTGGAGAGTACAGCATGAAACTGAAATTCCCATAGTTATAGAACAAAAATTCCTTGCCAAATTTATTTCACAATGTGTCACATCTCAGAAAGAGATTGTCACAGTCCATGTGGCTATAGAGCTCACTACAAACCAATCTGGTGGGTAATCGCTAGTGACATCTATGTATATGAAAGAATCCTGGAGCAGTCCCAAAAGGACCATACAAATTCAATGTAATTCTAAGGTTTTTAAGAATTCTTAAGTAAACTTTGAAGGGATTATTTTGTTGGGATAGACGACGCTCCATTTGGGAAAAAATGGATATATAAACAAATATAAGTTCCAAACTGTTTAAAGATCTAAAATTTTTTAAAAAAGAGAACATTATTAGAATATTGGAAGAAAACATAGGCCATACTTTTGTAACTCAGATGGAAAAGGTCCTCCTCAGCAAAACATAAAACCCAGAAACCATGAAATACTAATAGATTGGATTGTATGAAAAAACAAATTAAATTCTGTGCCACAAAGACAACATAAAAAGAATTAAAACACAAATATCATGGGGCGCCTGGGTGGCTCAGTGGGTTAAAGCCTCTGCTTCGGCTCAGGTCATGATCCCAGGGTCCTGGCATCAAGCCCCACATCAGGCTCTCTGCTCAGCAGGAAGCCTGCTTTCTCCTCTCTCTGCCTGCTTCTCTGCCTACTTGTGATCTCTGTCAGATAAATAAATAAAATCTTAAAAAAAAAATCACAAATATCAGGCTATAAAACACTAAAGACTACTATGCAGAATGCATTAGGAGTACCTACAAACTAACAAGACAACTCTATAGATTAAAAAGGAAAGACACAATAAAAACAGAACAAACATAATAAATCAACTGGCTATAAACAAGAAAAGATGAGGATAATAAATACAAAAAGATAATCCTATGAATTCGAATTAAAATGAGAGCATACTGGTTACTATTTCCTCCCTAGATTTGCCCAAACCATAAGGTTCAATACCCAGTATTATTAGCAAAGGTGTCAGGAAATGGGCCTTTATATGCTGTTGACAGGTAGATAAACTAGTTTGACTTTTTGGAAAGCAATCTGGCAATATCTATCATATAAATGTGCATATCCATTAGCTAGCCAGCTAAATTGTTAAGAATCTATCCTACAAAACATCAAAACAATGGGGAAGAGTCTTTATTTTTTTTTTAAGATTTTATTTATTTATTTGACAGAGATCACAAGCAGCAGAGAGGCAGGCACATAGAGGGGAAAGCAGGCTCCCTGCTGAGCAGAGAGCCCGACGTGGGCTCCATCTCAGGATCCTGGGATTGTGACCTGAGCTGAAGGCAGAGGCTTTAATCCACTGAGCCACCCAGGCGTCCCTGGGGAAGAGTCTTTAAAGAAAATGTTATATATGTGCATAGACTGCTCTACAGTGAAAATGAATCCCATATATCTATATCCACTCAGAAGCAGTGTTAGGTCAACTGTTTAAGGAAAAAAGCAAATTCTAGGATATGTATGTGTGCCTATTTATGTTAATAATGGCCATTCGAGGGGCATCTGGCTGCCTCAGTCGGTGGAGCATTCAACTCTTGATCTTAGGGTCATGAGTTTGAGCCCCACACTGGCCACAGAGACTTTTTTTTTTTTTTTTAAGATTTTACCCATTTATTTGACAGAGAAAGATGGAGCAAGAGAGGGAGCACAAGCAGAGGGAGTGGGAGAGAGAGAAGCAGGCTTCCCACTGAGCAGGGAGCCCGATGCGGGGCTCAATCCCAGGACCCTGGGATCATGACCCAAGCCAAAGGCAGATGCTTAATGACTGAGCCACCCAGGCGCCCCCTTATTTTTTTTTAAATGGCCATTCTAAAAAAATTCCCTCACTGACTAAGATGGGTACTACTTCAAGGCCTTTACAAATTATTGTTTGGCCCTTCTTACTCACAATTCTAAGGGAGGATGGTATTACCCTTTACAGAGGTGACGTTCCTTGCTCTAAGTCTTACAGCTAATAAATGGTAGTCAGATTTGAATCTGCGCAGATCAAAAGCCTGTGCTCTTAACCACTATGCAACACTGATTCCCTAGGAAGAGAACTAGAAGGCCCAGTATGAGCACATACACACAAATACAGACACAGAGAAAATTACAGAGCCAGGGAGATCATTTTTAGTTCATGATTTTGACCTAAAAGACAAAGGTAATAAAACCAGTTTCATAGGTGGTAGTTAAAAGTAGCCTTGACCAATCTCTTCTGCCCTCATGACTCGTGAAGGCTCAGGTAGCAAGTTTTTCTTTTTAAAACATAACATGACAAGCATTTATTAAAAATCAGTCTTCATAAAAAAAAAAACTTAAAAAATAAAAATCAGCCTTCATATATAAAAATACTACTACTGTCTTAGATAAGGCAGCTTTTTTTTCCTCCACTAGTTACTGAATTTGGAGCTAAACCATCTAAGCTTTCTTTCCTGGTATGTGCATAAGCGAAAACTTCTATTTTGAGTCATCTAAAGTACAACAGTCACCAAACAGGATTCTTCCTGAATAATGCCAACTTAATCTCATGGGAGATGAAGTGTGGCCTTGGCATTATAAACTATCGATCTGAATTAACTGTCCCAGTGGAATACAGTGGAAAAGCAAATAATCAAAATATTAACTATAAGAAAAGTAGAAGTTAAAACTTGATTAGCCTAAGAATGAGAAGTCTGAGTAAAGGAGTAATTATCTACTTAAGCATAAAAATTTTTAAAACTAACGGTATGGTGACTATAGTTACCAATGCTATATCGTATATTTTGGAAGCTGCTAAGAAAGTAGATCTTAAAAGTTCTCATCAGAATAAAGTATTGTAATTTTGTGTGGTAAGTGATGTTAACTACTTATTGTGACATCATTTTGCAAAATATACACATACTGAATCATTATTGTATACCTAAAATTAATACCATATTATATGTCCATTATATTTCAAAATTTTTTAAAATGGGAAGTGGGGTACCTGGGCAGCTCAGTCAGTTAAGGTGTCTGACTCTTGATTTTGGCTCAGGTCATGATCTCAGTGCTGTGATATCAAGCTCTACATCAGGCTACATAATGGGCATGGAGCCTGCTTAAGATAATTCTCTCTCCATCTCTCTCTGACACTCCCACCCCCCAACAGAGAAATAATAAATAAATAAATAATAAATACAGTTTTTAACAGGGAGAAGATTAATAAGCATTTGGTCTTATGGACTTGTTCTGATGAATTTTGAAACAGGATTAGGACTGCAATCATTAAGAGGGGAAATAATGGACAGATTAGTGAAAAAATCCTGAGGTAAATCAGGCTGATAAATAACTTGTGACTTTAATTGCCCTTCCAGATCACTTAAGCTTCTTCTGCAATTACCTGGATATCTCAGTAGTACTCTCAAAGATTTTCGTATTCTGACAGCAGTACTTTTATTTAGAATCATTTTACATTTACCCAATTCAAATATTTATCCAAAACAATTTAGGATTTTAAAAAAATTTTTCAGTTGCTCATTACAGAAATCTATCTGAAACTAGCTTAAACACAAAGGAAATTGACTGGCTTGCATAAGCAGGAAGTCCAGGGTGGTTCTAGCTACAGCAAGTTCAGATCCAGACACTCAGTGTTGTCCAGACCTTCTCCATCTCAACAGCCTTCACCTTCATCACACACAAAAGGACTCTGTATATTGTAGGCAAAATGGTACAGCAAGCCCCAGATGCAGCTCCTGCTAGTTTAGCTATTCCAGTAGGGATAGCATTTATCACCTTTCAGAGAGCAACCCCAGAGAAGGGGCATGAGGTGGAGTAGGATGAATGACAGACCCCCAAGGTCAAACAGAAGTGAGAAGGCATCCCCTAAATGAATCAAACAAGAGGTTACTGCCAAAAAGACAAAAGGCAGAGCTAAGCCATTCCATTCCACTGCTTTTATTGGTTTGTGCTTTTTTATTTTACATCAGCTATACTTTCAAATGGCATTATTACAAAAATAATTTGGATATATACTGTAAACCATATGTAAGGGTTTAAAAAAACAGTGTTTTGAGCTGGTCACATGGCAGGTCATAGATGAAATGTTGTTGCTATAATGTCATGCATTAAGGGGAAAAAATAATAATAATTAACTGTCTTTTTCTAGCACCCAGGGAGAGGAATCAGAACAAGTCATTTGAGGTAGGCCTCTGTGCTTTCATTTTCTATCCACTAGTTGGGTAAACAAGTAGAGGAGTACCCAGGTCCACTTGAAAAAAGAAAAAAACTTTTTTCAATCAATATAATAAAAACTGTTACATCACTTTGCAGAATTCAAGTACCAAAAGAGATCTCCCAAGACTCTGGCTTCATTACATTTCTTCCTTTAAGGCTGGGAGTCTAAAACATTGACAACCAATAGCTATTTATCCTACTTCTACAGGTCCTCAACACGTGGGTTATTCCTCACATCTCAGCTCCTATATGGTCAAGAATAAATGTAATGCACAAACACAAAGATAACCAGGAAAAACTACTTCCTGAGCATCTATAATGTGACAAATATACTTCTAGGTGTTAAAGATACAGCAGTTAACAAGTTTCCCATAAAAGCTTACTGACTCCATCTTTACTAAGTTAACAGCTATTGGTTATCTAGTAAAGCCACATGACTTCCAATACACATCTTTTATTACTTTTGACTGACTTCAATTAACCTTTCTACAACATAATTCTTCCATTACTACCTAGGAACTTGTCAATCAGTAACTGTTCTATTTACTGTAAAGCATCATCTTCAATCCTGGTATTTTTCTTATTTTGAAAACTGACAAAAATGTGTGGTTTTTATGTCAGTGACTATTCACATCGCATTTCCCAGTGGATATTCAACTCTTCTTAAATGGCTAATTTTCTATAGCAGAAATGTGTGTGTGTGTGTGTGTGTGTGTGTGTGTGTGAGCAGAGCTGGAGGAAGAAGAGCAATTGCAGATTAAAACTCTTTAAACCACAGCATTCTAATTGCAGTTTTTATTTTGAGAAGTAAATTCAATTCCAATCCCTGAATTACACTTTGACCTCTAAGAACAATCACTGTGTACCTATAAGAATTCAAAGTATATATTATTTCTTTCAGTATCTTTTTAACAAAATTATTCTCCATTTGTTATATACAAATTTCAATGTTTGGGTATACATAAACATTTCGGGGTGCCTGGGTGGCTCAGTCAGTTAACTGTCTGACTCTTGGTTTCAGCTCAGGTCACAATCTCACGGGTCGTGGGATCAAGCCCCGAGTAGGGCTCTGAACTCAGCGGGGAATCTATTTAAGGAATTCTCTCCCTCTGCTCCTTCTCCAACTCATTCTCTCTCTCTCTCTAATAAATAAATCTTAACAAAAGTATTTCGTCACTTTTGCCATGGCTTACCAAAACCTGTAAACCAATGCTTATCACCTCTGAGCTAGAAAACAAAAATGGTTATTTTCTGCTTTCCCAGGATGGTCCTTCATTAATTCTCACTGCCTATGTTTCATTTAATTCTTCTGTATATTCATTTAACAGTTACTTTTACTTCCCAGTACTTTACAACTGGCTAGTATTTTTCTCTACTAAGACTATGTGGTCTCATATTATGTATGTGCACACACGGGATATGCTTGATGCTCTACTGAGAACCACTCCTCTCCCTCACCAGGAGTCCAGGAAAAGAGAAGGGAAAAACATGTTCTCTGTACTACTGCTCAGTATTAGTCTCTACTTAAAACTAGGAAGGCAACACCTAATTAAAACTATCCTCTAAAAACACCTTAGTAGTTGGGGACACTTGAGTGGCTCAGTTAAGCATCTGACTCTTGATTTCAGCTCAGGTCATGATCTCAGTCACGGGATTGAGCCCTACTTTGGGCTCTGCACTCGGCATGGAGGCTGCTTGGGATTTTCCCTCTCTCTCTACCCCCCCACAGCCCTCCCTGCTCACACCCAGATGCCCACACTCTCTCTCTGTAAAATAAATAAATAAATAAATAACCACCTTAGTAGTTGGGGGGGAGGGAGAAACCTTTGAAACATGAGGTAGAGCAGCTGTCAATATCTAAATAAAATGACAAAATGTGATACATGTTTAATAACAAGAAACTTTATTGAATTACAAATTTAAAAATGGATCACTTAATTTAAAAGTGTGACTATTTTAGTTTTATTCTTCCAAAAATGCACTTTATTTTTTAAGTGATAAAGTTAATCTGTGAAATAACAAAGTAGAGACAGGATGGTACCAGTGGGCCAATGCTCATATATGGGGTCCTAACATGAACCTTTAATGTTGCTTTCTGTATTACATCAAATTGATCTGCATTTTAAAAATGGGAAAAGGGAGCAAAGGGGAGTGCAAAGCATGTACTGAAGTCTTCCTATAGGAGTATGATAGAATACAGATTTAGCATGATAAAATGTGGCCTTTGTAAAAATGGCCTTTAAGATGTGCTAGAGCAAGTGTAACCTAAGGAACATTCCCTAAGGAAATCATTTTTTTCTTATTCCTAACAAAACAAATGGTACACTTGTAAAAAATAAATGTTAAGTATAAGATCTGTACTGTAAAACCAACTGCATTATAGCCCATATATTTGGTTTGTTGAACAACCTCATTCATTGTGTAACAATAAAAGACCAAATTCAACTCAGGACAAAAATATTTTCTATCAACCTCCATATGGAAAGACCACAGCTCTAATGATTTATATAGTCCTTAAACTTAATCCTTGGTCAGTAAAGATTTCCAAATCAAAAATCAAGTCATATCTGTTTATAGTAACTATACTGTACTAAAATGCTAATATTTCCTTCCAAGTTTGTCTTCCTATGAGGGGAAAAATGGTCAGAAGCTTTCATTCTTTGCCTATGCTGGGATTTATGAAAAACCTACTAAACTACAACAGTGTTCGGCAAAACTAAAATACAACTACAAAGTCAAACAGGTAAATAACAAAACCAAACTGATTTCAACAAAGTCAAGTCATGTTTCCAAAAGTAAAATCTAGTAAGAAAAAGTCATAAACATGTACAAGAAATGATTATCACAGTTAGTTACAAATGCAAAATAATATCTAATTATCCCAGACTTGTGAACATAATAATTAAGATAATCTCATAGGCTAGTTCAAATATTATGTACAATTTAGATAAGCTGGTCAAGTATTATCTGAATACACACCACATCTGATAAACTTATATTACCTTTTCTCCTCCTTTACTATTTGTATGTATGTGCCAATATGGGGGAAAAATGTAATTTCCATTTTTATGTATTAACTGAGAAGAACAGTATTCCTACTGTGTGTGTTTGGACTTTTAAAAAGTTAAGGTTCATTTTTCCTTTCAAAAGAAGAAAAAGTAAAAATAAATTGCCAGAAGTTTAACTGATAAGAGTTTAATATCAACTTACTATAAAAATGAAAAAAAAATGTTTTGAAACAGATACCATACAATTATTATGTGGTCTCCCTACTGATCTGAAACTACAGAAGGCATTTAAGGAAGGAATGCTATGTCAAAAACCAAGACTAACCCAAGGGATGTATGTTACTTTAAAAATCTGATTTGCAGGTAAACTAGATGCTTGGCCTAGTTTTAAAGCTAATTACAAAATCCATTTTTTAATGGTCCAGACATTTTGCCATTTCTTCCAACTCAACAGAACTGTCAAAAAAAAAAAAAAAGTATTTCATGAGATCTTTAAATACAGACAATGGGGTGTACCCCACCCCCCATTTAACATAGTATATACTTAATACTGATTAAAAAGAGGCATTTTTTAAAAAGATGTTGTACTTCTCAGACATGAACAGACACCTATCCTACATGTTTGTCTTTTCCAATTTACAATCAGTAGGAATATATAACTGAAGAAATACTATCAATTTTTTTTTTATCAAGTACCCCTCTTCTTAATGTTTTTAGGTTAAAAAAACAATTTAAAAAAAAAAAAACTGAATTCCAATCTTGAACTTCTAAAGTAAGCCATCCTTGGACATCAGCTTGCTACATTAAATTGACCTTTCTTAAATCCAAGAAGAACTATGTCAAAACTATGCTGCAAACTGCCTGTATTCAAAACCAACTGCAATATGCCCCATAATAATAGAAATCATCATCATCATCACTATCATCCATTATGCAAAATAAATCTAAGAGCTATCTAGAAAAGCCAGACTTGCTCAACAGAACTAAAAAAAAAAAAAAAGAATGTCCCTCTCTTTAACCAATGTAAAAAACTACTCAGGATGGAAGACACTATTTCAAATCATGATTCTCTCAGTACCAGACACTTTCAATACCAGTAACCTTCCCAGATCAGAACTACATCTTTGTATATAATAAAATGAGTACTGGTCTCAACCTCTAAAATAATATCTAGGGCCAAACCTATACCATATTTGTGGAGGATATTCCCCCATTACCTAGCTTTTAATTCATTTCTAACTTTCAGAAAATGTTTTAACTTAGGTGAATAATTCAAAAGGGCTAAATAATTTAAGAGCGTTAAAGGGATAAAGCTAAGTATAGCTTAAAAAAAAAAGGAGAATCACATAAGCTTCACAAAACCAATAAATGCAACCATTTTTGGAATACCAACAATTATCAGGCACTTTTTAAATACAGTATCTGTACTCTTCACTACAGCCTATGATGTAGATATTATTTACATTTAATATGTAAGAAAATTATAGTTCACTAATGATAAGAAGCAGAGTTCAAAACCTGTTTGGCCCTACCACGTGAGTCTCCCCAAATACATACCCCTAGCACTCACATCTCCATTAACAATAAAAATGGTCTCAGAAGTGATTCTTCTCCCAAGTTTAAATTATATTTCTGTGGCTCACAAAAATCACTCAAAAAGGGATCATTTAAATAACACACACTTGCCTGTGTGGGGCTCATTCCAAAGTACATAGGCGATATGAAGTCTCAGTGAAAAGCCTACCAAACCATGACAGTGCTCATCTGTTAATTCCTAAAATAAACACTAAAACCAACCTGTTGGATTTCAACAAAGTAATCTTTCCAGAATCAAAATCTATGA
Organism: Lontra canadensis; assembly: GCF_010015895.1. Taxonomy (NCBI): domain Eukaryota; kingdom Metazoa; phylum Chordata; class Mammalia; order Carnivora; family Mustelidae; genus Lontra; species Lontra canadensis. The sequence goes on from NW_022631171.1 coordinate 1,314,492, forward strand.
AGACAAGTAATACCCAAAATCTCTGAAGACAGATTTTCCGAAGTACAAGAGTCAAAGCAATTAAATAAGTATAGTATATACAGGACTATGATACAGTAAGTGCAGTTTAGATTCAATCCTGTTACTCCCACACCAAAACCATATGAAGATAGGAAAATTAAATTAACATTCTTAATTTCTAATAGAGTACAATATAGTATATTCCTTTACAAATGGTTTGTCATGGACTTCAATAGTACTAGACAGCATGAGCAGATGTATATATTTAGATACCTAGGTAGTCTTATGAAAAGATGTGAAAAAAATCTATTATAAATGGATAAAATATGAATATAAGAAAGTGTCATATACCTTCCATCGATTTCCACATTCATTGCAGACAACAAATGTTGTCATCGGTTCATCAGCACTACGAGTTTGTACCTACAGTAAAATCAAGTGAAAAATATTATTTTTTAAAATACTATAAAAAGTCTGACCTAAATAAGAACATTCTACATTAAGAGATACAGTAACCAAAACAGTAGCACAATAAAATGTATAAGAGCCTGAAACAAGTTCAAATAAGCTAAGTAATGTCAAAAGGACACATATTTCAAAAACTTTATTTTTCTAAGTCATTGTTTGTCTTTTCATGTTTAATTTATCCCAGATAAGTGGGAAAACCTTCTAAAGTCACACATACTTTTTATAAATGGCTAATAAATATTTAAAAATCATCATCACTAAGAAGCACTAAATGTTAATTAAAAGATACAACAATCTTCTCTTATAAATTAGCAGAGATGTAAAAATTGTGAATATTTCATTCTGAAAAATATAAACTGTCACAACCTTTCTAAAAGTTAGGCAGCAACAAAGTAAGAGCCTCAAATATCCATTCTCTCTGACCTAGGAACCTGACATCTAATCTATTATAAGATGGTAATTGGAAACACAAAGACAGGTAAGTATCTGATCACAAAGTACAGATCAATATCACTAATCATTAGGGAAAGGCAAATGAAAACCACAAGGAATTATCATCTCATACCTGTTAGAATGGCTACTATGAAAAAGACAAGAAATAAAAACTACTGAGGATGTGGAGAAAAGGGAACTCCTATACACTGCTGACAGGAATATAAACTGGCATATCCATTGTAAAAAACAGGCCGGCAGATCCTCAAAAAATTAAAAATTATACTACCACACAGGAAGCCTGGCTGGCTCAGTTGGTAGAGCATGAAAGTCTTGATCTTGGGGTCGTAGCCCCACATTGGAGTGTAGACTTAAAAAAAAAAAAAGGCAGAACAAGCATAAAAAGTAAAAAAAAAAAATCAACTATCTTATGACCCAGCAATCCTATTCCACAAATACATGTGAAGAAAATGAAATCAATACCTCAGAGAGTTATCTACACACTCACACTCACTGCATTACTCACAATAGCCAAGATATGAAAACAATCTAAATGTCCTTCAGCTGAAGAATGGATAAAGAAAAGTTATTCAGCCACAAAAAAGAAGGAAATCCTACCACTTGAGACAACACGGATGGACCTGGAAGACATGCTAAATAAAATATGCTAAAGAATGACAAATACTGTATGGTATCACTTATATGTGGCATTGTAAAAATGAATGAATGAACAAATGAATGAATGAATGCAGATTTCATAGGAACAGAGAACAGATAGTAGTTGCAGGGGCTGGGAGAAGGGGGAAATGGAGAGATGAAGGTCAAACTTTCAAGTAAAGGAGAATAATTTCTGTGGCTCTAATATATAGCATAATGACGATAGTTAAGAGTAGATCTTAAGGAACTCACCACACACACAAAAAAAGTTAGCTATGTAAGGTAATGGATATGTTAACTATCTTGATCTTGGTAATCATTCCACAGTGTATATGTATATCAAATTATCCCACTGTACACTTTAAAAACATTCAATTATATGTCAATCATTCCTCATAAAGCCAGGAGTTGGCGATGTGTGTACAGGGATGTTTGAGGTGTAATTTTACAGTAATAACACTGGAAACAACTTAAATATTCAACAGGGAAATAATGAAGTAAGAGCATACCCATCTGATGGAATATTATACAGCTATTAAGATGTTTACAAAGGGTTTGGGTTTTTTTTTTAAATAATTAAAGGAAAATGCTTACATTATTATAAGTTAAGTGAAAGAAGTACAGTTCTGCCTTGAACAATGTGGAGGCAAAGGGCACCAACTCCTCATGCAGTTGAACATCCACAACAAACTCTCCCAAAACACAACTGCTAATAGTTTACTGTTAACTATAAGCCTTACCAACAATACAAACTGTCGATTAATACATATTTTGTATGTCATACCTACTACATACTGAATTCTTAAATCAAGCTACAGAAAAGATTTTAAGAAAATCATAAGGAAAATATATTTATAGTAATGGACATAAATACGTTGAAAAAAGTTTGTATGTTAAGTGGACTTATGCACTTCAAGCCCATGATGTTCAATGGTCAACTATACATAAAATGGTTTAAAGGGGTGCCTATGTGGCTCAGTTGGTTAAGCATCTGCCTTCAGCTTAGGTCATGATCCCGGGGTCCTGGGATCAAGCCCAATGCCAGGCTCCCTGCTCAGCAGAGAATCTGTTTCTTCCTCTCACTCTGCCTCTCCTCACTACTCATGCTCTCTGTAATAAATAAAATCTTTTTAAAAAATGGTTTATAGGATTTTGCTACAACTAGATTAGAAAAACTTCACAAAATACTGCAGGCACCAAATACCGACCACTATTCCTTCTAAATGCAGATTAACGGGTGATTTAAATTTTTTGTTCATATTTTTCTTCATTTTCCAATTTTTCTATAAATAGGTACTTTAACTGCCTTAAAACAGTTAATGTAGGGATGCCCTGGTGGCTCAGTTGGTTAAGCGTCTGACTCAAGGTTTGCTTGGGTTGTGGGACCTGGGCGTGGAGTCTGCTTAAGATTCTCTCCCCCACTTTCCCTCTGCATCTCCCCACCATCCCTCTCTTAATTAAAAAGAAAGAAAAAAAAAAAAGCTTATATGAATGAGAAATCCCACTCCTGAGAAAATACCCAAAAGAATGGAAAGCAGGGTCTCAAAGAGGTATCTGTATACAAAAGTTCAAAGCAGCAGTGTTCATAAGAGCCCAAAATGTAGAAGTGTCCATTAACAGATGAATGGATAAACAAAATGTGGTATATACATACAGTGATAATTCACCCTTTAATTCGCCTTAAAAAGGAAATTATGATATATGCTATAATATGGACTATTTGTGAACATTACATAGTTTTCATTTGCATTTCCCTGATGATTAGTGATGCTGATCTGTACACATTTCTTTGTGCTTCTAATTACTATCTTAGAATAGATCAGGTATCAGAATTAAGCCAGGGACAAAAAAGGACAAATACTGTTATGTAGGTTCCATTTATACCTCTGACTAACTAGAGTTGTCAAATTCAGATACTGGTGGTTGCCAGGAGCTAGGGAAATGTACAGTTACTGTTTAATGGGTATCGCATTTCAGTCTTGCAAGAGAAAAAGAGTCCTGGAGATTGCGATATTAATTTGTGGCAAATGTATTTGCCACAAATACATTACCTGTATTACTACAATGTATTACTTGTATTACTACTCAACTATATATTTAAAAACGGTTAAGGTGGTAAATTTTAGGTTATGTGTATTTTGCCGTAACTAAAATTTTTGAAACAAAAGAGAACTCAGGAAAAAATAATAATAAGCTAGTATGATTTTTTTAAACTTTATCAACCATAATAGACTTCTGAAGTTCTCCATTGAGAACTACTGAAAACAAGGTCCCCAAAACAGGAGGTTTTCTTTCAACTGTACATTCCTGAATGAAGCTGACAATGCATTATATATATTAAAGTTGTAAGTTATTCTTAAGGTTTAAGTTATGGGGGAGATGTGGAAGTTGGGTGAAGGCAAGAACCTGAACACCAACAATATTGCATCCTGAATAATGTCTATTTAATTTAGTATTGGATGATGAAATCCAGTAGATTTCCACCTTGAAGATGAGAAGCACACCATACTTGTCAACTATCAACATGATTTTTAACTCAAAAGCCCAAAGGAAGATAAAGAAAAGGGACTCTCAAAAGAATACCATTCTGGCTAAGGCCTTCAGATAAAAATCGTTTGAAAAATCCTTCTGAAATATTCTCATGTATTTATATCTAGATACTTGCTAACTAGGGCCCGAAAAGTACACAGATAGGAGGAACTTTTTGCTCTCTTGGAAAAAAGCTGATCTCCTGGTAGGTACATGTTAACCAAGAGTCAAACTTATGTCTATTATATCAGTTATTTTGCCAACGTTGGAAGTTTTCTATCTACTGAAGTAATTGATTCTAAGAAAATCATACCTCATCTTTAGTACTAGGTTCTTTCTATTAAAAGAAACATTTTTTATTATAGCTGATTATGTAAATATATTACTTCTTCATATGGATTTTTTTAAAGATTTTACCTATTTATTTAGAGAGAGAGAGAGCGTGTGCAAGGGGAGGGTGGTAGATGGAGACGGAGAGAGAACCTCAAGCAGACTCCACATTGAGCACAAGCCCGACATGGGGCTCGATCCCAGGACCCTGAGATCATAACAGGAACCAAAATCAAGAGTTGGACGCTCAACCGACTAAGCCACCCTGGCACCCTGACTTCCAATGTTTTAAAGACGTTTTGGCTTTAAATACCTATTTATACTTAATACTTCCTGCTATGTAGCATTTTCAGGACAGAATTTTTACTGCTGAGATGTTTCTGCCTAATCAAAAGAAAACCGAGCAATCCAAACTCAGAAAAGTTTTTTTTTAAGATTTTTATTTATTTGACAGAATGAGAGCAGGAAAGCACAAGCAGTGGGAGTGGCAGAGCAACAGGGAGAAGCAGGCCCCGCCCCCCAGCCAAGCAGGGAGCCTGATGTGGAGCTCTCAATGCCAGGGCCCTGGAATCAGGGCCCCAATCAATCACCAGAGCTGAACGCAGTTGCTTAACCAACTGAGCCACCCAGGTATCCCCAAACTCAGAAATTTCTGAAGCTACTTTCATATTTTAATATATTTTAGTGACTATCAGTAGTAATAGTTCTACAAAAAAAAAATAATGAAATATCAGATCTATAACTATGATTAAATGAAAGACTCCAAAAAGATAGAAAGGACTTTGGATTGGTTAAATAGAGCATATCTGAAAATGGGTGTTATGTACTTTTAAAAACTAAAAGAGGCAGTTTATATAATGTGCTACCACATGTGTTTAGGAAATGGGGAAACAGCGATGCATGGCTGAATTTGTCAGAAGAGCATGAAATTAATTCTTGATCTCAGGGTTGGGAATGTGAACCCCACGCTGGGTGCAGAGATTACTAAAAATTATTAAAAATAAATATTAAAAAAGGGAAAATAAAAAATATATACATATTTGCATATGTATGCATAAAACACATAGGAAGCCACAAAACAAACTAGTAACCTAGTTTATCTCCAGGGAGGTGGGGCCAAGTTGCTGCAGGCAAAAGTGGGAGGGGAACTTTCCACTCACAATTTTTTGTACCTTTTGAATTTTTAACCTTGAGAGTAACACCTTCTAAGAATTAAAAAAAAAAAAAGTAAAGGTTCCTTTCTACAACTTATAGAGAGTTTAGTAATACTACTTCCTTAACTGCTTAATTTTCTATCAATAAAAAAATTCAATTCCCTAAATCCATTATCCTACAATATTAACTGTAAGTTGTTCTTTAAGGAGAAAATTTTGAGTTTAGTAAATTATAGACACAGCACAAAAATAGCTACTTGACAAATGAAATTAATGACAGTGATAAACCATTTTTACACACGCATATACAACAAAAACAACCATTATGTGGCTGTTTTCAGCTATCTTTTTGTCTAAGAACAAAAAGGAAGGTTAGTTGCATCATATATGAAAAGTCATCAATACGTTGCAGAAAGGCAATCAGTATCTGGAAAGCGGCTAAGCAAAAGTACCCATGCTCCAAGTGAGGAAGAGTAAAGAACTTTTCTTAAATTATATGATCCTGCCTAATAAAAAGAATTATAACCTGTTTATACACTAACCATTAATCAACTGCTCAACTATTAGAGAAAGAATATGGCCATTTAAGTAAATCCCTACAATGATTTTTATAAATTTTACCTGATACAGCTTTCACAGTAACAATTTCCATGAAAGTATAAATACATCAACTTATTTTCAATTAACTGGAATGTGTTAGTATTAAGAAAGCATTATCAGGGGCGTTTGGGTGGCTCAGTTGTTAAGTGTCTGCCTTTGGCTCAGGTCATGATCCCAGAGTCCTGGGATCAAGCCCCCCATCAGGCTCCCTGCTCAGCGGAGAGCCTGCTTCTCCCTCTGCCTGCTGCTCTCCTGCTTGTGTTCCCTCTCTGGCAGTCTCTCTGTCAAATAAATAAATAAAACGAAAGAAAGACATAAAGAAAGAAGGAGGGAGAAAGAAAAATAGAAGAGAGCAAGCAAGCATTATCAAAGTACTGGTAATTATCTTTACTACTTGTTTTGAAACAGGAGTTGCAAGCATTCTATTTATGTATTTACTTTTAAATGGATTATAACTGACATATAATATTAGTTTCAGGTGTACAACATAGTGATTTGATATTTTTATACATTATAAAATGATTATATGTTTAGTTACTCTCTGTGACTAAACAAAGTTACATTACAGACTATATTTTCCATACTACACATCTTCTGACTTATAAATTTTATAACTGGGACGTTTGTACCTCTTAATCCCCTTTACTTAGTTCATGCAACCCCCCACCCTTCTTCTCCAACAACCACAACAACCACCAGTTTGTTCTCTGTATCTGAGTATTTCAATTTTTTTTCTTTTTAGATTCAATAAATAAGTATGTGTGTGTGTGTATGGTATTTGTCTTCCTCTGACTTACTTGACTTAGCACAATACCCTTAAGTATTCTTACATGAAAATAAGAATCTATAAATAATCACAAACCTGTGTGTAAGTACAATTCTTCTTTTTACATTTGCCACATGTGAATAAATCAGTCTGGGTTCCACCCGTCTTGGCCATCTGATGCTCTCTAATGGCTTCTTTGGTCAAATTTTTCCGCATCTCTTTGAGTTCATCACTAGCCATTTCCTGTGAGGGAGGTGGCAATACCACTCAGTTACAGGCAACTCCTATATATATATCCTGAATGTTTTTTATGTTCTATTAGCTTAATAAAAATGGAACAAAAACCAACTTTTAGAGTTTTAAAGGTGAAAAATTATTTCTCCTCCAAGAACTCAGAGTTTGCTTTCTTTTAAAATTTCATCAAATACTTTTAAGTTTCTATGTGAAAATTAGATTTAATTACTGCCTAAAGGTTTATAAACCATGTAATAATACTAGAGCAATGAGCACCTCTAATACCCAGATTGTTGTCCGCACCACTGTCCTCCCCAAAAAGGAATGAGGGATCTTTGGAGAAGCATCTGGTTCCCATTTTGAACCAAGAAATGCACGGGATTTGGGGCACCCGGGTGGCTCAGTCAGTTGAGCGTCCAACTCTTGGTTTTGGCTCAGATCATGATCTCAGGGTTGTGAGATCCAACCCCATAAAAACTACGCTCAATGCGAAGTTGGGCTTGGGATTCTCTTCTCCTTCTCCCTCTGCCCCGCCCCTGCTCACACTCTATTGGGGGAAAAAAAAAAAGAAATGCACAGGATAAGCCAGGGTCATCCTTTTGCGCCAGAGAAGAATGGAAGCTACTAAAGACTTTTGTGGTTGAGTCATATGGATGAGGAGCTAATATGAAGGAGCTCCCATTAGCCAAAGATAGGACAATTTCTTCAGCTATCAAAATAAATTTCTGTAAAGAACCAATCCCCACTGAATAAATAAAAATGTCACAAGCCCATGATGATACCGGAAAAGAAGAGCACAACCATACAAAAACAGCAAGAAAAGCCCCCAGTGGCAATTACTAGGGCACCAACTCCTCATTCTGGTAACTATTAACTAAAGGAAGAGTTTCAGACAACAGACAACATTTACTTGCCTTTCGTATCCAAACCAAGAGGTCACCAAGTGCCTGAGTTTACAATGGAAAACGCTTCTTTATCAAAGAAATCTAGCTAATATATGTGAAAGGAACGAAAGAACTTTAGAAATCACTATTTTGTAACTCCTGGTAATTTAATCAATTCAGGTAAGGAAATCAGTGGATGAATGCATTAGATGAAAGGTCAAAGGAGAACTTTACAATGGAGGAATCAGGCTGTTAATATCCATACCCACTAATCGAGCTCAACATGCTAACAGTAAAACAACAAGACATTATGTGTCTCCCGATGCAAAACAAAGTAAAAAGCACCAATTCCAAAGTATTATGTGGGGAAAACAGGTGAATTTGTATGTTATCAAACCTATAGAACTAGATTCCAGTTCACAGAAAATAGAGGGGACAGAAAAGTTAAATAAATAACATCATAAGGGGGCGCCTGGGTGGCTCAATGGGTTAAAGCCTCTGCCTTCGCCTCAGGTCATGATCCCAGAGTCCTGGGATCGAGCCCCACTCAGTGAGGAGCCTGCTTCCTCTTCTCTCTCTCTCTGCCTGCCCCTCTGCCTACTTGTGATCTCTGTCAAATAAATAAATAAAAAATCTTAATTAAAAAAAAATCATAAGGAGGAGAAAATTCATACTGTGGGATACAGAAGTAAACTGGTTTCTTCAATAGGTCAGTGTCATGAAGAAAAAGGGGGTTGGGGCAGGAGAAGAGACTGCAAGAGATTTAAACACATATATACAAAATCTTTAGAGAACCCAACTAAAGATATGTGCAGACTGGAATCCTGATACAAAGAAATGTACAATCAGGAAAATATTAATATATAAATTAGGAATTGCTGTTAGCTTTGTTGGATGTAGTGATGACAATGTAATTATGTAAGAAAAAAAATTTTTTTAATTATATTTTTAAAGGTATCTCTCTTAGGTTTATAAAGGTAAAAAGATATAATGTCTGGGATTCATTTGAAAACAACTCAGGGGAAAAGGGAAAAAAAAAGGGATGGATGAAAAGGGTCATAAGGCACCTAGGCAGCTGCCTTCAACTCAGGTCATAATCCCGGGGTTCTGGAATCAAGCCCCTCATCAGGCTCCCATCTCAGCGGACAGCCTACTTTTCCCTCTCCCTCTGCTTGTGTTCCCTCTCTGTGTCTCTCTCTGTCAAATAAATAAATAACATCTAAAAAAAAAAAAAAAAAAAAACAGAAAAAGGGTCACAAATTCTATTTTTAAAAAGATTTTATTTATTTATTTGGAGAGAGAGCACAAATTGGGGGGGAGGCAAAGGAGAGAAATGGACTTCCCACAGAGCAGGGAGCCCAATGAGGGGCTCAATCCCAGGACCTTGGGATCATGACAGCTAAAGGCAGACGCTCTACCGACTGAACCACCCAGGTGCCCCAAGGGTGACAAATTCTTGAAAATACGTGAAGCTTAGGTGATGTATATAAAGGAGTTCATTACATTATGGTCTCTAATTTAAAGTTTTATGTTATTTTAATGAGGTTTTAAAAAAATGAATGTTAAAAATATAATTTTATTAGCTATATAGAAACAGAACTTTATTCTCTTGGATGTGTAATAATAAAATGAGACTGCAGATTACGAACAGCTGTGTCTATAAAGAGCAAGCTCTGAATTTCGTTTTCTCAATCATTCCCTAAAATTTAAGGAACAGTCAATAAGATGTGACCAATTTTATGGGGTTTAACCCTGAAAAGAACTTGGGAGGTTAAAAAGCCTGTTTGCAATTAGATATTCAAATCTTCAATTCCATGTGAATCCAAAATAAGTAAAAACAGTTTAATTTTTAGACAATGATTTAAGGCAATCAACCAAAGATCATGGTATAGTTGTGGAAGAGACAAAGTATTGATACCAACAGATTTAATCACCTAAAGTTATGTGTCTAGTACATTATACATATAAATATAGCAAAATAGCTAATGATAATTTATTATAAATATAGTACTTATAAAGTACTTTATGATTTATACATACTTTTCACCTAACATCATGGAAATGTTCATATATACTCACCTCTGCTGTCATTCTAGCGAATAAGTCAGGAGGAATATTTCCACACAGTACATTTTTCCTTAAATTTGGATTCTTAGCATCTTTAAGATTTGATATTCTACTTCGTACTCTATTTTTGTATTTCATGTCTGTATTCCTTATTTCTTGATAAATAGGTACTAGGCCGTTAAGGAAAAAAAGTTAAAATTGTAAAGGTATTTTTTTTTATTTCACCAAAGTAAGAATTCCTAAAATTTCTAAGCAGTTCTCCAAAACGGTTCCCAACTTAGATTAAGCTAACAGGCAGTGTTTCTACCTCATTTCTTGATCTGTAACTGGCAAATAAAAGTGATCCTACTTTTATTACACTATGAATGAGCAATGCTTTCTTCTTGTTCAATGTCAGCAGCACAGAAGTTAGAGACATTTCAAAAAGTAACTTAGGTACTCAGTCTGAGCGACAAAACTTGTGAAAAGCCTGCATTTTATTTAAACTTTCACTTGCTCAAATCTGAATTCTACAAAGGATCCTAAAAGGCTAGATGACTACACAGTTCCTTTGGGGGCCCTCTGGGAAGAACTCATTCACGGTGCCCTGAAGGTTCATTTCCTCCCCCAGCTCAGCAAGAAGCTAGTTTACCAGGGTTTTTGTTTTTGTTTTTTTCCTCAACAGAACAGGTGAGCCCAAAGAGCAGCATACTTTCTTTCCAACAAGGCCATTTCCAAAACTAGGACAGTTCCATGGTCACATGGTCACCCAGATGTGCACGACCCCTCTCCCAAATCCCCTTCCGTGGTGCCCAGGACAAACATACTTCCTTCCTGGGTAATGAACTCAGGGGACCCCACATGCTTTGCTGAGATCCCCCAAATGTGAAACCCTACTACACATGTATAGTGTGCGTGTCTTCCATGCCCTCCTTCTGCACAAGTTCATCTGAGATGCCACATTCTCAATTTGCAAGGCAGAAAAATAAAAATACTATCAACACATATGTTTTAATTTTGAGTAACAAGAAAACAAGAACAAAATGACATGGATAGCCCGATATCTTGTCCTTGCAAAATAATACAATGAAGACAGAAACTGAAGAACCAAACTCTAAATTCTATACAGAAAGAAGAAAAATAGTTAATCTAGCAGATTATTTAAACAATCATAAATATACACACAAAGGATATCTTCCTCAATTTGAGATCCTAATTCTTCCTCATCAGCTCCAATAGCGACGTAGTCATCTAAACACAGGCACAAAGAATTGTCAAAAATAAGCGATTATGACATTTAAAAAAAAATTTCAATACAGAGTAAATTAAACTGCATTCCTATTTCTTCAACCCCATTGCCCTAATAAAGAGTCCTTTTTGTTTAGTTTCATTAGAATCTGATCTCTTTCCTACCCACTAGACTCCTCCTCTGGATTCACCTAATGTCCACAGTGCTCCTGCATGATGACTCCTTATCCCTCAGGAGTGGGGAAGTAATTGATCTAGCAGGCAATTCCTCAATTCACAACTCCATAAATTCTGGTTGCTCCAGCAGAGAGTAGAGAAAGTTATAGAAAGAAATGTCTTGTATCCTGTGACTCAGGCTTCAATGCAAAGAAACCATTCATTTCATCTGCCAATCACATATATGGACACACTCAGAAGACTCCTATGCAAATATTCAAATGGATAGAAGGAAATAAAAAGAAACTAGGAAGAAAAAAGAAAAAATATATAAAGAGACAAGAAGGGAATCAAAATAGAAAGGGCAGAGTAAAGAGAAAAACAGGTCATAGTAACTATGGTACAGTATAATAGAAAAGAAAAGGAATGAAGTTGTATAAGATGATAAATATTCCTATATACGAAATTTTTTTACATAAGAATGAATAACTTCAAATTAAATTAAGGCTCCCATATATATAAAAATCAAGATCTCTTTTCCACTTAAAAGAAAGTAAAAAATGGAATTATGAATATAAAACTTATATATGTCATACTAACATTTAACAATAGGACCCAAATACAATACCATTAATGCTCAATCTGGGAGCAGAGTAATTACAGTTGACCCTTGAATGACACAGGGATTAGGGATGTCAACTCCCTGTGCAGTCAAAAATCCACATATAACCTGTGACTCCCCAAAGACTTAACTAGTAATAGCATACTGTTAACCAAAAGCCTACCAATGATGTAAAGAATTAACACATATTTTATATATGTACTATACACTGTATTCTTACAACAGAGTACACTAAAGAAAAGAATGTTAAGAAAATCATAAGAGAAAACACATTTATGTATTGTACTAGTTTTGTTGGAAAAAAAAAAAACTTCATTATAAGTAAACCCATGCAATTTAAACTCATTATCCAAGGGTCAACTAGGGTTTGTAGATTAAAAGTGGGGGAAAAGAAGATTTGTGAAAAACCTTTAAGTTACTATGAATCAAGGGAAACGTCCACATATTAGAAAGGATCTCCTTCTTGGAACTATACAGTAGCAAGCAGAGGCCCCACGATGCCTTGTGCTCTCTGCCATCGTTAACCCCTATGTGCCACAACATCTTCCTGAACTAAGCAGTGCAAGCAGCTACACGAGGAAGCCACTGGCAAAACAGAAATATGGAGGTGGACATGCATCGATGGTGGTGAAGAACAAAGGACCAGGAAATGAAACAGGGTACACTAAACTTACCTCCCGTTCGGAGAGCTGCGGCCAGCATCTCCCTACACTTTAACCGTACAGAATCAGAAGTGCTTGGTGCCCGAGGAAAAGATGAAACATAAGTATCTCGAGCATTTGTCTCATCCTTCCTGCTGCTTACGTTGCCACTGGAACTACTAAAATACATATACATGCACACACACCAAAAAGAAAACAGGAAAAATTCTCTTAAGGTAACATCATTACTATCACTCTCTAAAAACAAAAATTGGGGGCATGAATAAGATCGTATTCAGCAACTTTTACATGAAAAAAGAAATTGCGTGCATATAGATTTCTAAAAAGTTAAAGTTTTAGGAAATCTGAGACATGTTTCATGGTTTTTTTAACCAGTTAAACACCTTGATCATCCTTTTAAACATTAAACAATATTTTTAATAAAGAAAATACACATTACAGCTCAATACAATAAATGAAAACAAGGATCTGGGTTTTGAGAAAGGTGAGAGGATGATACCAGAGAATACGAAGCTCTCAACCAAGACTAGAGGGGAAAAAACAATGCTTGAAAAACCCTATTCCAATTAGATAACCAATGAAGTTTATATTTAAAACACTCCCTTCTGGATAAAAAATGCGTAGTAAAAAATGTATTTTAAGAATATGAAAATGTCTCCCCGGGGGCTAATAATACATTGTATGTTTATAAAAAAATAAAAATAAATTTTAAAAAAAGAATATGAAAATGTCTCTTTAATTCCTCCCTAGAAACATCAACTCAATCAGGACAGTTTAACAGTTTTCCAGTCAACCTAATCATTTCAATTGCTTCTAACTTCTTAAGAGTCTCACCAAAATATTTTCTGTGAGGTTGTAATTAATGTTTATCACACTGAAGATATTTGCCACAAACCTTTCCAAAGACACCAATCACCAGCCACAGAGTAACTTGCTGCATTCCTCCAAAGAGATCCCGCCTCCTCTTTCTCCACATAACCCACTATCAAAATGCACAAACTGATCCTGGTGGGCAGAACAGTCCTTCTGTATACCTTTTACGTTTAATCACCTCCTTCCTGAAGCCTTGTCTTCTCCAGAAAGAGAGAGTGTGAGTAAGCATGCATGTGTATAGATAAACACAAACCACTTTGTCAGACTTCATATGTGATACTTCAATGTGTTTGTCAATAGGCTCTCTCCCTAAATTTCAATTCCATAAAACAGACAAAAATATACTAGGAACTCATGCCTTCTCCAATATCTATTTAAAATAGCTGCTACACTTTTATGTTTTATATCCAAGACATGAAGTCAGCAACTTTGAATATAATACAGCTGAAAGATCTGTTAAAAATTTTGTAAATTATGGCCTATACTTTTCAAAAATATTATGGTCATGATAAACAGTGACAGACTGAAGAAGTACTCCAGATTAAAGTAAACCAGAGATGACAGCTAAATGCAGAATGTGATCCTGGATGATATTATGGAAAAATCTTTTCCTCTGCAATAAAATGCTTTATTGGGAAAACCGCTAACATGAATATGCCCTACAGATTAGGAAAAAAGCACTTTATTAATCCTAACTTCTGGATTTTGATATCTATATCGTGCTAGATGTGAGAAAGAGAACTTGTTCTCAGTAAATACACACTGATGTATCTAGGGATATAAAGGACTCTCATTTAGTTAAAAATAAAATTATTCATGTGACTAAGTATGTACACACACATATGTGTATGCATATACACACACAGTGGCAACTGGGAGTTCTTTGTTCTATTCTTACAATTTTCTAAAAGTCTAAAACTATCTCAAGTCAGAAAACACTGAATAAATTTTATAACAAAGGATGTTCACCCTTTAGCTTACCTCTTTTATTATCAAGTTTAGTTAGTTCTTATGCATAAGACAACAGTGTATGGAATATTAATTACTGTTACTGAGCCAATGAGGGGTACATTATCACTTTGGGGAAAATACTAAGACATTAAGTTAAAATGGGTAGCCTAAAACTTTAATCCATCAGAATCACTTGAAAAGCTTGTAAAAACATTTCTGGGCCCCATCACCACAATTCCATATTCAGTAGTTCCAGGGTGAAGCCCAAGAATTTGCTTTGCTAACAAGTTGCAGGTTCCCTGATATTCCTGGGACTACACTTTAAGAACTACTGCTCTACATCAGAGTCAAGTGTTAAAACACAAGCTTCCCAAGAACAAAGAAACTGTATTTAACCTATTAGGCATATTATCTACAACATCAACATGCTAGATACTACACAGTTCATTCATTATATGTGACAGGAAAAGAATAAATGCAAAGGCCTCATGAAAGCTGAGGAATAACTGGAACCCTTCATTACTGAACTTCACATTTTAAGTTCTTATGACAGACAGCTAAATTGAGAAGGAAGAAATTCGCATAAAAAGAAAAACAGATCCAGGATCCCCCCTGGAAAAAAAGAACAAAACAAAACTAAAAAAGAAATGTGGTAAATAAAGGCAGTAATCACTTGAATCTTTAATTAATACCTTAATACCTTCATTATCAATTCTATTAGTGCTATCCCAGGGATTCCATTCAATTAAGTTTACTGAATACAGTGTAAGTAATTTCTCCTTATTTATTTGGTATCTTCTAAGTCTCTTAAATTCCGATGAAAATCTTGTAAGAAACCTTAGAATATTCTATCTGGCTATACACATTTACTAATTCTGTTTTTGTTTTTTTTTTTAATTTTATTTTTTCAGTGTTCTACGATTAATTGTTTATGCACCACATCCAGTGCTCCATGCAATACATGCCCTCCTTAATACCCATCACCAGGCTCATCCATTCCCCTACTCACCTCCCCTTCAAAACCCTCAGTTTGTTTCTCAGAGTCCACAGTTTCTCATGCTGCATCTCCCCCTCTGATTTACCCCAATTGACTTTTCCTTTCCTTCTCCTAATGTCCTCCATGTTATTCCTTATGCTCCACAAGTAAGTGAAACCATATGATAATTGACTCTCTGTTTGATTAGAAATAGGAAGAGGAGTACAGACATGAGACCATAAATAAGACCACAGAGGAAGTGACAGTCAAATACAACTATGACTTCAAACAGAAATGAATTTCCATAAAGTGCATACCTTTCTTCTCTTGCTTCAGGGCTATTCTGTGATGTAATTGCAGTATCTTTTTTCTTTTCTTCAGGGTCTTTATCTGTTGATGGTCCATCTGAAAATTAGGAAATCCCTCAGTTGTTAACATTTGTTTAAAAAATTATAAAATGGAACTACTTTACATTATCAAGCTATTGATGCAACAACAACAACAAAAATCCTAAAATTTCAAAAGTAAATGAAGTTTATGCAAGCTCTTCTACTAGCATATGTACTTGGGTATTTTTCACAGTGCATGCTTAGCATTCCCAAATAAACTCCCTCATTTAGTGGGAAGCACAAATTCATATGCCAACGGGAACCTAAAATGGCAAAAAAAATACTTAAAATCTTTTAAAACTAGTAAATAAATAAATCAATGAAACGGAGAAAAATATACAGAACAAAGAAAGAATACAGAAATAATATCAGTACTGTCATTTTAAAAATGAAAAGTGCAAACCATATATAGCAATATAATTTTAACAATTTTTCATGAAGTCAAAAAATTTGAGGTAGTATCCAAAATGTATATAAGTATTTCTGGGATGGTAAACAAAGAACATTTTCATAGAAAAGACTTCAGGATTAGTAAAGCCTACCTAACACTTCCTCTATCTTAAATAATCTATAAAGTAATATAGAGTCCACAAGCTTTAAGAGATAAAGAGGTGTAAAACAGATTGGGCCAATGCAATTTTTTAACAATGAAAAGAAACGTACATGTTTAAATCAACCAGAACCGCCTTCTGAAGCTGGGTTCAGAAAACGTTTGGATCTACTGCATAAATTATCCCACTTATCTATCTACATTTTGATCCCTACGTAAGTAAAAGAGCTACATAAATACTTTACTTCTGCATATCCCTCTGTACAGCATATAAAAGAGCATACACATATTCAACTGTTTAGTTAGTTTAGTTTAGTTAGTTTTAGTTTAGTTCAGGACCACCTAGGTAACTTTTAAGCATAACCTAAAGCTCAAGCTCCTATCCTGATCCATTCAATCCAAATCTCTGGCAGTGAAGCATGAGCATCAAAATCTTTAAAAGTTCCCCAGATGACTCTAATATGCTAATCTAGATGAGGCTAATTGATAGAGAATGGTCTAAATCACAATTCTAGGAACTCATCTTGTAAACGTTAGGGTTACCAAATCCAAAATACAATTCAAGTCCCCTATAATATTGTGTAAGTTTTCACTTACTAATTTTATTGCCCCTTTTTATTCTCTACAATTCATTTCCAAAAACTAAAGCTGGTAGAAAACAAAGATTACTAATGACATTAAAGAATGTAACAAGGACTAGAAAATACTCCAAAACTAAAAGGGTAGAAAGCATGTGAAAGGTGATGTAACAATGCAATACTACCTAACAATGCAATCATACGGATCCCACACACAGCTCTAACGGTGTGAACTGGTGAAATCCTTTGAGGAAGCAGAGCAGTAAGAGATGTAAACAGCCTTAAAAGCATTCCTACTATCTAAATATAGTGTCATGAGCAACAGAGCAGATCCAGAGAGAAGGAGTCCAGCTCTGGACTGAGACTATCTGCAGACTACACCTCACCACCAATCCAACTGTGCACAAGATGCTTAATCTCTCTTTATCTCCATTCCTCTTTAGAAAATGGGAAATATATTGACACCTAGTACACTGGGTTCCTGGGAGGGTTAAATATATCCATATGTTAAGTATTCAAACTATGCTGCAGTGTAGCAGTAGTAGTAAATCTTCTGGAAATCTATCTAGTAACCTACAGAAAAAGTTTTAGGCAGAAAGATGTTCATCAAGACATTATTTATAATAGCTATAAAGTTAAGAAAAACATATCTAAGTGATTAAATTAAGGCAAGTGATTAAATTAAGGCATAATCACCCAGCGGATTATTCCGAAACCAATAAAAGTGAGTTAATGATGATATAAAAATATAAAATTTTTTTCATTAAAAAAGGCAATATAAGTAAATATACATACAGTATAATTATAGTTGAAGCAAAATCCATACACAAGGAGAAAAATGGGCAAGAAATGCAACAAGATATGAACTGATGGTTGTATTTAAAGACAGACTTAATGATTTCTTTTCCTCCTCCAATTCTCCATATTTAATGAACATGGAAATCTTTCAATATTAAAAAAAAGTTTTTAAAGGAAAACTTCTAATGAGATCAGATACCTCCAATAAGTATAAAGGAGTAGAACTTCTTTAAATTTAAGATTAAATGAACGTAACTACAATGTCCCACAAAATGTAAACCATCTTTCCAGAAATAAAAAACATGTATATGGTTCTCAGTCAACTTTCTATGGCAAATTCTAATTACTTCAGAATATGGAATAAGATTTAAAATTTAAATGAATTACAAACATAAAGTTTCAGTTTGTCTTTAAAGACTAGGGTTTTAAGTTTTTTATTTTGAAATAATCTGACGCTTGCACCGATGTTTTAGAATGATGCAAAAAACTTTACTCAGGCGCACCTGAGTGGCACAGTCGGTTAACCATCCAGACTCCTGGTTTTGGCTCAGATAGTGATCTCAGAGCCCTGGTACTGTGACCTATGTCGGGCTCTGTGCTCAGCATGGAGTCAGATAGGGTTTCTCTCTCTTCTCCCTCTGCCCCTCCCCACTGCACACTCTCTCTCTAAAATAAATAATAAATAAATCTAAAAAAAAAAAAGAAACTTCACTCAGATTCCCCAAGTGTTAATGTTTGGTATACTCACTTCCTTATTCATTCATCACTGCCCCCTACTATACACATACATGTGTGCTATATGTACACAAACACGCACACCATTGTGTGCACACATATTTCTTTTGAACCATCTGAAAATCCGTAGCAGATACCCTGCTCCTTAATCCCAAAATACTTCACTATGTATTCCTCAAGAAAAAAATTCATTTATATAATCACAGTAAATAATAAGTAAATTTAACAATGATACAATACTGCTTACTTACCTACAAACCTTACAAAAAGGTCTTTATAGCAATTTTTCCTTTCTGGTCCAGAATCCAATACAGGAACATATATCATATTTAATTTTCTTTCTTCTTTCTTAAATTTTAGAGGCTTTACAATTTTTAGTTCTTAGTTGGAATAGATTTTTTTGTTATTACTACTATTGCCCTTGAAATTTTAAAAGTTTCAACTTTTTCTATTTTTTGTCCATGTAAGGCTAATACCTGCTTGATTCCATGCCGGGGCAGGGAAGACAGATGAACCCAACACACTTTTTGGTTCCAGAATATAAAAAAAGATAAAACTTAAGGGGTTTGTCAAACGGACACAAGAGCCAGTTTGAATGGGTGCCCATTAGTCAAATCTGGGATAATATAAACATCAAAACAGTAATAACAGTAATGAATTATAATCCATGTTATAAAACAGGAATCCACTAATAGGAAAATAACAGGCAAGTAAAAGGAGGGCTCTTTCTTGTAATAGTAGAATGTTGATTTATAAATACTGAAGAAGCAGAAGAGTTAGAAAATCACAATTTTGCAACTAACACTATAAAGAACAGTTTGGGCAAGAATTGGTTGATACTAAATGGAGGGTTGGGGAGAAGACCGAAGAGAAGCAAGATAGTTTAAGGATCTTAAAATGTCTTTCATAAAATGCCTATCAGATATAAGAAGGAAAATGATAAACTATACAGTGTATGCCTTGACTGGGTTATCAAAATTAACAACATCAATGCCTCTAGATGTGATAACCTCACATCCAACTACAGATGCACAATCTGATCTAATCATGAGAAAACAACAGAAAAAGTCCAAATCAGAATTATTTTAAGCTGCTATTAAAAACACCGATGAAAAATAAATAAATAAATAAATAAATAAAAACAAAGATGAGTGCTTATATTCTTCAAATTGTCAATGTTATAAATAACATAAGAAGGCTTAAGAACTATTCCAGAGCAGAAGACTAGTGATCCTAGACTTGTTCTCAAAGGAAAAAAAAAGTTAGAGGACATCAGTGGGACACCTGACAAAACGGGAATCTGCCCTATAGATTATAGTACTATACTGATGTTAAATTTCTTGTATTTCCTGTATTATGATTACATAAGAAAATAAACTTGTTCCAAGGATATAGACACTTAAGTACTGAAGGGTAAAGCACGATAGATGAAACTATTCTCAAATGGTTCAGCAAAAGTAATTTGTGCGTTTGAATATATACATACAGAGAAAGGGAAGAAATATGACAGAACAAAAATGGCAAATATTAAAAATCTAGAAAAAGATACATGTGAGTTATTTTTATTATTTTTTATTATTTATTATTTTTTATTATTTTATTATTCTTGTAAACTTTCTGTAAGTTAGAAAATTATTTCAAGGAGCACTTGGGTGACTCAGTCGTTAAGCATCTGCCTTCAGCTCAGGTCATGATCCCAGAGTCTGGGATGGAGCCTCGCATAGGGCTCCTTGCTTGGCGGGAAGCCTACTTCTCCCTGTCCCACTCCCACTGCCTGTGTTCCCTCTCTCACTCTGTCGCTCTCTGTCAAACAAATAAATAAAATCTTAAAAAAAAAAAAAAAAAAAGAAAAAGAAAATTATTTCGAAAAACCTTTTTAAAAAGTATGACAACTTTCTCATGGGCAGAAATTTTCTTCTTAAAGAGAAGTCCAGTTCTAAGTATTAAAAGACAAAAAAAGCTAATTTTGACTAACTTAAAAAAGCAAAACCCTCAGGGATGTCAGACTAATGCCACTCTCTCTTAATGTAAGGCATTGATTTCAATACATTTATATTTGTAAACAGAAAAAAATACAAATACCAAGTGTTTGAGTAAGCCAGATCATAAATATATATAAGGGAAGATCAATTATACCTAATAACTTTTTCCAGGATTTGATGAGAGACTTTGCTAAAGATGTAACTTCTTCATCTGTACTCTGCTTGCGAATAGCATTTACTGACATTCCAATTCTTGTGGACTGCAAGGCAATGACAAAAAAAATTGTATAAGCCATTTTATTTCAGACACTTTAGTATTTCATTTTCTTCTTTCCCATTTTCCTGTGAGAAAAAACCTGTTATTTAAATTCTTTAATACTATATTAATATATTCTTGTATATTATATATATATATATTCTTATATACGATAGAATTAAGATACATGCGTCTTTAGATCAAATACTGGACTCATCGAGGTTATTACCATAGAGATCTGTAAGCATATAAGTTGCTACTGTAATAAGGCTGGTTAACCAGTAAAATGAAAATCAGTCTTTCCATAACTCTCAAAGAATAAAACATAAAATGTTTGAATTTATATGTAGGCCATCCTGAAGCAATCATGACTAATATATGTACTTCTTTGTTTCTATATATTCTTCAACACAGATTACTCCATAAATCACCTGCTGAGACTTCAATGAGAATACCCAAATATTACCATCGACAGAAGTTTAAAAGCATTTTTTTGCCCAAACCAGCAAATAATCACAGAAATTAAAATGAACGTCACAGAATACAGTAATATATCATGTGGTAATATTATTGTTATTTATTATTCTTATGCCCAGGATTATGCTGGGAGCATCCATATATTCATTAATCTTCCTAACAACTCTATGAAGTTGAGATCATTATCCCTACTTGCCCAGCAATATTACTAATTGGTAAAGCTGGGATTTTAATGCAGGTCTGCCCACCCCCAAAGTCCATGCTCTTTCCTGCACACCAATGGCTTTCAAATTGTACTCAAAGAACACAAAAGCTATGACAGGCCAATTAAGGATGATAAATAAAAAATGGTAAATTATTTAGTAAGTTCAAGTTGTTAGTAGACAATCTTTCAAAACATACAGTCAATGGAAGAAAAAAACAACAAAAGGAATTGTTAGTGGCAAAAAAAGGGGGGGCGGGAATCCCTGCTATAAACTTTAAGACAAAATAATAAATGGGTACTTATGGTTTCCTGCTAAATTATTCAGTCTTCTCAACAAAGAGATTCAAGACAGAAATTGGTTCAAGAATTTAGAGTATGTGTTTGGCTGGAATGGCCTATGTTATACCTATGGAAGGCTACGCAATGCAGATAAGGTTTCATAGTAGAAAGATAAAGGGGACTCTGCAATTCTAAAATCCAAAAATGTTTTGTGCTTAATGTTTTGGGAGGGTTTTCCCCCAAAGAAAGAGGTTTATTGCTTTAACAAAATGCTCTCAGAACTTTTTTTAGAGAAGAAAATACTTTACGAACTTTAAAACTTTTTAGAACTTTTCTAACACTTCGATACAGAAAATTTTCCAGAAGCAAGTGCCTGGGCTACATGGCAGAGCCTACAACTGTGTAGACCCAGAGCTGTCCTACTGGATGCAGCTAACTGCTTAGAAGCCAGGCTTGCACTTACAGCCACCATACCAAGTGTCAGGTCTGGCTTCTTATCCTGATGCCTTCAGCACTCCTTCTCCAGCACCCATTCACAGCTCTTCCTCACTACCACCCCACAACCCACCCCACCAACCTAGACAAAAACCTACTTTTGGAATGAGTCAGGGAAATCATCTGAGTTACTAACACAGTTCTGAAGCTTGCAGTTGATATAGACTGGCAAAGAAAATGGGATTTTAGGAAGGAGAGGCAAGCAAAGATATAAGGAGAGCATGAACAAATCGTGTGCTGTGCGTGATTGCTTTTTAATTGTCACAGGATGTTTTCATCACTAAAGAGTCAATAATTTCCTGCTTAAACCCCATGAAAACCCATACGGAGACTAAGCATCTGTAACAAACATGCTTATTTAAGGAAGAGATCATCTAGTCAAAAAATAGTAAGAAATGAGACTGCTAAGGTAGACTGACAAAGATCTGGGTAGGTTTTCCCTCCATTTTAAAGAGGGTATTGGGGGAACAGTAGAAGAAACTAGACAGAGAACAGGATTATTAAGCTGTATTACTTTGATAACCAATTCTAGATGTACCTCTAAGAATTCTCTGGATTCTGGATTTTTCCTAATACCAGTGTACTATAATTTACAGGATGTAACAGGTGGCCTATTAAAAAAGTGTTGTGTGCTCAAATAACATTAAGATTGTAGAGCTGAGGCGCCTGGGTGGCTGTCGTTGGTTAAGCATCTGCCTCTGGCTCGGGTCCAGGGATTGAGCCCTACATCAGGCTCCCTGCTCAGCAAAGTCTACTTCTTACTCTCTCTCTGCCCCTCCCCATACTTGTGCATGAGCTCTCTTTCTCTCAAATAAATAAATAAAATCTTTAAAATTAATAAATAAATAATGCAAACAAACAAAAAAGAACTATAGAGTTACAATGCTTCTTGACTCCAAAACTAATGAAGGTTTTTGAGATCAATTATACATTGTGAAATTCTAGACAGAGAAAATGTATGCTTTGCCCATGTCTGGCCATCTGATTTCTACAGAACACCAATTCTGCAATTAGAAAGATGCTACCTTGGTTGGTACCTGGGTGGCCCAGGCTAAGTGTCTACCTTGGGCTCAGGTCATGATCCCAAGGTTCTGATCCCAGGGTCCTAGAATGGAGCCCCACGTCAGGCTCTCTGTTCAGCAGGGAGCCTGGTTCTTCCTCTCCCTCTGCATCTGCCTGCCACTCTCCCTGCTTGTGCACACTCGCTTTCTCTCTGTCAAATAAATAAGCAAAATCTTAAAAATAAAAAAAATTTAAAAAAAAGAAAGACACTCCCTTGGAAAGATGGGGAAGGCATTAAGCAGACTTAGGGAATCAGCTGCACATTTGCGGTAAGGCAGAAAGGAATGAGCAGTGAGATTAAGAAACACTGTCAGCATCACAGGAACTAAGCAGACTTGTATGTTCTAGAAGAATCATCTTTATGATCACTCATGAGTTTTTGACAAGATGATTTAAGAAAGCCACTAAATCTTTTTTTTTTTTTAAGATTTTATTTATTTATTTGACAGAGATCACAAGTAGGCAGAGAGGCAGGCAGAGAGAGGGAGAAGCAGGCTCCCTGCTGAGCAGAGAGTCCGATGCGGGGCTCGATCCCAGAACCCTGGGATCATGACCTGAGCTGAAGGCAGAGGCTTTAACCCACTGAGCCACCCAGGTGCACCAATAGCCACTAAATCTTAAAGGAAAAAAATATAAAGCTACTAAAAACACTGTTGAAAGAAATTAAAGACCAAAATAAATAGAAAGGTATCCCATATTCATGGATCATAAGGCTTAAATGTTTAGACTGCAATACTAATAAAATCCAACTACAGATTCAATGCAACCCCTATTAAAATCCCAGCTGCCTTTTGTGTAGAAACTGATAAGCTGGGGCGCCTGGGTGGGTTAAGTGGGTTAAGTGTCTGCCTTTGGCTCAGATCATGATCTCAGGGTCCTGGGATGGAGCCCTACATCAGGCTCTCTGCTCAGCAGGGAGCCTGCTTCCCTCCTCTCTCTGCCTGCCTCTCGGACTACTCATGATCTCTCTCTCTGTCAAATAAATAAATAAAATCTTTAAAAAAGATTAAAAAAAAAAGACTTTTAGAAACTGATAAGTTTATTCTAAAGTTCACACAGAAATACAAGGGATGCAGAATAGCCAAAACAATCTTGAAGAATAAACTTGAAGGACTCACAATTACCAAATTCAAAACTTATTACAAAACTACAATAATCAAGACAACGTGGTCCTATATAAAGAGAGACATGCAAATTAATGGAACAGACTTAAGAATCCAGAAATAAACTCCTCCATTTTTTGTCATTTTCAATAAGGATGTCAAGATAATTCATTAGACAGAAGAATATTAAAAAGTAAACAAGTAGATATCCATATGTAAAAGAATGAAATTGGACTTCTTTATACCACATGAAAATTAACTCAAAATGAATCAGAGAACTAAATGAAAGAGTCCCCCCTAAAAAAAGGAATAAATTTGTGTAACCTTGAGTTAAGTAACTATTTGAGATTTGAAATCTAAAGCACAAGCAACCAAAGAAAACAGACAAATCAGACTACGACAAAATTTTAAACTTTTGTGCTTCAAAGAACATCACTAAGAAAGTAAAAATAACCCACAGAATAGGAGGTAATATTTGCAAATCCTATATATGATTAAGGGACTTGTATCTAGAATGTATAAAGAACGATCACAAATTAGTTAATTAAAAAAAAAAACTATCGGTGCGCCTGGGTGGCTCAGCGGGTTAAAGCCTCTGCCTTCAGCTCAGGTCATGATCTCAGGGTCTTGGGATCGGGCTAAACATCCGGCTCTCTGCTCAGCAGGGAGCCTGTTTCCTCCTCTCTCTCTGTCTGCCTCTCTGCCTACTTGTGATCTTTGTCTGTCAAATAAATAAAATCTTTAAAAAAAAAAACTATCCAACTTAAAAATAGGCAAAAGCTCTGAAATGACATTTCTCCAAAGAAAACATATGAATGGTTAAGAAGTATATGAAAAGATGTTCGACATAATTAGTCATTAGGAAAATGGAAATCAATACCACAATGAGATATCACTTCACACCCAGTAAGATGGATATAATCAAAGATAATAACAAGTGTTGACAAGAATGTGGATAAACTAGAACCTTCATTTACTTGCTGTTGGGAATGCAAAATTGTACAGTCACTTGGGAAAGCAGTCTGGCAGGTCCTCAAAATATTCAACACAAAGTTACCTTATGACTCATCGTTTCCACTCTTTCAGATCTCTACCCAAGAGAAACAGAAACACACAAACCTATATATGAATGTGCAAACCAAAAAAGGAGAAATAACCCAAATGCCCGTCAACTGACAAATGGATAAATAAAATGTAGTATATCCATACAGTGGAGTATTATTCAGCCAGAAAAAAGAATAAAGTACCAATACATGCTAGAACACATGAAACTTGAGGATTATGCTAAGTAAAAGCAGCCAGACAGGCGCCTCACTGACTCAGGTGATAGAGCATGTGACTCCTGATCTTGGGAGTCATGAGTTCAAGGCCCACATTTAAGTTCACTTAAAATTTAAAATAAAAAAATAAAAAAACTTAAAAAAAAAAAAAGGGAGCCAGAACCAAAAGGTCAGATAATTTATGGCTTCATTTATATGAAATCTCTGGAATAGGTAAATCTAAAGAGACAAAAGGTAGACTGATTAGTGCTTGCCTAGGGCAGAAGAGGGGGAGAAATAAAGACTGACAACTAAAAGGTACCCCAGAGGCTAGCTACATGCTGGCAGCAGCTATCAATAACAGATCAAGAAAGTGAGATTTAGGGAGATCAAATCAGGGCCAAGAATCCAACTTCATTTCCTTTCACAGTGAGATTTCAAACTTGGGAGATTCAGGTTTTATTCTTTTTGAGGAAGGCAACATTTTTCTACAGTGGTAATTTAGTAGATTATTGATTTATGTTGCCATCTTTAAAAAAGCCCAGAACACTGTAATAGGACAATACAAAAAAGTTAATGGTATTAAAAATGTTTTGGTATTTTATGACAATTATCTATTCAAATCATGAAACAGATTAGCACCTACCTGTAGTAATTCCAGGGTCATGGGAATATTCTTAAGCTCCTTCAGTAGATCCAATGCTCCAGCCTATAAAACAAAATAATTGTATACTGAACTTCCCAGCTGACAAAGCAAAGACTAACTAGAGATTTAAATTTATGTTTTCCTATCCACAACTCACTATGGCTCACTTATTCATGTGGTAATAGTGTATTTATAAAAGTGAGAAAGGGAAAGAGAGGTAGTGTTTTCCAAATAACTCATTAAAGAAATATAAAATCCATTTACTGGGTTAAGATCAGCACTTATTAAGTATTGCTTTGTTAAAGTTCATTTTACATACAGTATTTACGTGTCCCAATTAGAAATCTGAATTGGGTTTCCTACTATGGTGGCGTAACACATCCCAAGTTTCCATAGAGAAGACCTATCTGATTAAGGAGCCAACCCTGAGAAAGTGGGAATGGAGGTCAGAAAATGTTGCAGCACCTCTAGCATTCACTCACACACAAGGAGAGTGGGAAAGGAAGTATCTGTACTAGAATTCTCTTGAGGTCTCTCTGTATCTTCCCGGTCTATCACAAAAACACTGCTGTCTACCTTATTCTTACAAAGTAGGAAAAAGCAAATTCTGAGAGAAAACTCAGAATTAAGATGCTAAGCTCACAGGCCTGTCCACTGCCATCTAGAATCAAAGGCTCGCACATTGATGATGAAGATGGAACAAAATAAGGCTCCTAGAAGAATTATATAAGCCACCTAAAGTTTAAAAAGGAATGAAATAAGAAGCAACAGCATCACCTATACCTATGGCCAAATATTCCAATTTATCATATTTCATACAATACAGTCACTTAGGGGCGCCTGGTTGGCTCAGTGGGTTAAAGCCTCTGCCTTCGGCTCAGGTCATGGTCTCAGGGTCCTGGGATCGAGCCCTACAAGCAGGGAGCCTGCTTCCTCCTCTCTCTCTGCCTGCCTCTCTGCCTACTTGTGATCTCTGTCTGTCAAATACATAAATAAAAATCTTTAAAAAAAAATAAAAAAAAACAATAGTCACTTAGTCATATTTTATTTAGTCAAATACTCACTGTACTATATTTAGACACATCGTTAGTCTATAGGCCACTAATAAAGAAAAAAAATTAAACTATGACATAGTATTATCACTGTTTTTTAGTTTTTTAACTCTTTTAGAGTTGAAATTTTTATCATATATCACCTTTTACATATATAAAAGAAAAATATAAGCAAAATAAATTGGCTAAGTTGTTTCTAAAACTATGTCACATTTAGAGTCCTTAACGCTTATGAATAACTTACTGGCTCAGATTCAATATGTTTTTATCCCACCAAAGGTTGTGTCAAAAACACAAGTAATGCAGCATTTCATAAAAGAATCCATCAAAGAGCTAAATTAGCTCTTAGCTGGCTTTGTAGTGTGTAGAGCTAGTTGTTTTTCACCCCCACTGCTCTTCAACCATTTGGTTCCTTGAGGTTCAAAGAGCAAGCACTCCACTAATGTTTTTCAGAGTTTCTTCTAAGTCACTGACACACTAAAAATGCTGATGCTGGGTTTGATATTCTGCCTGTGAGACTACATTCCAAGAACCATCTGGTTGACAATATATGTGTAATTCATTCCACTTTCTCCAATGTTAAAATATGAAAACTAGGCAGCCTATGAATCAGTGAAACACAGCATATCCTAGGAAAATAGAAAGCCCCAGAGAATGTCCCTCATTATGCACCCCAAAGGAAGAAATAAGCATGGAAACTTATGGTATCAAATTTCTTAAATATAAAATTGAATAAAGGCTTCCAGTCATGTAATTTTTCCGTTTAAAACTGAGACATCAGACTTGGCTGTGGAGAATAAAAATGTATTAACTTTTCTTCTGGTAATAAACATATCTATCATTTTAATTTCACCCAGCATCTCATAAATAAAAACTTAAGTTCAATAGCAGTTATGAAACAGGTTATTATGAAGGACTTTAATGATTTACTGCTTAAAGATTCCTTCTGATTTTAAAATTCTACAAGTTCTTTTCATTTGGAGGTAACCAGAAACAGTGAAACAATATAGTTGCTAGATAAGAAAACTAACATTGACTAAATTTACTAGTAATCAGGAAATTTCTACAGGAATGACATCTCAGTGAGGAAATGGGGTCTTCAATCCCCAATATGCAAATCCAAAAATCAAACCCTCTGAAAATCAAGATTTCATGGGGCCCCTGGGTGGCTCAGTCAGTTAAAAACCTACCTTCAGCTCAGGTCATGATCTCAAAGTCCGGGGATCAAGCCCCACAACAGGCTCCTCCCTCTCCCACTCCTCCTGCCTGTGCATGTCCGTGCCCTCTCTCTCTGTGTCAAATAATAAAATCTTTAAAAAGAAAATCAAGATTTCTTACAGATTTTCAATAAACTCATTTGCCAGCAACACCTAATCTCAACATATGTAAAGTCATTTATGTTCTATATATCCCACTTCATGGGAGAGTACTACATTTCACTATAGAAATGTTAATGTCTGATTAATGGGAACAGCCCAGATCTGCTTAGGATATATGATATATGTATCACATTATCTTAATAAAATCTGAAAATTGAGGAATTCTCAAATATATCAGACTCTAAAGGTTTTGATTAAGGGATTGTAGACTTATATCTTACAACTACCATAGACATTTTTCATCTACCCATGTCTCCATGGACTTTCTGATCCATTACCTAGGATTAATTAGAAAGGAAGATAGAGAATCACACTTCTAGGAGTCCTTAGACTTACAAAATGCTATCATGTATAAAGTTGATTCTTCTAACACATCAGCAATGTGATGTAAGTTTTAAACTGTTTTCCAAGTAGAAGCAATAGATAGATTTGCATTAATTCCACCACACTCTCCTTTTTTACACAGATGTCTTTGGTGAGACTGGAGTCAGAGATACAAGCTATGGAAGAAGAAAAAGCTAAATAACATTCATGGGATGAAACTATGACCTTTCTCATAATTACACTATGCTCTAATCAAATAAGATGAATATCTCAATTAAAGTTCTTTAAGAAATAAACAACTATGATGATCTGAATGAGCAAAAAGGCAAAAGCAGATGATCATATATTAATTCAGTGACAAAATCTTCTTTGAATATTACTATGTGCCAAGCACTGTTAAATACTTTATATATGTATTATTTCATGTTCACAATAAACCCTGTAGAAGCAGGTAATCATTTTACAGAAGAGGAACTGAAAACCCAGATAATTTAGGAAACTTGCACAGTCATATGATTATTACTAACAGTGGTGAGACCTACCCAGTTCTGTCAAGTTACACTTAACGCTTCTCAACAAATACTTAACTGTATACAAAACTCTGAGGATATGATAATGAGCAAGATAGAAATCCTTTCTGACTACAGGAAATTTAAAATAAACATAAATCTTTGAGCATCTACTTCAAACCCTAAATTATACAAAGAAGCAAACTCAGAAAAGGAAAGTAACTTGGCCAACTGATAGGTAATATAAAAGAACAAGAACTATCATCTCCTGACCCTCACACCACTGTTCTCTCCATTTCATAGGTCCACTGGGAGTAGTTCTAATCCATGAGCTGGGGTGAATAGCACTGCCGAACAAGAAACTATGTTCTATCCTTCCCCAATCATCACCTGCCTCTAAAGGTCAAATCTATTAGATTGCAGCATCTCCTACAGATAATGATGCAAGAGAAAGAAAGATTCTACCTTATCTTCCAGAGTCAAATTTAGTTCACAAGACTGGCTAAATAATAAACAGCAGCTATAACATGACTTTATTACATGGCTGGTACTATCATCAGAAACAAGTACTTTTTACAAAATATGGTATTCAAATTTGTACTGAGCATTCAGCATACACAAGCTCATATAGGGTAGAAACATCCTTCTCCTCAAGGAGACATAAGGAAGAGGAAGCAACACAGAATATACAATGAAGAACATGATATATATATATGTGTGTGTATGTGTATGTGTGTGTATATATATATATATATACACACACATACACATACACACACACCCCAGATCTAAATTCAAATCCACACACTGCCATTTCCTAATTATAAGATCCTGGGAATGTTGTTTACCCTTTCCAAGCTTCAGCTTCTTTATATGTAGGAGAGCATAATACACTGACCTAGAACAGTTAAAATGGTCAAATGGAGTAACATAACACTATGAAGTATTGAAACAGAGTACCTGACACATAGGACATGGTTGATAAGATGTACAAAGAAATAAAAAATTTATCTACTCCCATCATAACAATATCCTCAAAGAGCCATAAGCCAGCATTTTAAGTAAGCATTATTTAAGCTCAATCAACTGAAATACCTCTTAGAATTATGAGATTCCAAGATTTAAAAACTTAAGGTGCTATTTAAAAAGGAAACACTGGGGCACCTGCGTGGCTCAGTTGGTTATGCGACTGCCTTCGGCTCAGGTCATGATCCCAAAGTCCCAGGATCTAGCCCCAGGATCGAATCTTAGATCAGGTTCCCCACTCAGCGGGAAGTCTGCTTCTCCCTCTGACCCTCCCCCTTTCTCATGCTCTCTGTCTCTCAAATAAATGAAATCTTATTTAAAAAAAAAAAAAAAAAGGAGGGGTACCTAGGTGGTATTTGTGTTTGTATGAATGTGTTTTTAAAATAAAAAGCTCCAGAGATACCTGGGTGGCTCAGTCGGTTAAGTGTCACCTTTGGCTCAGTTCATGATCCCAGAGCCAATGTATCAAGCCCCATGTTGGGCTCTCTGCTCAGCAGGGAGCCAACTTCTCATTCTCCCTCCCACTCCCCCTGCTTGTGCCCACTCTCTCTCTCATAAAGAAAACCTTAAGGGGCACCTGGGTGGCTCAGTGGGTTAAGGTCTCTGCCTTCGGCTCAGGTCATGATCTCAGGGTTCTGGGATCGAGCCCCACATCGGGCTCTCTGCTCAGCAGGGAGCCCGCTTCCCTCTCACTCTCTGCCTGCCTCTCTGCCTACTTGTGATCTCTGTCTGTCAAATAAATAAATAAACTCATTAAAAAATAAAAAAGAACATCTAAAAAAAAGGAAACACTGTAAATATTTTTATTATGGCTCAGTAACATCACTATAAACTAGTAATTATAATTTTACTATGTCATCTCAAATTTGTAGTTATTCTCAACCAAAAGGACAAGCAATTAAAGGAAAAATACATAAATTTGACTTCATAAAAAATGAAATCTTTTGAACTTCAAAAGACACTATCAAAGAGAGTAAAATGATAACCCACAGAATGGGAGACAATATATACAAATCCTGTCTCTGGTTAAGAGTCTAGTATTCAGAATATAAAGAATTCTTACAATTCAATAATACGAATACTCAGTTTAAAAATGGGCAAAGGATCTGAACAAACATTTCTCCAAACATACAGAAATAGCCAGCAAAAAGTGAAAAACGTTCACCATCATCAGTCATCAGAGAAATGCAAATCAAAATCACAATGAGCTACCTCTTCACATCCACTGTGATGGCTATAATCATAAAAGACAAAATAACAAGTGTTGATAAAGACGTGGTAACCCTCATCCATTGCTGGTAAGAATGTAAAATGGTGCAGCAACTTTGGAAAACAGTTTGGCAATTCCTCAAAAAGTTAAACATAGTTATCATACAACCTAGCAATTCTACTCCTAGGTATATATCCAAGAGGAAAAAAAATATGTCCACACAAACACCTGCACAAGAATATTCTAAGCAGCATTATTCATAATAACCAAAAAATGGAAATAGCCCAAAATGTCCAAATGACAAATAAACAAAATGCAAGATACCCCACCAGTACAGTAGTGCTGTTCAGTAACACAAAGGAATGAAGTACTGATACCTGCTGTAACATAGATGAATCCTGAAAACACTAAGTGAAAGAGGTCTGTTACAAAAGAATACATATTGTATGATTCCACTTATATGAAATGCCCAGAACAGTAAATCCATAGAGACAGAAAACATTTTGGCCGGGTGGGGGGGGAGGGGGCACAGATATATGGTGACCACTTAATGGGTACAGGTTTCTTTTCTGGAGTTATGAAAGTGTTCCTAAATTAGATAGTGTGGTGATAGCTGTAGAAATCTGTGAATATACTAAAAACCACTGAATTGTACACTTTAAAAGGGAGAACTGTATCGTGTATTTCAATAAGGCTGTTAAAAAAATTGTGTAGTCATTCTAAATCTCAATATATACTACTTAATCTAACCCTGATATGAAAACCAAAGTTTTTTTTTCTTCAACCCAGTTATAAGGCTTAGAAATTCACACATTCCAAGTATCCCAGTTCCTAGTATTTCTAAGTTCAATTTCTCTCCCAACAATTTAATTCTACTAACCCTGAGCCTTCAAAAACAAAGCTCAACACCACTGACAAAATCCATGAATCTGAAAATTCTAAGTTACCTTACTCCCTCTAAAGTCATGTAATAAATCCTTTACAAAAACAATATACAAGGTTTTTTGGCCCTTACCATATCTTAAGGACTCTTAAGATTCATCTAATCTTTACTATATTGTCTCCAGTTTACTACCAAAAACAAACAAACAAACAAAACCACATACACACACACACACACAAAAAAAAACAACCTCAAATGGTTTTAGAGATGTTAAGGAACTTGCCTAAGATCACACTGTTAAAGTTCAAAAGAGCCAAGATTTGAACTCCAATTAGGAGTCAGACTTGCTTACTGACATCAAGTCAAAATGACATTAATTAAAAAAAAAAAGTTAAAATGACCTAAAAAGCAGTTAATACTTGAAAATTTGGAACTAACTTATGTGGTTCATCAAGGCCTCAGAGTATACACTTATAAAACAGAGTATAAAATTATAAAACTGCTAATACTGTTTAAGACCAAGTATACACATGGTACAACATTCTGGATAGTTCTAGGGTCAGGATACTGACTGGATATTTAGGGCAAGCTGCTTCCCCAAGAACGGCAAATACCCTTACTTCCTGGTCTTATATTCACCTAACTGTACCCATACAAGGTTCCAAAAAAAGGGTCTTCTAAAGAGACACTGCACCTGAAAAGAGCAGTACTTTGAGCAAAACAGATTTAGATTCACGTCTTCATCTGCCCACTTTCTAGCTATTTGGCTTAGGACAATTCACTTAACTTTCCAAATAATTTCCTTATTTTTAGAATGGGGTATTACTTATCATGTACAACTGTCCCTGGCATAAGTACTCAGCTGAATGCCTGGCTCAGAGTAATAGTTCAATGAATGGTTGCTGTTTTTATTATTACTTAAATGTGACACCTATGCTTTATTAAACAAAATATGCAATAACAGCACCTAAACTTGCCAATTCACAAGGAAAATGACAATTTTTCAAGGAAAGTTTACTTTTTCGTAGTATAAAAATATTTTTAAAAGCTCTCAGAAAATCTGGGAAACACACACACACACACACACACACACACACACGGAGGGAGAAACAAATCTACCATGATCCTACAACCCCCAGAACAACCTCTGTGAAATTACTGACCTCTTAAAAAGCTATTTGTGGGTTGATGTGCTTTGGAGGGCAAAGAGGGAGAGTCATTCAGACCACTTCCCCTTCTCTTTATTTCATTTGCCAATTTGAATTTCTGTAAGATATACAGGAAAAGGGAGAAGAAAAAAACATAAAAGAGCCAGTCAATTTTATCTTTCTTTTTGAGGGGCAAGTTTCCATATTGATCAAGTTTTGAACTATCAGAAAAATGAGATTTGACGAGTATCTGTGGAGTTTATCCTCATTCTCCCCATACTCATCATTATTCCTTTATACCTTGAGAACTGCAAATAAATACAAACTGGTCTTCTCCATACTTATCCACTAAGGAATTACTCATTTTTAGGAAACACCTATTACAAGGAAAGGAAACAAACAGCTAATGCATTACATGATTAATGGATACACATTATAGCCTGAGTTAGAGAAAAAAATTACCCAACAAAAGCCCTTTTCCCCTCTGAGGTTCTACTGTGTGAATCTAGGGATGCCTCCAGGTAAAGAAAAAAGCTTTCCAATTTAAACAAAATAACAGAAATGTTCGGCCTATCAAGTAATCAGATCTCATCACTTGCACTGGGCTATATCAATGAGAAAAATAAATGGCAAAGGTAATGTCTGGAACAGAAAACAAACAGGAAATACTTTAAAAGGCCAAAATTGCAAGTGCAGATTAACAGAGTATGAAATTACATGCTAAGCAATGCACCTGTTAAAGAAAAGAGGAACAGACTATGTACAAAATCTTAAAAGTTCACTGTTTAACACTATTTTCTGCTTTGGAATGCTGTCCAGTAGAAAACCTGGGTCGTGGCTTAATCCAAATTGCACAGTACTTAATTTAACTGGGTGAACTACTTAATCTCGCTCAGTTTCTTATTCTACAAAATGGGTACACGATAATGGCTGTGTTGTGAGTCTCAAAAGAAATTTGCACAGATGCTTTTTAATTTTAAAGCGCTGTACAAATCAGAGCATCCCTTTTCTCCTTCACATTAGTTTGATACGGAATTTATTTCATCGATAGGAGTAAGTTATTTCAGGTAGGCTGATACTGAAAACGTACTGAGCAGCGTGGTACAAATTCAGGTGAAGACAATCATGGAGCTGCAACGGAAAACAGTCGACTCTGAACCAGAGGACTGAAAGTAGCTCACACTGGTAGACAAAAATGCCGAACATAAACCACAAAGAAAACATGTTTATATAAACACTTTATCAATAACAAGATAATGCCACTGGTATTAACTGTAAACCACTTAGAGTACCCAGCAATGACATCTGGCCAAATGCATCTACCAGTACACCTAAGTGTGTGTTTTAATCTTAGCTGTTTACATACTAGCACCTGACAATATCCAGTTTTTAGCGACTTGCCAAGCGCACTAGCATACTCTCTACCTTTTTAATTGCCAAACAAACCTGTAGCGTAGACGAGATAAATCAAGTGAATGTTTACCATTCTTCGAAAAAAATCCAAAAAACTTACCAGTTTGATGTCTAAAACATATCACAAACCTCTACGTGATATTATTTCTAGTTGTTAGGCAGCGATCATGGAAAAGAGAACAAATTCTTTCAAACTGTGAAGAGCTTTCTACACTCTTCAATTCTTAAGCCAAATTGAAGAGGTAATTAGCGAGTCAATCAATTCCTCCAGTTTAAAGTAAGAGAATGCCCCCTTAGGTTTACTACGCTGTACTAACAACGAGAAACTTTGAAGTACCAAGAACCGATGGTAACGCCGGCCGCCGCAGGCCGCGCGCGCTACCTTCTCCCCGACGCCCTCCCCAGGACGCGGGCACCATCCACGCCGGCTTCCCGCCCCGAGAGGGCCCGCGTGGGCGGGCGGGGAACTCCCGAGAGCCCGGCCCGAAGCCTGACGCGTCCGGCCCCGGCCAGCAGCCCGGCCTCCCGGCCGGCCCGCACCACCCGCCTCGCTCACCGCGTTCTTCTTCTGCACCATCTTGTCCATTTTCTTGGCAATGCGGACTACTTCGTCCTCCATGGTTCCCGCAAGTCTTCCCGCGCCCAGCCCGTTTGGGTCGGGAAGTGGGCGAAGTTGGAGCTGAGGGGACGGCAGGACAAGAGCCCAGGCGCTGGGCGAGCCCACCACAGCAGGCCTGGGCCTAAGCCCTTCCTCACAAACCAAGCCCGCGGTAGCGGCGGCGGTGTCAGCGATATCGACTCCGCCCCCGCAGACAGCGCCAATCGAGCTCCGCGCGCACCGTGCAGGCACTGACAATCGACAGCAGATCGCTGGGAAGCCGCGCGCCAAGGCGCCCGCCAGACCGGCGTCGACCAGAGGCGCTGTCAATGAGTTGACTCGCAAACCCAGTGGCTGGGCTTCCCGCCAGGTCGTTGTAAAAGTCTGTAGGAGGCGAGGCCGAGTTTTGCCGCGCGTGCGCCTCCGGCCCAGACTCCGCCCAGGGTGAGCTTCAGATTCTCGGAGACACACTAATCTCTGAAGCGAGGCGGTTTTGGGGAGGGAAACCGTGGCGGTCTTTAAAGGCAGTCAAGTCGGGGCGCCTGGGCGGTTTAGTGGGTTAAAACCTCTGCCTTCGGCTCCGGTCAGGATCTCGGGATCCTGGGATCGAGCCCCGCATTGGGCTCTCTGCTCGGCGGGGAGCCTGTTTCTCCCTCTCTCTCTGCCTGCCTCTTTGCCTACTTGTGATCTCTCTGTCAAATAAATAAATTTTTTTAAAGGTTTAAAAAAAAAAAAGGCACGGAGCGCCTGGGTGGGCTCAGTGGTTTAAAGCCTTTGTCTTCGGCTCAGGTCAGGATCCCAGCGTTCTGGGATGGAGCCCCCAGTCCGGAGCTCTGCTCAGCAGGGAGCCTGCTTCCCCCTCTCTCTGCCTGCCTCTCTGCCTACGTGTGTTTTCCGTCTGTCAAATAAATAAATAAAATCTTTTTTAAAAATTTTTAAAAAGGCAGCCAAATCCCGAGCCCTTTTTCTGTGGGAGGCGGCTACAGTGAAAATCAGCACTGCCCCAGTCTCCCTAAATCTTTATAATATGGATTGGATCGCTTTAGGCGTCCCCTTTTTAGAAGACAAATTGTTTGTAAACTCCTCAAGAACCGAGACCCAATCTGGTTTGTTTCCTGATTCAGAAAGTCGACACAGTAGTTTGTTGAGCATTTCTATCTTGAATAGTTATTAAATTTTGTCAAACGTTGTTTTGTGTCAGTTGACATGATCACATCAGATGTTTCCTTCATTGTATTAACATTACATGATTTATTTATAGTGAACCATTCTTGAACTCCTGACGTAAATCTCATTTGGTCATGGAGTGTATTCCTTTAATGCTTCCCCAGAAGCCCCTCAATAAAATGGGTTGATAAAAAGTTAATTGTAATCCCCAAAGTAACCACTAAGAAAATAACTTAAAATGTGCAAAAAAGTGAGAATGGAGCAATTCAACTACAGTGAATTTTCATTTCAATTACTGTTTTTCCAGCTCCAGATATCTATTTTGTTAACTTATTATAATTTTTATCTCTTTATTGTTGATACTTTCTTCTGATATTGAGATATTGTTCTGATTTTTGTAATTTTTTAATTCAAATTATTGTTCAATCATTATTAAATTCAATTATTCATAAGTTGAATAATTTAATCCTTTAAAGATAATTATTAGTTAAGGACATACTTCTGCCATTTTGCTACTTTTTTCCTATATCTTATACCTTTTTTTCCTCAGTTTCTCCATTCCAGCCTTCTTCTGTAATTGATTTCTTCTAGTATACCATTTTTACTCCATTCTCCCTTCCTTTTCTGCTCCTAAGAAGGGCGGAGGAGCTAAGAGGACAGTGAGATCCAATATCCTCAGCCTGGCCAGGATCTGCCCAACTTCATAATCTCTGAAAGTACAATTAACATTTTAAAATTATAGCATTCTCTTTTTAATAACCCCAACTCATCCTCAATAGTATACAAATGCTTTCCTACTATACAACTCTGTCCTTCCCCCTTTATGCAGTTCTCACAAATTAAATCTTTACCAAATGTATTCCTAGTAACATAGACTTATACTTAATATTTTATGCATGTCTTTTAAATGAGGTAGAAATCAAGCCAAAATTACAATAATATGGGCATTTAGATTAACCTAAATAAGTACCTTTATTGGTGTTCTTTATTTCTACATATGGCTTCAAGTTACTGTCTAATGTCCTTTCATTTCAGCCTGAAGGACTTCCTTTATCAAGGAAGTATATTGGCATTGAACTGCCTTAGCTTTTGTTTATGTGAATGTTTTAGTTACTCCATTTTTGAAGAATGGTTTTGCTAGATAGAATTGTTCATTGAGGGGCACCTGGGTGGCTCAGTCATTAAGTGTCTACCTTCAGCTCAGGTCATGATCCCACGGTCCTGGAATTGAGCCCTTCATTGGGCTCCCTGCTCAAGGGGAAGCCTGCTTCTCCCTCTCACACTCCCCTTGCTGGTGTTCCTTTTCTCTCTCTCTCTCTCTCTCTCTGTCAAATAAATAAATAAAATCTTTAAAAACAGAA
The DNA here is from genome assembly GCF_010015895.1 of Lontra canadensis. Lineage (NCBI taxonomy): Eukaryota > Metazoa > Chordata > Mammalia > Carnivora > Mustelidae > Lontra > Lontra canadensis. Next base: position 1,352,964 of record NW_022631171.1, read on the forward strand.
AAAGAATTGTTCATTGAAATTTTTTCTTTCAATATTTTAAGTATAACATCCTACTGCTTTCTGGCCTCCATAATTTGTGCTGAGAAAATGGCTGTTAATCTTATTGAGGAAACGTGGACATGATGAGTTGCTTCATTCTTTTTTTTTTTTTTTTTTAGTTGCTTCATTCTTGATGCATTCAAAATTCTGTCTTTTGACAGTTTGATTTCAGTTGACTGAATGTGTATGTCTTTTGAGTTTATTCTACTTGGAGTTCATTAAGCTTCTTGGATGTACAAATTCTTAATTTCCATTAAATTTGGTGGGTGCCAGGGGTGGAGGAAGTTGCCATTCATTCCTTCATGGATTCCTTCTGACTCTCTTTTCTTCTTCTAGGACTCCCATCGTGTATATGTTGGTACACTTAATAGTTTTCCACAACTTACTTAGACTCTGTTTCTTTTTCCTCATTCTTTTTTTCTGCTCCTCAGACCAGCTAATTTCAATTGTTCTAAATTCAAGTCTACTGATTCTCCTAACTGCTCCAATTTAGTAGATTCCTTGTAGTGAAATTTCATTTCAATTATTGTTCTTTTGGTTTCAGATATCTGTTTGGTAATCTTTCATAACTTTTGTCTCTTTATTGTTGACACTCTCTACTCATATTGAGATATTATTCTCCTGGTTTCTTTTTCTAAAATTTTTATTTAAATTCAATTTAATTAATGTATAGTGTATTATTAGTTTCAGAAGTAGAGTTCAGTGATTCATCAGTTGTATATATCACCCAGTGTTCATTCCATCAAGTGCCCTCCTTAATGCACATCACCCAGTTACCCCATCCCCTCACCTACCTCCCCTCCAGCAGCCCTGTTTCTTTTCTATAGTTAAGAGTCTCTTATGATCTGTCTTCCTCTGTTTTCATCTCATTTTATTTTTCCTTCCCTTCCCCTATATTCATCTATTTTATTTCTCAAATTCCACATATGAATGAAATCTTATATTTCTCTTTCTCTGACTGACTTATTTCACTTAGCATAATATCCTCTAGTTTCATCCATGTCTTTGCAAATGGCAAGATTTCATTCTTTTGGATGGCTGAGTAATATTCCTTTGTGTATATATAACACATCTTCTTTATCCATTCATCTGTCAAGGGACATCTGGGCTCTTTCCATAATTTCGTTATTGTGACCATTGCTGTTATAAACACTGGGGGGGCATGTGTCCCTTCAAATCATTATGCTTGTATCCATTGCATAAATACCTAGTAGTGCAATGGCTGGGTGCTATGGTAGCTCCATTTTTAACTTTTTAAGGAAACTCCATGCTGTTTTCCAGAGTGGTTATACCAGTTTGCATCCCACAAATAGTGTAAGAGCGTTCTCCTTTCCCCACATCCTCACCAACTCTGTTGTTTTCTGACTTTTAATTTTAGCCATTCTGACCAGTGTTAGGTGGTATCTCATTGTGGTTTTCATTTGTATTTTCCTGATGATGAGTGATGTTGAGCATTTTTTCATGTGTCTGTTGGCCATTTGTGTGTCTTTCTTGAGAACTGTCTGTTCATGTCTTCTGCCCATTTTATGATTAGGTCTTTTGTTTTTTGGGTGTTGGGTTTGATAAGTTCTTTAAATATTTTGAATACCAGTCCTTTATCTGATAATACATCTGCAAATACCTCCTCCTATTCTGTAGGTTACCTTTTCATTTTGTTGACTCTTTCCTTTGCCGTGGAAAAACTTTTTGTCCTGATGAAGTCCTTAATAGTTCATGCTTATTTTTGTTTCTGTTGCCTTTGGAGATGTGTCTAGCAAGAAGTTGCTGCAGCTGAGGTCAAAGAAATTGCTGCCTGGGGCACCTGGGTGGCTCAGTGGATTAAGCCGCTGCCTTCGGCTCGGGTCATGATCCCGGGGTCCTGGGATCGAGCCCCGCATCGGGCTCTCTGCTCAGGGGGGAGCCTGCTTCCTCCTCTCTGTCTCTCTGCCTGCCTCTCTGCCTACTTGTGATCTCTGTCAAATAAATAAATAAAATCTTAAAAAAAAAAAAAAAAGAAATTGCTGCCTGTGTTCTCCTCTAGGATTTTGATGGATTCCTATCTCACATTTAGGTCTTTCATCCATTTTGAGTTTATTTTTGTGTTTGGTGTAAGAAAGTGGTCCAGTTTCATTCTTCTGCATGTGGCCATCCAATTTTCCAAAGACCATTTGTGGAAGAGACTGTATTTTTTTCTGTTGGATTTTCTTTCTTGCTTTGTCAAAGATTAGTTGACTGTAGAGTTGAGGGTCCATTTCTGGGGTCTCTATTCTATTCCAATTATCTATGTGTCTGTTTTTGTGCCAGTATCATACTGTCTTGATGATTACAGCTCTGTAATCCAGCTTGAAGTCCAGAACTGTAATGCCTCCAGCTTTGGCTTTCTTTTTCAACTTTACTTTCACTCTTTGGGGTCTTTTGTGGATCCATAAAAATTTTAGGATTGTTTGTTCCGGCTTTGTGAAAAAATGCTGATGGGATTTTGATAAGGATTGCATTGAATGTGAAGATTACTTTGGGTAGCATAGACATTTTAACAATATTTGTTTTTCCAAACCATGAGCATGGAATGTTTGTCCATTTCCTTGTGTCTTCTTCAATTCCTTTCATAAGCGTATTATACTTTTCAGAGTACAGATGCTTTATGTCTTTGGTTAGGTTTATTCCTGGGTGTCTTATGAGTTTGGGTGCAATTGTAAATGGGATTGATTCCCTGATTTTTCTTTCTTCTGCCTCATTGTTAGTGTACAAAAATGCAACTGACTTCTCTGCATTGATTTTATATCCTGTCACTTTGCTGAATTCCTGTATGAGTTCTAGCAATTTGGGGGTGGAGCCTTTTGGGTTTTCTACATAAAGTATCATGTCATCTGCGAAGAGTGAAAGTTTGACTACTTTGCCGACTTGTATGCCTTTTATTTCTTTTTGTTGTCTGATTGCTGAGGCTAGGACTTCCAGTACTATGTTGAACAACAGTGGTGAGAGTGGACATCCCTGTCATGTTCCTGACCTTAAAGGAAAAGCTCTCAGTTTTTTCACCATTGAGGATGACATTCACTGTGGTTTTTACATAGATGGCTTTGATGATATTCAGGTATGTTCCTTCCATCCCTACACTGCAGAGAGTGTTTATCAAGAAAGGATGCTGTGTTTTGTCAATTTTTTTTTCTTGCATCTATTGAGAAGATCATATGGTTCTTGTCCTTTCTTTTATTAATGTGGTATATCGCATTAATTGATTTGCAGATGTGGAACCACACTTGCAGTCTAGGAATAAATCCCACTTGATCGTGGTGAACAATCTTTTTAATGTACTGTTGGATCCCATTAGATAGTATCTTGGTGAGAATTTTTGCATTCATGTTCATCAAGGATACTGGTCTGTATCCAGTTTAGTGGGGTCTTTTTCTGGTTTTGGGATCAAGGTTATGCTGGCCTCATAAAATGATTTTGGAAGTTTTCCTTCCATTTCTATTTTTTAAGGATTTTATTTATTTATTTGACAGACAGAGATCACAAGTAGGCAGAGAGAGAGAGGAGGAAGCAGGCTCCCCAATGAGCAGAGAACCAGATGCGGGGCTCGATCCCAGAACCCTGGGATCATGATCTGAGCCGAAGGCAGAGGCTTTAACCCACTGAAACACCCAGGCGCCCCCATTTCTATTTTTCAAAATAGTTTCAGAAGAATAGGTATTAATTCTTCTTTAAATGTTTGGTAGAATTCCACTGGGAGGCCATTTGGCTCTGGACTCTTGTTTGTTGGCAGATTTTTTGAAAGATTTTTATTTATTTGAGAGAGAGAGAGAGAGAGAGTGATTACAAGCAGGGTGAGAAGCAGAGGGAGAGAAAGAAGCAGACACCTTGCTGAGTAGGGAGACTGACATTCAGTCCAGTCACAGGACACTGAGATCATGACTCTAGCCGAAGACAGACACCTAACCAACTGAGCCACCCAGGCACCCTTGTTGGGAGATTTCTGATTACTGCTTCAGTTTATTTGTTGGTGAGGTGGCTGGATGACTCAGTTGTTAAGCATCTGCCTGCTGCTCAGGTCATGATCCCAGGGTCCTGGGATTGAGCCTCACATTGGGCTCCCTGCTCAGCGGGAAGCCTGCTTCTTCCTCTCCCAGTCCCCCTGCTTGTATTCCCTCTCTCACTATCTCTCCCTCTGTCAAATAAATAAAGAACATTTTAAAAATAAATAAAGAAATTAAATAAAAGACATTTAAGAATGAAAAGTTCAGTCACAGATTGGGAGAAATAATTTTATTTTTTAAGATTTTATTCATTTATTTTTCTCTTTATCTCTGAAATTTGCAAGCTTCACGATTATATGTTGAGGTATTGACCTGTTTTTACTGATTTTTTTTTTAAGATTTTATTTATTTATTTGAGAGAGAGAGAGAGATCACAAGTAGGCAGAGAGTCAGACAGAGAGAGAGAGAGAGAAGCAGGCTCCCTGCTGAGCAAAGAGCCCGACGTGGGGCTCGATCCCAGGACACTGAGATCATGACCCGAGCCAAAGGCAGCGGCTTAATCCACTGAGCCACCCAGGCACCCCTGTTTTTACTGATTTTGAGGGGGATTCTCCTGGACTTGAATGTCTGTTTCCTTCCCCAGATTAGGGGAGTTCTCAGCTATAATTTGTTCAAAAAACCTTCTGCCCCCCTCTCTCTGTTCATCTTCTGGGACCCCTATTACTTGAATTTTATTTTGCTTTATGGTATCACTGATTTTGAAGTCTGACTTCATAATCCAGTAGTTGTTTTTCTCTCTTTTTCTCACTTTCCTTATTCTCCATCATTTTGTCTTCTATATCACTGACTTTCTCTTCTGCCTCATTTATCCCAGCTGTTGGAGCCTCCATTTCTTACTGCACCTCAATAATGGCATTTTTTTTTAAGATTTTATTTATTTTTTTGACAGAGAGATCACAAGTAGACAGAGAGGCAGGCGGTGAGAGAGGAGGGAGCAGGCTCCCTGCTGAGCAGAGAGCCCGAGGCGGGACTCAATCCCAGGACCCTGAGATCATGACCCGAGCCGAAGGCAGCGGCTTAACCCACTGAGCCACCCAGGCGCCCAATAATGGCATTTTTAACTTCAGCCTGATTAGATTTTTAGTTCTTTTATTTCTACAATAAGGGTTTCTCTAGTGTCTTCTATGCTTTTTTTCAAGCCCAGCTAGTATCTTTACAATCGTTGTTTTGAATTCTAGTTCCAACATCTTACTTCTATCCATATTGATTAAATCTCCAGCAGGGAGTACTTCCTCATGTTCTCTTTTAGAGTGAGTTTCTCTGACTTCTCATTATGTCCAGAAAGGAACAAAAGAAAGTGAGAGAAAGACAAATGTAACAACATCAGAAAAAAAACAAACCAGAAGAAAACAGAAACAAAACAAGAAAAAAATCAAACAAGAAGTAAAACAGATAATAGTAATAGAAAAGTAAAACAGAGTGAAATAATAAACCAGATCCTTGGTATATTTTGGTCTGTTTGTTAAAAGAAACTAGATCTGGGGGTGCCTGGGTGGCTCATTCATTAAGTGTCTGCCTTTGGCTCGGGTCATGATCCCAGGGTCCTGGGATCAAGCCCCTGCATCGGGTTCCCTGCTTGGCAGGAAGACTGCTTTTCCTCTTCCACTCCCCTGCTCATATTCCTGCTCTCACTCTCTCTCTCTCTCACTGTCAAATAAATAAATACAATCTTAAAAAAAAAAAAAAAAAAAACTAGATCACAAAATAGGGAAGAAAGAAAAACATGTATATACAAAAATATAATAAAATACAACTAATGGAAACATAAAATACATAAAATATATTTTATATATTTTTATATAAATACATATATTTTATAATACATATAAATATAATTTTATAATATATAAATATATGTATTTATATTATAAAATATACACATATAAACTATATATGTAACATATATATAAAAATTTTTTAAAAATCTGAAAAACTAAAGAATAATAAAAAAACCATGAATGCTATATACTGATTTCCCCTAGCCCTGGACTTCTGCAGTTTTGTGTGATCGGTAAAGTTGGTATTAGCCAGATGTTCCTGCTGGTCTTCCTGGGGAGGGGCCTGTTGTGCTGCTTTTTTGGTGTCTTTCCCTGGGGGAATTGCACTCCCCTTGCTGGAGGACCAGGCTCCATGTAAGTGGCTCAGGATTGCACTATGTGGTGTTCTTTTGCTCCCTGAAGTCTTTCAGCACAGATTGGAAAGATGAAAATGGCAACACACCATCTCTAGCTGCCGTACTGAAAGTTTGTGCCCCCCACTCTTTAGTGAGTCCTCACAGAAAAGCAGTCAATCACTCTTATCTCCCTGTTTTCTGTCTAAATTCTGTGTTCATCCAGCCTGTGACAGCACTTTTACCTCACGCATGCAACCCAGTTTCCAGTCTCTAAACTTTACAGACTTCTGTGATATGAACTCTTGCCCTCCTCCTGGGGTGGGATTGGGGGGAGTCTCACCACTCTTTTGCCTTTTGCTTGGTCCCTGCCCAGAGAGTAGTCACCCAACTGTGCAGCAGTTCACAGTTTATGGCAACATCAAGCAGAAAGCCTAGACTATTTTCAGCCAGCTTCCCTCTCCAATGCCTGGGAACTCTGCTGCACTCAGGTAGCCCCGTTCTTGTGACCTCAGGGACCCTGGACCATGCTCTCTCACCTGGAATTCTGCCCCACTTTGCCACCTCAGCACCTTTGAGCCAGGGAGGTCCCTACCCCAGTAGGCTTTTAAAAGTTGATTTTGTGTTCCACTGTTTATAATACTTTGTGGTAACCTCCTTACCCAGGCTCCTCCCCATGTTATCCTCCAATATATTGCCCCAGATTCATGTCCTTGTACCTCCTACCTTCCAAAAAGTGATAGCTTTTCTATTTGTAGAATTGCAGCATCTCTTTTCTCAGATCTTTGATTTATTTCGTACCTGTTCAGAATGATTTGATAACTATCTAGCTGAATTCCAGGGACCAGACAAACTTAGGGTCCTCTCTTCCTCCACCATCTTAACTCCTCCCCCCACTCCTGATTTCTTTTTTAAAATTTTTTAATTTAAATTCAATTAACATAGTTTATTATTACTTTCAAAGGTAGACTTTAGTGATTCATCAGTTGCTTATAACATCCAGTGCCCTCCTTAATGCCCATCACCCAGTTACCCCATCTCCCCACAAACCTCGGTTTCTTTTAGTTCTTTATCCATTATTTACTTTAGTTCTTTGAGCATATTTAAGGCAGTTGAGGTGTTTGTCTAGTGAGTCCAAAGTCTGGGCATCTTCAAGGGCAGTTTATGTTAATATTCCTTTACTGTATATGCAAATGGGCTAGAATTTCTTGTTTCTTTGCATGCTTTGTTTCTTGTTGAAAACTTAACATTTTTAATATTATAATGTAACTTTGGAAATCAGCATCATTGTTGTTAGTTGAGGGTTTTGGTTTTCGTTGTTTAGTTACTGTGTTCGGTTTAGTGACTTCTCTAAACTCCTTTTGGTAAAGACTAAATTTATTGTCATGAGTGGTCACTAAGTCTCTTTTAGCTTACTGTCCACCTGGTGATTTCACAGATATTTCCTTCAGTGCCTGGGGACAAAACAATTCCCAGTGCTTACATCTGGGCTCCATGTGTCTTGGGGCATGCCTGCAATATTCAGCTGGGAAGCATAAAACATTGCCTTTACTTTCATATCTCGCTTGCCCAGGGCTTCAAGATCAGCCAGAGATGAGTGCTTAGAGCATTCTCAGGTCTTTTTGAACATGCACCCTGACTGTTCATGCACATGGCCTTCTAGACTTATAATATGTGGAAGCTTTTCGAAGTCTTTATTCCCCCAAGGCATTTCATTCCCTAGCCTTTTCTTCCCAGGTTTTTCAGTGTATCTATTTTTGCCCCAACTATGGTAGTGGCTGGTTTCTTTGCATTTAAATATTTTGGGGGGGAATCACCTCCGTGTAGCTATTTTTCCAGCCTGAGAGAGTTCTGAGTTAGGGAAGGAAAAAAAAAAAAAGAAGAAGAAGAAGAAAGAAAGAAAAGAAAAGAAAAAGAGAAAAAGTAAAAGGAGGGGAAAAGCCTTTGTGTTAGTCCTTCAAGGACCCACATAAGAGTCAACCACAATTGTTTGGAAACAAAAATCTGCTTTGCTTTCTCCAATATCTGGAAACTATGTTGGGAATATGGACTTCCATCTTCAAGACCTAGAAGTGGGGGGTTAAGTAAGAGTAAGTTAAAATGACACAACACTTTTGTACTGGGTTTCAATCAAGTTTTTCTCACGCATTCACTTGCTTGGTGGAAAACTTTGACTAATTTCCAGAGATCCATAAAGTGGATTCTGACAGTTTTGGTCAGGTTTTGTTTTGTTTGTTTGTTTTTGGTATTTGTGTGGAGACACAGGACTTTGGCATTCCTTCCCCCACCTCTTTCACTGATGTCACCCTCATTTCTGTTTTACCTGCTTTGAGACTATATTGGGTACATACATGTTAAAAATTAATATATCTCCCCGGAGAATTACCACTCTTATCGTGAGGTAGTGATCATTTTTATCCCTAACAATTCCCTTTACATTAAAGTCTTTTTTTTTTTAAAGATTTTATTTATTTACCTGACAGAGATCACAAGTAGGTAGAGGCAGGCAAAGAGAGAGGAGGGGAAGCAAAAAGAGAGGAGCGGAAGCAGGCTTCCTGCTGAGCAGAGAGCCCGATGTGGGGCTCCATCCCAGGACTCCAGGATCATGACCTGAGCCAAAGGCCGAGGCTTTAACCCACTGAGCCACCCAGGTGCCCCTAAAGTCTATTTTTAAAAACAGTTTTGCCTATTCTGTTTTTTCGTATAAAAGAAATCATACAATATGATGTCATTTGTAACTCGTTTCTACCACTTGGCATTATGTTTCAGGATTCACCCATGTTATAACATTCCTTTTTATTGCTGCAAACTATGCTATCGGAAGGATATGCCCCATTTCTGGTATCCCTATCCATTCATCAGTGACAGACATCTAGGTTCTTTGAGCATTTGGAATAGTATGAATAATAATGCTATGAACATCCATGTACAAGTGTTTGTGCAGACATGTGTTCATGAACTCAAAACTGACTTCGCATCATACTAATATAGGATAAGCCAGCTTACTTTACTTTACTTTACTTTAGGGAGTATTTGCTTCTTGCATTTTCCCATCCCTTTATGTTCAATCTTTCTGTAATTAAACAGAATCTCTTGTAGCTACAATGTAGCTTCATGTCATTCTTTGTCCAAAATGATAACTTCTGTCTTATTACTGGCAAATCTAGCCCACTCACAATTAAAATTACTATTATTTTTGGATTTGTGTCTATCATATCATGAAATATCTTGTTCTACATTTTACATGTTTCCTCCTACCTTGTCTTTTAAATTGAGCTTTCTTTATTTCACTCCCACCCCACCGCCCTGGTTTGGAAGTTACATACATGTTTTTGTATTTTGGGTTTGTTTGGGTTTGGTTTTGGGTTTTTTTTTTGTTTTTTTTTTTTTAAAGATTTTATTTATTTATTTGACAGACAGAGATCACAAGTAGGCAGAGAGGCAGGCAGAGAGAGAGAGAGGAAGGGAAGCAGGCTCCCTGCTGAGCAGAGAGCCCCATGCGGGGCTCGATCCTAGGGCTCTGAGACCATGACCTGAGCTGAAGGCAGAGGCCTAACCCACTGAGCCACCCAGGCGCCCCTGGTTTTGGTTTTTTTAGTTGACTTTACATTGTGAATATCTAATCTAAAGGGAATGACTATTTCTTATCTACTCTCAGAAAATAGTGGAACAAACCATAGAATAGTTCAAATTCTATCATCTCTCCCATTGTACATTAAAAAAAAACACCTTTTGAAACATTCACAGGTTGAAAAGAAATTGTAGAGATACTTACACCTTTCGTTATAATACAATATCAAAACCCAAAAACTGGCACTTCTGTGTGCATATTCATTTTATCACATGTATAAATTCATATAACTACCACCACAATCAAGATACATTAGTATTCCATCACTGCAAAGATCTCATTCATGATGCCCCTTTATAGTCATACCCCCTACCTTCTCCCCAACCATCTCTAATCTCTGCCACTCACTGTTTTCCATTTCTATAATTTTATCATTTTGACAAAGTTATATAAAATCAGACCATATGTGACTATTGAAGATTAGCCATTTTTACTCAGCATAATGACATTGAGATCCAGCAAAATTGTTGTGTATATCAGTAATTCATTCCTTTTTATTGCCAAGTAGTATTCAATGGTATGATTGTACCATAATTTTCTTTCTACTTTTTGGATATTATGAATAAAATTGCTACAAATAATCATGTATGGGTTTTTGTGTAGATGTAAGTTTTCCTTTCTCTGGCATAAATCCCCAAGAGTACAACTGCTGGGTCATACGATAACTATTATATATAGATTTTAAAGAAACTACCAAAATTTTCAAAGTGGTTATGCCACTTTACATTCCCACCAGCCACGTATGAGAGATTTGAGTTCTCTGAATCATTGGCATTTGCCATTGCCTTTTTAAATTTTATTTGTTCTAATAGGTATATAGTGATAATTCCATTGTGGTTTTACTCTTTCCTTAATGGTTTAGTAAGGCTAAATATATTTCATGTGCTTATTTCCCATCTAGGTAGAGTCTCTTCGTGGTTTTTTTGCCTATTTTGTGTGTGTGTGGTTTTGTCTTTTTTTTTTAATACTGTTGAGTTTTGAAAGTTCTTTTATGTATTGTACCAGCTGTGCATGTGGATTTGTGGTTTGGAGATATTTTCTCCCAGTCTTAGCTTGTCTTTTCATCCTCTTAACAGGGGCTTTGAAAGAGCAAAAATGTTTTAAATTTTGATGCAGTCCAATTAAATTTTTTTCTTTTAGGTGTCTTTACTTTGGTGTCTTATTGAGAAACACTTCAAGCCCAACATCCCGAGATTTTCTCCTGTGTTTTCTTGTAGAATTTTTATAATTTTATGTTTGACATTTAAATCCATAATTCATTATACGGAATTAACTTATGTATACAGTAGGAGATTTAGGTTCACTTTTTTGGTCTATCGATATCCAGTTGCCCCAATACCATTTGTTAAAAGACTATCATTCCCCTATTGAGTTGTTTTTGTACCTTTGTCAAAAATCACTTGGCTGCTCTTGTGTGGGGCTATTTCTGCTGCATTTTGTTCAGTTCCTCTTGTGTCTGTCTCTCTGCCAATAATACCACATAGTTTTGTTACTATATAATTTCTTGAAATTTGAAAGATTTCTCCCACTTTGTTTTTATAAAAGATATATTTATTTTTAGAGAGAGAAAGTGAGAAGAAAGCAAGCAGGAGGAGGGGCAGAGAATGAGAATCTCAAGCAGACTTCCCACTGAGAGCAGAGTCCTAAGCATGGCTTGATCTCAAGACCCATGAGATCATGACCTGAACCAAAACCAAGAGTCAGACACTCAACCAACTGAACCATCCAGGCTCCCCTCCCAATTCCTTTTTCAATAGTTTAAGTATTCTTGTTCCTTGACCCTTCCATATAAATTTAGAATAATCTTGTGTATAGCTGTAACAATCTTGCTGGGTTTCTAATGGGAATTGCATTAAACTATCAATTTGGGGAGAATTAAACATCTTTACTATGTTAAGTCCTCTAATCCATGGACATGATATAGATTCCCATTTATTTAGATCTCCTTTGATGTCTTTCATCACTCTTTTGTAGTTTTCAGCCTCCAAATCGTGTACATGATTTGTTAATTTACATGTAAGTACTTTTTTCTGTTGAGCAGTTATAAATATTGTTGGTATATAAAATACAATTTTATATATATTTTTAAAGATTTTATTTATTTGACAGAGACACACACGAGAGAGAGAACATAATCGGGGGAGTGGGAGAGGGAGAAGCAGGCTTCCTGCCAAACAGGGAGCCTAAAGCAGAACTCGATCCCGGAACCTTGGGATAATGACCTGAACTGAAGGCAGATGCTTAACAACTGAGTCACCCAGGTGTCCCCAATTTTATATTCTTTTGTACGTACTTTATTTTTATCTAATGTTTCAGCTCGCAAATTTGTATTAATTTTATGCAATCAATGCTTCTCTAGTTACTCAAACGTTTATCACCGTTGTTCCCCATTGCTTGTAGCTCTCCTTTCCTCTGGATCCTTTTCCTTCCTCTGAAAGAGCATCTTTCAAAGGTCTGTCAGTATGCGCTTCCTTATAAACTTTCTACTTACTTATAAATGGTTTTCTTTTGGTGTGCCTGGGTGGCCCAGTCAGTTAAGCATCTGCCTTCGGCTCAAGTCACGATCTCAGGGTCCTGGGATCAAACCCTGTGTAGGGGCTCCCTGCTCAGTGGGGAGTTTGCTTTTCCCTCCCCCTTTGCTTTTCCCCCCACCCCCTGCTCATGCCCTCTCAAATACATACATAAAATCTTTTAAAAATGGTTTTCTTTTGCTCTTCTCTTAAATGAGTTTGCCTATGTAGAAAGTTCCAAATTGCCATTTTCTTTACAACTGGTATTATTCCGTTATTCTGACTCTGGTATTTTTTTTTTAAAGATTTTATTTATTTGTCAGAGAGAAAGAGAGAGAGCGAGCGAGCACAAGCAGGGAGAGCAGCATGGAGAGGGAGAAGCAGGCTCCCTGCTCAGCAGGGAGCCCAATGCGGGACTTGAGCCTAAGGCAGATGCTTAACTGACTGGGCCACCCAGGTGTCCCTCTGGCATTATTACTAAAAAAAAAAAAAAAAAAAAAAAAAAAAAATTGGTTTTTTTTTTTTTTTTAAGATTTTACTTACTTGGCAGAGACACAGCAAAAGAGGGAACACAAGCAAGGGGAATGGGAGGGAGAAGTAGGCTTCCCAAGGAGCAGGGAGGCCGATGCGGAGCTCCATCCCAGGACCCTGGGATCATGAGCTGAGCTGAAGTCAGACACTTAAGGACTGAGTCACACAGACAACCCGACATTATTTTTAAGTGTACTGTATATGACAGTTTAAGTAGGCTCTTCCTAGCTGCTATTATGATCTTTTTCTATGGTGGTCAGTTGTGCTTTCTACCATGAAATGTCTCATTAGGGATTTAGTTTATCCTGTTAGTAAATCATTTTGCTTCCTAAATCTGAGGTTTCTTACCCTTCCTGGAAAAATTTCAGCCATTTTACCCTCACATGTTGCTTCTCTCTCACTCTGTTCTCTTCTGCAACTTCCATTAAACTTTATTTTGGACCTCTTAATTTTATTTTTCTAATTTCTTACCCTTCCTTTTGCTTGCTAGGATTTCTCCTGAGAAAATTCCTTAGAACTTTCACACACCATTTCAGACACAATTCTCTTGTGTCCCATATGACAGTTTAACTCATCCATTTATATTGTGTAGGTCATACATTAACACAATTCAAAATCTGAACAATAAGGAGTATGAGGGTTCAGTCTGGGGAACCTGACAGTGTGGAGATGGATGATGGTGATGTACTTAATACCTGAAGTATATATTCACAATAGTTAAAATGGTAAATTTTATTTTACCATAAAAAAATAAACAAATACAAAAAAAGGATACTCAGAACAGGCTAATTCCTCTCCAGTCCTTACCCATCTCATTCCTTCCCCATTCATGCTCTATAACCACTTTTATTGGATTCTTAATATCCTTCTAGCAATTTGGTTTTACAAATGTAAATTCTAACCAAGTCAAATATAGGTCTTATTTCCTCCACCCTTTTTAGTTTTTACACTATTTTCCCATCAATAATGTACTCTGAATCCTTGCCAAATTAGTACAGTGCACCCTCATTTCTTCTTTATAGCTGTGCAGCATCCCATTATATAGATGTATGATAGTTTGTTTTGAAAGGGCTTTGTAATTCCACATTATTTCAAATATTTTATCATAAATAATGCTTCTCATTTGAAATATTTTACTTGAGTGACTGTTTTTCATTTCTCGAAAATTTTTTTCCAATTTGTAATTTCTGATACTGTGTTTACACTTGATTCTTTTGTCTCAGCCTAACACTCATACTTTGTTTTTTGAATTTTTTTATTCATTTATTTGACAGACAGAGATCACAAGTAGGCAGAGAGGCAGGCATAGAGAGAAAGGGGAAGCAGGCTCCCCACTGAGCAAAGAGCCCGATGTGGGGCTCGATCCCAGGACCCTGAGATCATGACCCGAGCTGAAGTCAAGAGGCTTAACCCACTGAGCCACCCAGGCACCCCTCACACTTTGTTTCTTCAAGTTCCCAAGAGTCTAATGATTTTTAGCTTTTTTGTCACCTGGTGTCATTTATGGCAGGCAGACTGTTCCCTCCTATGGTTTGAATTTGGGGGGAGTTGAGCTCACTCTCAGCAGACTAAATTTATGCTGCCTAGATTAAGGATGTCACTGTCCATAAAGACCTTGCTTCTTCCAAATGCTCAAGAGGCAGATCTAGTTCAAGGAGATTCTTGATGTTAACTTATGAGCTTGTTTTCCAGGCCACAGAAATAGTATAAATTCAAAATCCAAATATATATTAATACAAAATCCTAGTTAAACATTGTCAAGGGAAAAGCTTCCTCTTCTAATACAGGGCCCTGGCCAAAATAGGTAAGTTTTCCCTTCCTTCCTGAAGAGGCTGAATGTTTTTCTAGTTCACTTTGTGGACAGAGTGCAGCCCTTATAAGGGTCCTGGCTGTACGACGGTGAGTTATTTTCTGAGCCCCAAAGTTAGGTATACCATGCGGGTTTTTAGTTTCTTTTTCAGTTCTCTCTGGACACTGGAGATTGTAATTTCTTTATGGTAAGCTGGTTCTTACCCTAGTTTAGTTACTTCTAAGCATTCTGAATTATATGGAATAAGCTTTTTTATTTGTTTACAGCATTTAAATTACCTCACAAGGGCAAAGAGCAAGGTAGCAGACCATGGAGTCAGGCACAACACTCTGAATCCCGGCTGTTACACATAATAGCTCTCTAAGTATAGGCAAACAGTTCATCCCTCTAGCTATCAGTTTTTCCTATAAAGCAAAGATAAAGTTGATGTGAGGATTACACTAATAAAGAATGTAAAATGTTTAGTATAGTGACTAGAATATCTCAACTACTTAAATTACTGTTCATACTGTAGTAATTTTTACAAAATAAAGTAGTATGTTGTTAGAGGGTGGAAATATGTCATGTATCTACTTTTACCTTTTTTTAAAAATTCAACTCTAAGCCAACATGGGGCTTGAACTCACCTCAACATCAAAAGTCACATGCTCTACTGACTAAACTAGCCAGGAGCTCATCATGTACCTACTTTAAAAAATATCCATAACACTGATTGCAATAGTAGACAAATTCCTCAATTATTTATATATACATAAGACACTAATGCTGCCAATAGAGATTAACAATACCACACTGACCACATCTAACTGTGAACACAATAGTTGAGAAAGGATGACAAAATAAAACTTTACCATATGAAATAAGATGCTGTTATGAAGTCTGAAAGTTGCATACAATATTTTAGTATACAGAACTCCCTAACCATTAGGGTGATCCAAAAACAGAACAAGCTCCCTCACAAAAAAATGAGCTGGTCAATTTTAAGTACTCAGAAGCAGAAAGTGAAGGACTGCTTAAGAGACGGGACAGAAAGGATTCCTTTATTGGGAAATGCGATAAGTCAACCGTGAAATAAGAGGAGAAAAAATTATTTAGATACTGCCTCATGACACTAATTTAAAAATCCCATGAATACTGCATGAGAGGAGGAGGCTTGGAAACAGCAAACAAAACTTCTCTTAAACACGTTAGAAACACAAAACCAAATTTAGGAATACTTTTTTAGCTTATTCAAATTGAGTAACAAGAGAAGCTTTTCTCATGCCTTGTTCTATTCCAGATCAACCATACCATCATCAAAAATTCTCTCTTGAATGTATGTTATGATTGCATTGACATTTTCCCCCTTTTCAGTATAGACAACCATTCAAAGGTAAACCCAAATATTAAAAATAGTATGAGAAAGCAGTCACAGAAAACTCAGAATTCAATTTTATTTCACACTGGTAGAAACCATGAAAAAGATTTACATTTTCCCACATGACAGCACATTTCAACGGAATATTTCTTGCTATAAGTTAGATCTTGCTGATTTGTATAACTAAAACAATAATTTTTATTCCTCAAGGTAAAGCAAAATGACTTATTAAATGATTGTTTAAAATTTTTAAATCCAGACATAAACATATGGCTTCATTATTAACATTCTACACAGTCCATTACTAAATTATTTCCATTATCAATTAGCACCCATTTATAAAGATGCATTCCTAACATTGTTTTAGTCAGTTGGAATACAGCAGAAAAATTACCAACAGTTTAGAAATATCAAGTATACATTTTTGCTACATATTAAACTGTTGTAACTATACCATATGTATTGAGTTGTGATTAATCTTTATCACCCATAAATTTGTTCTCCAATAATCTTTACCAATAATCTGAAAAATTCAACTACTTAAAATCAAGTAATTGCTATTTTATTTTGCACAAAAAACTAAAAAAAAAAAAACCAAAACAAAACACCCACCTGACTAAAGTGAAGTTTTCAAATAAGTTCATTGGCAGATAAAAATAAAGCAAATTTTTCTAATGGACTGTTTATTTTCTACAGTAGTTGGTTTCAAACATATCTACAAAACAAGTAAACTAAAACTATGCTCAAGGAGAATCATCTTAGAGCAAATCATCTTAGAAATTAGTTTTTAAGATGTCTTAAATATTTCAGGACATACTAGAATATGACCTACATATTCTTTCAGTTAATTACAGAAAAATACAACCACAGAATTATTCCCATTATCTAGACTGAAGATTCTAGTGACTATATAGGCCTAACTGTGGACTAAGGTGCAGTTTAAGAAATAAGTGTAGAAAGTTTAAAGGTTTCTTTATGTAAGAGTAAATACATTTTAAATACCATCAAATCTGTGATTCAAAATGTCAAATTACAGCATGTACTGGTAGCAAATGTCTATGGCAAGGAAGCAATATTTGGTTTGTTATGAAGGATTAAAAAAAAGAATGTATTTTTAGAGAGGAAAAAAAATATTAAATAGAAATGGTATCAGGGAAAATAAAGCCTGGTCCCCAAATTAAAAGGGCCATCAACTTAACAGAGGAATATTACTCTTTACTGAAGAAGCATTATCCCTATTATTGGGAATAATGTAGTAACACCTCATTCTTATTATGTATTACAATCATTAAGTATATAACGAATACATTTATAAAAATACAGATAATGCACGGTGACTAAGTAATTTTGGAGTAAGCCCATAGACTAAGTCACAGCATGCAAAAATCATTTATATCTTAACTGCTCATTTATACCTGAACAAATTTTCATTAAGCATACTAATAATTGTCAAATGATGTAATAAAAAAATCTGGTTACAGTATTTTATTTTGCTGAATTACATTTGGGAAAAAGAAGCTTAGCTGCTTCACCAATTTAATACTAGTATATTCTGAATCCTATTATACAAATACATGTATAGAAACTTAAAAGACCATATTTCCCACAAGTAGAGAGTATTATGTAGTCTGTGTCATTGGTGGGTATTTGCAAAACATTTGAACACTGCAAACATTAGAAGTTTCAAGATTGGGCACAGGAAAAGGTTTATACGCTACTACAATGATGCTGGTGTACACTTCTACACAAGGCCTCTTAGTGACGTCAATCAACTGGAGGTAGAAGTTTATCAATGAACTGCTTGATATCCATCATTTCCTGTTTGGAATAAAGTGATTTAATAAGCAGTTACAAAATCAGAAATTAAATCCCTACTAAAATACCACCAACTAAATGTGTGGTGTATCTAGGTAAGGTAAAACCACATTATCACTACGTCAATTAAATGAAAAGTTGTAACAGAAAAATTAGGGTTCAACAGAAATTTCAGAACATTTCCTGTGATTAGGATTATAACTGTACATTCAAACAATCGCTCCCAACTATTATGCAGTCCTATGAAAATGGTCTGCACTTTGCTATAGCTGAACAAAAAACACAGGTGGAGAGAAAGGGGCTTAGAAGTAACAAAACCTGAGGGCGCCTGGGTGGCTCAGTGGGTTAGGCCGCTGCCTTCGGCTCAGGTCATGATCCCAGGGTCCTCTCGTAAAGATTTTAAAAAAAGATTTTAAAAAAAATCTTTAAAAAAAAAAAAAAGTAACAAAACCTATCCAGAGAAATATCGGTAAGGGCACAATTATGGTCAACTAACCACAGGTAGAAAAACCTAGATTTTAACCTTCCCTCGTTAAAATGAAACGCTAAATTCGTAGCATAAAATATTTTGTGCCTTTCATAAGGATTTACATACAAGCAACCATTTGAAAGACAACATGTACCTATAAAAGATAAAAAAGAATATATCAAGTATTCATTTAAAAAAAAAAAAGTTTCTATAAGACTCCTGCATGTGGCTCGGTTTTCCCACTCCCCTCAAATAATTTCCTACTATCATCTCTAGTATTTCTTTTTCTTTCTTTTTTTTTTTTTTTTAAGATTTTATTTATTTATTTAACAGACAGAGATCACAAGTAGGTAGAGAGGCAGGGAGAGAGAGAGAGGAGGAAGCAGGCTCCCTGCCAAACAGAGAGCCCGATGTGGAACTCAATCCCAGGACCCTGAGATCATGACCTGAGCCAAGGCAGAGGCTTAACCCACTCAACCACCCAGGTGCCCCTCATCTCTAATATTTCAAGGCTTAACTCCACAAACCCACAAATTAGCAACACAAAGAACGTTCACCCTTATAATTTAGTCAATCAGAAAATAAAGCCACAGCACAGAAGTGCTCTATTTTACAACGCTCTAAAGTCCTAGAAGTTTCCTGGTGACTACCTCTTATTACCTCTTCTCACTTTCTGCTCACATTCAGTCCAATGTTCTCCAATGTGACTGCACAAAAAATCATCACCTTTTACTTTTTTTTTCTTTTTATGTAAGCTCTATGCCCAACTTTGGGCTTGAACACACAACCCTGAGATCAAGAGTCACATGCTTGGGATGTGCCAACAGTGTGTGATTCTTGATCTCAGGGTTGTAAGTTCCAGCCCCACACTGAGTACAGAGATTAGGTAAAGAGAATCCTTTCTTTCTTTCTTTTTTTTTTTTTTTTTTAAGATTTTATTGATTTATTTGTCAGGGAGAGAGAGCACGCACAAGCAGGGGGAGTGGCAGGCAGAAGGAAAAGCAGGCTCCCTACTAAGCAAGAAGCCTGACACAATACTAGATCCTAGGACCCTGGGATCATGACCTGAGCCCAAGGCAGCTGCTTAACTGACTGAGCCACCCAGGCACCCCTGGAGCTTTATTTTAAAAACACATCCACACAAACACAAATACCTGAGTTTACCTGCTAACCCCCAATGTGCTGAATCAGAATTGTGGAGTTTGTGGAGTTCTGGTGTCTGAATATTTATTAAGCTCCAGGGTATTTATAACATAAAGCCTACTTTGAAAACCAGTGCTCTGGGCTCTCAGTCCCTCCTGAATACCTGGAGTGCCAGCCCACCTGTTTTCTGGATTCAGCACTTGCTGATGGTTCCAACTATATTCTCAGTAACAGCCTAGAATCCCAGGCCCCCTTGTCTTTCTGGATAAACCATATTACTACCTCTTTTCTGTCTATAAAACAAATGATTCAGCCAGGCTGGATGGTTACAAAACAGTTTTATGTGGGACTACCTCAGTGCTTGGCTATCAATTTTTATTCTAGGCCTTTTCAAGCCTCCAAACTGATGCAGGCCTCCTTCATTCTTTTCAGGTGACCATATCTCCAACTTTACTGAAAAGATAAAGAGGATCTAATGTGAACTTTCAACTACTACTACCTCACCAATCTTTGTTCATATTCATTGACCTTCTTCTAGATTCTCAAGTGTTGTTTTCCTCTTTGAAGGCAAGCACTACCCATTTTAGGACTTATGTACATTATTCGATTTCCCTAAGA